>NC_140593.1:1221453187-1222053187 GCF_964204655.1 Triturus cristatus
GCCTACAATAATTTGAATTCTGTGTGTCCAGTGTGAGTGGGCCATGGAAATCAAGACAAGGTCCCAATAAGCCCAGGCTCCTGCAAGCATCTGCAGGAAGATGCCTGGGGCTCACTAGAGTGGAAGGGATTGAATGTTGGGTTGTCTTGTTCAGGTCTGGCTTCAAGCTGGAATACACATCCTTCTCCAATCCAATACAGTTCCTGGATCCTATGACCAGGATTTCACAAGCAATCTTCCCGTTTTGAGTTTGTGGTGACCCTGAGTGTTTGCCCGCTCACTGGTCTCTTTCCGCTGGGATCACAAGATACCAGTCCCAGTAGCTGCTGGTGACCAGTGGCCCCAGTTGAGGGGCTCTAATTGGCCCCACTGTCATGAGAGAAGAAAGTCTGTCACAGGCTCTACTAAAGCTGGGATACATTCCGTTTTATAGGGGTTTGATTATGAATTTTGAACTTTGGCTGATTTCAGAAAACTCCTCAAGCCTATAACTGGGGTGGGGTTGAGGTCGGAAAAGAATCCTAAACTGCCTCTAACTAACCCATCACGACCCGTCTTCCTGCAGTGAGAGGCATTTGTACCACTGTGGTGTCTGCAGACACTTCCGCTGTAAGACATTTCACACTGGGGACAGGTCTGGAGCTCTCCGTGGTGCTGCCCTCTCATAGGATAACATTAGCCTATTGTAGTCTAAGGGCGTTGTTTCTGCAAAGTATACCATGGATTGAACTGCAGATCAACCGGGATCTGCAGAACTGGGCCAGATGCAGAATTGGGCCAGAACCAGAGAGCTAATTTCTTGAGTATTTATTTGAATGGTTAGTCCTAGAGACTTCACATTTTCAGTATTATTCCTAATTTATACAGACATTTATCTTGAGGTTGTTATTATTTTCCCTTTTAATAGTATTTCCTAGTATTTGGCTCAACCCTCATGCCACCTCCATTGAATGCTCAGGAAAGCTAGCTGCTCAAAGAGTCAAGAAATCTGTGGAGGCTCAACTTTCCTTCTCAAACAAAGCACCGACATCACGGGGGACACTATGTTGGTTCTGATTGGAGGGTGTACCATTTACCGGTCTGGGAAAAGCCTGACCGGTCAGCTGAGGAAAGGGTGTGGACTTATTACCCTGCCTCGCAATATGCTTACGGCTTGTTTACTTGTTTATAATGGTTTGCCCTTTTGATGGTCTGATACATAATGCATGACCGAAACACTTATGTAAAGGGCCATAAGAGAATATCTAAAAAACACTTTTAATACCATCACACTCTGAAATAGTTACTGTTGATAACCTCAGATTTCATTATTTGTATCCATGTTGCATTTCAAATAGTTAAATTCCCCATGTGTTCACTTCTCTGTATAACCCCAATCGCATTTTCAAGGTTTTGACTGTGCATCATCATGTTTGTGAATACCGCTCCGGCAACATTTCCTGGGTGTATATAAAATGATTGTCATGGAATAAACATTAGCAACAAAATGGCCGCATCGTTGATCACCCTTATGCACTTTTCACACTGACTACTGATTACACTAGTCCACTTTGGGTCTGGCCTGTGAGACAGATAACACCAGTGACTATCTTTGCAAGTGGCTTCAGAAATACTTACAATCAGATTCTCAGAGCCTGCTGAAGTTACACTTTAAATAAAAACATCTTCTTCCTTTAAATCTTTGAGGTGGTGCGTGAAGGCGGGCACAGTTAGAAGTTGTTTTTCTAGACACCTTTGGACCGGGTCTGCTATATATTTTTATGCCAATGACCCAAGTGAGACATCACCAATTAAAAACTGGGATGATTCAACCTCTATTGGCAGTGATGGGGATGGGAATAAAAAGTGAACTTTTTAAATGAATGTAACTGCAACCTCCATAAAGCTGGTCATTTAGGGCCTGTTTTAGACTTTAACAGATTATATGCAGGCAAAAATCCGATTGGCCGCACTCTGCTAGTCCTAGCAGCGTGTTACCCCAAAGAATTGTGGTCCATGAAGTAGCGTCGGCTGGTACGCCTATGCCAAAAGTTTAAAATGAAAATAAGTGTTGCGTTAGCCATCCCTGGACACGTGTTTCGAGGTAGTTGCCTCTCGTCAGCAGGGAGTAGGTATGTGTGTAGGGTTGCTGCGTAGGCTGCCAAAAAATATTCTCAGGTAAAGTACCACGGCACCCCTTCACACTGACCTGCTCCCTGCTGACGAGAGGCAACTACCTCGAAACACGTGTCCAGGGATGGCTAACGCAACACATACTGTACTTTATACATCGCGGCATAGGCGTACCCGCCGTCGCCACTACATTTACCACAGTCCTTTGGGGCAACTTGCTGGTGTGACGAGCAGTGTGCGACCAACTTTTGCATAATTTATTACGGCTCCCTTGAGCCAACGGGCTGACGAGCCTTGGATCTGCACCTGCGCGCCATGAGAGGTACTTGACCTGTTTTAATTACATTTTGGCAGTCCACACGGCACCCCTTCACACTGACCTGCTCCCTGCTGACGAGAGGCAACTACCTCGAAACACGTGTCCAGGGATGGCTAACGCAACACATACTGTACTTTATACATCGCGGCATAGGCGTACCCGCCGTCGCCACTACATTTACCACAGTCCTTTGGGGCAACTTGCTGGTGTGACGAGCAGTGTGCGACCAACTTTTGCATAATTTATTACGGCTCCCTTGAGCCAACGGGCTGACGAGCCTTGGATCTACACCTGCGCGCCATGAGAGGTACTTGACCTGTTTTAATTACATTTTGGCAGTCCACACGGCACCCCTTCACACTGACCTGCTCCCTGCTGACGAGAGGCAACTACCTCGAAACACGTGTCCAGGGATGGCTAACGCAACACATACTGTACTTTATACATCGCGGCATAGGCGTACCCGCCGTCGCCACTACATTTACCACAGTCCTTTGGGGCAACTTGCTGGTGTGACGAGCAGTGTGCGACAAACTTTTGCATAATTTATTACGGCTCCCTTGAGCCAACGGGCTGTCGAGCCTTGGATCTGCACCTGCGCGCCATGAGAGGTACTTGACCTGTTTTAATTACATTTTGGCAGTCCACACGGCACCCCTTCACATTGACCTGCTCCCTGCTGACGAGAGGCAACTACCTCGAAACACGTGTCCAGGGATGGCTAACGCAACACATACTGTACTTTATACATCGCGGCATAGGCGTACCCGCCGTCGCCACTACATTTACCACAGTCCTTTGGGGCAACTTGCTGGTGTGACGAGCAGTGTGCGACCAACTTTTGCATAATTTATTACGGCTCCCTTGAGCCAACGGGCTGACGAGCCTTGGATCTGCACCTGCGCGCCATGAGAGGTACTTGACCTGTTTTAATTACATTTTGGCAGTCCACACGGCACCCCTTCACACTGACCTGCTCCCTGCTGACGAGAGGCAACTACCTCGAAACACGTGTCCAGGGATGGCTAACGCAACACATACTGTACTTTATACATCGCGGCATAGGTGTACCCGCCGTCGCCACTACATTTACCACAGTCCTTTGGGGCAACTTGCTGGTGTGACGAGCAGTGTGCGACCAACTTTTGCATAATTTATTACGGCTCCCTTGAGCCAACGGGCTGACGAGCCTTGGATCTGCGCGCCATGAGAGGTACTTGACCTGTTTTAATTACATTTTGGCAGTCCACACGGCACCCCTTCACACTGACCTGCTCCCTGCTGACGAGAGGCAACTACCTCGAAACACGTGTCCAGGGATGGCTAACGCAACACATACTGTACTTTATACATCGCGGCATAGGCGTACCCGCCGTCGCCACTACATTTACCACAGTCCTTTGGGGCAACTTGCTGGTGTGACGAGCAGTGTGCGACCTACTTTTGCATAATTTATTACGGCTCCCTTGAGCCAACGGGCTGACGAGCCTTGGATCTGCACCTGCGCGCCATGAGAGGTACTTGACCTGTTTTAATTACATTTTGGCAGTCCACACGGCACCCCTTCACACTGACCTGCTCCCTGCTGACGAGAGGCAACTACCTCGAAACACGTGTCCAGGGATGGCTAACGCAACACATACTGTACTTGATACATCGCGGCATAGGCCTACCCGCCGTCGCCACTACATTTACCACAGTCCTTTGGGGCAACTTGCTGGTGTGACGAGCAGTGTGCGACCAACTTTTGCATAATTTATTACGGCTCCCTTGAGCCAACGGGCTGACGAGCCTTGGATCTGCGCGCCATGAGAGGTACTTGACCTGTTTTAATTACATTTTGGCAGTCCACACGGCACCCCTTCACACTGACCTGCTCCCTGCTGACGAGAGGCAACTACCTCGAAACAAGTGTCCAGGGATGGCTAACGCAACACATACTGTACTTTATACATCGCGGCATAGGCGTACCCGCCGTCGCCACTACATTTACCACAGTCCTTTGGGGCAACTTGCTGGTGTGACGAGCAGTGTGCGACCTACTTTTGCATAATTTATTACGGCTCCCTTGAGCCAACGGGCCGACGAGCCTTGGATCTGCACCTGCGTGCCATGAGAGGTACTTGACCTGTTTTAATTACATTTTGGCAGTCCACACGGCACCCCTTCACACTGACCTGCTCCCTGCTGACGAGAGGCAACTACCTCAAAACACGTGTCCAGGGATGGCTAACGCAACACATACTGTACTTTATATATCGCGGCATAGGCGTACCCGCCGTCGCCACTACATTTACCACAGTCCTTTGGGGCAACTTGCTGGTGTGACGAGCAGTGTGCGACCAACTTTTGCATAATTTATATGCAGGACATTACCTCCACAAGGATATCTTAAGGATTGTGGGGACCCTGGCCTAATTTGGGGCCCCTATTCCTATAACCGAGCATTCGTTCCATATTATGCGAAATTAGCATCAACCCACTAAATCATTGTGGAAATCGTGGGTGTCTTACGGCTACACAGCAATTGTGATTATACTTGATGTGTGATTCTATAGAGCGGACAAAGACACACGTGAAAAAGACTCTATTTGTGACATGCGTGCGCTAAGGAAATTATTTAAAAACAGAACACGGTGGAAAAGAGGAAAACGGCTCCCACGATTTCCACAATGATTTAGTGGGTTGATGCTAATTTCGCATAATATGGAACGAATGCTCGGTTCCAACAACCAAGGGTAATTACATGGGGCGCATAACTCAGAATGAGGTGATTATATGAGCAAAAATGAGAGTTCACACGGAAATGGGCACTGTTCATTCTAATTCTAAATAGATCATTTTCTGATTGCCCAGAACTGTATGTGCTTTTTTCAGGTTCATCTGTACACAGAGGACTCCCTGAACCCTTTTTACCACCTGCGCAAGTATATGTAGGTGGCACACAGACGCTCCAGGGTTGGATGCAACTTAGTGTGTGTAGACCGCCCGGTGTGTCGATAGGTCCTGATGAAAACCTGTGATTACACTCAAAGGTTGAAACATGTAGACCGTCAATATTTGGATAATACTTTAGGTCAAATTAAACCTACATTAGTATTACACCTCACCTCTTTTTTAACCGTGACCCTGCTGCTCCATATTAAATTTGTTAGGGAGTACAGTAGGATTACTTTTAACTTTATTTCACTCACTCACACACGTCACTTACACGTACTGATATAATAACAAACCTGCTCCGCTGTAATCAGGCGTTGAAGCACACCCGAGTGGTATTCGACTGCTCGGGTGGACCCCGATGATGAAGCACGTCACCAACTAGGTTGGTGAGTGAGGGGTTTCATAAAAAAGAAATAATTTCTCTTTTTACTTCTCTGAGAACTCTCTAACAGACAGAAGGTCTTTACCTTCTCTCATTTAAGGATACCCCCTTCTTTGTTTATTTTGTATCCCTCAGGGGACTGGGAGTACCCCTTACAACTTAGTTGTGAAATCCCTTTTTCTCTCTTTTGTTATATTGCAGCCCTGTATGAGCCAGTGGTATACGTGACCAAAAAGGGTGGAGGTAATTCCAGAATTAAATTCCAACTTCACTATTCAGGTAAATTAATTAGGGCCCTGTCCTGACAACAAGGGACCTTCTTGGAAGGTGGGGCCCCAGGCCATCGCCCTCTTTGCCCAGACCTTAAAATGTCTGTACCTCCGCCATCCTCATGAAGTAGCATACCTCAAATTTAGAGATGACCGCTGGCCCAGCCCCATTGTGGCGGTTCGTTCCAATTTATAAAACGCCTGTGGACAGCCACCTTCGGTTTTGACGGTCGTCCACCAAACTTTTAACATTATTTTTGTTTTTCAAAAACAAACTCCCAAAGCGGGACTTTGTTTCAGAAAAAGAGCTTCCCCCCCCCACGCAGGGAGTTTTATTCCAGGGTGTGACGTCACTATTTTTTTCCTGTCCCTCATCGCCAGGTTTTTGCTGGCAGTGACAGACCGGAAATAAAAGACATTCCACTGTCCCCTCTGAATAGGACAGGGTGTAGTGTCAAAAGACATTCCACCGTCCTCCCTGAATAGGACAGGGTGTAGTGTCAAAAGGCACTCCACTGTCCTCCCTGAATGGGACAGGGTGTAGTGTCAAAATACATTCCGCTGTCCTCCCTGAATAGGACAGGGTGTAGTGTCAAAAGGCACTCCACTGTCCTTCCTGAATAGGACAGGGTGTAGTGTCAATCCTCCCTCAGCCCTACTCCGTTAGGCCGCCGGAAGACGTTTTCTGAGTACGGAGCGCCCATTGGCTTGAAATGAGGTGGGCGGGACGAGAGTTTGATGGACGGGGCACTCCCTGGCGATGAAATGACATGTATAATCAGGTCTCTCATGTGTGGTTCATCATGAAGAAGCTGGCCGGACCTAGTCCTGGTTTAAATCCATATCTACAAGTCTTCTGCAACTAGTAAAGCAACATCATCGTCTTGATTACACCCGGGGAGGGTAGACAAAGCTGTACATAAACCTGAAATCTATAAGATTAGATGATTGTCTATCAATGTGAGGGACATACAGTGAACCCCTTCATGTGCACACTGGAGCTGTCAAACTCAACACCGCTGCAAGATAAGGACTGATGACTCCTCCGACATTTATGAATTGTCATATAAGGCGCAAAATGCATTACACACCGAGGATCACACAATTCGATTAAGTAAGGATGCAGGGATTGTAGAGTGGGAAAGCAGGGAGTGTGAGGTGGAGAGACAGGGAGTGTGAAGTGGGCATGCCGGGAGTGTGAAGTGGGGAATCAGAGAGTGTGAAGTGGGGAAACAGGGAGTGTGAAGAAGTTGAGATGAAGGGAGTGTTAAGTGGGAATGCAAGGGGTGTGCATTTAGGATGCAGGGAGTGTGAAGTTGGGAAGCAGGGAGTGTGAAGTAGGAAGGCAGTGAGTGTGCAGTAGAAATGCAGTGAGTGTGCAATGTGGAAGCAGGGAGTGTGAAGTAGGGAGGCAGTGAGTGTGCAGTAGGGATGCAGTGAGTGTGCAATGTGGATGCAGGGGGTGTGAAGTAGGGAGGCAGTGAGTGTGCAGTAGGGATGCAGTGAGTGTGCAATGTGGATGCAGGGGGTGTGAAGTGGGCGGTGCAGGGAGTGTAAAGTGGGGATACAGGTAGTGTGCAGTTGGGCTGCAGGGGGTGTGAAGTCGGGATGCAGTGAGTGTGCAGTGTGGATGCAGGGGGTGTGAAGTTGGACAGCAGGGAGTGTGAAGTGGGGATGCAGGGAGTTTGAAGTGGGGGTGCAGGGAGTATGAAGTGGGGGTGCAGGGAGTGTGAAGTGGGGGGTGTAGGGAGTGTGGAGTGAAGGTGCAGGGAGTGTGAAGTGGGGGTGCAGGGAGTGTGAAGTGGGGGTGCAGGGAGACAGAGGCAGGGTTGCTGCGGTTTTCATTGCTGCACCACACATCAGCACCTGGTGAGGAATCTCGTGACACAGGGGAGGGTGCAGGGGTGCAGGGAGTGTGAAGTGGGGGGTGCAGGGAGTGTGAAGTGGGGGTGCAGGGAGTGTGAAGTGAAGATGCAGGAAGTGTGTAGTGGGGGGTGCAGGGAGTATGAAGTGGGGGGTGCAGGGAGTATGAAGTGGGGGTGCAGGGAGTGTGAAGTGGGCATGCAAGGGGTGTGAATTGGGGATGCAGGGAGTGTGAAGTGGGGATGCAGGGAGACAGAGGCAGGGTTGCTGCAGTTCTCATTGCTGCACCACACATCAGCACCTGGTGAGGAGTCTCGTGACACAGGGGAGGGTGCAGGGGTGCAGGGAGTGTGAAGTGGGGGGTGCAGGGAGTGTGGAGTGGGGGTGCAGGGAGTGTGAAGTGAAGATGCAGGAAGTGTGTAGTGGGGGGTGCAGGGAGTATGAAGTGGGGGGTGCAGGGAGTATGAAGTGGGGGTGCAGGGAGTGTGAAGTGGGCATGCAAGGGGTGTGAATTGGGGATGCAGGGAGTGTGAAGTGGGGATGCAGGGAGACAGAGGCAGGGTTGCTGCAGTTCTCATTGCTGCACCACACATCAGCACCTGGTGAGGAGTCTCGTGACACAGGGGAGGATGCAGGGAGTGTGAAGTGGGGGTGCAGGGAGTGTGAAGTGGGGGTGCAGGGAGACAGAGGCAGGGTTGCTGCGGTTTTCATTGCTGCACCACACATCAGCACCTGGTGAGGAGTCTCGTGACACAGGGGAGGGTGCAGGGAGTGTGAAGTGGGGGTGCAGGGAGTGTGAAGTGGGGGGTGCAGGGAGTGTGGAGTGGGGGTGCAGGGAGTGTGAAGTGAAGATGCAGGAAGTGTGTAGTGGGGGGTGCAGGGAGTATGAAGTGGGGGTGCAGGGAGTATGAAGTGGGGGTGCAGGGAGTGTGAAGTGGGCATGCAAGGGGTGTGAAGTGGGGATGCAGGGAGACAGAGGCAGGGTTGCTGCAGTTCTCATTGCTGCACCACACATCAGCACCTGGTGAGGAGTCTCGTGACACAGGGGAGGGTGCAGGCCAGGCAGCTGTGCGCATTGATAAGCCACTGAGTGGATAAGGGGGAGGGAATGGAGCCAGGTGGTGCTGGCGTCTTTGTTCTGTTTATGAATCTAAGCCCAGCGCCTAGAAGGGTCTTTTGAAGAGTACTGAGGTGTGTGAAGGAGTGAGCCATCTTCAGGAACAGGCCCAGTATTTTAACACTGTGTGAGACCTTGGATCCTGTGACAGGAGCCCCTGCGGAGCAGAGCTGGGTGTGGGAAGGTGCGACTATGTTTCTGCGTATACAGTTACACTGCTCGTAGAGGCGCAACTGGAGCCAAATTTCGTCAGCGACAACTAAAAATTTCGGGGGGGTGGGCGAGGGGGGGTAATTCTTCCAGCAATTTGCAGAGTGGAGCAGCAGGGGCTCTAAGAAGGGGTGAAAACAACAAAGCCCCGTTAACAAGTAAATGGTCTTTAAAAGACCTGTGAAGTACTCGGGTGCGGCTGCAATAAGACTGACGCCAGACCAGCCAGCCCACAGCAGCTCAACACCTGCCTGTGTGTATCCGGGAAGCCGCCTCCCCTTGAGCCCCCCCCCCCCAAAGCCCCCATGACTCTTTCCAGTCACAGCCTCCTACAGTGTGGGCTGGTTTGAACATTTTTGGCTGGTCTGGTTATGGTCCCCAGTCCGACCCTGGTCCTGCCTGCCTTGCATGGGCACCATCTTATTAGCAGCCGCGGCCCGTGCAGGTAAGAGCGGTGGAGTAGTGGGGCTGGGTGAGGGGGAGTTTCAACGGAAGATGATGAGGGAAGATTAAATAAATAATTCATTTTCGCTTGTCATTGTCCATCGAAATTCCCCCCTCCCACCCGGCCCCACTGCTCTTACCTGCAGGGCCGGGCTGCTTGTTATCGAATTCAGCGATCTCATTCAGGGGGTGCCAGCCTTAACCTGGTGAGTGCCTGACTCCGCCCCAGCCTCTCTTGGTCACCAGCCTGGCCTCTGCAGGGGGCACGTACCCACAGCAGACACTCTGCTTCCACTGGCTTGGTCCCCATGAAGCACTTGTGGTACTGTAAATTCAGAACCATGTTGGTAGCATGGCCCTACCATGCCGATTTTGGCATCAGCGAACCGCAAACGACTAATGCGGTATGTATGAGTGTTTTCTTCATGTTTCCCCGATGAATTCACCGCATATATGTATACTACGTGTACGACCCTCGGGTTCCATTTTAGAATGGTAACCATTTTGTGGTTGCCCTCACATAGGCTGCGCATAAAGGCCATTGTGGCCTAATGGACACGCAATCCTCCTGTGACTTCTTTGTGACCTGTGAAAACTGACTCCGCTGCCCGAGGTCAGTCCTGTCCGGCCGGTTCCTTTTACTGCGGCCAAATGGGATTAGCATCAGGGCCCGGCACATCATAAAGTCATGCATCTCACACGAACCCTGACTAATCTCTTTCACACCTGACTCTGTTTCCTACTTTATGGCTTGTTTCACGAGAAGGAGGTGCCCGTTTTATTGGGGTCTGCTGATACCTGATGAGGGTTCTGAGCCTCGCTGGGTAAATAATCACCGGCTGACCGAGCTGAAATGTGGGATTATCATCATGACTGTGCGTTTTCTTTGAAGCGAAAATATGTGAATGACCACTTGTAAAATAGGGGCGGTGTTGCCCAGAGCGTAATATTCTGTATATAAGAGAAGACTGGTTTTTGGTTCGGGGGCAGTCTCCTGAGAACATACACCGTGCTGTACTCCTCGGATACCTGTGTTTGGTCTGCAGCCAATAAATACGATCTTTGACTTCACCTAGAAGACTCTGGAACAGGAAGAACTCGAAGTCTTCGGGTGTGTCCTCTGGCACCGCTGGGTTGGTTCTGAAAAACCCAGTACTTCAGTTGGCGCCCAACGTGGGGCGATTTCAGCGGTACCGGTCCAAGCCAGAGGTTCGTGAGGAGCTTTGTGTGAAAATTCTGGAGGAAGGCTGCCACTTCATTGACCCCTGCATGTCGACGTGGTCCGAAAGTCTTTACCGCGAGCTTCTCCGCGTCCCGACGGCTACGAAGGACTGCTGCCCTGACTATCGCCCTGTTTTGGACCCTTGATGATTTGGTAGAGCGAAACGATTAACGAGTCTTCTGGTGACGTCATCGATACCTCAGTTAAGTATAAGTGGAGCGTCTCCCAGTCCTTAGTTTGGTTCTTAGTTTGGTATCCCTTTGGGATCGCTTTGATTTGGAACTTGCAAGTGCCAAAGCCGAAGGACTCGTGTATTCACGAGACTATCGTATTCGATAATCCTTTGACGTTTGAAACTAGACTAGTGAGCGAAGATGCCTGGTTCTAGTATATTTGGAAATTTGTTTTGTCTGGGTTATAATAAGGACTCCCGGTTAGAGGATTCGTGTCCGGTTCCTCCAATTGGAACTCCAACTTATGAGCTTTATGTAAAACATGGCGTGGGCCCCATTACGTACAATGAAGTATGGATCCGATACACCAGGAAAGATGGTGATTTAAAATGGCCCCAATATGGTAGTTTTGACACAGAGATCCTGGATAATCTAGAGATTAAATTATTTAGAAAGAAAGCCCGGCCGGCGATGTTTGATTCTTTCCGCCTATGGCGAAAGGAAGCCAAACAGAAAGAAATCAAATTAGCGAAGAAAAATAAAAGAGAGAAAGGTATGTCGATAATGCAAGCAGCCTTACAGTTTAAAGATAATGAAGAAGAACAGATGAATGAGCAGCTGCACAGGCAACGTAAACTAGTGATTGATAAATGCTACCCAGTTTTGCCGCCCCTTCAGCAAGATGCGTCAAAAGAAAAGGAGAAAGATCCCCTAATGTCACATTTGCTGAGTTCGCCACCCCCGTATGCGCAGAGTGCTACAGCACCTCCGCAACCCTTAAATGTACAGCCTCTAGTTAATTTGCCGCAAGCCTTCCCGCACCCGCCAGCTCCTCCTCAGCCGGCTCCTATCCCTACGGCGCAGCCCCCTCAAGGGCCGCCGATTTCGCTATCTATCTCTTCTGCGCTTCCTGCGACTTTGCCTAGTACATCAGCTGCCTCTCTCAGCGCTCATCCTGATACGATTGCTGTACCTGTCTCCGCACCCGTTTTTCTTCCCTCTGTGGTTCCCCCTGTTCTTGCCACAACTTCACCTTCTACACGACAACGAATAGCTAGTGCGGTCACCAGTTTTATATCGCCTCTCTTCGGGTCATCTAGTACGACCCCTGGTTCACAACGTACGCAGTTGCGTAGTCAGCTGCCACGTTCGGAAGAGAAAGAAGTATTAGACCACATGGCATATAAATGGATTGTTTTTCCTTTAAGATATGATGTGGAATCTGTTGTAAATGGTTTTCATCAATGGGAAGCACCAAAACAGAGATACGTTTTCGAGAAAATGTGTGAATTCCTCTGTGAGGAATTGGAAGATCATGGTTTGGACTTAAGCCCGCAGGAATTGTGTCATGTACGGTTTGAATTTGGAAAAGGTATGATTGTGGGTCCCGATGTTGAGAAGGCAGTTGCGACATTATTGTCTTTTAGGATCGAGGGTCCTTATCAGTCACTGTTTGGAGGTGACTCTTCTGACAGGAAGGTTAGACAATACCCTATGAGAGAAGTTCCTCCGGTATGGAAGGACGCGGTTGCGGCTGATGCCGCTAACGGTATTGCTGCTATGCCAGCTCATTTCCAACGTGTTTGGGTACATGTTCCTTGGAAGCGATCAGAAGTTTTAGCCCTTAAGCAGACATTGCCTGACCCCCGTAAAAACCCCGCAGGATATTATAAGGAGTTCTCACAGACTGCAGAATCGTGTGTCATGAACCTAGCTGACATAGATATGTTGTTCGGGGATGTCGTTCCGCAGCCTTTATGGGGGTTGATTCTTAATACAGATCATGCTGCAGAACTAGGCGACACATGGGCTAATATCATTGCTGCAGACACCAGACAAGTTGGTGGTGCCAAACCTGAGCCCGCGGTAGCAGAACTCCCTGGTAGAATAATTAACTATATGAAAACTTTAATGCCCGCGATGCGTGTGAATTGGGATAAATTATCGGCATGCAAGCAGAAGAAAGATGAGTCAGTGTCCGATTTCTTCACCAGGTTTGAAGAAACATTTATCGACCACAGTGGTCAAGACATGAGTACGGAAGGTGGTCAACGATTATTTGTTGATAAATTTGTGCATAATTTACTTCCCGAGTTGTGCAAGAAATTAAAAGATTCAGAGAGTTCTTGGGCTGTTTCCTCTTCAGCACAAATACTGGCTACTGCACAGTATTACGAAAATAAGGATAAAGATGAGAAAGATAAGGCAGACAAGAAAACAAAAGAATTAAAGACGAAGGTTCTTTTACAGCAGGCTTACCCGCCACGTGGAGATCAGAATAACTATAAGCAAGGTCAGAGTAACTATCAACAACCCCAACAGTTTCAGAGTAACTCGCAAAGGTTCGGGTATTCCCAACCGCGTGTCCCTGTGGGTCCCAATCAATGCTCGTATTGTAAAGAGGAAGGCCATTTTAAGTATAGTTGTCCTATATTGTTGAAGCGCACGAATAATGCTTATGGCACAAGAGGTAGAGGTGGTCAGCAAGCTCCTAGAGGTAGAGGGCGTGGGAATGTTCCCCAGAACGCGCGTCCTCTTCCGCCTCAAAATACGATGAATAGTTTTGACCAACAAGCCTATGCAACTGGTAGGACAGCTCAGTACTATAATAACGTCTATTATGCGGAGGATGAGAATGCGGAAAGTAATGATCACTAGGACAGCCATAGTCAGAGAGAGGGAGTCGTTTCAGTGCCAGTGGACCAGAGTGGACCGTATGTCAAGGTGACTACAGCGGGTGTATCACAGCCTTTTCTATTGGATACTGGTGCTGCAAAGAGTTCTATTATGCACTCAAAACTCCCTGGCGCGCCTTTGTCTGGCGAAATGAATGTTTCAGTAGGTTTTTCTGGCTCCCCGGTTAGGAACCCGATCTCTAGTCCTATGCCCCTTTCTGTTGGACCTTGTGAGCTGAAAGCACCCCTTATCCTAACGACAGGTTGTGGTGAAAACCTGTTAGGATTGGATTTGTTAAAGAGGTTACATGCGACATTATATTGTTCTCCCTCAGGAGTACAACTTACACTGGGTAGGGAAGTGATTTCTCCAATGTATTTGTCGAAGAATAAACTGCCAGCTGAAATGTCGTCCCTTCCAGATGTCCTTTGGGCTACTGGTCCTAATGATGTGGGCCTCTTGGAGATACCGCCATATGTGGTCACTTTGAAAGCCAATGTTAAATTGCAACGCATTCCCCAGTATAAGATCTCTAATGAAGGTGAGAAAGCGTTGTTAGCGATTATCTATGATCTGATTGAAAAGGATGTAATTGAAGAGACAAGAGGCAACGTTTGCAATAGTCCGGTTTTGCCTGTTTTAAAACGTACTGACCCTTCTCAGCCACCTGTTTACAGATTTGTGATCGATCTTAGAGAGGTCAATAAGATAGTTGTGCCACAGTTTCCAGTCGTCCCTGATATAACTGCCTTGTTAACTATGATCCCAGCTTCCGCTGCTTGGTTCTCAGTAATCGATTTAAAGAATGCTTTCTTTAGCATCCCGAATGCAGAGGAGAGCAGGGATATTTTTGGTTTTAGTCTAAGAGGTCGAAGCTTCCGTTTTAAACGCGCTCCACAGGGCTACTGTGAAAGTCCATCAATATACAGTCAGGCTTGTCGTTGTTTGCGCTTTTTCAAGGTGGATAGAAGCATATCCCCTAAAAGACAATACTGCCTTATCCACAGCTAAAGCCCTTGTCAAAGAATGTTTCCCTAGGTTTGGAATGCCAAGAATTGTATGGAGTGATAATGGGAGTGAATTTGTGGGACGAGTGATGAAGAATGTATGTGAGGGACTAGGTATTAAGCAGAAATTCCACGCTGCAAATCACCCCCAATCAGCTGGACTAGTAGAATGTTACAGTGGCACTTTGAAACTTAAGTTGGCTAAGATTCAAGCGAGTTCTGGTCTTAAATGGCCTGATGCTCTGCCCTTAGCACTCCTATCAACAAGAATGACTGTGCATTCACGAGTGGGACTTAGTCCCTACGAAATCGTGTTTGGCCGCCCGGCCAATATATGGGGAGTGCCAAGGCCTACAAAATTCAGTGAGATCGAACATCCAGTACTGCTTGATTATTTGTATGAATTGACGGCTAAATTGCGTGTTTTACACCAACAGGTGCATGATTCTCTGCCTCAGTTCTCTGAAGCTCCGGGACACCCCATCAGTCCTGGATCGTGGCTGCTAGTCCAAAATTTCCAGCGGACAAAAAATGATGAGCCCGGCTGGATCGGCCTCCATCTCGTCCTTCTTTCGACGAGATCAGCTGTTCGAGTGAAGGGGAAAAAGAACTGGATACACGGCGTTCATTGCAAAAGGGTCCCTTTGCCTTTGCCTTATGACCAGTGGGTCCAGGAAGGGATCGCTGACTCAGAGACTGAGACTGTGCCTCGTTTTCTGCCGTTTAGCGATGCACGAGTAAAAGGAACGCTTTCGGAGAAGGAAAGCGATGACATCTTGCAAGAAGCTGTGCCACCGTCAATTCGATTGAACACTACCGAGCCTGAACTCTTGTTTCAAGACCAAACAGTACCTACAAGAAGTCGGTACAATTTGAGGCCGAGAACTATGGACAAATAAAAATTCTTTTTCTTTGATATTTTTTTTTTAATAGAGCAGCTCTCTCTTCCATCTGAGAAACTTTCATATTTTTGCTTTTTCGAACCACCATCCGGGTTCAGCTGTAGGGTCGCGGTGCCAAGACTTTGAGGTACAAGCCGGAGACGTTAGGTCAATGGTCTGGTTGGTCTAGGGCGTTCCCTGGACTGACAGGTGTACTCTCTAGCAGAAGACACTCATCCGCCGCGAACAGCACGATTAGAGGATGGAGTTTTTCGAGATGAAGAGACCCGCTGAGGAAATAAATTTTAAGAGCAGAATATGTAAAGTAATGAATAGCAAACGTTTTGTAATATTATGTCTGTTTGTACTATTTAGCATGATGATGTTTTCTGTAGGTTATGTATTATTGTCTTTTCAGGTGCCGTTTGCACCCACTATACAGCCCATACCTCCTACTGTTCCCTCACACTCTTTCCACCCTCTGCCTGAACACGAACAAGCTAGACGTTCAGAGTTCGTAAACAATTCGTTTGTTCAACTCCTGCACCAGCACCAACTAGTTATGAACACAACAAATTGCTGGGTGTGTGGTTTGATGCCGCATACCATTGATAAGGGTATCCCGTATCTAGTGCTGCCGTTTAGCTATAATGGGTCATCATGGGCATTCCAGACCATGTTTCTTTTAGCACTTGAGACATATTCCCCACGCCCACCGCGTTCCAATAGACCTAGCACGAACAATAAAGCCTTGATGAGAGGAATTGCTGATATGAGTAGAGATATCGATGCATATTCATCTATTCCTAAGGATGAGTTACGAGCTTATGTGGGTTGGAACGCGACGGGGTATAGCATTAGTCTAGGCGAGAAACAGCGCAAAAGTTCATCTCCGATTTGGGTCGTACCCCACATAGGTCGGTTCTGTTTACAAGGTAATGGTCAAAATCCAAGAGCTCAATTGTTGAAAAGTGACTGTGCTGAAACGTACATATTTCCATCACAGTTTTCCCCTGCGTTTTTGGCTGCCAAGGGTACATACTTTGTTAGTAATGACCGAGCATATACATGGTTGCCCCCTGATTTCTTGGGCACATGTTATGTTGCAAATTTGCTACCGCCGACATTTACTGCCGCCTCTGATTATCACAAGACCAGAGTTGTGAGAGGCGTTGTTAGTAAGGAAGATACTGCCGGTCAGGAAGCAGGGGACTTCTTCTTGGGTTTCCTGCCGTTTTGGGGACCAATGGTTAATAGTAGGAACCTGAGACAACTGACTCGTGTAGTTGAATCCACTGTTAATGTAACGGCTGGTGCCCTTGGTAACTTGACAGCTGAGCTCCAAGCGGATCGCCTCATGACGTTGCAGAACCGTATGGTTCTAGATGTCATACTTGCAGACCGTGGTGGAGTATGTAAGGTTATCCAATCAAGCTGCTGTATTTTCATACCAGATAACGCTCCGACAGTCTATCAGGCCATTTCCAAACTGCATAAGATTTCCGAATCCATTCATGTGGATAAAGGAGACTGGTCGATGATGGGGTGGTTCTGGGGACTGATATCAGCTTGGGGATGGAAGATTCTAATAGTCATTGGGATGATCTTAGCCATTCTTTTCCGGTTCTGTCTATGTATACAGTGTGCTCCTGTAATGTGTAGCCTCTGTGTTACATCATGTGTAAGGAAACCTGTATCAAGGGACGAGCTAAGCAATAGGATGATGCTACAGCAACATCTTCATGACTTTATGAATATAGACCTGGACTCAGATTAGTATGAGTATAGTTATTGCCTATGTAAGGGCAAAAGGAGGGTCTGTGGTACTGTAAATTCAGACCCATGTTGGTAGCATGGCCCTACCATGCCGATTTGGCATCAGCGAACCGCAAACGACTAATGCGGTATGTATGAGTGTTTTCTTCATGTTTCCCCGATGAATTCACCGCATATATGTATACTACGTGTACGACCCTCGGGTTCCATTTTAGAATGGTAACCATTTTGTGGTTGCCCTCACATAGGCTGCGCATAAAGGCCATTGTGGCCTAATGGACACGCAATCCTCCTGTGACTTCTTTGTGACCTGTGAAAACTGACTCCGCTGCCCGAGGTCAGTCCTGTCCGGCCGGTTCCTTTTACTGCGGCCAAATGGGATTAGCATCAGGGCCCGGCACATCATAAAGTCATGCATCTCACACGAACCCTGACTAATCTCTTTCACACCTGACTTTGTTTCCTACTTTATGGCTTGTTTCACGAGAAGGAGGTGCCCGTTTTATTGGGGTCTGCTGATACCTGATGAGGGTTCTGAGCCTCGCTGGGTAAATAATCACGGGCTGACCGAGCTGAAATGTGGGATTATCATCATGACTGTGCGTTTTCTTTGAAGCGAAAATATGTGAATGACCACTTGTAAAATAGGGGCGGTGTTGCCCAGAGCGTAATATTCTGTATATAAGAGAAGACTGGTTTTTGGTTCGGGAGCAGTCTCCTGAGAACATACACCGTGCTGTACTTCTCGGATACCTGTGTTTGGTCTGCAGCCAATAAATACGATCTTTGACTTCACCTAGAAGACTCTGTGTTTCTGTGGTCTGGAACAGGAAGAATTCGAAGTCTTCGGGTGTGTCGCCTGGCACCGCTGGGTTGGTTCTGAAAAACCCAGTACTTCACTCTCACCTTCCCCCGGAAGGAAAGAGACAGTCCAGGGGCATCGGGTATTGGGGCCCAACCCCGGAGGAGCTCTCAGTCCTCAGAACATACATCTGCAAGTCTCCCGGGGAAGCAAAGCATGCTGGGAAACTCCACATGTGAGGGGGCAGAAGCCCAGCCTATGACAACATAGAATGGTCCAAAGCCCTGCTCGTGGGTCGACTAATGATGCCCCCGGCGGGGGGGAGGGGGGGGGGCTAGGTCTGTGAAGTGCTCACAGACCTGCACATGTGTTTGTGTGACGCATATGGAGTCGATACCTGTGGTCTCTTCTTGGAGGTGGTGTGCAGCGCTCTGAAGTTGTGTCTTTCCTTGCTGTGGAGGATTGGTGCTGCTGTCACCAGGGTTATCTTTTGCAGATTTGCGCTCACTATCACCCGGGAGGGTATCCTGGCACTTAGAAGGTGTGAGTCGAGGCACACACAGGGCCTAGTGGGACTGCTTTAAACGTCAGGCCTTCAGCTGCTCTTGGAGTTAGAGAAGAGAGGAGGAGGCTTTTAGGAATGATGTAGGAGAAGGCTCGACCGCCAGATATGGTTTTCCGTATGCGTGGGATTTGTGCAAGTAGGAGTCCGGACTAGCAGATGTGTCTGGACGGTACGTTAAAGCAGATGTGATTGTTGAGGGGTGCTGTGCCAGTGTTATGTAGCGCCTTGAAACTGTGGGCGGGGAGCTTGAACTGTGCTCGTTTGTGAATGGGAAGGCGGGGGAGCTCCTGCATGTGTGGTGTGATGCGAGTGTAGCGTGGGAGGGTGAGGGTGATTACACCAATACGAAGATGCAGTGGCTGTCTTTTGCGTCCCAACAACAGATGTTGAGGGGCCCTTCTCCGTGCCTGCCTTAGGGCCCCTGGCACTCTTGTTTCATACCTCCATCGCCGCTCTGCATCCGGAGCGAGCGCCTGGCTCACTCGTCTCACCAGCTCCCCCGGTGCCACTGAACCTATCAATTAAAGTGTTTTTTCATGGCCCACCCTTACCTCTTGCCCCAGCAGACGTCTCAGGGGGCAGCTTAAAATGAGCAGGGGGGCTCTCGGGGGCGAGTTGAAGGGGTTGGGTCCACGAGGGTGTGTGATTCCAGGGGTGGGGAATGTTGTGTTTTATCCATGCACTAGAGCGCGTGCCGTATGTAGCCTCGTCGCCATCATTAGACAGTAGCCGTCATCACAACTCAAGAGCGGTGTTTGTGGTGGCGCCGTCCTTCCTAGCTCACAAGAGCAAATGAGAGCTACAAACTCAACCTTTGACCCCGGAGGAGAGAAGCACAGGCGTCGGGGCTGCTCCCATCCCCAGAGGAAATATACAGCCATCTTAGAAATGAATGCAGCAGCGCCCTGAGGCCGGGGCCAGGCCTGCTCGGTGACACGGAAGGGACCGGCCCTGTGTGTCCAGCGCCTCTGGGGGGCTCCATGCTTCCTGGTCCCCGGGTCTGGAGGCTCTGCAGGGTAGGGGGCAGCGGGGAAGGAAGGCCTCACAATATTCTTTCCATAGAGCCATCCCCAGGGTCTCTGTGCTGGGAGCAAGGCACAGAACACGCTTCCTTTATCCACAGCTCTGGGGCAGAGCTCTGCGTCACGCCCCGTCTCATTCCACCATACCATAATATGATAAAGACACAACTTTACTGAGAGAACTCTCTCTCTCTCCCTCCTCTCTCTCCTCTCTCCTCTCTCCTCTCTCTCTCTAGTGCTAACTGGTGAGGGCTGCCAGCTGGCGCGTCCTGCACAGGAAGACACGAACGCTTGTCTGTGCCAAGGCTCGTCTATTGAAAACTGGAGGCAATGTGCTAAATTTACAGATATCTGCAGGGGCCGTCCAGTCACGCTATGTTTAATTCACCTTGTGTCATCTCAGTAAATTCGGTGTTTTCGAGTTCTGGACCTTTGCAAACGGACTCAAAGTGTAAACTGCGTCAACGGGGAACGTGCAAACGTGATCCAAACCTCCGCCCTTCTTCGGAAAACAAGTTACACCCTTGGCGGCGGCTCCACTGACCATCACTGAGGCCGGCGGCTCCTGCACTCGTTGGTAGGTACCCACCGCCGCGAGAACCAGTGGCGGCTGGTGACATTCCAGAGTGGTAAGGCATACAAGTTGTGGATGAGTTTTAAGTAGCGAGCAAAGTGAGGGACCCCGACTGACAAACTGGAAGGTTAAGGGGGTCTCCTCTGGAGAATCATTTGGGGAAAAAGGGAGGGTCGTATGGCGTACTTTAAAGCTAATTTCAATAAGAATTTTGAGAAACTCAAGATTTATTAAACAATTCTTAATGCGTTGTCTTAAGATATGTCGAAGCATTAAGGAATGCCCCCTATCTTACCACATCCTGACTCAACTGTCTTGAGAGCTGAGAAGCAATTGTGTATGTTTGCAACCCCCAAAGTGGGAGTGGCAGTCCCAAAGAAAAAGTGACTTCCCGAGTGGGATATTGCACAGATGTAATGTTCCGAAGGTGCCAGCAGGGCAGGCGGGGTCACGCTCATGATGACCCTTGCCAACAAACAACAGCGGTGAAGCCAGCTCTAGGCTGGGGGTCAAGTCAGCCCTAGAGCCAGTGTGGAGGGGCAGCTCAGCCGGCCATGCGCCGGTCACTGAGGTCAGACAAGCTGGAATGTAGATAGTGTCACGCGTGATGGAATAGGCAGACCATAGCTGTTCATATGTCAATGTCTGGCTTACCAGACATGTGTCATCATTAAAAAAACAAGAAATCCTGACTGCACCCTGAAAACAAGGACGTCTAAACATAATCCCAGGGCACGAGCCTGGTGACCTGACCTCAAAAATGATGTTCTGCAACCAACACATGAATGTCGATGTTTAAAAACTCTAAATTTCAAAACTACCCCGGATGAAAATGAACCCAGGATCATCTCATGTCCAAAAGGAGAAAGCAGTATTCTAGTCTGGGGTCTGTCTTCATTACCACATGCCCTCTGACCCTGAACCCAGAATGCTGCGGCCGGCGCTGTCCTCGAGCCACTGAAATGATGAATGGATAAAGTGATGGCTGCAGCCCGTCTGAAGGGTGGACGGTTCCATCATAAGATCAATTTGCACCAGGAGGGGGGGCCCAGAGTGGAAGAGGCCGAGTGACCCCGAGCCGAGTGAAGGAAACCGGTGCAGCGCATAGCACCAGAAATGCGGACACAAGATGGAAATGGTACGCTGGCGGCCTCGCAGCGCTATGACCAGCTGGGTGTGTTTTCGAATGTGAGTTACTTCTGTCCACAGAAGGGCGATGCACAAATCCCCCTCATCCCGGTGTTAGGGGATCAGACAAGTGTAGAGGCACGTTTCTTGTATATAGGCTGAAGAGACAGCTCAGGTCCCCGAGGCAGAGACAGGCGCCTTTGAGAGGTGACATTGCTATCCATTTAAACAAGCATGACACCTGCCACCCCTGCACACAAGCAGAAACGTCCATCTCAACTCCACTCGTAGACAAGCATTTGCAATGCAAGCGGTCTCGCATTCACGCGAGTTGAGCTATTGGCATTGTAAATGGCAATGCCTGTTATTTATATTTTGGGTTTAAAAACATAAATAAAAGGCATTGTCATTTACAATACTAATAGCTAAAACTCTCCCAAATGTGAGATCTATTGCACTGCAATAAAGGGCCTTCTCGACCGCTTGTTAGATTGTAAATATCAGAGGAAAAGACCGGCCTGCGACGTCTTCAAAGTAGTGATAAATGGTGCAGTGGAGAAGATGTGTAAGTGCTGAAAATTACACAGACACAAAGCGTGAAGTGAGAGTTAAATATGATCGGAGCTCTAAACACCAACAAATCGCTTCAACACCTTTCGCTCTGTAATTACACTGCCGCGGCTCAGGGGTAGGAGGGGGAGGGGGGAAGCTATTTCCTGCCCTCTCCATGATTTGAGTGTGCAGTGTGGCATTGCGTAATGTCATTGCTAACTTTGGTGGTGGTGGTGGTAGTGGTATTGGCAGTGTTGATGGTGGTGGTGGTATTGGCGGTATTGGTGGAGCTGGTGGCATTGGTGGTGGTGGTGGTATTGGTGGTGGTATTGGTGCTATTGATGGTGGTGGTGGTAATGATGGTGGTGGTATTGGTGGTGGGGGTGGTAATGATGGTGGTGGTATTGGTGGTGGTGGTGGCATTGGTGGTGGTGGTGGCATTGGTGGTGGTATTGGTGCTATTGATGGTGGTGGTGGTAATGATGGTGGTGGTATTGGTGGTGGTGGTGGTGGTGGTAATGATGGTGGTGGTATTGGTGGTGGTGGTGGCATTGGTGGTGGTGGTGGCATTGGTGGTGGTATTGGTGCTATTGATGGTGGTGTTGTTAATAAAACAGTCTTTGAAAACAACCCATCAGGTGGCTTTAGTGCAGATGACATAACACAAATGTATTGTTGTCAGCTTCAGCCCATTAGCACAGGATTATGTGCTACCTGGCATTCACCTAACTTAATTCACTAATCATTTCTAAATCCATTTTACTTGGGGTGTTGAAACAGACGTCAGATAATGCTGGGTTGAAGTGATTAAAAGCGGGCGCCCGTGATACAGTGCAGCCGTGCTGCTTAAAAAAACACAAGCGGTTTCAGTTGAAGCAGTGCATGTCCGGCCTGCAGTAAGAGAAACTCAATAAAGTAAATAATTCATACAGACTAAATAACAGGTCCTGTGTAACAGCTGAAGTAAAAGGGCCAGTCACCATGGAAGGATACAACTGAAGACAAGGCCGTACTAAGGAGGGACTAACAAGCCTATTAACGAATCCGAAGGCAGCATTTACGAAAGACAATATCACAATCCAATGAAAAATATGGGAGAAGAGTGGGCGTGGCTTCTCTCCCATATTCTACTACAGCAGTCTCGCAGATCGAGCAGTGCATGCAAACTGCCGCTAGGCTCAACTTAAAAAATTATGTTGTGTGAGGAGGTTTGCATTTTACATATTCTGACATCTGACAGTGCATGACCCGCACAGGTCCTCCTATGCGTAAAGGCACAAATCGTGTGTTGTGCTCACGGCTCTGTACACCCCGCTGACGCACTTAATGTAAACAGCTGACGTACATCATGTGTCCTCCTTATCTCGGTGCCATGAAACAACCGTAAACAAAGAAGTACTTTTTATTTGACAGTTTCACTGACTGCCAATGTAGGATTTTATGATTCACGGAGGAAGACTCCGCCCTCATGATAACACCATCTTCGGAGTCGGGCACCCTGGTATCGCAGGAATAGTTACCTGCCTCACATGCTGGCCAGGTACATTTTCCGAACAGCTGCAGACAAGGTGTTCGCGTAGCTAGTGATCGGCCAGCGTGATGGTATTATTGAAAAAATGGGCCCACATAGGTGTTTTTATAATATTCTATAAATATGACAGGCAAGAACATAGTCACTTGGATCATCGTTTGCAACCTGTTCATTCACTGAGCTTTTCATGCAATCCTTTTTAGGTCTCGCCTACGCAGCGTGCATGCGCTACATAGGCAAAAAGACCTTTAGCTATTGCTTTGGCTTTTCAGCCAAAAACGTGCACGCGTTCCATTGCCTTCAATGACAACACGTGCACGTGCGGCGATTCACTTGTGGGAGTGAGCGCCGCCATATGGTAGCAATTAACGCTCTCGCAAGGGAATTGCGCCACCCTCCTCCTCCCCCCTGCTGCAGTGCGCCTCCCCCTACTGCCGGCAGCCTGCCGCGCTTGTGCTTGTTTACTTTGGCGTTCTCCACCTGAAAGATGCGGCTCTCAGGGCGAGTAAGAATCTTGAACATGTCCTTGGCAGGCGGGTGATCTTTCACATTCACCACAGCCAGATCGTCCAGGCAGTAGCAGGCGTCAAGGCGGTAGCCTCCACGTTTGCCAGACACAGCCACCAGCAGGCAGTCGCTCAGCAAAAAGACGTGCATCTTCTGCAGATGCGCGGTGTGGTCGGTATCGTACTCCTGCAGGTCACCGTTATACAGCAGCTGACGGCTGGGGGAATCTCTCAGTAGGTGCTCAGCACCCTCCACTTTTTCCAGCAATGTGGTGAGGCTACGCTGGGGCTGCACAGTGCGCGCGCGGAACTAGCCAAGGTTGACAAACTCATCCGCCAGCACCTGACCTCGCAGCGGCGTTTCCACACTGTGCATGTTCAGCAGAGGCGGGATTTAAGAATGAAAGCAGCATAGGCGTGCTGTTCTGCTGCTTTCTATGCTCCCTGCCCCAATCAATGTATTTACTTGGCCGCTGTCGGCGTGTACTTGTTACTATAGCAACTACGCTTTGTGTTTATTTAAAGATAAATTGTGTCCGTGGTGGCGTGAGGCTTTATTAAATTAATCTGCTCCCCGTGGATTGGTTGGATGGTGCCTTGTCCGGGGACATCTCACTGCTTGCTTTTAATTGGCTGTTTGGATACTTTACTGTGCCTGGAGACTGGCTGAGGGAAACTTTGCAAGTTGTTTATTGGCTGCTCTGCTATATCACTAGCGAATGTACGTCTTTCGGCAGTGGGCGGGGCTGTGTTGATCCTGCTCATTCAGCGGGAGACCCGGCCTGTGTACTAGAAGACCCCGATCTTCTTCGATCGGAGGCCACATCGTGGTGTGGAAATTTAGCTTGTAACTGAACATTATCTGCGCCATCTTGCCTCTCCCCAGCGCCACACACAGCGAACGCACGGCCGCCATTTTAGGCACCCCACTCTCTCTCCCCGTTCATTGTCGATAGCCAGCGCGTTCCCCTGGCGCTGCAAGCATCCCCCGCGCGCCGGCCACCCCCGCTCTCTCATACACGGGCCATAAACCCTCTCCTTCTGCGCGACCCTGCCATGAAATCACACCCCGTGCCTGACCAACACCTCCTTTCATCCCATACATGGTCATACATCCTTCCTGATAACCCCCATCCTCCGCGCCCGATTGTCCGAACCGATCCCAGGCCATCACCTAGCCCTACGGATGCAGTTTATTGCCCCTACTGTAAGGAAAACACCCCACATCAAAGGGATTACAGCAGATCAAGGCCCTCACCCCCTGAGACCCGACCGGTTGCACACACCCCCGGGAATTGGCGGAATGTCCAGCTGTGTGATAGCCATCTCCTACTGTGGGTGGGGTGGGGACTTCCACTGTAGATATGTGTGGGAACGAGCTCGAAGTGGGGATTCCGAGGATGTTCTTTCATGTAGCAAAACCACCTCAAGAATGTGCCATGTATGATAAACCTGCAATAAAGTCATAAACCTGTGTATAAGAGGCCAGGCCTCAGAGATGCAGAGAGAGCACCTCGTGACGATACCTTGCTGTCTGATCTGATGTGTTCTGCTCCGACGGAATAAAACTTTGTTTCCTGCCTTCCAGTCTCTGGCGCCTGCCTCTTTCATTGGTAAATTATCGAATGGTATGAGAGGCGATTACCACCGGGCAATACTTGAAAGGTTATCGACTGAAACTGCCGCTACCATTTAACAATTGGCGTCCCAAGCGTGGGGCCCATCAGCGACACGTGGATCCAGTGGGAGAGGTCCCGACGACAGAGTGAACGACTGCAATGATCGGGAGAGCTCCTGCCCGATAGACCCTCGTCTGGCAGCCGATCATCCGAACTTCACTGGTTCCGAGCAGACCTCTCTCGAGTGATCTACGGTCCTGACTGGGAACCATCAAGAGTGCCGCGGCAAATACGGAGAGTAGAGGACGATCGGGCGCTGGAGGCGGAAGACGAGAAACTGTCCACGCGGTCCGGGTAAGGTCGTGAAACACGACAAATTGCGAAATGATTGATTGATTGATTGAAAATACTAGTATTACTTATTGATTGTTCTCTTTGAGATATTCGCTGTCTACAAACGGGGAGGAGTAGAAATACTCTCTCTCTCTCCCTTTGCAGATAGTGAAGGGTAGGTAACGCAGACTTTTGTCCCCGTTGTAACCCGTCGTGCCTATCTTTATCTCCCCACTGATTGATTGTCCGAACATTGATTGTTTTGAAGGATAGTGCTCTTTGAGATATTCTCTGTTTGCAAATAACGTAGAATAGAAATATTCTGTCTAGTCTTTGCAAATAGTGAAGGGTAGGTAACGCAGACTTTTGTCCCCATTGTAACCCGTCGTGCCTATCTTTATCTCCCCATTGATTGATTGATTGTCCGAACACTAGTTGTTCGATATTGGTTCTCTGGAGGTATTCTCTGCTTACAAATAACGAGGAATAGAGATATTCTGTCTAGTCTTTGCAAGCAGTGAAAAGATAGGTAGTGCTGACTTTTGTCCCCGTTGTAACCCGTCATGCCTATCTTCTCCCCACTGATTGGTAGTTGGTTCTGCCCGGACCACTTATTAGAGGTGGACCATCCGGCTCCACTGGAAGGCACCCCTAATAAGGACATATTCACTAAATATGGACTAGTCGCCGTAGCTTATAGCAAGCTATGGCATAAATATACAAAGGGGGACCCCGAGAGTCAGTGGCCACTGGTGGGATCTTTTTTTGACCCTACAAAACTAAGCTCACGGTCAAGACGGCCACGAGGTAGCTCGGCTCCATCGCTCTCGCTGCCTAAACATGTCTGCCCTACCACCCACCCCGCCCAGTAAACACGACCAAAATCCCACACAACCGGAAGCCTGCTGATACCCACCATCGACGTCACCGAACTGGACTAGGATCACGCACAATTGGACTATGCCATTTTCCGATTACACAGTAACTAGATTGCAAATATGTACAACACTCCAACAAAGTAGTATGATTAAACATTTTAATAACTTATAGGTATAACAACATTCCGACAGGGTGAACAAGTTAAAACACGTTTTAAACAACTATTTACATGACAGTCTGCTGCGACCTCCATCCCAAAGCATTTGCGTCCGCGTGACACCGTCCTCGCCTCTCCTTCCTCGAAGTTGCAACATTGGCCTGTTTTGGGCGGTCCTTTTAGTCGGCTTTGGGCTATAAAAGCCATGCAAAAATCCATCGACATCAGTGGCGGACAACTGTGCGAATAGTCCAGAAGCCACACGCGGCGCCAAGACCCTGGCAACGCCGAGGTGGGTCTGCCACGTTGTGCGGATCTTCCCATTCTCTTCTTCTTCCTTCAACAACGAAGGGTGCCCTGGCGGGGGGAAGCGACGCGGACGGGCCTCCCCCACCTCCCCAGGTGGAGGCTCGCCAGCAGATGAGGGCACCCCAGCCGTCTCTTTCACCGGTCAGCTGAGTTGCACCCTGCCATTTTACTCGCCGGCCAGCTGAGTTGCACCCCGCCGTTTCTTTCACCGGCCAGCCGAGTTGCACCCAGCCATTTCACTCGCCGCCCAGATGAGTGGGCGCCCCTGCGCTCACCGACCGGCTGCAACGGGACAGCCATTCAAGTCTTGCCTGCCGGGTAGCCGCTCAGGCGCAGATCCACTAAGATTGCCATTAGCGTTTGATTCGTGAGGTGGGTCCCCGCAGCAGAGTGATCGGGGACCCACCCCGGTGGCTGTAACGAAGAGCTGCTGCTGCTGCTGCCTTTGGACTCCGGCGGTCGGTTCTTCGGATCCAGGCCTAGCCCACCGTGAGACGGCCCTGGACTCGGAGGCTTGTCTGCTCGGGCGTGGGCCCCACCCCTTGAAAAACACCCTCTCAGCTTTGCAGGTTCTGCGGGAGTCATTGACATTCGACTCCCGTGGGCCTCCGGTGGGGACAATCGCCGCTATTTTGCTTGATTATTCCACGTTAACTTGTCCTTGCCCCGGGCGGCAGCCATCTTGCCTCCGTTTGGTGCCGTAAAAGAAAGACTGATTCAGGGCGACAGCGGAAGAACCCGCCTGCTGTCCCGCCCCAAGGACGGACCACGGCATCGCTACAAAACCGCGGTGACGCCATGCTGACGCAAACTGACGCTGACGAAAAGTTCTCGAACTACCGAAGGGGATTCTGGTCCGGCAGCTAGTTAGTGGAAAGACTTAGACTGTGCACTGGACCCACCCGACCTCGCCCCAAAATGGCGCCGAGACGCCTCTCACACCGTGGCCGGCCTGAACGGTTGTAGGCCCGTATTTGTATACTGACATTATTTTAAATAAAGGGCTTCTTAAAGGAATTACGGAATCAGTGTCATGGCAAATCATCTAGGTTGATAAAGGTTTTTTTTGAATAAATGATTGTTACTCCCAAGCAATAGAAAACAGATAATGCAGACCCCATTTACCTGAATCTTTTTGATTAACGGAATTTGTACCCGTCACACCTGTCTTTTTCCAAGAGTTGTCAGAAAAGGGTTGACTATAGCTTAAGGTATATGCCGAATGCAAGGTATGGTATCTTGCACCATAATATATGACCGATTGAGAAACACATGTACGACCAGAGAACCCGAATTTAGGAGATGAATGAAATAGAGCATCTTTGTCTCGGAAGAAAAGAATAATAGGTCTGTGGTATTACCCACTCCTGCGGCTAGCCTGGTACGTGGTAAGTAGAACTTTTTCGTGTCTACGCGCGCTAATGTACTTTGAATACTGCACATCCCCTCCCCTCTTTTTCCCCTCTATAGGTCACGACGAAGTTCCGACTGAAGAATGGAGTGGACATGGACCGCACCGTGTTCAATATAGGGAAAAACATAGACAAACGTTGTGGGATAATGCGCAAAGTGCAGACCACCATTGGGAACATGAAAAGCTGTATGGTATGATTGTGCGTGTGTGCTACGATTATGCGGTATGAATGTGTATGCATTTCATGCTTGGGTCGCTTGAAGAGAGCGTCATCGTATGATTGAAGTGCTCGTCCATCGATCAAAGGGAGGGGAGTAAAAGGTCCGACACCCCCCCCCCAAGATAAACTACAAAAATACTGAAAATACGCAGCATGCATAGGAAAGAGGACAGGAAAGGAGAGGTCCCCATACTCAACGTAGCCCTGAGTCTCCGTCTTAAGTTTCTGCGCTTGATGCATGTACTGTCACACCCTATCCGGTATTTGTGTGTGCGTTATCACCGAATTTATGTCTTTCCCCCGCTTGTGTTTTCTTACATAGAACCAACCCATGCTACTCCATGTTGTGTGTGCACCAAGTAGCCTATTATCGTACACATGTCTCTCTCTCTCTCTCGTTTTGTGTCGTACATATGCCAAATAGCCTACTTGATGCGCACGTCTCTCTCTCTCTCTCTCTCTCTCTCTCTCTCTCTCTCTCTCTTACTCTCTCTCCCTCCCTCACTGAAGGCTTCCTTGCCCTCTTTCTTTTTGAATAAATTAACGGCACATACCTCCTCAGTGTGTGTATAATTGGCCTCAAACACGGCGGTGTTCGAACAAATTGACAGAAACAAAAACGACCGTACTTTACCACGTTACTACCTCTCCTTTCTGCAAATGTTGAACTTAATTGGCTGAGAAAGAAAGGACAGGTAAGACGACTGATGTCTCCCAATTTGGCCCTCATCACGGGGACTATATGTCAGTGGTTTTCGTTTTAGAGCTTTAACAACACCATCTCCACCGCCCAGAATTGCCTCCGCCCAATTACCCCAAACTAGAATGTCTAAGCACCCCGTTTTCCCAAAATAACCCCAGCCCTGTACTAGCCGTCTCAGAGTATTTTGGACCAAACAGCTGATGACCTTATTCTCTAAAGATACATCGCCTAAGCTGATAAGGGTTACCTATTGTCTCCAGCAAGAAAAATGTTTAGCTTATGTCCCTCCCCGAAATAGATACCTGTGAACCCATGACAGTAGCACCTCGCATTTTTTCTTTTCATAAACTTAGCAGTCCTCGGAGGAAAATGTGTATTAACAGAACTTGTGTTAAGATGAACCAGTCTCTACCGGAGAAGCCGGTTCGAATTCTTTTAATAGACCAGAAGGTTGACAGATGTCAGGCTTCCTGCAACGATTATAGGGCACAGGAATCGACACCTAGCAGGCCAGACGATGGACAGGAACACCCACAGAAAGCTGCACCACAGCAATGATTAATAGATTAGTAACACACACCGACATAAGAGTTAATAGACATCAATCATGCAGCGACCGACAAAAGCATTTCCCTAACTACTCGGTGGTTGGGAGAGAGGATGAAGTGTGTAAATGTCTTCCCTGCCAACTCTCTAAGATTTTGTTTCTTGTACTCATTTAAAGATAACCTGCGGCCATCGGAAGAGAGGGGTCGGACGTGACGCACAGCCTGGCTACGGACCATGGAACATCTATGGCATCGACCAAGGGGGAAGCAACGAAGCAAAAAGGGCGTGAGACGAGGCACCATTATCAGGATGATAAGCGATAGAACGAAGGGCTATCTCGAGGCCCCCTGCTCGCTGACCAGCGTGCCTGAAGTCCCAACCCGTCGGGCCCGATTGATGGGCCCAGTGCTGGAAGATTCTGCCCTCCTTGGTCCGCTTTTTGATCCGATCCCACTCCACCCCCTCTTCCCTCGGCATCCCGAAGCACGCCACACCCCTTCTCTCTCTCTCTCTCTCTCTTTTATATGGATTTTGAATTTGACGTAACTACAGAAGAACAAAAAGCGGGTACCCCGTCTCAAAGTACCTATGATGAACTGTGTTAGGGAACAGGACTGTGATCGGAGAACAACGAATGGTCACACCCTGCCACGTGAGAAATTGGATTTGAGCTGGACCTTAGCTCCACCGCCGGTGCTCAGCAGTGCCAACAAAAGAAGAACAACAATAAGAGCTTACCAGTGATGGCTCGTTATAATAGGACACTGGAAAGAAGAACTCCCTTCCATGACTGTAACTCATGTTAAGTTGAATTCCTCTCCCAACCACCTTTTTATATTGACTATCTTCCTATCGAGTTTTCATGATATTGCGTCAGTCACTTCCAACTGTACACTGAGAAGTTAAGAAACTCTAACTTTGTATAATGACATTCGTATAACACCAGCCGTGCACACGACTATACTGACTATTTTTGATCCACACGAAGTCTGGGCCTTAAGTAATGTACGAAATATCCCTTGTTTTGCCAGAAACATTTTTTTTGCTTTACAGTATCATGTTTGTGCTCAAACAAGCTCCCCTCCTCCTATCCCTGGGCCTGACATGCGGCACAGCTGATGTAATTTTGTATGTACTACCTCCTCGCCTACTTTATCAACTGTATGTAACTATGTACAAATGTGTCAGATTACTCCTGCCTGTCCTAAAAACTCTGTACCTTTAAGGAATGCATGAGAAACATTCACGGTATTATAGCTAAAGGGTTAACGAAGGTGAATGTCGGCCAGGCAAGCTGGCGAGATATGTTAAAAGGGAGGACTGTGGAAATTTAGCTTGTAACTGAACATTATCTGCGCCATCTTGCCTCTCCCCAGCGCCACGCACAGCGAACGCACGGCCGCCATTTTAGGCACCCCACTCTCTCTCCCCGTTCATTGTCGATCGCCAGCGCGTTCCCCTGGCGCTGCAAGCATCCCCCGCGCGCCGGCCACCCCCGCTCTCTCATACACGGGCCATAAACCCTCTCCTTCTGCGCGACCCTGCCATGGAATCACACCCCGTGCCTGACCAACACCTCCTTTCATCCCATACATGGTCATACATCCTTCCTGATAACCCCCATCCTCCGCGCCCGATTGTCCGAACCGATCCCAGGCCATCACCTAGCCCTACGGATGCAGTTTATTGCCCCTACTGTAAGGAAAACACCCCACATCAAAGGGATTACAGCAGATCAAGGCCCTCACCCCCTGAGACCCGACCGGTTGCACACACCCCCGGGAATTGGCGGAATGTCCAGCTGTGTGATAGCCATCTCCTACTGTGGGTGGGGTGGGGACTTCCACTGTAGATATGTGTGGGAGCGGATCTAAGCCGGGGATTCCGAGGATGTTCTTTCATGTAGCAAAACCACCTCAAGAATGTGCCATGTATGATAAACCTGCAATAAAGTCATAAACCTGTGTATAAGAGGCCAGGCCTCAGAGATGCAGAGAGAGCACCTCGTGACTATACCTTGCTGTCTGATCTGATGTGTTCTGCTCCGACGGAATAAAACTTTGTTTCCTGCCTTCCAGTCTCTGGCGCCTGCCTCTTTCATTGGTAAATTATCGAATGGTATGAGAGGCGATTACCGCCGGGCAATACTTGAAAGGTTATCGACTGAAACTGCCGCTGCCATTTAACAGTGGGTGGTGAGTTTACAGGCTTTGCTGTGACCCTCTGCACCTAGCGCTGCAGGACGGAGCTACCCCTCAATATTCACCAAAAGCTTGGGGTTAAAACACCTTCCGAAATCGTCTTTGCACAACCGTTGCTTGTGGGGATCCTGTAAACAGCCCGTTGCAATTGTACACAAGGGGGCATGCTCAAAGTATTTTGGGACAATTACTGATTTCATAATTATAGTGTTCTTAATGGATTCGCCCACCCTCATATCCGTCCTGGAGAAAGTAACATCAATCCTCATTTTAATAAAAAAAATATTAAAAAATGTGGTGATAGTTTTGCTTCTTGCGGTTTTAGTGTTCTATCGCATTTATTTGGAATGCCAGTGCTGGAAGTCATTTTAGTTAAGCCCGAGGGGTGGCATTTTAGCTGACGGGTAGCAGGCTCTGGGATTCTTTAGGTAGGCCGTGCATTGTGATGAAGGGCCATATTATCAAGGACGGCGTTAAAATTATCGCCGCTAAAGCGGCGATAATGGGCTTCATAATATGCCGCATAGAATTCCAATAGAAGCCTGTGCTCCTGTGTGAACCTGGGCTTCGATGGGAATTCTCAAGGGCATATTATCAAGCCCATGATCGCCGCTTTAGGGGCAGTTTCCTGCCGTTAAAGCGGCGATAATTTTAACGCCGTCCTTGATAATATGGCCCGAAGTTCCTTAGCTGCAGAGACCTGTACACCTTCACAGATCTCTTGCTTCCCTCGTGGCCGCTTCTCGTGCACTCACTGCCTCTCCCGCCATGGCAGATATTACTTACCTTGCCTCCTTTCTGCAGAGGAGGCTCTCCTGCTAGGGAACAGGGTGGCGACGTCACGGTGCCAGGCTGATCGACAGCATGGCGAATGTACAGACCAAAACGCTCCCACTCAGCTGTGTACAGTCCGGGAAACGTTTCCCCCAGCTGCAGAGGATTACCCTCCGCGCTGCATTCACCATTATCCATGCAGACGCGATCATTTGTATTAACTCCATGTTTGAGTCTTCTTTACATGTTCCTGTGTATTTAAAATACGGTAAAATCTCATATGCATTCAATTATGGCATGCCCGGGGGGGGGCTGGGCGTTATGGAACATGAGGCTCATTTGCAGGCAGTACGGCCTCTCACATCCCGTCTGGTACAGTCTGGTCCCACAGTGCCCTCCCGCTTTTGAGTCTATGCAGCAGTTTCAAGATCTTCTTAGTGTTTCTCGTTCCTCAAATGGGTGTAATTTCTGATAAGTATATGTTTCCCTCGTCTTCATTGCTTGGTTATGCTCGCGAGAAAGTGTCACTCATAGTTGGTAAATCTCACTCATATTTACATTGAAATTATGAAAATGTCCCGCAAAGCAATCTGAAACCTTGGCAGCTATGGTTGACGGCTGATGGGCCATTGATCTCTGCTGTGAAGCCCCTCCTTCTGAGAAGGTTTTTTACATTTGTTTCTTCCACTGAGGGTGAAGTACCTGCTGTTGGAATAGCCAGCAGCATACCCAGAATGCCACGGGGCCTGGGGCAGACAAGGATAATGTGCCCTCCTAAATCTTTGGTGCAAATTAAAGCGTGCAGCACAGGAACCACAACAGAGGCAACACTTGCTCTACAGAGCAACGCTTCGAAAGTACATGAGCTCTACTCCATGGTACTGTTTTAATTAACTTCATTAAAATATATATCTATATCGCTTCTAAGGCTGGTACTCAGAATGTTGCTTAAATAAACAACATTGTGAAGGTTTTCCCAGTTTTAGGAGGTACTGTGACATTACTTTTTCCCAGTTACCACTGAGACGCGCATGCAGCCATCAAACACACCCTGGGTCAACTATTCCTGCCCTCAGACTGCACCAAGCAGAACCACTCCTAGGCATGCTCATTAACAAGCATTGGCATAGCCAATAGGTCTCGCCTTTGGGACATTATAAGTGTTTAGGCATGCAACAGTTGTTGTTGCACCAAGGATATTGTGCTGCATAACTAAATACTTATAAGGTCCCAAAGGCGAGACCTATGGGCTATGCCAATGCTTGTTTATATACCTCTGAAGGAATACATTTTCCATTACCCTCAGCACTCGATTTGTTCCAGGTTGTCGAGGACGTCAGAGGCAGAGCAAAGATGCCTTGCGTGCGGGAAATTAAATGGCCCCTTCACATCAAGCTCGGTTGTTAAAAACATACAGCTAAGGTTGGGTTACAGCCGCGGGCCCCTCACGCACTCGGGTGACAGCTACGGGCCCCTCACACCCCTAGCCCTGGACGTGCACTGCAGCACGTTTCACTTCACGCTGCATTTAACCGCGACGAATTGCTGTAAACAAGCGGTAATATGACCAAATGTGGTTGATGACACACTGGCTACGCCACTAAAGGTGGCTATCCTGTAAAATTCAAATCTTACCTCGAAACATTCTCTTTGTTTGAGGAGATTCACGTGGATGCTTGGGATCTCCACAGTGTTCCCGATCCAACAAACAGCAAGGTGATGGACTGTATGCTTGAAATAGTCTCAGCCCCTGGTGAGTGGCCATCACTCCGGCTAGTACTTACTTCTTCCGTAGCAGTAGCCTGGGCTTCCCAGCCTATCCAAGCACTGCGGTTATTCTGCATATAATACTAAACAGCATACGAGCAGGGCTGGAAAAGGCTGGGGCATGCAAGCACAACACTCCATTGAAAACCGATAGGGCTGTGTCTTTAATGACATCTTCAATGTGGAAGCCTAAACTGTGCGTGTCAGGCTGGCCAGAGCGAAAATACCGGACAATCTGACATGCACAGATCAGTTTCAGCCTCAGCTGCTCGTCCCACCAACTGAGAGCTCCATAGCCCCGTCCATAAGGAAATAAAATTAATGGAGGTACTCAGGTACTTATGGGCTAATTTAAAATGACGAAATGAGCCTTAGAAGTAGTGGCTCACAGCAGCAGGGGGTCAACACCCCTGCGCCCATATGAACGAACTGCAGCTGGCCACGATTCCGCCTACTCAAGAGAAGCCACAATACAGTCTACTCAGGAGAAGCCACGATTCAGACTACTCAAGAGAAGCCACAATACAGTCTACTCAGGAGAAGCCACGATACATCCTGCTCAAGAGAACCCACATTACAACTTGTGGAAGAGAAACCATGATACAGCCTGTTTGAGAGAAGCCACGATACAACTTGTGCAAGAGAAGCCATGGTACAACCTTCTCAGAGAAACCACGATACAGCCTACTCAGGAGAAGCCACGATGCAGCTTGTTCAAGAGAAGACGTGATACAACCTGTTCGAGAGAAGCCATGATACAACCTGCTTGAGAGAAGCCACGATATGCCTCCTCGAGAGAAGTCATGATACAGCCTGTTCAAGAGAAGCCACGATACAACCTACTCAAGAGAAGCCACAATACAGCCTGCTTGAGAGATGCAACGATACAACCTGCTCAAGAGAAGCCATGATACAACCTACTCAAGAGAAGCTATGATACAATTTACTCAAGAGAAGCCAAGACACAGCCTGCTAGAGAGAAGCCATGATACAACCTGCTCAAGAGAAGCCACAATACAACCTTCTCGAGAAGCCACAATACAACCTTCTCGAGAAGCCACAATACAACCTTCTCGAGAAGCCACAATACAACCTACTCAAGAGAAGCCATGGTACAACCTGCTCAAGAGAATCCACGATACAACCTACTTGAGAGAAGCCATGATACAACCTGTTCAAAAGAAGCCATGGTACAACCTGCTCAGGAGAAACCACAATACAACCTGCTCAGGAGAAGCCACAATACAACCTGCTCGAGAGAAGCCACAATACAGCCTGCTTGAGAGAAGCCACGATACAACCTGCTCAAGAAAAGCCACAATACATTTACTCAAGAGAAGCCACGATACAACCTACTCGAGATAAGCAACGATACAACCTGCTCAAGAGAAGCCATGATACAATTTACTCAGGAGAAACCACAATACAACCTAGTCGAGAGTAGCCATGATACAGCCTGTTCAAGAGAAGCCACAATAAAACCTACTCAAGAGAAGCCACAATACAACCTAATCAAGTGAAGCAATGATACAATTTACTCGACAGAAGCCACAATCCAACCTACTTGAGAGAAGCCACAATACAGCCTGTTTAAGAGAAGCCATGATACAACCTACTCAGGTGAAGCCACGATACAACCTGCTCGAGAGAAGCCATGATACAACCTGCTCAGGAGAAGCCACGATACAACCTGCTCGAGGGAAGCCATGATACAAACTGTTCAGGAGAAGCCACGACACAACCTGCTCGAGAGAAGCCACGATACAACCTACTCGAGAGAAGCCATGATACAGCCTATTCAAGAGAAGCCACGGTACAACCTAGTCGAGAAAAGCCGCGATACAGCCTGTTCAAGTAAAGCCACAATAAAACCTACTCAAGAGAAGACACGATACAACTTATTCAAAAGAATCAATGATACAATTTACTCGAGAGAAGCCACAATCCAACCTAGTTGAGAGAAGTCACAATACAGCCTGTTCAAGAGAAGCCATGGTACAACCTGCTCAGAAGAAGCCACAATACAACCTGCTCGAGAGAAGCCACAATACAGCCTGTTCAAGAGAAGCCATGGTACAACCTGCTCAGAAGAAGCCACAATACAACCTGCTCGAGAGAAGCCACAATACAACCTGCTCAAGAGAAGCCACGATACAACCTGCTCAAGAGATGCCACGATACAACCTGCTCTGGAGAAGCCATGACACAGCCTGCTCCAGAGAAGCCACGATACAGCCTGATCAAGAGAAGCCATGATACAATTTACTCAAGAGAAGGCACAATAGAACCTGCTCAAGAGAAGCCACGATACAACCTGCTCAAGAGAAGCAACGGCACAACCTGCTCAAGAGAAGCCATGATACAACCTGCTTAGGAGAAGCCACAATACAACCTGCTCTGGAGAAGCCATGACACAGCATGCTCGAGAGAAGCCACGATACAGCCTGATCAAGAGAAGCAACGGCACAACCTGCTCAGAAGAAGCCATGATACAACCTACACAGGCTTCAAGTGAAGCCACAAAATAAAGAGCCTGCAGTGCACTATATTCCAGATTCAAGGCAAGCCGCAGAACAATGTGTTTGAGCTTCAAGCTACAGTGCAAGGAACACACAGACTCAAGAGAAGCTGCAATGCAAGGGACACAGAGGCTCAAGAGATGCTGCAACACAAGGAACTACAGATTCAAGAGAAGCGTCAATAAAAGGATTTCCAGATTCAAGAGAAACTGCAGTACATCAAACACCAAAATCAAGAGAAGCTGCAATGCAAGAAACTGCAGAGTCAAGAGAAGCTGCAATGCAAGGAACTGCAGATTCAAGAGAAGCTGCAGTACAAGGAACTGCAGATTCAAGAGAAGCTGCAGTACAAGGAACTGCAGATTCAAGAGAAGCTGCAGTACAAGGAACTGCAGATTCAAGAGAAGCTGCAGTACAAGGAACTACAGATTCAAGAGAAGCTGCAGTACAAGGAACTCCGGATTCAAGAGAAGCTGCAATGCAAGGAACTGCATAGTCCAGGAAGGTGCAATACAAGAAACTCCAGATTTAAGAGAAGCTGCAACACAAGGAACTCCAGATTCAGGAAAGCTGCAATACAAGGAACTCCAGATTCAAGAGAAGCTGCAATGCAAGGAACTGCAGATTCAAGAGGAGCTGCAATGCAAGAAACTGCAGATTCAAGAGAAGCTGCAATGCAAGGAACTGCAGAGTCAAGAGAAGCTGCAACACAAGAAACTGCAGATTCAAGGAAGGTGCAATACAAGGAACTGCAGATTCAAGAGAAGCTGCAACACGAGGAACTCCAGATTCAGGAAAGCTACAGTACAAGGAACTCCAGATTCAAGAGAAGCTGCAATGCAAGGAACTGCAGATTCAAGAGAAGCTGCAATGCAAGGAACTGCAGATTCAAGAGAAGCTGCAACACAAGAAACTGCAGATTCAAGGAAGGTGCAATACAAGGAACTGCAGATTCAAGAGAAGCTGCAACACAAGGAACTCCAGATTCAGGAAAGCTACAGTACAAGGAACTCCAGATTCAAGAGAAGCTGCAATGCAAGGAACTCCAGATTCAAGAGAAGCTGCAATGCAAGGAACTGCAGATTCAAGAGAAGCGGTAATACAAGGAACTCCAGATTCAAGAGAAACTGCAATACAAGAAAATGCAGATTCAAGAGAAGCTGCAATGCAAGAAACTGCAGATTCAAGAGAAGCTGCAATACAAGGAACTCCAGATTCGAGTGAAGCTGCAGTACAAGGAACTGCAGATTCAAGGAAGGTGCAATACAAGGAACTCCAGATTCAGGAAAGCTACAGTACAAGGAACTGCAGATTCAAGAGAAGCTGCAATGCAAGGAACTGCAGATTCAAGAGAAGCTGCAACACAAGGAACTGCAGAGTCAAGGAAGGTGCAATACAAGGAACTCCAGATTAAAGGAGCTCGGAATTCAACAGAAACTGTTATATGGAGAACTGCAGGTTCAAGAGAAGCTACAATTCAAGAAACTGCAGGTTCAAGAGAAGCTACAATTCAAGAAACTGCAGGTTCAAGAGAAGCCACAATTCAAGAAACTGCAGGTTCAAGAGAAGCTACAATTCAAGAAACTGCAGGTTCAAGAGAAGCTACAATTCAAGAAACTGCAGGTTCAAGAGAAGCTGCAGTGCAACGTACTCAAGTGTCTAGTGAAGCCAAAACATCTTGAAGCTGCATCGCCAACATACTCCGGATTCAAGACAGGCTGCAAGATAACGTGCTTGAGTTCTAGTAGGAACTGGAATACAAGAGGCTGCCCATTCAAGAGAAGCTGCAAGACAAAGGACACCAGATTCAAGGGAAGTCCAAAGACCACATGCTCCAGATGCAAGACAAGCTGTATTACAACTTACTGAAGATTCATTCTTCACGATAAAGTGTAAGTAAGTATAGTGAATATTTGAGGGAAGGTGGCATTGTTCAGAAGCATGTGTCTGTTTCCTTCCTGCACCTGCACTATTACCTGTATCTCTCCCTTGTATCTGCACTTTCACCATTACCTTTTCCTCTCTTGTGTCTGCACCTTTAACATTACCTGTATCTCTCTTGTGTCTGCACTTTCACCATTACCTGTATCTCTCTTGTGCCTGCGCTTTCACCATTACCTGTATCTCTCTTGTGCCTGCACTTTCACCATTACCTGTATTTCTCTCTTGTGTCTGCACTTTCACCATTACCTGTATCTCTCTTGTGCCTGCAATTTCACCATTACCTGTATTTCTCTCTTGTGCCTGCCCTTTCACCACTACCTGTATTTCTCTTGTGCCTGCACTTTCACCATTACCTGTATCTCTCTCTTGTGTCTGCCCTTTAACCACTACCTGTATGTCTTGTGTGCCTGCACTTTCACCATTACCTGTATCTCTCTCTTGTGTTTGCCCTTTAACCATTACCTGTATCTCTCTTGTGTCTGCACTTTCACCATTACCTGTATCTCTCTTATGCCTGCACTTTCACCATTACCTGTATTTCTCTCTTGTGCCTGCACTTTCACCATTACCTGTATCTCTCTCTTGTGTCTGCCCTTTAACCACTACCTGTATGTCTCTTGTGCCTGCACTTTCACCATTACCTGTATCTCTCTCTTGTGTCTGCCCTTTAACCACTACCTGTATGTCTCGTGTGCCTGCACTTTCACCATTACCTGTATCTCTCTCTTGTGTTTGCCCTTTAACCATTACCTGTATCTCTCTTGTGTCTGCACTTTCACCATTACCTGTATCTCTCTTATGCCTGCACTTTCACCATTACCTGTATTTCTCTCTTGTGCCTGCACTTTCACCATTACCTGTATTTCTCTCTTGTGTCTGCCCTTTAACCACTACCTGTATGTCTCTTGTGCCTGCACTTTCACCATTACCTGTATCTCTCTCTTGTGTCTGCCCTTTAACCATTACCTGTATCTCTCTTCTGTCTGCACTTTCACCATTACCTGTATCTCTCTTGTGTCTGCACTTTCACCGTTACCTGTATCTCTCTTGTGCCTGCACTTCACCATTACCTGTATCTCTCTTGTGCCTGCACTTTCACCATTACCTGTATCTCTCTTGTGCCTGCACTTCACCGTTACCTGTATGTCTCTTGTGCCTGCACTTTCACCATTACCTGTATCTCTCTCTTGTGTCTGCCCTTTAACCACAGCAGCGTGTGACGGTGAGGAGCCCGGGGTGGAGTGAAGCGCTGCCAGAGGCTGCCCCTTGTGTAGAGAGCCCAGGGTGGATTGAAGCGCTGCCAGAGGCTGCTCCGTGTTCAGAGGGAGTGGCAGCCTCAATATTAAAACAAGCACTGGCAGCTGTAAGAGCTGTAAGAGGAACAAAATAAAACACCACCAAATAATCAAGCACTGCAGCAGTAACACCAGACAAAGCTCAAGGAAAGAGGACATACTGAGGGGCTACAAGTGCCTGATTTCAGCGAATCAGTGTGGGGGGCCAAATAAAGGAGGCAACTGAGGGGAAAGAAGCCATCAAACCCTCCACAAGTACTAAAAACAACAAAATAAAAGAGACAGCGCGTTGGGCAGTGAGCACCACAGGACCAGTAAATCAGGGTGGAGATAAACGCCTCAAGGATAATACAACATAAGGCACAGGATGGACAACCATGTCGACGAGTCCCCCGATAGAACCATTCATAGTGGAAGGGTCCCCATCATCACTCGCACCAAAGTGGAAAGACTGGGTAGACCGATTGAAAATCTTCTTCGATGCCACCAAAGTCCATAAGGACCAGAAAAGAGCCATGCTATTACATCTAGGGGGCAAGGACATACACAATATCACCAAAACACTTGCCGAGGCCACGCCCAAAACCCACCACACCTTGATAAATGCTCTCAATGGGTATTTCGATCCGATGGCTAATCAGGATTATGAACGGTTTATATTCAGGCAAGCGCGCCAACTGCCAGAAGAGTCGCTGGACATCTTCCATGCACGGCTCAAGAACCTAGTGTCTACGTGCGGATTCCGCAACGAAACGGGAGATTAGGAATCGATTCAGCACATTCTGACAGAGTTATCGGAGGTCTTCAAAGACATCGGGAAATTTAAAGGCAAAAAGATTCATCTTCACATTGACCCAACAGTACAACCTGTGGCTTTACGCCACCGCCGGATAGCATTTCACTTTTGTCCCCTGGTGGAAGAAGAGCTAAAGAAGCTAGAAGCCACCGGCATTATTGAAAAGGTGACAGGGCCCACCCCGTGGGTTTCCCCGATAGTCGTCACCCGGAAGCCCAAGCAACCAGGTGCCGTGAGAATTTGCGGAAAATGAGGCTACCCAACGCAGCCATTAATTAAAAGGGAATGTCATATCACCCCGACTATAGACGATTTGATAGGGGAAATGGCCGGGGCATGTTGGTTCTCCAAGCTAGATCTAGGAATCGGTTACCACCAACTGGTGCTGGACAAAGCGTCCCGCAACATCGCAACCTTCTCAACCCACGTTGGTCTCCGGAGGTATACTCGCCTGAGTTTCACGGTGTCCAGCGTGGCGGAGGTATTTCAGAACATAATGCACAAACTGATAATGGACATACCCAGAGTAATCAATGTCAGTGATGACATCATGGTGCACGCCAAGACCATCCCGGAACACAACTCCCGTCTGACTCAGGTCTTTCGCCGACTGCAGGATGCCGGACTCACTCTCCATAGGGAGAAGTGCGAGTTTCTAAAAACGGGGCTACAGTTCTTTGGGTACACATTCTCCACTGAAGGAGTCAATCCCGACCCCGAAAAGGTCAAGGACATAAAAGATGCCGTCGCCCCCACCAACATTACCGAGGTCCGCAGCTTCCTTGGTATGGTAAACTATTGTGGAAGATTCATACGAGACCTCACCACACTTACTCAACCACTACGGGACCAGACGAAGGATTCCACTCCCTGGAAATGGGGCCCAGACCAAGCCAAGGCATTTGCAGACATCAAGGATGCACTTTCAGAGGCGACTACACTGGCTTTCTTTGACCCGGGGAAGATGACCTCGATAGCCATAGACGCCAGTCCAATGGGGTTAGGTGCCGGAGAGACCCTGGGGCATGGCAGGTCCCAGCATCGCCTGCGGGAGAATCCAGAGCCCACTCGCCACATGCGGGACTATTTCACGTAAGTCTGTTCTTAGTTGTTTGAGCAAGAAACTGCTTATGGTACGGCTGAAGCTAGTGGGACCGTCTACGGCTACGCCTAGTTAGGTGGTCTTTATTGTTGGTTTAATGTTTGTTGGGGAGGAATGTTGTGTTGTGCCTGTGACGCAACAGGCACGTTGCGTGAGGGTCAGGTGACCCTGACTAAATAAATAGGGTACGCACAAACGTACGCCAGTTGGTCTCCGGACGGCGATACCACAAAACCCCACTCTTGTCTCCGTTGTTTATTTGAGGCCTCTACCCATACCCCGTGTTCCTCCACTGGTGTCAGAGCTGGCACGTAACATAAACACTCATCCGACACAACAACGGTTTGCGCTTCTCTCTGTTGTTTCCTGTCTCGGTTTGTGTTTCTCTCCTAGAGCTTTTTGTCTCGGTTTGCCCTTCTCTCTGTCGCTTCCTGTCCCGGTTTGTGCTTCTCCCCTGGTGTTTTTTTGTCACAGTTTGCGCATCTCTCTGTCGTTTCCTATCACGGTTTGTGCTTCTCTCCTGGTGTTTTTTGTCACGGTTTGCGCTTCCCTTCTGGTGTTTCCTGTTACGGTTTGTGCTTCTCTCCTGGTGTTTTTTTGTCTCGGTTTGCCCTTCTCTCTGTTGTTTCCTGTCACGGTTTGCGCTTTTCTCCTGGTGCTTCCTGTCACGGTTTGTGCTTCTCCTTCTCTCCTGGTGTGTTTTTTGTCATGGTTTGCGCTTCTCTCCTGTTGCTTCCTGTCACGGGTTGTGCTTTTCTCCTGTTTTTTATTGTCACGGTTTGTGCTTCCCTCGTGGTGTTTCCTGTCACGGTTTGCGCTTCTCGCCTGTTGCTTCCTGTCACGGTTTGTGCTTCTCCTTCTCTCCTGGTGTGTTTTTTGTCACGGTTTGCGCTTCTCTCTGTTGTTTCCTGTCGCGGTTTGTGCTTCTCTCCTGGTGTTTTTTCGTCACGGTTTGCGCTTCTCTCCGTGGTCTCCTGTCACGGTTTGTGCTTCTCTCCTGGTGTTTTTTTGTCATGGTTTGCGCTTCTCTCTGTTGTTTCCTGTCACGGTTTGTGCTTCTCTCCTGTTGCTTCCTGTCACGGTTTGTGCTTCTCCTTCTCTCCTCGTGTGTTTTTTGTCATGGTTTGCGCTTCTCTCCTGTTGCTTCCTGTCACGGTTTGTGCTTCTCCTTCTCTCCTGGTGTGTTTCTTTTCACGGTTTGTGCTTCCCTCGTGGTGTTTCCTGTCACAGTGTGTGCTTCCCTCGTGGTGTTTCCTGTCACGGTTTGTGCTTCTCTCCTGGTGTTTTTTTGTCACGGTTTGCTTCTCTGTTGTTTCCCGTCACGGTTTGTGCTTCTCTCCTGGTGTTTTTTTGTCACGGTTTGCGCTTCTCTCTGTTGCTTCCTGTCACGGGTTGTGCTTTTCTCCTGTTGTTTCTTGCCACGGTTTGTGCTTCCCTCGTGGTGTTTCCTGTCACGGTTTGTGCTTCCCTCCTGGTGTTTCCTGTCACGGTTTGTGCTTCTCTCCTGGTGTTTTTTTGTCACGGTTTGCTTCACTGTTGTTTCCTGTCACGGTTTGTGCTTCTCTCCTGGTGTTTTTTTTTGTCACGGTTTGCGCTTCTCTCCTGTTGCTTCCTGTCACGGTTTGTGCTTCCCCTTCTCTCCTGGTGTGTTTTTTGCCACGGTTTATGGTTCCCTCGTGGTGTTTCCTGTCACGGGTTGTGCTTTTCTCCTGTTGTTTCTTGTCACGGTTTGTGGTTCCCTCGTGGTGTTTCCTGTCACGGTTTGTGCTTCTCTCCTGGTGTTTTTTTCTCACGGTTTGCTTCACTGTTGTTTCCTGTCACGGTTTGTGCTTCTCTCCTGGTGTTTTTTTTTTGTCACGGTTTGCGCTTCTCTCTGTTGCTTCCTGTCACGGGTTGTGCTTTTCTCCTGTTGTTTCTTGCCACGGTTTGTGCTTCCCTCGTGGTGTTTCCTGTCACCGTTTGTGCTTCCCTCCTGGTGTTTCCTGTCACGGTTTGTGCTTCTCTCCTGGTGTTTTTTTGTCACGGTTTGCTTCACTGTTATTTCCTGTCACGGTTTGTGCTTCTCTCCTGGTGTTTTTTTTTGTCATGGTTTGCGCTTCTCTCCTGTTGCTTCCTGTCACGGTTTGTGCTTCCCCTTCTCTCCTGGTGTGTTTTTTGCCACGGTTTATGGTTCCCTCGTGGTGTTTCCTGTCACGGGTTGTGCTTTTCTCCTGTTGTTTCTTGTCACGGTTTGTGGTTCCCTCGTGGTGTTTCCTGTCACGGTTTGTGCTTCTCTCCTGGTGTTTTTTTGTCACGGTTTGCTTCACTGTTGTTTCCTGTCACGGTTTGTGCTTCTCTCCTGGTGTTTTTTTTTTGTCACGGTTTGCGCTTCTCTCCTGTTGCTTCCTGTCACGGTTTGTGCTTCTCCTTCTCTACTGGTGTGTTTTTTGTCATGGTTTGCGCTTCTCTCCTGTTGCTTCCTGTCACGGTTTGTGCTTCCCCTTCTCTCCTGGTGTGTTTTTTGTCACGGTTTGTGGTTCCCTCGTGGTGTTTCCTGTCACGGGTTGTGCTTTTCTCCTGTTGTTTCTTGTCACGGTTTGTGGTTCCCTCGTGGTGTTTCCTGTCACGGGTTGTGCTTCCCTCGTGGTGTTTCCTGTCACGGTTTGTGCTTCCCTCGTGGTGTTTCCTGTCGGTTTGTGGTTCTGAAAGCTGCACTTTGCTCAGCGAAGTCCTACAGCCGTGTGGTCTTATGCTATTATATATTTATTTTGTGTCACTTGTGAAGAGCCCCATGACTGGGGTGTGGTGTGTCTGAGGGGCGATTGGGGAAACGGGGGAGGGGGTGAGCAAGCACAGCAGACTAACCATTATTGATGCTACGAGGAACAGAGTGCAGAGACATTCACGAATCTTTATCAGTTAACTCAAGACTAGTTGCATGTGCGGTATAACTTCCATTGGTGCGGCAGGTGCAGTAGCACCGGGGTCATTGAACCTTGGTCATTGCTGAAGGTACTACCCCAACAGCAGGGAAAGGGGACATCTCCTTGTTTCGACCAGGGCCATGCCACGCCTGCTCTGCTGCTGTGCATGTGGGGCATGCTTGCCTCGCCAGACACCCAGTAGGAACCGGGACATCACATGTAGGCGTGCAGCGCCTAGAAGCGGGGGGGGGAGGGGGGGGGTGAAAAGGAGTGTAAGGTGCGGGGGGGGGGGGGGGTCATGTCTTCATAGGACCAGCGTAAAGCCATTACTGTAGGTATGCTTAGGGAGGTAACGTCGGCCCCTGCGGACCCTGAGGCCCCAAATATCAAGGGGCACCAACCCTCAAGGGGGTCCCCAACCACTCAGGAGGGGACCCATTCAGCCCAAAGCCATTTAATATTTGTAACATTGGGAGACTCGGGGGGCCCTCATCGCGCTCTGCGGGGAGCTGGGGGTTACGTCACTGGGTATATTCCACGGGCGAAGATGTCTCCACATCCGATGCGTGTCTCTGTCAATTAATAAGGATATTCCTGGCAGTAGTGTCCCCCCCCCCCTTCCCTTTAGCCTACCTCTTTCTGTGAATGTACTGCCTGGTAGGGACATCTCTCTACACCCACGCCCTTGCCCTCATACCTTGTTACTCTAGTTGTCGGCGCTATAAGTACATTGCTCGAGATACACCCCCCGCCGCCCCCGTCGCTGCTGCAGTTCTTGCAGGCACTTTCTTCGAGGTTAACATCCTGCATTCACTCGAACCCCCCCCCCCCCCACCGGATTGTGGTTCCTGCTGTTGGCAATTTGCCTGGTATGTGCACATTTCCGCAGCGCCCCCCCCCCCCCCCCAGGCAGGCAGGGACCGCCCCTGTCCCCGGAATGCTCCCGCACCTGCACGCCCTGGGGACGGTCTCTCCTGCAGGTGGCACCCGGTCTCATGCTTGCCTGGCGGGTCTATTACAGCAAGCCAAGGGAATCCAGCAGCCACAGGAGACCGACGGATCGCAGCGCAAGGAAGAAGAGGCAGCAAGGCATGTACCGCAAGGTCCGACGGGTGCGCGAAGGTGAGCGCACGGGAACGCGACGGAGGCGCACAGGAATGCGCCAGGAGCGCACGGGAACTGGCCAGAAGCGCGAGGAAGAAGAGACAGTGTGCCACAGGGATGCAGCGCCATCCCGCAGCGACAAGGAGGAAGAAAAGGAAATGGTGTCAAGCCACATCCACCCCAGCGAGGACAGCGCTGTCGCCGCATCAAGTGGAGCGAACCCTCGAGAGAACAAACGGACTCAGCGCAGATGTACCCCGGACGCGGACAGTACACTGCAGCGCCTACAGGAGAGGAACCCACTGAAGAGGATGGGCGCAGCAAGTATCCAGCACTGGCGGGCAAGGATGTCGAGCCACACCCAGTGGCGCCAAGAAGCCACCACATCAAGAGATCATGGTACAAGGAGCAACGCTACACTGAAGATGTACCACGACGGTACGAAGAGTAGCACGCACCAGCGCCTGACAAGGCAGTGGACACAGGTAGTCACACGACGTGATGCACCTCGTGAAGCCGAGCAGCCAAATGGTCGCACCACAAAGGCCAAGCCGACCTGCCAAACGGTCGCACCACAAAGGTCACGCCGACCAGCCAAATGGTCGCACCACAAAGGCCAAGCCGACCTGCCAAACGGTCGCACCACAACGGTCAAGCCGACCAGCCAAATGGTCGCACCGCAGAAGCCGACTCGCCAGGAGTTGCAAAAGGAGGTGACCGACGCACGGGTCAATGAAGCTACAAAGCAAGAGGTCTGACGACAAGACCGAAGATATCCTGCCAGTGATCGGCAGCGCGGACCGTCAAGTGGTCCAAGAAGCTCAAGAAGAACCGAAGTAACTGGTGAAAAGGAGAAGAACGAAGCGGACCATGAGTATGGCCCCACGAACTTCAACCAAAGTAACTGGTGAAAAGGAGAAGGTGAAGAGAAGGTCACGACCCTAACTCGGAATGCTGAGGAAGATGAAGAGAGTGTTCTCGGACGAGGACAAGACCAGGGGGAACACGTGCAGAGTGCGCGCGCTGCATGGAGAAGCCTGGCCAGACCAAGAGGAGAACAGAAATGGTCCAGAGTGGGTCGTGAAGGGAAGAAGATATCTGAGTGGCACGTTTGCCACTACAAGAAGAGAAGGAAGATGACATCGGAGTGGCACGTCTGCCACTAAAAGGAAAAGGGAAAGAAAGAAATCTGAGTGGCACGGTTGCCACTGCAAGAAGAAGGAGAAGAAGTCAGAGTGACATGACACCCTCACGGAAAAAGAAATAGAGGAAGGAGAGAAGAGTGTGGCAAGACTACTCACACCTCAAAGACAAGGAAGGTGACAAGCGTCAGAACACGGAGTGCAAGTCCTGAAGAACACCCGTGGCACGGAGAGAGAAAACCATCTGTTTGACGATGCTTTCAGCACACCCGGGATCTGCAGAGGTGAGCAGGCCGGACCATTCGGAACACCCACCTTTGGGGTTACACGGACACTGCCAGCCGTGGTGACTCAGGGGAAAAGGCCTCAGGGATGCCAGTGAGAGAGAGTATCCCCGCGACGAGAGATGGTCGTCAGCCGCCCTTCAGCAAAGGTCCCGGGAGGATGAAGACATTGCGTGCTAAAGACAGGAGCCAACAGCCACCCTCCAGGTCTGACTGCGGCATCTGAGGTGAGACCTGTCGTCTCCTCCGCACCCGCACTTATCGGCATGGGAGTAACACGATACAGGACACTTAACCCAGGCCAGATCTGATGAAGAGGGCCTCAAGGATATCCCGTGGCAGGGGAACACCTGTGAGAGGGGCATCCTGGTGAGAGGGGTGTCTTGCGAATGACCCGTCTTTCTGCAAAACAGAACACACGCCACAGATAAAGAAAAGGACTGGACTAAAAGATAAACGGCAACATCTAGCGGTGAACCACAAGAACTCAACTGTGTTTGTCGCCAAGAAAGTAAAGCGAAGAAAAGACTGTGAGAACAACTTCAAGGCAGAGCCGTCAAACAGACTGAATCCATCGAGCACCCAGGCTGGTGCCACAGTGAACTGGTGATCGCCCGCGACAGGAAGAACATCGTCCGCGACAGGAAGAACATCGTCTGTGACTCCAGGCTGCTGAAGCGTGAGCGACTCTGCAGAAGTTTAGTCACTGTATTACATCTGTATATATATTTCTTTCTCCCCTAGGTTGGACATTGACTCTGGGTTTTTGTTATTAAAAATTGGGAGGAATGTAGTGTCCTAGCATGGACACGTTCTAGTGTTCACATGTGTAAGTCATACACTTTACACCCACCCACCACCTACGTCACTGGGTCAGGTGACTAGGCTAATAAAAGGGCCGAGCGCACGTGCTCGTGGCCAGTTAACCCACTAACCAAGAGCGTGTCCTGTGTCCGTCATTCCGAGCATGAGGGCCTAGGGCCCCAACATAACACCCATCTCACTAACTTCCCAAACTCCTGCACACTTTCGGGGCAAGGGTCAGTGCGGGGAAGAGAGGTCTCGGACATCGGTGAACCCCGAAAGCTACCCCCACCCCATAGTTCGACCCCCCACCCCCCATCGCTGCAGCACGGGAACTAGTCCAGGTGCTGAAGTCACGAGTTTAAACAGGAGAATAAAAACAGAAATCACAGCCCCCCCCCCCCACATCCCCAACCCCCTGCCCACAACTGCACCCCTCCTTACATGCTCAGTGCACGGAAATGACCCCATACACAGCCCGGAACTGTCTGTTGCACCCCTCGCCATCCTGACTGTCCTTAGGAGCTGTCCACACACTCCCTTTTGTCAGCGTCACTGTCCTGAAGTGCAGCCATGCCCACCCCATGATTGTCTGTAGCACCTTTTGTCAGCCTCACTGTCCTGAAGTGCAGCCATGCCCACCCCATGACTGGCTGTAGCACCTTTTGTCAGCCTCACTGTCCTGAAGTGCAGCCATGCCCACCCCATGACTGTCTGTAGCACCTTTTGTCAGCCTCACTGTCCTAAAGGGACGCCCATGCCAGCCCATGACTGTGGCATCCTTTGTGTCACCCCCGATGTCCTGAAGTGCTGTCCACACCAGCCCATGACTGTCTCTACTTCTTCTCTTTTCAGCCTCACTGTCCTAAAGTGCTGCCCACACCAGCCCATGACTGTCTCTACTTCTTCTCTTTTCAGCCTCACTGTCCTGAAGTGCTGTCCTCACCAGCCCATGACTGTCTCTACTTCTCCTCTTTTCTGCCTCACTGTCCTGAGGTGCTATCCACACCAGCCCGTGACTGTCTCTACTTCTTCTCTTTTCAGCCTCACTGTCCTGAAGTGCTGTCCACACCAGCCCATGACTGTCTCAACTTCTCCTATTTTCAGCCTCACTGTCCTGAAGTGCTGCCCACACCAGCCCATGACTGTCTCTACTTCTTCTCTTTTCAGCCTCACTGTCCTGAAGTGCTGTCCTCACCAGCCCATGACTGTCTCTACTTCTTCTCTTTTCAGCCTCACTGTCCTGAAGTGCTGTCCTCACCAGCCCGTGACTGTCTCTACTTCTCCTCTTTTCTGCCTCACTGTCCTGAGGTGCTGCCCACACCAGCCCATGACTGTCTCTACTTCTCCTCTTTTCAGCCTCACTGTCCTGAAGTGCTGTCCTCACCAGCCCGTGACTGTCTCTACTTCTTCTCTTTTCAGCCTCACTGTCCTGAGGTGCTGCCCACACCAGCCCATGACTGTCTCTACTTCTCCTCTTTTCAGCCTCACTGTCCTGAAGTGCTGCCGGCACCAGCCCGTGACTGTCTCTACTTCTTCTCTTTTCAGCCTCACTGTCCTGAAGTGCTGTCCTCACCAGCCCATGACTGTCTCTACTTCTCCTCTTTTCTGCCTCACTGTCCTGAGGTGCTGCCCACACCAGCCCATGACTGTCTCTACTTCTCCTCTTTTCAGCCTCACTGTCCTGAAGTGCTGCCCACACCAGCCCATGACTGTCTCTACTTCTTCTCTTTTCAGCCTCACTGTCCTGAAGTGCTGTCCTCACCAGCCCATGACTGTCTCTACTTCTTCTCTTTTCAGCCTCACTGTCCTGAAGTGCTGCCCACACCAGCCCATGACTGTCTCTACTTCTTCTCTTTTCAGCCTCACTGTCCTGAAGTGCTGTCCTCACCAGCCCATGACTGTCTCTACTTCTTCTCTTTTCAGCCTCACTGTCCTGAAGTGCTGTCCTCACCAGCCCATGACTGTCTCTACTTCTCCTCTTTTCTGCCTCACTGTCCTGAGGTGCTGCCCACACCAGCCCATGACTGTCTCTACTTCTCCTCTTTTCAGCCTCACTGTCCTGAAGTGCTGCCGGCACCAGCCCGTGACTGTCTCTACTTCTTCTCTTTTCAGCCTCACTGTCCTGAAGTGCTGTCCTCACCAGCCCATGACTGTCTCTACTTCTCCTCTTTTCTGCCTCACTGTCCTGAGGTGCTGCCCACACCAGCCCATGACTGTCTCTACTTCTCCTCTTTTCAGCCTCACTGTCCTGAAGTGCTGCCGGCACCAGCCCGTGACTGTCTCTACTTCTTCTCTTTTCAGCCTCACTGTCCTGAAGTGCTGTCCTCACCAGCCCATGACTGTCTCTACTTCTCCTCTTTTCTGCCTCACTGTCCTGAGGTGCTGCCCACACCAGCCCATGACTGTCTCTACTTCTCCTCTTTTCAGCCTCACTGTCCTGAAGTGCTGTCCTCACCAGCCCATGACTGTCTCTACTTCTCCTCTTTTCTGCCTCACTGTCCTGAAGTGCTGCCCACACCAGCCCATGACTGTCTGTACTGCTTCTCTTTTCAGCCTCACTGTCCTGAAGTGCTGTCCTCACCAGCCCATGACTGTCTCTACTTCTCCTCTTTTCTGCCTCACTGTCCTGAAGTGCTGCCGGCACCAGCCCGTGACTGTCTCTACTTCTTCTCTTTTCAGCCTCACTGTCCTGAAGTGCTGTCCTCACCAGCCCATGACTGTCTCTACTTCTCCTCTTTTCTGCCTCACTGTCCTGAGGTGCTGCCCACACCAGCCCATGACTGTCTCTACTTCTCCTCTTTTCAGCCTCACTGTCCTGAAGTGCTGCCGGCACCAGCCCGTGACTGTCTCTACTTCTTCTCTTTTCAGCCTCACTGTCCTGAAGTGCTGTCCTCACCAGCCCATGACTGTCTCTACTTCTCCTCTTTTCTGCCTCACTGTCCTGAGGTGCTGCCCACACCAGCCCATGACTGTCTCTACTTCTCCTCTTTTCAGCCTCACTGTTCTGAAGTGCTGCCGGCACCAGCCCGTGACTGTCTCTACTTCTTCTCTTTTCAGACTCACTGTCCTGAAGTGCTGTCCTCACCAGCCCATGACTGTCTCTACTTCTCCTCTTTTCTGCCTCACTGTCCTGAGGTGCTGCCCACACCAGCCCATGACTGTCTCTACTTCTCCTCTTTTCAGCCTCACTGTCCTGAAGTGCTGTCCTCACCAGCCCATGACTGTCTCTACTTCTCCTCTTTTCTGCCTCACTGTCCTGAAGTGCTGCCCACACCAGCCCATGACTGTCTGTACTGCTTCTCTTTTCAGCCTCACTGTCCTGAAGTGCTGTCCTCACCAGCCCATGACTGTCTCTACTTCTCCTCTTTTCTGCCTCACTGTCCTGAAGTGCTGCCGGCACCAGCCCGTGACTGTCGCTACTTCTTCTCTTTTCAGCCTCACTGTCCTGAAGTGCTGTCCTCACCAGCCCATGACTGTCTCTACTTCTCCTCTTTTCAGCCTCACTGTCCTGAAGTGCTGTCCCTAATGATTGTGACAAGTCTCGTTCTAGCCCAACTGTCCAAAAAGGCCCCCCTCCCCACTATGACTATTTGTGGCCCCCCTCGTGTCAGTTTGACTGCCCTCAGTGCCCCCACCCAGTTCGTGACTGCCCGCGATTATGTGAAATCACTCTGTAGCCCCCTCCCCGCCCTGCAGCGCCCAGACACCCGATATTTCGAAATGTAGTGCCTCGTGTCAGAGGGGAGCTGGGTCCCCTTCCTTTCTGTCTTAAATCACACATCTAAGAGCTGGGAGGGGGGGTGATAGGGGGCGCATGCAAGGTCCGGGGGGCCGCCGTCGGTTACCTGCTTTCCCGCCTGGTCTAGCTGTCCGGGAGTGTCCACTCGTACAGCGCTGGAGACGGCCTTCGCGGCGCCTCCTCCGGGTCCGCACCGGCCTCTTCCTCGGTCAACCTTGATCCGCGGACACGAGAACCGCGAGGAATCCGCTGACAATCCAGGTCCGCGGACAGAAGACCGACTGACCGGTCAGATCCGTTGACAGCCCCGAACGGCAGCCTCTGGGGCAGGATGCACGGACGCCGGGGACGGACAGTCGGCTCCAGAGAGTGCTCACGTGCGAGACCTCCTCTCAGGGGAGAGACAGCCCCAGCAGCAGATGGAGAGAAAGAGGCTGCGTTCAAGGGAGACAGCCCAGCAGTCACACACAGAGACAGCCCGGCAGTCACACACAGAGACAGCCCTACTGACAGGTGTCTGCAGGGAGATGGTAGCTCATGAAAGAGACAGCCCAGCAGTCACACACAGAGACAGCCCAGCAGTCACACACAGAGACAGCCCGGCAGTCACACACACAGACAGCCCTGCTGACAGGTGTCTGCAGGGAGATGGTAGCTCATGAAAGAGACAGCCCAGCAGTCACACACAGAGACAGCCCAGCAGTCACACACAGAGACAGCCCTACTGACAGGTGTCTGCAGGGAGATGGTAGCTCATGAAAGAGACAGCCCAGCAGTCACACACAGAGACAGCCCAGCAGTCACACACACAGACAGCCCTGCTGACAGGTGTCTGCAGGGAGATGGTAGCTCATGAAAGAGACAGCCCAGCAGTCACACACAGAGACAGCCCAGCAGTCACACATACAGACAGCCCTACTGACAGGTGTCTGCAGGGAGATGGTAGCTCATGAAAGAGACAGCCCAGCAGTCACACACCGAGACAGCCCAGCAGTCACACACAGAGACAGCCCGGCAGTCACACACAGAGACAGCCCAGCAGTCACACACAGAGACAGCCCTACTGACAGGTGTCTGCAGGGAGATCGAAGCTCATGAGAGTGACAGTCCGGCTCACAAGTGATAGCAGGAAACCCCTAACTCAGAAGACAGAGAGCCCTGCTCACAATTCTCTGCAGCAAGAGACTGTCTCGGGAAGAGACCGCCCAGAAGCCAGAGGGGGACACGCCGTACACACACCGCGAGACTGGCCCAGGTGAGATCGCCCTTTAAACGCCTGAAACGCCGTCTGGCGAAGCACGGAGAGCTCCAGCCTGCACCTCGCGAGCCAGCGCGCGGGAGCGCCTCTCTCAGGGAGGGGCTCTGAGCTCAGAGGGACACCCCCGAGCGCTCTCTGCTCCTCCCTTCCCCTCTCTCGCGTCTTACTTTCTCCAATTCTCTTACCTTCTTAGATTTTTTTATGTTTGCCTCTCCTTTCCGTTTTCATTCCTTTAGTTCACTCTTTGTACTTTGTTTGCTGGGGTGTATCTTCTCACAATGTTTATTTGTAATTTAGTATTTCCCCTTCTTCCTTTTCGTCTTCCTCAAGCCTGGTGCTATCCAATACCTTTTTATTGTACGAAAATGACATCTATGTGGGGAGGAAGCGGAGATATGACCAGAGCTGCAGCCTTTGGAACCGGGGAACCACGTTCGAGTCTTGGCGTCGGCTGATCACCCTGTGATTCCAGGCAAATCATGTCATCTCCCGTGGCTAAAACACTGAATGTGAGTTTGTGATGAAAATGGTGCTCTTGTCCAGCGCCCTAATATCTTCAAGCTCGTGCTACATAAAACTGCAAAATAAAAATATTGTTTATGGGAGCGGCCTTCCTCACCTATTGGTCTGTTGGTGGCTCACCTACTGGCCCTTTCGCCTTCCACCACCACATCATGGGACAATGGGTCAGCCCACGGCCGCCATTGGTCAGCTTCACAATAAGTTTTGGAATTCTGCCCTATCACAAGGAGCGCACCTTCGCACAAAGTAGTTCCCTTCTGTGCCAGGGGCAACCATGGGCATGTGCTCCTTTTGAAACCCATACATTATTTGCTTTTATCATCTTTTTTAAGATTGATAAAAGGCTGGCAGGCAATGCAGGACCTATTGGCTTTGTCAATACTCATTTGTTCTCACTCTTTTTCTGTCATTGTCCCATTTTCCTCACTTTTGCTGTTCGTCCAGGGGTTGTTCACTGTTTACTTCATGGCATGTTACTGTTAACTACCCCAGCAATGCTTTTAGTGGATTTACATCCTTTGTTGACCTGCACATGACCCTAAAGAGAGTCTCACGGGTGGGTTCGCATATTGCCTTTATACAGAGGTGCTCCTTCTATGGCCTATTGAAAAATTCTGTTCCAAGATTCAGTACTTAATTTGAGGTGGTGCTTGCAGGTGTGGCACCTGGCACTCATTTTTGTGGACCAGCGCTTACTTTTCCTCCTCAGACTTTGACTCAGAGGAAGAGCCGGAAAAACAAAAGGAAGAAAGAAGCAGGGAGAGAAAGACGGAAAATATTGTTACAGAAATGGAAAAAGCACCCTTCCGCCTCAGAAAGGTTCCCTTAGACCAGATGTCCTTCCACCAGTGCTTTAAATGGGCAGGTGGTGTCAGGTACGGAGTGCTTGCACTTCCTTAACTTTAAAGGGAGAGCACCTGCACTTCTTTAATATAGGAGGGAGAGCACCTGCACTTTATTATAAGAGGGAGATTACCTGCACTTCTTTCATATGAGAAGGAGAGTAAAATCACTTCTTTAGCATAAGAGGGAGAGCACCTGCGCTCTTCTTTCATATATGAGGGAGAGCACCTGCGCTCTTCTTTTATATTTGAGGGAGAGCACCTGCGCTCTTCTTTCATATAAGAGGGAGAGCACCTGAACTCTTCTTTTATATATGAGGGAGAGCACCTGAACTCTTCTTTTATATATGAGGGAGAGCACCTGCGCTCTTCTTTCACATATCAGGGAGAGCACCTGCGCTCGTCTTTCATATATGAGGGAGAGCACCTGCGCTCTTCTTTCACATATGAGGGAGAGCACCTGTGCTCTTCTTTCATATAAGAGGGAGAGCACCTGCGCTCTTAATTTATATTTGAGGGAGAGCACCTGCACTCTTCTTTCATATAAGAGGGAGAGCACCTGCACTCTTCTTTTATATACGAGGGAGGGCACCTGCACTCTTTTTTCATATAAGAGGGAGAGCACCTGCACTCTTCTTTTATATACGAGGGAGAGCACCTGCGCTCTTCTTTCATATAAGAGGGAGAGCACCTGCACTTTTCGTTTATGTATGAGGGAGAGCACCTGCACTCTTCTTTCATATAAGAGGGAGAGCACCTGAACTCTTCTTTTATATACGAGGGAGAGCACCTGCACTCTTTTTTCATATAAGAGGGAGAGCACCTGCACCTTTTTAATAGACGAGAGCGAGCACCTGCACTCCTTTAATATAAGAAGGAGAGAATAAATGTACTTGCTTAATAGAAGAGAGAGAGCACCTACACTCTTCTTTTATATATGAGGGAGAGCACCTGCACTCTTCTTTTATATATGAGGGAGAGCACCTGCACTCTTCTTTCATATAAGAAGGAGAGCACCTGCGCTCTTCTTTCATATAAGAGGGAGAGAACCTGCACTCTTCTTTCATATAAGAGGGAGAGCACCTGCGCTCTTCTTTCACATATGAGGGAGAGCACCTGCGCTCTTCTTTCATATAAGAGGGAGAGCACCTGAACTCTTCTTTTATATACGATGGAGAGCACCTGCACTCTTCTTTCATATAAGAGGGAGAGCACCTGAACTCTTCTTTTATATACGAGGGAGAGCACCTGCACTCTTCTTTCATATAAGAGGGAGAGCACCTGAACTCTTCTTTTATATACGAGGGAGAGCACCTGCACTCTTTTTTCATATAAGAGGGAGAGCACCTGCACTTGCTTAATAGAAGAGAGAGAGCACCTGCACTCTTCTTTCATATATGAGGGAGAGCACCTGCGCTCTTCTTTCACATATGAGGAAGAGCACCTGCGCTCTTCTTTCACATATGAGGGAGAGCACCTGCGCTCTTCTTTCATATAAGAGGGAGAGCACCTGCGCTCTTCTTTCACATATGAGGGAGAGCACCTGCGCTCTTCTTTCACATATGAGGGAGAGCACCTGTGCTCTTCTTTCATATATGAGGGAGAGCACCTGCGCTCTTCTTTCACATATGAGGGAGAGCACCTGCGCTCTTCTTTCACATATGAGGGAGAGCACCTGCGCACTTCTTTCATATAAGAGGGAGAGCACCTGCGCTCTTCTTTCACATATGAGGGAGAGCACCTGCGCTCTTCTTTCATATATGAGGGAGAGCACCTGCGCTCTTCTTTCACATATGAGGGAGAGCACCTGCGCTCTTCTTTTATATATGAGGGAGAGCACCTGTGCTCTTCTTTCACATATGAGGGAGAGCACCTGCGCTCTTCTTTCACATATGAGGGAGAGCACCTGTGCTCTTCTTTCATATATGACGGAGAGCACCTGCGCTCTTCTTTTATATTTGAGGGAGAGCACCTGCACTCTTCTTTCACATCAGAGGGAGAGCACCTGAACTCTTCTTTTATATACGAGGGAGAGCACCTGCACTCTTCTTTCATATAAGAGGGAGAGCACCTGCACTTTCTTAATAGACGAGAGCGAGCACCTGCACTTCTTTAATATAAGAAGGAGAGAATAAATGCACTTGCTTAATAGAAGAGAGAGAGCACCTGCACACTTCTTTTATATATGAGGGAGAGCACCTGCACTCTTCTTTCATATAAGAGGGAGAGCACCTGAACTCTTCTTTTATATACGAGGGAGAGCACCTGCGCTCTTCTTTCATATAAGAGGGAGAGCACCTGCGCTCTTCTTTCACATATGAAGGAGAGCACCTGCACTCTTCTTTCATATATGAGGGAGAGCACCTGCGCTCTTCTTTCACATATGAGGGAGAGCACCTGCGCTCTTCTTTTATATATGAGGGAGAGCACCTGTGCTCTTCTTTCACATATGAGGGAGAGCACCTGCGCTCTTCTTTCACATATGAGGGAGAGCACCTGTGCTCTTCTTTACTATATGACGGAGAGCACCTGCGCTCTTCTTTTATATTTGAGGGAGAGCACCTGCACTCTTCTTTCACATCAGAGGGAGAGCACCTGAACTCTTCTTTTATATACGAGGGAGAGCACCTGCACTCTTCTTTCATATAAGAGGGAGAGCACCTGCACTTTCTTAATAGACGAGAGCGAGCACCTGCACTTCTTTAATATAAGAAGGAGAGAATAAATGCACTTGCTTAATAGAAGAGAGAGAGCACCTGCACACTTCTTTTATATATGAGGGAGAGCACCTGCACTCTTCTTTCATATAAGAGGGAGAGCACCTGAACTCTTCTTTTATATACGAGGGAGAGCACCTGCACTCTTCTTTTATATACGAGGGAGGGCACCTGCGCTCTTCTTTCATATAAGAGAGAGAGCACCTGCACTTTTCGTTTATGTATGAGGGAGAGCACCTGCACTCTTCTTTCATATAAGAGGGAGAGCACCTGAACTCTTCTTTTGTATACGAGGGAGAGCACCTGCACTCTTTTTTCATATAAGAGGGAGAGCACCTGCACTTTTTTAATAGACGAGAGCGAGCACCTGAACTCCTTTAATATAAGAAGGAGAGAATAAATGCACTTGCTTAATAGAAGAGAGAGAGCACCTGCACTCTTCTTTTATATATGAGGGAGAGCACCTGCACTTTTCTTTCATATAAGAGGGAGAGCACCTGCGCTCTTCTTTCACATATGGGGGAGAGCACCTGCGCTCTTCTTTCATATATGAGGGAGAGCACCTGCGCTCTTCTTTCATATAAGAGGGAGAGCACCTGCGCTCTTCTTTCACATATGAGGGAGAGCACCTGCGCTCTTCTTTCATATATGAGGGAGAGCACCTGCGCTCTTCTTTCACATATGAGGGAGAGCACCTGCGCTCTTCTTTCTTATATGAGGGAGAGCACCTGCACTATTCTTTCATATAAGAGGGAGAGCACCTGCACTCTTTTTTCATATAAGAGGGAGAGTACCTGCACTTCTTTATTATAAGAAGGAGAGCACCTGCATTTTTTTAATAGACGAGAGCGAGCAACTGAACATCTTTAATATAAGAGGAAGAGCACCTGCACCTCTTTAATATCGGAAGGAGAGTACCTGCACTTCTTTAATATAAGAGGGAGGGTGCACTTTATCATCAGAGGGAGAGTACCTGCACTTTAATATAAGAGGTAGAGTACCAGCACTTCTTTAATATAAGAAGGAGAGCACCTGCATTTCTTTAATATAAAAAGGAGGGTATCTGCACTTCTTTCATAAAGGAAGGAGAGTACCTACACTTCTTTAATATGGGAGGGAGGGCACCTGCACTGCTTTCATAAAAGAGGGAGTGCACCTGCACTTTATTATAAGAGGGAGAGTACCTGCACTTTTTTATATGAGAGGGAGAGTACCTGCACTTCTTTTATTTAAGAGGGAGAGTGCAAGCACTTGTTTAATAGAGGGAGAGTACCTGTACTTCTTTTATATAAGAGAGAGAGTACCTGCACTTTTTTATATGAGAGGGAGAGTACCTGCACTGCTTTTATATAAGAGGGAGAGTGCATGCACTTGTTTAATAGAAGAGGGAGAGCACCTGCACTTCTTTATTAGCGGAGGGAGATTACCTGCACTTCTTTTATATCAGAGGGAGAGTACCTGCACTTCTTTACTTTAAGAGGGAGAGTGCATGCACTTGTTTAATAGAAGAGGGAGAGCACCTGCACTTTGTTACTTTAAGAGGGAGAGCTCCATAGCACTTCTTTCATATAAGAGGGAGAGCACCTGAACTCTTCTTTTATATACAAGGGAGAGCACCTGCGCTCTTCTTTCATATAAGAGGGAGAGCACCTGAACTCTTCTTTTATATACGAGGGAGAGCACCTGCACTCTTCTTTCATATAAGAGGGAGAGCACCTGCACTCTTCTTTCATATATGAGGGAGAGCACCTGCAATCTTCTTTCATAAAAGAGGGAGAGCACCTGAACTCTTCTTTTATATACGATGGAGAGCACCTGCACTCTTCTTTCATATAAGAGGGAGAGCACCTGAACTCTTCTTTTATATACGAGGGAGAGCACCTGCACTCTTTTTTCATATAAGAGGGAGAGCACCTGCACTTTTATAATAGACGAGAGTGAGCACCTGCACTTCTTTAATATAAGAAGGAGAGAATAAATGCACTTGCTTAATAGAAGAGAGAGAGCACCTGCACTCTTCTTTCATATATGAGGGAGAGCACCTGCGCTCTTCTTTCACATATGAGGAAGAGCACCTGCGCTCTTCTTTCACATATGAGGGAGAGCACCTGCGCTCTTCTTTCATATAAGAGGGAGAGCACCTGCGCTCTTCTTTCACATATGAGGGAGAGCACCTGCGCTCTTCTTTCACATATGAGGGAGAGCACCTGCGCTCTTCTTTCATATATGAGGGAGAGCACCTGCGCTCTTCTTTCACATATGAGGGAGAGCACCTGCGCTCTTCTTTCACATATGAGGGAGAGCACCTGCGCTCTTCTTTCATATAAGAGGGAGAGCACCTGCGCTCTTCTTTCACATATGAGGGAGAGCACCTGCGCTCTTCTTTCATATGTGAGGGAGAGCACCTGCGCTCTTCTTTCACATATGAGGGAGAGCACCTGCGCTCTTCTTTCATATATGAGGGAGAGCACCTGTGCTCTTCTTTCACATATGAGGGAGAGAACCTGCGCTCTTCTTTCACATATGAGGGAGAGCACCTGTGCTCTTCTTTCATATATGAGGGAGAGCACCTGTGCTCTTCTTTTATATTTGAGGGAGAGCACCTGCACTCTTCTTTCACATAAGAGGGAGAGCACCTAAACTCTTCTTTTATATACGAGGGAGAGCACCTGCACTCTTCTTTCATATAAGAGGGAGAGCACCTGCACTTTTTTATTAGACGAGAGCGAGCACCTGCACTTCTTTAATATAAGAAGGAGAGAATAAATGCACTTGCTTAATAGAAGAGAGAGAGCACCTGCACACTTCTTTTATATATGAGGGAGAGCACCTGCACTCTTCTTTCATATAAGAGGGAGAGCACCTGATCTCTTCTTTTATATACGAGGGAGAGCACCTGCACTCTTCTTTTATATACGAGGGAGGGCACCTGCGCTCTTCTTTCATATAAGAGGGAGAGCACCTGCCCTTTTCGTTTATGTATGAGGGAGAGCACCTGCACTCTTCTTTCATATAAGAGGGAGAGCACCTGAACTCTTCTTTTATATACGAGGGAGAGCACCTGCACTCTTTTTTCATATAAGAGGGAGAGCACCTGCACTTTTTTAATAGACGAGAGCGAGCACCTGCACTCCTTTAATATAAGAAGGAGAGAATAAATGCACTTGCTTAATAGAAGAGAGAGAGCACCTGCACTCTTCTTTTATATATGAGGGAGAGCACCTGCACTTTTCTTTCATATAAGAGGGAGAGCACCTGCGCTCTTCTTTCACATATGGGGGAGAGCACCTGCGCTCTTCTTTCATATATGAGGGAGAGCACCTGCGCTCTTCTTTCATATAAGAGGGAGAGCACCTGCGCTCTTCTTTCACATATGAGGGAGAGCACCTGCGCTCTTCTTTCACATATGAGGGAGAGCACCTGCACTCTTCTTTCATATACGAGGGAGAGCACCTGCACTTTTTTTTCATAGAAGAGGGAGAGCACCTGCGCTCTTCTTTCACATATGAGGGAGAGCACCTGCGCTCTTCTTTCTCATATGAGGGAGAGCACCTGCACTATTCTTTCATATAAGAGGGAGAGCACCTGCACTCTTTTTTCATATAAGAGGGAGAGTACCTGCACTTCTTTATTATAAGAAGGAGAGCACCTGCACTTTTTTTAATAGACGAGAGCGAGCAACTGAACATCTATAATATAAGAGGAAGAGCACCTGCACCTCTTTAATATAGGAAGGAGAGTACCTGCACTTCTTTAATATAAGAGGGAGGGTGCACTTTATCATCAGAGGGAGAGTACCTGCACTTTAATATAAGAGGTAGAGTACCAGCACTTCTTTAATATAAGAAGGAGAGCACCTGCATTTCTTTAATATAAAAAGGAGAGTATCTGCACTTCTTTCATATAAGAGGGAGAGTACCTACACTTCTTTAATATGGGAGGGAGGGCACCTGCAGTGCTTTCATAAAAGAGGGAGTGCACCTGCACTTTATTATAAGAGGGAGAGTACCTGCACTTTTTTATATGAGAGGGAGAGTACCTGCACTTCTTTTATTTAAGAGGGAGAGTGCAAGCACTTGTTTAATAGAGGGAGAGTACCTGTACTTCTTTTATATAAGAGAGAGAGTACCTGCACTTTTTTTTATATGAGAGGGAGAGTACCTGCACTGCTTTTATATAAGAGGGAGAGTGCATGCACTTGTTTAATAGAAGAGGGAGAGCACCTGCACTTCTTTATTAGCGGAGGGAGATTACCTGCACTTCTTTTATATCAGAGGGAGAGTACCTGCACTTCTTTACTTTAAGAGGGAGAGTGCATGCACTTGTTTAATAGAAGAGGGAGAGCACCTGCACTTTGTTACTTTAAGAGGGAGAGCTCCATAGCACTCAAGACTATCTAGGATATTCGGGAGCGCCTCGTTGGGTTTCGTAGCTTATAAGAGGATGTCTAGCGCTGGGCGTCCCCTTGCCGGGGCAGCCATGCACTCTTTAAATCCTATAACATAACATAACATAACATAACATAACATAACATAACATAACATAACATAACAACATAACATCCGCATATAGTGATATGCGTTCATCTAAGGACTCATCCCCGCTCCATCAGAAGCCCATTATGTTCGTATGCGTTCGGATAACACATGCAAGAGGCTCCAATACCAAAGCAAACAGGAGGGGGGACAAAGGGCATCCCTGACGTGTCCTGCGTTCTATTGGAAATTCCCGTGAGATTACGCCGTTGACTCGTGTCCTGGCCACGGGTCCCTCATTGAGAATGGCTATCCATCGCCTGAGGTTCTGTAATTCTCGAGTCTGACCCCATTTTGTTCTGTGCCACCATTTTGTGTTGCCCTCACGTAGGCCTGTGAAGGTAGCCTGGCGAATAAAGTGGCCTGGCCTTCTTAGTTCATGTATACATTAACTAGGTTTCTTTTTGACTCTGAAGTGAACTGTAAGAAACTGACCTCTGCACCTGAAACTGACCCGCAAAGCCAATTTCCCTGATCGATCTTTGTCTGAGATTGCTAATCAATGTTCAGGACATCGTTAACTTTTAGTTTCCTTGCACATGCCTTATCTTGTTCAGCATCTGTTACCGTTTCTTTTTTTATGTTTCTTCATTACATGGGTTATGCTTTCAATTATTGGTTTGTCCGGCTTGTGGAGATTGAATTTGGGACATTCCTAATAATTAACTTTTGGGTTGGGATACTGTAAATTGAGTTTTTGTTATGTGACACTTTGTTTGAAAATGTACCTTATTGTCTAGAATTTTGTGCAGTGGGTGTACATTTATAATGTGAATATTGGGTATAAAAGGAGACGTCTCGCCTTAGTAAAATGAGCAGTCTCCTGAGAATTTACACCGTGATGTATTTCTAGGATCACTGTTACTAGCTGCAGCTAATAAACTTGGTCTCTGATGCCATCCAGAAGTATTCCGTGTCTCTGTATACCAAGACAGGTGAACTCGAAGATCTTAGGCATGCCCCTGATGCCGCTGGGTTAAACCCCGGTTCTTCAACTGGCGCCCAACGTGAGGCGACTTCAGCGGTACTGGTCCAAGCCCGAAGATTGTGAGGAGCCCCGTGAGGAAATTCTGGAGGACGGCCGCCACTTCATCGACCCCTGCATGTCGACGTGGACCGAAGGTTTTTTCTGCGAGGCTTCCCCTTTCCGATGGCTGTGAAGGACTGCTGCCCTGACTGTCGCCCTGTCTTGGACCCTCTTGTGATGATTTGTAAGGCGAGACGTTAGACGGTCTTCTGGTGGCGTGACAGACATTTTGGTTAAGTATAAGTGGGTCGCTCCCACGACTTTGTTTTGTTTCTTGGTTTTGATTCGGCCATTGCAATAGTCGAAGCCGGGGGGGCTCGTATATTTGCGAGTGTATCATTTTTGATAACCCCTTGAAGTTTGAAGCAAGTCTAGTGAGCTAAAAGATGCCTGGTTTTAGCAAATTTAGGAAATGGTTTTGCTGTAGTTGTAATAGGGATTCCCGATTGGAGGACTCGTGTCCGATACCTCCGGTTGGAACTCCAACTTATGAGCTCTATTCAAAGCATGGTGTAGGTCCCATTACCTTTAATGCAGTATGGGTCCATTATACAAGGAAAGATGGTGTTTTACGATGGCCCCAACATGGTAGTTTTGAATCAGATGTTTCAGATAACCTAGAAGTTGCGCTATTTAAGAAGAAAGCCCGGCCGGCGATGTTTGACTCTTTCCGCCTTTGGCGTAAGGAAGCCAAACAGCGAGAAATTAAGCAAGCTAAGAGAGATAGGAAGGAAAGGGATATATCGGTAATGCAAGCTGCTAGGCAGTTTAAGGAAGATGAAGAAGATCATGCGATTGAAGTGTCAGATAGACAACATTGCATGGCCATTGACAAATGTTACCCGGCTTTGCCGCCTCCCCTTTCAAATGTGACTGTAGACCCTGAAAAGGATCCTTTGATGTCACATTTACTGAGATTACCACCCCCTTATGTGCAGGGTGCTACTGGACCTCCGTTACCGCCAGTTGTTGCACCCCCTTGTTGTCGTTCAACCCCCTGTTGTTGTTCAGCCACCCGTTGCTTCACAGGAGGTTCTTCCTCCCCCGGCGCAGCCCCCTCCAGGGCCGCCAGCCTTGCCACCAGCCTTGCCTCAAACTCCTTTGCCTTACACTCCTTTATCTTCGACTTCTCTTATTTCTGTCCCTACGACTCTGTCACCTCAAAACACTTTGTCTCCTGTCCTCATGTCAACTTCTTCTCCTTCTGCTTGGCAACAAATGACTGAGACTGTCACTAGTCTTTTGTCTCCTTTCTTTGGGTCACTGAATATGAACCCTGTTTCTGAACGTAAGCAGAGACGTAGTCAGCTCCCTGGTCCCGAAGAGCGGGCAGTGTTAGATCTCCTTGCTCGTAGATGGGTTTCGAATACCTCCAAGTACAGTCCACAAGTGGTTATGGATATCTTCCTACAGTGGGAGGCACCAAAACAAAGGTATGTTTTTGATGTCATGTGTACCTTCCTTCGTCAGGGGTGGGAAGATAATGAGTTGGGTTCAATTCCACTGGAATTGCTTAATGTCTGAATTTGCTAAAGGGACGATAGTGGGTTCGGATGTTGAGGAAGCGGTAGAGACACTACTCACTTTTAGGTCTAGACTTACACCTCAGTCATTGTTCGAACCTGACCCTTCTATTAGGAGAAAAGTGAAGCAGTATCCTATGAGAGAGGTTCCCCCTGTATGGAGAGAGGCAGTTGTGGCTGATGCCGCTCCTGGTATTGCGGCTGCACCGGCTCATTTTCAGCGAGTGTGGGTGCATGTCCCTTGGAAGAAAGCTGAGGTCCTGGCTCTTAAGCAGACTTTGCCTGACCCCCGTAAAAATCCTGCTGGTTATTATAAGGAGTTGTCTCAGACAGTTGATGCGTTTGTTATGAATTTAGCTGACATAGATACGTGGGTTAATATTACTACTGCAGATGGTCGGCAGGTAGGAGGTGCCAAACCTGAACCCTTAGTTGCAGAACTACCTGGTAGGATTATTAATTTAATGAAAACTAGGATGCCTCCTCTGCGAGTGAATTGGGACAAGTTAGCAGCATGCATACAAAAGAAAGACGAGAGTGTGTCTGATTTCTTCACTAGGTTTGAGGAAACATTCATTGATCATAGTGGTCAGGATATGAGTACAGAAGGTGGTCAGAGGTTATTTGTAGATAAGTTTGTTTTTAATTTACTTCCTGAACTTTCTAATAAGTTAAAGGACTCTGAGAGTTCATGGGCTGTTTCTTCTTCAGCTCAGATATTGGCTACTGCACAATACTATGAGAATAGAGATAAAGATGAGAAGGATAAAGTAGAGAAGAAGACTAGAGAATTAAAAACGAAAGTTCTTCTGCAGCAGGCTTATCCGCCTCGCCCTAATCAGCGTCCGTTTCAGCAACCTTCCAGTTTCAGCAACCCCCACAGTTTCAGAAACTGTTGCAGAAGCCTGAGTCTTTTGCTTCACGACTCCCGCCCAGGCCCTAATCAGTATGCTTATTGTAATGAAGAAGGTCACTTGAAGAATAGTTGCCCGATCTTGCTACAGCGTGCGAATGGGATGTCTGGTCTGAGAGGTCGTGGTGGTTTCCAACAAGTACCTAGGGGTAGGGGACGTGGTACGTTTCCTCAGAATGAACGTTCCTTTTCCCCTCAGAATTCTATGAATTATTTTGACCAACAGAATGTTCCGACCGTCCAGTCCGCTCAGTACTACACTGATGATTATTATGTTGGAAGTGAGAGTGCTGGTTTTAATGATAGTTAGGACAGCCATGGACAAAGGGAGGGAGTAGTGTCAGTTCCAGTAGACCAGAGTGGACCTTATGTTGAGGTGATTACATCAGGTGTGGCAGAACCTTTTCTTTTGGATACTGGTGCAGCAAAGAGTTCTATCATGCACTCTAAACTCCCCGGCGCACCTTTGTCTGGCTTGACTAATGTTTCAGTAGGATTTTCTGGCGCCCCAGTTCGTAATCCGGTTTCTTGTCCTTTGCCCCTATCTATTGGTCCCTGTGAATTGGAGGCTCCCCTTATTCTAACGACGGGCTGTGGCGAGAATCTGTTGGGTTTGGACTTGTTGAAAAGATTGCATGCGACATTACATTGTTCTCCTTCTGGAGTACATCTTACGGTGGGTAAGACAGTGATTTCCCCAATGTATCTGTCTAAGGATCGCCTTCCACTGGAACTGCATTCTCTCCCTGATACACTTTGGGCTACAGGTCCCAATGATGTTGGTCTCTTGCAGATTCCACCCTACGTTGTTACCCTTAAGTTGAATGCTAAATTACCTCGCATTCCCCAGTACAAAATTTCCAGTGATGGCGAAAGAGCTCTTTTAGCGATTATCTATGACTTGGTTGAGAAAGGTGTGGTTGAAGAAACGAGAGGTAATGTGTGTAACAGTCCTGTTCTGCCTGTCCTTAAGTGTACTGACTCTTCTCAGCCACCTGTGTATCGGTTTGTGATCGACCTTCGAGAGGTCAATAAGATCGTTGTGCCACAGTTTCCTGTTGTCCCGGACATTACTGCTTTAGTGACTATGATCCCTGCCTCAGCTGCTTGGTTTTCTGTTATTGATCTGAAGAATGCCTTTTTCAGCATTCCTATTGCTGAAGAGAGTAGGGATATTTTTGGCTTCTCTTTAGGAGGCCGAAGCTTCCGGTTTAAACGAGCTCCTCAAGGTTATTGTGAAAGTCCTTCTATCTATAGTCAGGCTTTGAAAACACAGCTTGATACCTTTCCTCTGCCTCCTGGTGCTACTCTTATCCAGTATGTCGATGATCCTTTGGTTGCTGCTGACTCTGAGGACATTTGTAAAGAAGTTACTCGTTCTTTGTTACGCCAATTGTCTGACCTTCATCACAAGGTTTCACCTTCTAAGTTGCAGTATTGCCGCCAAGAGGTGACCTACTTAGGTCATCTCTTGTCGGAGGAGGGAAGACGATTGACCCCAGAACGTATTCAAACAATTGCTCAAATGTCTGTACCACGTACACAGAGAGAGGTGCGTGCATTTTTAGGCATTACATGTTATTGTAGACAGTGGATTCCAAATTTTTCTCTGTTAGCGAACCCTGTGTTGGCACTTACTCTTAAGCATACACCACACCCTCTTCCCTGGACAGAGGAATGTCAGAAGAGTTTTATGGATTTACGAACTGCACTGTGTTCTGCTCCTGTGTTAGGTACTCCTGACTATAGTAAGACTTTTACTCTCTATGTGCATGAGAGAGAAGGTTGTGCGTTGTCAGTGTTGGCACAACAATTGGGAGACAAGCAGCGCCCATGTGCGTATTTTTCAGCTACTTTAGATCCGGTAGCTAGGGCGTTGCCTAGTTGTCTAAGAGCTACAGCGGCAGCGGCTGTTTCTATCCGACAGTCTGCTAGTTTGGTATAGGATAATACATTGATTGTGATGGTCCCACATGCAGTGGATACCCTATTGAATAGAACGAAGACTCAACATCTTACCAGTGCGCGTTTGTCAGGTTATGAGTAGGGGTGGGCGGAATTCGCGGAATCGCGTTACGCAAATCTCCGCGAAACGGTAAAAAATCTCCGCGAACACGCAGAAATTCCGCGAACCCGCGGAATTGCTTGTTCGCGATACTTTTTTCCTGTTCGCGATCGCTGTTTGCGTGCTCGGGGTGAAATATCTCGCGAACACGCATATTGAGAACGCGAACAAGCAAAAAATTTCGCGAAGTCGCGGAACGCAGATTTTTGGGCAATTTCGCGTTCTCCGCGGAACGCGAAATTACCCAAATTCCGCAAATTCCGCGAACGGAACGGAATTTGCCGCCCAGGCCTAGTTATGAGTTAACGCTTTTGGCTAGCCATATGCACATCAAGCGGTGCAACACATTGAATCCAGCTACATTGTTGCCGATTTTTGTAGAGACAGATGCTCAGGAACAGCATGACTGTTTTCTCCAGACAGAGGAGGAAACGAAGGGTAGAGTTGATCTGAAAGATACTCCTCTTTCGAATCCTGATGGTACCCTATGGGTAGATGGTTCGTGCTTTAAGCTTCCGAATGGAGAGACGACTGCAGCATATGCTGTTACAACTTTGCACACGATTGTGAAACAGCACGTATTGCACAGAATTCAGCGCAAGCAGCGGAGTTGATAGCATTGACTAGAGCGTGTGTGTTGTCAAAAGGAAAGAGAGTGAAGGTTTATACTGATACCAACAAAAAGAGGACACTGTTCCAAGGCAGGGTCAAAAAAGTTACCCATATGCCTAATAATAAAAAAGAAAAAAGCATCATAAAAAGAAGTCCTAAGTTAGGTGGGCCCATAAAGTGAGGGAAAGAACATGGCTTACCTCTTGTTGCCCTCACACACCCCGAAAGGTGTCATGCTTCATCATCGGGCATGTGCTCCTCGTTGGGCCGGCGCTGCAATTCCCAATGGGTCCCCCGAAGGGTCACTTGTCGGAGATCTTTTGAGGCATGCCGGATGGTGCATGAGGGTGTGCGGGGTGGGTCCTATATAGGGGTAACAAAACTTGTGTGCATAGTGAATTAAAACTGACAAGGGGTAACCTCCTAGAGGTTGTAGTGATCTGATGACCCTCTTGGCAGTATAAAAACTCTCAACAAGAGTAGCATCCCAAATGGCACAATATGCCTAAGTATCATAAAAACTGCCAACATGTTTCGCGCCTCTGTCGCCGCTTGTCCTAGGTATTGATCAGGAGCAGCATAATGGCCCGCCCTGAAATGCATTCTGGATATTTATCTTTGACTCTTTTTATTTCACGTGCACTTCACTATTTTTTCCTATATCCTGGTCCTGAAGAAGCGCCAATGACCTTAGCGGCGACAGAGGCGCGAAACATGTTGGCCGTTTTTATGATACGATTTCTCAGATTATGGCGAGGACACCTGTTGCCCCCAGAGTAGCATTCGAGGAAGTCCCCCAACTTACTCATGACTTAAAATTGTATTAACTTCAGGTCCTACATTATTATTGTCAGTGCTCAAAATATTCCAAACTGTATCATGGGGTGGAGATGGCCCCACCAGCCTTTGTTAACCACTGGGTAGTGGTGGTTGAGCAGCCCAGAGCAAGTCTTGGTCAAATTTTGGGATAGAGTGAGCTCACTATCTAGGACAGTGTGCACAGCATAAATAGATATGCCCCATAGTTTCCATCAAATGATGTCGTAGGTAGATGTGACAGGTAGCCACGCCCTCTTCTGGTGTAAGCCTGGCCTCCTGAAAGAAGCCTCAACACTAACATTTTTGGGTATACTGCTCCCCAACTGGAGGATTCCATTGGGGGTAGTCCACACCATTTCCCCACTATGACATTGTAAATACTCCACACCCCTCCCAAGGCTGCAGTTTTATGCTCTATCTATGCCACAATTACCAATAAAGTAACTACAGATAATGGGGCGTATTCACAAAGGTGAGTTTACATGGGAGTAACTCTACAGTTTTAATTTACTCTTACACTTTGCAGTACATTTACTACTTTTGGCTCTTCAACATTTCCAAATGTAAATTTACTACAAATTGTAGAATAACATGTCTTCAACCACTGAAACAAGGGCTGGAGCCAATTTTACAAGTGTAATGTTACTTCTAGTACTTTAGTAACTTCACACATGTATGCTAAGTGCTTCACCATAGGGGCGGAGATTTTACAATAGTAACGGATAAGTGAGAAGTGTATTAAACTTTTTTTAAAAAAAGTAAAACTATGTGTATGTTAAATATTAATGCACATTCATTTTCTTCCTGCAGCAGTTTACTTTTTGTAGCTCCTTTCACAGTGATTGGCTTCCTCCTTCATGTTGGAGTCAGGCAACACTTTTAGCAGAGTTCTGGTACCTTTACAATACAAAATGCTGCGCCTAAAATAAACTTTGAAACTTTTCCCATTTTCGATGTGTTCTGTACACTACAGCACACACTCAAAGTTGGAAACATTTGGCGAAATGAAAGCATTTGCCAAGTTAAATCCACTCTCAAAAAAGGCATTTGTTTTTTAGCTCAGAACACTGTCTGCTCCTGTAGCAGGCATGGCATGGCACGGCTTTGCATCACAACCCATCAGTGGTTGTGTCGGAATGCCCGTGCAATCCTTCCGACTCAAAGTACTGAAACCATGGCTTTGCGTTACTTTCAGGCAACTTTCCAGTGCAAAACAGGTTTGGTGCTGGAAAGTCAATTCAAAATAATTAATGTGTGCGGGTTTGCATCACTTTAGTGATGCAAACCCAGTGCAAAATGTGAGTAAATCTGCCCCTATGTGTCACGGGGGTTCAGGGTGGAGTCACATCAACGCATCACCGGCTCAGGTTTTTATCCGCTACTTGGCTAGACTGTGGGTTTCCACGACGTGTTCTGCGAGGCCTTTTTTCCTAGGCCTCAAGTACTCCTTAGGGAGGCCAGGATTCTCAGATTCTATAGGATGAAAATTCTCTTAGGGGCGCATACTGTACCTGAAGGCACGGCCAGGGTTTTAAGTGGGGGTGGTCTGGGCACCCCCAGGTTTTTTGGGGGGGACTCAAAAGGGGTCTCTAGGGGCCTCTATTTTCGGGCCTCAAAGGTCAAAGGTAGGGTGACCAGACGTCCCGGTTTTTGTTGGTATTTCGGGTGAGCATGCGCGCGCACTGCTTAAGGCGTGACGTCATTGTAGCAGGAAGGGAAATCCTTTGAAGAGAGACACTTTCTCTCGGGATTTCCCTTCTCTTTGAACACGCAGTGCCACATACGTCATCGTGCCAGCCATCGGCACAACAACAGCTGGTTAGAACCGGCACGACCCTGCTTTTACGGCCTGCAGCAAGATTTCTCCAGCAACCAGTGTGACCCTACTCTGCCTTAAAGCAAGCGAGGGACGAGGGTCTACAACAGAATCCAGCAGCAGAGAAAAGGAAACTTACCTTCGTGACGCCTCCCCAGCCCTACCAGCACCGTCGGGACCCTGCCTCTCCATCAGAGCTGCCTCAGCCAGGATTTTTCTGAAGCCACACAAGACTTGCCCTCCCAGCCTGCAAGCCTGCAACGTGAGTATTTAAATGGCCGTTTTTTTAACCCCCTTCCCCGCAGCTTTCTCATTCCACCGCAAAGCGCCATTCATCTTTTTCAAAACACTCTCACTGCCAGTGCGGACTTGTTCTGTTTATTGATTTATACATGCGGTGGTAAAGCACCCTCATAGAAAGCACTGCGTATGGCTTCAGTGGAGGTCATTCAGGTAAAAATCCTATCGCTGGAGCACTGTAAAGTGTTGTTTGCACCACTTCTGTGTGTGCGCTTCTTTTAGTGTGAAGTGCACCCTCCCATCACTATTGGATGCGAGGGCGCACATCACACTAAAAAAAAAAGTCAGATGTGCACGCCATCCAATTTTGCATAATGTTCCAAAATTTCACATGATCAGGCAAAAAGGAATTAAGCAAATTCAAGAAGCCCTTAGCCCAGACCTGATTACAATTTATATAAAATGTGCCATGTGCCAAGGCACTTGGGCTGTTGACCCATGAACTGCAGTGAGATTCCTACTATCAACACTGGAGTTTCAAGCCTTCATGTATCCACTCCTCATCCAGCATGGAGCCCACCCTCCATCTGTTGTTGTCCTACAATGGGGAAGTTGCATAATCCTGGGATTAGCAACACTGTTTTTTAAAACCAGAAACCACGAAAACCTGAAGGCAGAAAAGGGTTATGTCACTGCAATGAAAACATTCCAGCAACTGAACAGTACCAACAGAGCTGCGTGTTGCCTCCTCTGTCTCTGTTTGACATGCTGTATATACTTTGTGGGCTTACAGGCCGCCCACTGCTTTTCATTTGTTCATGTCAGTGTCTTTTAGAAATCCTTCCTTCTGAGTGGTTAGTCTTTCCTCTTTGTCCCACCTTTTCATCAATTGATTAATCCCTTGGAGCAGCGCGCTAGTACTTGTACTCTTTCATTTGTCCCATTTTAGAACTTGTAAAATGGACTACGTTTTCCTTTTTTCAAAAGCACAGCACACTAGCACTCACAGTTTTCAGTGCTTTATTACCACTTTCATGTGTCACCATTGGGGCCACATCATTATATAGCGTAGTCTCGAGCCTAAGGTATTCAAGCATTTTACCTGAGCGCACAGGGAGACCACGATGTAATTGGCAGTCATGTCTTTTTTTTGCTTCAATATTTGCGTTGCAGTGCGCTGTCTGTCACCATCGTGGCCACATCATTAAACAGCGTGATCTCGATCCGAAGGTATTCAATCGCTTTACATGAGCGCACAGGGAGTTTAAATGATTTGCCAGGACTATTGAACCAACACCGCGATTCGGACCCAGTTCCTTCAAATCCAAAGTCAGCATCTCTGGCCGTTATGCCACATCCTCTATCCGATCATCCCTTGGGAGACAGTCATTTTAAGACCAGGCAGATTATATGGGCAATATACTACATCGCTAATTCAAGTGACTAAAGCCAGGGTACGGGCGAAGGAGGGGTAGGTAGATGTGTAAGTCGAGCCAGAGCACGAGTTAACGAGAGGTAAGTGGATGGGATTCGAGCCAGAGTGCAGGTGAATGAGAGGTAGGTGGATGTGAGTAGAGCCAAAGGGCGGGTAAATGAGAGATAGGTGGATGTGAGTCAAGCTAGAGCATGGGTGAACAGCAAAGTGAGGGAACTCCAAACTTCTTTGTGAAATGTGAACTCTTGTGACTTTGTGGGCACAATAAATCACCGCGCTCATTGCTATCCCATAGGCACCTCTCCAGGGCTAGGACAGTAGCTGTGGAATCTATCCACGGCCTGGGAATGTGAAAGCACCACAATGCGAGAGTAGGATACATAAAATGACCTCACATTGACACTGCTACTCTTAACCTGTAAGTCTTCTCTCACTAAGAGTGTCCTCTCTCCGGCCGCTAAGCCATCAGCGAAATAATATATGTGAATTGACTCTTCCTATGTCTTTCTTTAGCCAACACCTTTTGATTTTAATAAAATTATTTGTATAATATACTTATAGGGTATTTCAGCCCACCCTCTTCATCCATTGGTCTCTTATTATGCCATTCACATTTTCTTCTGCCTACCACAGCGGTCAGCATGGGGCAATGGGTCAGTCCAATTCAGCCATTGGCTGACCTCACTGTGCATTTCACAAGGAGCATATATACAAAAAATAGTTATTTTCTGTGAAAGAGACCACATTCTCGAAGTAAACCTTTTGAGACCAAAAAAATCATTTTTTCTTTTAGTCATTTTTTTTTTTAGGTCTTGCCTACTAGACAATACAAGCTGTCTGATTGTAAAAGACCTATTGTGAGCTTATCAAGAACTTTCAGTGGACTCACAGCCCGCCCACTGCTCACCATTGGTCACCTTGATTGTCAGTCTCATTCGCTTGCTTCCTATTTAATGGCTTCCCTTGTCTGTCTGGTTCCATCCTGTACATGTCCCTCCCCGGAGTGTAGGATGTTTACCATCATTTGGCTTGCTGATTTGTATCCTCGCACTGCTCAGGTTTAGGGAATTACTTCTTCTTCTTTTTGCTTAAGCTCTCCATGAGAGTGCATGGGTTTTGTAGCCTTCTTCCTCATGTGCTTGTCCCCCAGCCATACATCTGTCTCACGCGCTCCGTGGTGCTGTCTTACTCGTGTTTGAAGTTCTCCCTTGTGGCACACTTCCCTTCTTTCTCGCTCATGTATTTCTCCCCCTTTCCCCACGGTTGCTCTCCTTCATGTGCAGCTTTTCCCCTCCGCCCAAATATTCCATGCTGCTTCCCCCACCCACCCGCTCTTCCATTACCCGCACCCCTATGGTGTTTTAATAAATATATGTTGTATTATTTATTTATCTTTTTTGGAGAGACACAGGCAACAAATTGCTGCCACCGCTTCCTCTGCCTTCAAAAAGTGTTTTTATTTCATGTTTGTTTATTTACCGTTTATCTTATTTTGGTAAATAGAAAAATGGTGTCTGTGCAGCATCACCAAAAGACTCTGCAAAGGCAATAGATCCCAAATGTGAGAACTTCTGGCTTTGCCGATGCTTGTTTTAGATCAACGAGGGCCCAGCAGCTTCCTCAACAATTACATTGTGCAAAAACAAAACAAGCACTGAAGAAGCCAAAAGGCTGGAAGCAAACAGCCGACCTATTCGATTTTCTAATGCATATTTAAAGAATGGAACTTCAGAAGACACATAGGTGGTGCACGTCATATGATGCTCATATGTTGTTGCAAAAACAACAGTTGATGGACAGAATGCAGAACAATGTCATACATTCACCCCAGTACAGAGATCTGGGCCTAAATCCATCGTTTTTTTGCTCACCATGCCGTTCCAGTTTGAACCCAGCCATATGCAAATCAGTCTTGACCCTGTGCCTCATGGGAACAGTCCAGCCCGAACTGCCAAGCCAGGTCCTCCCTGGACTGGAAACAAGCATCCTAGGACCGGTTTCGGGGAAGGCCCAGACGTTTCGGGCTGGACTGTTCCCATGAGGCACAGGGTCAGACTGATTTGCATATGGCCATGTCTGAACTGGGATGGTGGAGTTGTGGAAATATGGATTTTTATGATCAGTTATGTCCCCTATCTTGGACCCCAACGGTTTCATGTATAAGTCACAAGTACATGTATGTTCCCTCCAGTTCCAGTTTTGAAGACGCAAACACATGTGCGTTCATCGTCAACATGTCCTCTTTCAGATCCGCCATGAATGGGCCGGATATCCTATTCCTAAGTATGAAAGGCCACCGGCTTTATATGGTTCATTTATCCCATTTTACAGTCCAGGCGAGTAGGCCCTGATTCTGCCATCAAGCCTTTTCCTGCCTTCTGCCTCTGAAAACTCCAGTCTGAGCTCGCATCTGTATCCATGAACTTTGTCCTACTCCCTGCGCGGCTAACGGTGCCTGACTCGGCCTGTTTGCCTGCCAAAACTGTATTTCACCTTCAAGATTATCTGCTCTGCTCCGCTCCTCATCCGATGCATTCCTGTCTAACAGTTTAGGTAAACATTCCTCCAGCTACTGTGCAAAGAGGCCAGGCCTCGCTGTCCTCATGCAAGTAATTCATAGCCCTGTTACCATGGAATATTCCTACCCCCTCGCATCTAGTGTAGACACTTAGACGCTTGTACACGCACTAACAGTCAGTATAGTCAGTATAGAATAAGATTCTATCCTAAGAGACCTCTCTTTTTGGATAACACAGTTCTTTAAACATAGGATGTAAGATATGATTTAGGATTTGGTTGACATAACCCCAGACTTCTGTCTCCACATGTAGAGCTAAATGTCAAGTCCCATTCTCCCCCTAGTTGCACGTCAATCACACGTCATGCTGCTGTGCGCGCATCTCTGCCAAGTATTTTTGCTGACATTGCGAAATTCTTTCATGAAACCACCCATTTGTGACATCATACCTTATGACGTTCTTTAGTTACGCCTAGTTACACCCATTTTAGTTACGCATGTATGATTTTATCTCTGTTATCAACTGTTACGCCTCCTGCATCTGTTTCACTGTAATGCCTCTTCTATAAAAATGATTGCCTGTCAATAAAGTATTGTCCTTCACTTCCTGAACCTTCGTGGTGATGGAATATGAAGCCCACAAATTCGAATTGTGTTTTAGAATAAAGCCCGTTCCGAACCTCTAATACCACGGATTCTGCCTCTTATTTTATTGAGCTATTCTTGTTAAATTTCCGCATCAAATTAAGTACCGGTAGTTAAATTATTTACCACATATATGGCGCCCGAATAGGGACACTTACTCATCTCACGCGCCGGAGGTGCGTTGCAGGCCCGGTCTCCTGCCACAGCTGGACGGACAACAACGCGTACCCACAGGATTTCCTGTATCTCCCTCCTGCCGAGCGGGGGTAACTGAGGCTGCGATCAACACCCAGACGAGGCGGTGAGAAGTGCGAAGTATCCCGACCAGAGCCTAGCTGAGAGAGCAAGATCCGAGGTATACAGAGGCCCACCAGGTTCCGAAGTTCCGAAGTTTCGAGTCGAGTCCAGTCCGGTCCAAGTCCAGTTCAGTTCAGTTCCGAGGCCTTCCGTTCCGAGCTACCCGGTGAGTACCATTGCCGGGGAGGCGTTCTGACGTGCACATTGGTTGTGCCGGTCAAGACGGGTTTGGGTACACAAATCCGGTCTGCACTGTTTCAGCAGTGTATCTGTACTGTTTAGCAGTATATCAAGTATGTCTAGTATATAATTCAGAATTACCTAGTTAGTGCCGAGTATTATGCTTAGTGACTAGTTCCCTAAATGGCCATCATTGTTGTTCATTAAATGTTAAATGTTAAAATGTTTTAAATACGTTCTGCATATTGTGGTGTGAATGACTGTTCATTATTGTGTTTTGTTGTATTAACGTGTTCAAAATTAGGTATCAGATCAGTTCTCAATATGCCGCTCTTTTCGAGATTAAGACAGATCAAAACTAGAAAAGGGGTACTCGAAGAAGCTGTTCCCATTCCTCCTAGGGACACTCCAGGGTACTTCATGTATCATAAACATGGCCTAGACGCCATATTATTTCTTGATTTATGGGTAGACTACACCAAGGAATTACCAGAAAGTCAGAGGTGGCCCGCAGCTGGGACCTGGGATGCAGATTGCATCATGAAAGTAGAGGAAGAATTATGGAAAAAGAAAGCTAGACAATCACAGAAAGATGCCATTGAATTATGGCGTAAAGAATCATATAGACGTACAGAAAAAGCACTCAGACAGGAAGAGAAAAGTAAGGAGAATTCAAATAAAGTCAGAGAAAATCTATTAATTGAAGAAGGTACCCGAGCAAAATCAGAACAAGCAGACAGACAAAGAAATGCCCTTATGAATGGTATGTATCCTCTTCTGGCCGAAGGGTTACCTAAGGCTACTCCGGAGATACCAAAAGACTTGCCACCTCCATTGTTTCCGATAAAAGCACATCCCAAAGGGCATCCCAGAACCGCAGAAGATGTTTTCCTTTCCTCTTATTTAGACGACGCAGCTCCCGAGTATGCTAATACTGCACCACATAGACCGCCTGCCGAGGGGGTTCAACGCCAAGACCCTCCGTCTGTACCTCCGCAACAACAAACTCCGACACAAGTTCCGGCAAGCATATCTGTTTCTACAGCTGTACCCACACCTATGGTTGCTATATCACGTTCAACGAATCCTTTCACATCCAGCACCCCAGGCGGTGCTACAGGAGGTACAGCAAACATTTTTTCCACGCCACCCAGAGTAAATAAACTTTCCTTTCAAGAATTAGCCCACCAACGTACGCCCAAACTAGTAACTCCCGACATGCTTAAGGAACTTCTAGTAGATTGTAGATATGACCCTGTGCCCGGCAAAGAGGACGAAATGCTGCTGGCATCATTACGTATCCGACGAGCTGCAATATATTTAGGGAGGCTACCAGGAATGACTACACATTTAGAAAACATATATCACTTTGTCCAGTCAGGACGAGATTCTGAAAGTATTAATAGAGCCATGGAGTACCAGAAAGTGGAAATACAGGGGGAACTGTTACGTTTCCTCATAAATTGTGTGATCAGAAATCAAGACCGACCAGGGGTAAATCCGGAAGAAATGCGAATTCTTACCACATGGAGTCGGAATATATCAGAGGGGAGACATAATAAACTATTAAGTATAGTAGCTATGTGTCGAAAGATCCGCAAAGAAGTAGAACGAATACACGAAGAAAGATTAGCGGTAGACCAGCCTGAACAACACGAGGAGGAGGAGGAAGAATTAGAACTGCCCACAGGACAGTTAGAAACCATGGCCTATGTAGGTAGAGGGAGATCTTGTAATAATACTAGATGCTTTACTGATCCGATACGTCCGATACGTCCAGATAATAACAGAAATTTCCAAACACCTATAATAAATATAAGGTCCCCCGAACATTCGTTCCAAGCCGCTGACAAATTACTCCGAGAACGAAGGGGTTATCATATACTCGATTCTATGGACGAACAAGAATTAGCCAGGTCAGCCGTTCACTGGGTTGACAGTCCCGGAAAATATAGTGATGATACACTAGCACATACGTTTTTGAACCTCACCCCAGATGAACAGCGTTTAGCTGGTACCTACATGATTCAACAACTCCTTATATTATATAAAAGCCAACACTCCGATCCTGGTCCCCTACCTGATATATTGACTGAATTACTCACGAATAAATGGAGAGGTTCAGGTACTGAGTTAATTAGAGAAATACTGGAATCCAGAAAGCAGTACATTCTTTTTGTATGCCCCGAACATGTCTCACTGCCCATCAAGGAAAGAACGACGTATTATATGGATAGACAGAATCCCTTACGCGAAGTGCACCCGATAAAAGGTGATGACAATCAGTTTAAACGTGTGTTTGTATACACACCCATATCTAAAATGGAACTATTAGAAATGAAGAAAGTGGTACCCAGTCATGACAAAGACCCAGCGGGTTTCCACCGTGAAATTAAAGACATGTTGCTCATGGGAGGGTATACCTATCCCGACATTATGAAAATATTAAAGGTATTAATGCCTGCGGGCATTTACGAAAAACTCAAGGAAAAGGATTGGGAGGTGGGAGACCAAAAGATAGATTGGACAGCATTAGAAAACGAAGAAACAGCTCGAGGTCCAGGTTTAGGGCTCGGGGAAAAGACCAAAATACTACCAGGTTTATTAGTACAGGTACTGCCACGTTTATTAACTACGAAAAAGGAAGACTGGGGTGCAATCTCAGCCTGTAAACAAAAGCAAGATGAAGACACTAGTGATTTCTATGCCCGATTCGAAAAATGTTTTGGTATAAATAGTGGAATAAAAGCAAGTAGCGAATCGTATCCACATCTGTTTGTGACAAAATTAGTTGAAAATGCCTTGCCCCAAGTTAAGAATAGAGTATTGAAATTCGAGAGTACCTGGCAAGGTAACACTCCGTCACAAATGTTACAAATGCTACAGTACCATCACAATAGAATTAGAGAGGAACAAGAACATGAACAAAGACGCATGAAAGACACGAAAATGAAAATGCTAGTTTCCCAGACAGTTCCAGCTGACGGTCATAAAAAGGGTATGACACAGTCCAGTGTTTCAGCAGGTTCTGTAAAAGGGACATGCAACTATTGTAAACAGCCAGGTCATTATGTACACGATTGTCCAGTTTTAAAACATAATATCGCCATAGGTAATACAAAAGAAAGACCACGGCCACTTAGACAGGATCAGAACCAACAAGGAGCCCCGCAGCATGCACAGTCCATGCCGGCTCCGCAACAAACTATGCCAGCTCCACCACCGCAGCCTATTGCTGCCACACAAACAACGACACAACAGATGTACCAGACCGCACAGTATGACTATCCTGATTATCAACGATACTCATGAAACAGCCTAGAGAGGGAAGTTGGCTTACCCCTTATCGAGGTCCCTGTAGATCAAGAAGGACCTTATGTACACAGTGAACTATTAGGCCAAGATAGAAAATTTTTACTTGATACAGGGGCAAGCCGAACAACCATAAAACGTAGTGAAGTTCCAGGGGCACCCCTCTCAGGCTCACAGAATATTTCCCTTGGTTTTTCGGGAAAACCTATCATTAACGAAGTATCACAGCCTCTTCCCCTTACGATTGGTCCCTTGACACGAACTACAGATTTATTGCTTACTAAATCATGTCCAGAAAACCTGTTAGGTATAAAAACATTGAAAGCTCTAGGAGCTATAATATGTTGTTCTCCGGAAGGAGTAAGATTGTTTTTACGCGATTTCAAAGGGCACTATGTGTCCCGAGACATGGATAACCGACTGCAGACTTTACCCACACATTTATGGGCACAAGGCCCTACAGATGTTGGTTGCATGAACATTACACCATATCGAGTCACACTAAAGACAGGAATGGTACTACCACGAATGCGACAATACAAGTTACCCCCAGATGCTGTAGTGGCTTTACTGCAAATCATTGAAGAGCTTATTACCCAAGGAGTGGTTGTGGAAACGGACTCCAATGTATGTAATTCTCCGATAATTCCGATTCTTAAACGAACTGATCCAAAAGCCCCGCCAGTATATCGATTGGTTATTGATCTGCGCGAATTAAATAAATGTATTGTACCACAATACCCCGTTGTCCCAGACATTTCTTCATTACTGACAGCCATTGATTCCGAAGCAACATTCTTTACTGTAATTGATCTCAAGAATGCCTTTTTCAGCGTCCCAATAGATCCGGAAAGCCAATACTTGTTCGGATTTAGTTTAAATGGACGAAGCTTTAAATTCACACGCGCACCTCAAGGATTCACAGAAAGCCCCAGCATCTATAGCCAAGCATTGAAACGAGAACTTGACAGTATCCACATGCCAGTCAACACTGCCCTGCTTCAATATGTCGATGATCTGCTGATCACCGCTAGAAGCGAACGTGAATGTGAAAAAGCCTCACTGACGGTTTTACAATTCTTGGCCGAAAAAGGGCACAAGGTGTCCCCTTCTAAGCTGCAATTCTGTGTCCAGCGAGTTGTTTACCTTGGGCACTCGCTGTCCAAGGAGGGAAGGCAGCTTACACCAGATCGCATCCAGTTAATTGCTAACATGCCAATACCCAAGACACAAAAGGAGGTACGGGCTTTTATAGGCCTCACTTCATATTGTAGGCAGTGGATCCCTCAATATGCATTTCTAGCAAAACCACTCATTCAGTTGACAACACAGGAGGCAGCCACATCGACTGTCCTCCCTTGGACTCAGGAACATACACAAGGTTTTGAAAGCCTAAAGAAAGCTTTATGTCAAGCACCTGTTTTAGCAACACCATGTTACAATAAACATTTTACGCTCTTTGTTACAGAACGCGAAGGTACTGCCTTGTCAGTACTCACTCAGGAACAAGCAGGATCACACAAACCATGTGCTTATTTTTCTAGTACATTAGATCCCGTAGCTCAGGCACTTCCAGCGTGCCTAAAATCAGTGGCAGCGACAGCTTTAGCAATCAGACAAAGCGATGCCATAGTGTTAGGACATCCATTGACAGTACAAGTACCACACGCAGTAGAGGTTATTGTGAACCGAACGCAAACACAACACTTGACTATAGCAAGACTCACCGGTTACGAATTAACATTGTTTCAGCCACACATAGAAATCAGACGTTGTAGTACATTGAATCCTGCCACACTTTTGCCAGTAAACGGAACAGACCCACTAGCACATGATTGTATTGAAGTTATTACTATCACGACGAAACCTAGACAAGACTTGACAGACATCCCTTTGACAGATCCAGACTTGACGTTGTATGTAGATGGTTCATGCATGAGAACAAGTACAGGAGAGTTAGTGGCCGCGTATGCAGTCACAACAGACACTGAAGTCATTGAAACAAATTGCATAAATACCTTGTCAGCTCAAGCAGCAGAGCTCATCGCTCTGACACAAGCCTGTATTCAAGCCAAAAATAAGAAAGTCAACATATACACAGATTCACGTTATGCATTCGGAGTTGTACATGACTTCGGCGTGCTGTGGCGAGAGAGAGGTTATTTAACTTCTCACGGTGCCCACATTCAGCACGGACCCCTCATTCATGCCTTATTAGATGCAATACATCTACCCACTGCAATATCAATTATGAAATGTAAAGCTCATACGAAAGTTACTGATATCATTTCCCAAGGCAATGATCTAGCTGACAGAACAGCTAAACAGACTGCTCAAACCCACACATCTGACATGACAAAGACAATAGTTCCGACACCAACACATTGCATGATGGTTAAGGATCCCGCTCTTGACGTAATTGACATACAGACACATGCTACACCAGATGAAATAAAGAAATGGACTGAATTAGGAGGGATCCAAACGGATCAAGGATGGATTATGAAGGAAAAATCTGTATGGTTCCTTCCTGATTCTATGGTTCAAGTTATCATTAATACAATACATAGTCCAGCACACTTAGGAGAAAAAGCTATGCTAGACAGCATTCAACACATTTGGTTCAACAAACATTTACGAGCAGCAGCTAAACAAAAAGTTCGTACCTGTATGATCTGTTGTCAGTTCAACCCAGGTAAAAGCATTCCCGTAGAACAGGGTGGATTTCAGCCTCCTGAGCACCCTTTTGAAGTCCTCCAGATGGATTATATCCAGATGGAACGATGTCGAGGATTCAAATATGTTCTTGTAGTTGTCTGTGCTCTTTCCCGTTGGACAGAAGCATACCCGGTCTCAGATTACACTGCCCCGACTACTGCCAAACAGTTGGTTCGAGAATTCTTCCCACGGTACGGTTTACCACGTGTTGTCTACTCAGATAACGGCCAGCCGTTCTCATCCGAACTAATGAAACACGTTTCACTTTTGTTAGGCTATCAATGGAGATTTCACTGTGTCCGACACCCCGAGGCAGCAGGTCTCGTGGAACGACATAATCAAACTCTGAAAATTAGATTGTCCAAAATATGTAGGGAGAAAGGTGTCGATTGGGTAGTAGCCTTACCAGTTGCACTCTTTTACATGAGAATGGTAGCACACTCTCGAACAGGGCTATCCCCTTATGAGGTGATCTTCGGTAGACCACCAAATATGTGGGGGACGCCTATACCACGCAAAATAACTGATGTTGACTGTAATATGCTGACAGATTACCTGGCTTCCTTGATGTCTGCACTACAATCTTGTCGTTCACAGGTAGCTGCAGCCTTTCCCGACAACACCGAGGTGAAACCCCATGACGTAGTTCCCGGGGACCTGGTGTTAGTGCGGAATTTTTATCGGAAGACTCAGCTGGATCCTAGGTGGAAATCGCCTCAACTTGTACTACTCACCACGAGGACAGCCGTGAAGATCGAAGGTCGCAAAGGTTGGATACATTCAAGTCATATCAAGAAATTTCATGGACTACCGTCTGATGTAAACGATACACCTCGCGTGTCTTCACCGATTGACTCAAAGCTTCCTTTGGTTGAACTAAGCGATAAGGAACTATACAAACTAAAACTACGGTCTAATAAGTCAGACAATTTGATTGTTTAAGTCCTCTCCAAGGTGAATCGGTAGAATTTGTCTCTGACATGTATCCCCTAGACCTGAATAGAGAAAGAAACCGAAAGATGCAGTTGAAAAAACATGCGTACTGTAAATCACTGCGTAGTCATTGCACAGTGACGTTATTAATTTTGTTTTTCTTAAGTCTTTTAATAATCGTTGCAAGTATATTGTTGCACGTATATTATCCTATTTCTAAACATGTTTACAATGTTACTGCTGAACATTCTTTTAGTGAATTACCCCCGCATGAGTTGTCCTATAGATTTGCGCTGCGCAATAACACTTTTATTAGTATGTTACATCATTCCCATCAGACTAGCAATGCTACAAATTGTTGGATATGTGGCCGACTCCCTCCCTATCAGAACTATAAGGGAATTCTGCCTCTCTTTCCATATCCGTTCACACACAATGGCTCCTGTGGAGCATGGTTTAGTTTAATTAATTCCCTAGATTCAAATTCCGCAGTTTATCAAGACAACTGGGTATGGGGAAACCTGAACTTAGTTTTGCTTAAAGTCTGCTACCCTAACAAGGAGGGACTTCCCAAAAGAACAGGAACTGATCTAGAAAATGAAGTATACGGATTAGGTAATTTCACGCTTAATCTCATGATCCTGAATGTTGAATCCGAAGCTGCACCAATTTTGCCCGCTATGTCAGTATTTCCAGTTAAAGGTGAATTGTGTGTAAGAATGAATGGTTCCATACATATGGGCCATAGTAGATGCACCACTGTAATAGAATTCAGTGATCAAGGCAAATCTACATTTAGAGCTTCTCGCCATTCCTACTTCGTATGTGGTCAGACTGCATATATACGTTTGCCTCTAGATTGGGATGGTACCTGTTACATCGGATTCCTTTTGCCACCTGTTTTCCTAGCTCCTCCTGATTATCACAGAAATACTCATTTAGTACACAATAGACAGCAGAGAGATCTCCCAATGGTCGATTACACTGAAACAGCATGGGAAAAATACACAGATTTCAATAAAGGTTTCTTCCCCTATATAGGAACAGTTACCAATAGTAAGTTGATACGTAGATTAACCAGAACCCTTGAAGCAGTAGTGAACGAAACTATTTCCGCCTTAGGCAATTTAACAGAAGAACAGTCTGCTATGCGGATTGTTGTGCTTCAAAATCGTCTTGTCCTTGACGTCATCCTGGCCGATAGGGGCGGAGCTTGTAGGGTCATCGGATCAAGTTGTTGCATTTTCATACCAGAAAATTCGCCGTCTGTATATAAAGCCATAACTCGCCTTCATAAAATTGTAAGCCAGATACACCAGAATCCAGGCACCTGGACTTGGTCCGGTTGGTTTTGGAGTGTACTGTCAGCCTGGGGATGGAGGGTCCTATCCTTCCTAGGTATTGGCTTTCTCATATTATTCAGTTGCTGCTTATGCCTACAATGTGGACCAGCGATTTGTGGTCTGTGTGCCACATCGTGTATTCCACCACCAAGTTTTCATTCATCCCGGAAGAAGAAAGAAGAACAAATGATGTTATATGAACAGATCAACGGATTGATGAAGATTGATATCTCTTAAGGGCAAGTAGGGGACAAGGAGGGAATGTGGAAATATGGATTTTTATGATCAGTTATGTCCCCTATCTTGGACCCCAACGGTTTCATGTATAAGTCACAAGTACATGTATGTTCCCTCCAGTTCCAGTTTTGAAGACGCAAACACATGTGCGTTCATCGTCAACATGTCCTCTTTCAGATCCGCCATGAATGGGCCGGATATCCTATTCCTAAGTATGAAAGGCCACCGGCTTGATATGGTTCATTTATCCCATTTTACAGTCCAGGCGAGTAGGCCCTGATTCTGCCATCAAGCCTTTTCCTGCCTTCTGCCTCTGAAAACTCCAGTCTGAGCTCGCATCTGTATCCATGAACTTTGTCCTACTCCCTGCGCGGCTAACGGTGCCTGACTCGGCCTGTTTGCCTGCCAAAACTGTATTTCACCTTCAAGATTATCTGCTCTGCTCCGCTCCTCATCCGATGCATTCCTGTCTAACAGTTTAGGTAAACATTCCTCCAGCTACCGTGCAAAGAGGCCAGGCCTCGCTGTCCTCATGCAAGTAATTCATAGCCCTGTTACCATGGAATATTCCTACCCCCTCGCATCTAGTGTAGACACTTAGACGCTTGTACACGCACTAACAGTCAGTATAGTCAGTATAGAATAAGATTCTATCCTAAGAGACCTCTCTTTTTGGATAACACAGTTCTTTAAACATAGGATGTAAGATATGATTTAGGATTTGGTTGACATAACCCCAGACTTCTGTCTCCACATGTAGAGCTAAATGTCAAGTCCCATTCTCCCCCTAGTTGCACGTCAATCACACGTCATGCTGCTGTGCGCGCATCTCTGCCAAGTATTTTTGCTGACATTGCGAAATTCTTTCATGAAACCACCCATTTGTGACATCATACCTAATGACGTTCTTTAGTTACGCCTAGTTACACCCATTTTAGTTACGCATGTATGATTTTATCTCTGTTATCAACTGTTACGCCTCCTGCATCTGTTTCACTGTAATGCCTCTTCTATAAAAATGATTGCCTGTCAATAAAGTATTGTCCTTCACTTCCTGAACCTTCGTGGTGATGGAATATGAAGCCCACAAATTCGAATTGTGTTTTGGAATAAAGCCCGTTCCGAACCTCTAATACCACGGATTCTGCCTCTTATTTTATTGAGCTATTCTTGTTAAATTTCCGCATCAAATTAAGTACCGGTAATTAAATTATTTACCACAGAGTGAGCTAAAGAATGATGATGGATTAAACCCAGATCAGTTGACTGTGGCTGAGTGTTTGATTTACTCAAATGCTCCGTCCATCATCCCCTTTGGTATCGCTTTGTTCTCCCTAAGTTGGCAGGGTATGTCCAGACATGGGTCCCTTGCTCACTTTACCACTGGATTCAAGATAGCCTGGCTGATGGGGGTTATGAACCCGAAACCGGTCCCAGGATGCTTGTTTCTGGTCCAGGGAAGACATGGCTTGGCAGTTCGGGCTGGACTGTTCCCATGAGGCACAGGGTCAGACTGATTTGCATATGGCCATGTCTGAACTGGGGTGGTGGAGTGAGCTAAAGAATGATGATGGATTAAACCCAGATCAGTTGACTGGGGCTGAGTGTTTGATTTGCTCAAACGCTCCGTCTAGTATCGCTTTGTTTGCCCTAAGGTGGCAGGGTATGCCCAGACGTGGGTCCCTTGCTCACTTTGCCACTGGATTCAAGATAGCCTCGCTGATGAGGGTTATGAACCCGAAACCGGTCCCAGAATACTTGTTTCTGTTCCAGGGAAGACACGGCTTGGCAGTTCTGGCTGGACTGTTCCCATGAGGCACAGGGTCAGACTGATTTCCATATGGCCATGTCTGAACTGGGGTGGTGGAGTGAGCTAAAGAATGATGATGGATTAAACCCAGATCAGTTGACTTGTGCTGAGTGTTTGATTTGCTCAAACGCTCCATCTATCATCCCCTTTGGTATCGATTTGTTCGCCCTAAGTTGGCAGGGTATGCCCAGACGTGGGTCCCTTGCCCACTCTGCCACTGGATTCAAGATAGCCTGGCTGATGAGGGTTATGAACCCGAAACCGGTCCCAGGATGCTTGTTTCCGGTCCAGGGAAGACATGGCTTGGCAGTTCTGGCTGGACTGTTCCCATGAGGCACAGGGTCAGACTGATTTGCATATGGCCATGTCTGAACTGGGTTTGTGGAGTGAGCTAAAGAATGATGATGGATTAAACCCAGATCAGTTGACTGGGTCTGAGTGTTTGATTTGCTCAAACGCTCCTTCTATCATCCCCTTTGGTATCACTTTGTTCGCCCTAATTTGGCAGGGTATGCCGAGACGTGGGTCCCTTGTTCACTATGCCACTGGATTCAAGATAGCGTAGCTGATGAGGGTTATGAACCCGAAAACGGTCCCAGGATGCTTGTTTCCGGTCCAGGGAAGACATGGCTTGGCAGTTCTGGCTGGACTGTTCCCATGAGGCACAGGGTCAGACTGATTTGCACATGGCCATGTCTGAACTGGGTTTGTGGAGTGAGCTAAAGAATGATGATGGATTAAACCCAGATCAGTTGACTGGGTCTGAGTGTTTGATTTGCTCAAACACTCCTTCTATCATCCCCTTTGGTATCACTTTGTTCGCCCTAATTTGGCAGGGTATGCCGAGACGTGGGTCCCTTGTTCACTATGCCACTGGATTCAAGATAGCCTGGCTGATGAGGGTTATGAACCTGAAACCAGTCCCAGGATGTTTGTTTCCAGTCCAGTGAAGACATGGCTTGGCAGTTCGGGCTGGACTGTTCCCATGAGGCACAGGGTCAGACTGATTTGCATATGGCCATGTCTGAACTGGGGTGTTGGAGTGAGCTAAAGAATGATGATGGATTAGACCCAGATCAGTTGACTGGGGCTGAGTGTTTGATTTGCTCAAACGCTCCGTCTATCATCCCCTTTGGTATCACTTTGCCCTACGTTGGCAGGGTATGCCCAGACGTGGGTCCCTTGCTCACTTTGCCACTGGATTCAAGATAGCCTGGCTGATGAGGGTTATGAACCCGAAACTGGTCCCAGGATGCTTGTTTCCGGTCCAGGGAAGACATGGCTTGGCAGTTTGGGCTGGACTGTTCCCATGAGGCACAGGGTCAGACTGATTTGCATATGGCCATGTCTGAACTGGGGTGGTGGAGTGAGCCAAAGAATGATGATGGATTAAACCCAGATCAGTTGACTGGGGCTGAGTGTTTGATTTGCTCAAACGCTCCGTCCATCATCCCCTTTGGTATCGCTCATATGTTGATGACACTCGCCCATGTTTCCAGCATAACAAGCTCAGAAATGAACAGCTACCAAATCAGTTGTTACCTGCACAAGGTCACAAAGCACCCACCCGCATGGTGATAAAGGGAAAGTCAGACTAAGAGTACCCATGGGGGACCTCTGTCGTGGGCTGTGCTGGGAGCATCTGACTCTCGGAATGAACATAGTGTGCACACCCGCACTCACATGTATGCAAACATAAATGTATGCATAAACCCAAACACGTGCACCAGTCCATGCAAACACAACACACATGCACATACCACCTTACCCACACACATGCACACACACAAGCACCACCATGTATGCTAACCAAGAATGTATGCAGAAACACATGTGCACCCATCCATGCACACACAACAGGCATGCACATACCCACTTACACACACACATGCACACACACATGCACCAACAAATATGCAAACCAAGAATGTATGCAGAAACACACACACGCACCTGCCCATGCACACACAACATGCATGCACATACCCATCTACCCAAACACTCTCACACACATGCTCACCCACACTCACATTTATGCAAACCATGAATGTATGCATAAACCCAAACATGTGCACCCGTCCATGCAAACACAACACACATGCACATACCCACCTACCCACCACATGCACGCACACAAGCGCCCACAATTATGCAAACCAAGAATATATGCAGAAACACACACATGCACCCTTCCATGCACACACTAGACATATGCATATATCCACCTACCCACTCATGCACACACTCACACATGCACCCACAGTCACATGTATGCAACCAGGATTGGAAACATAAACAAATGCACACATGCACCCACCCATGCACACACAGCACATATGTACATATCCCCCTACACACACACATACACACTCACCCACACTCACATGTATGCAAACCATGAATGTAAACATAACAAACACACACATGCAGCCGTCCATGCACACGCAACACACATGTACATACCCATCTACACACACACACTCACACTCACATGTAGGCAAATGTAAATGTAAATGTAAATGTAAATGTATGTGTCTTGTAAAGCGCACTGCTGCCCTGAGGCGTCCTGGCGCTGTAGACCGCTGGGGAACCCGTCCTGGCTATCCCTGTGAGATGGTCCCTCCAGGGTATCTCCAAGGTGAAACCAGGCATCCCCGGCGAATGTGGGGGGCCGTTGTGGAGATGAGGCAAGCTAATGCCCAGAGTTGCCGAGTGTGTTCCTGGTTAGAGTAGGTACCGAGGCGAGAATTATCAAGTCCGTTTTGACCCTGGTCCACGACCCTGCCGCGTCGGGAATTGAACCCTGGTCCCTGGCCAATTCTCTGCTTACGGATCTGCCGCCTCTAACCAGTGAGCCACACCTCTCCACAAACCATGAATGTATGCATAAACCCACACACACATTCACCCGCCCATGGACACACAAAACCCATGCACATATCCACCAACCCACACACACAAACACGCACACACACTCACATGTATGCAAACCATGAATGTTACAGAAACACAGACACACAGGCACTGGCCCATGCACACACAACACACATGCACATACCAACCTCTCACACACACATATGCACACACACACACTCACATGTATGCAAACCATGAATGTATGCATAAACCCACACACACATGCACCTGCTCATGCAAACCCAATACACATACTCACCTACCCACACACACACACACACCCGCACACATGCACACACACGCACCCATACTCAAATGTATGCAAACCATGAATGCATGAAGAACCACATGCACCTGCCCATGCACACACAATACGATGCACATACCCACCTACCCCCCCCACACACACACACTCATATGTATTCAAACCATGAATGTATGCATAAACCCACACACACACACACCTGTCCATTCACACACAATATGCATGCACATATTCACCTACCCGCACACACTGACACCCACACATTTATGCAAACCATGAATGTATGCAGAAACACATGCACCTGCACACACAACACACATGCACATACCCACCTACCCATACTCACATGTTTGTAAACCATGAGTGTATACATAAACACACGCACACACAGATGCATCCGTCCACACACATACAACATGCATGCACATACCTACCTACCCACACACATGCACAAACACAAAAGTGTGCATACACAAAACACACATGCACATACCCACAGACGTAGGGACCAATGCACACTTGCATGCATGCACCAGCACACTCACCCACCAGCACAGACCCTTGAACATGGCTCTTGTTCTCTCACTCAGGTTTATGAGCACGTATGCTCTGTTGCACATTGCAAAGACATGTACCATCGCTGACACCATGACCATACATTGGCGGTGCTGTCATCAATCTTACATCCCTCTTACGTCTTAGTAGTGATTGTGAAAAATCCAAGCGTCACACAAAGAACAGGTGCAGCAGAGGAGCCCCGCCAATGCGGCAGGAGAGGGGTGAGGGTGTGGTATGCAGCCAGGTGCATGTTGGAGCACACGGTCACACATATATCACTAAAGCATGGTGTGGCAGCTCAGTGTCACTCAGAGAAAGCACGCGCGGCTTTGGAATCTCCGCATAATCTGCTCTGACCTGCAGTTTCACAGATAAAACTGTGCAGCGCACAAGCGACATTGCGTGGAAACCCAGTTTCAGCAAATTTGTATCACTTGCGCATCTCTGACTAAAGGGGTGTGAAGGGTTCTGATCCTATCAAAATCTTTGTTTCCATCACACTTCTCAATTACAAAAAAATGCTTTGTATGTGCTTCCCTAACTGCGGATTTATTTTGAAGTATCCGTACAATTTATAGGTATCAAAATGTTATTGTGTCAGAAAAAAACTGAGGGCCCGATTCACAGAACTAACTTAAGACAAAATCCTAAACTTACTACCATTTTCATATTCACAGAGGGCACTTACTCATTTTGGTATTCACAGAAGTTAGGAGTCCTAACTTTAGGACTCCTAAATGCCTTCTGTGAATACCGAAAGTCTTAAAAGTAGGATTTTTCTCAGTTTAGGAGTCTTAAAGTTAGGACTCCTAACTTTACTACTACTAAATTGAGAAAAATCCTAATTTTAAGACTTTCGGTATTCACAGAAGGCATTTAGGAGTCCTAAAGTTAGGAGTCCTAACTATACTACTAATAAACTGAAAAAAATCCTAATTTTAAGGCTTTCGGTGTTCACAGAAGGTATTTAGGAGTCCTAAAGTTAGGAGTCCTAACTTTACTACTACTAAATTGAGAAAAATCCTAATTTTAAGACTTTCGGTATTCACAGAAGGCATTTAGGAGTCCTAAAGTTAGGACTCCTAACTTCTGTGAATACCGAAATGAGTAAGTGCCTTCTGTGAATACCAAAATGAGTAAGTGCCTTCTGTGAATACCAAAATGGTAGTAAGTTTAGGATTTTGTCTTAAGTTAGTTCTGTGAATCGGGCCCTGACATCCTACAGCCTGAATACAGAGCCTGACAAATGACCCCGTCCTTGAAGGCACAGAAAATGTGACCAGATTAAAACAGCGTTTAAAGGAATCTTTATTGCTGCTCGTTTGCCTTCTGCACTCCAGCGTTCTTATTTCTGGGGTGCGGCAGCCCCCCTGCGCCCACCCAGGGAAGCATGGACACTTTCCAGCTCTTGCAGTGTTTGCCATCGGCGCCTCGGGGCGCTGCAGTGCACGTCCTGTGACATCATTCACAGCAGTTCGAGGAGCTACAGAGACCTGACATGTAAGGAGCAATGCGAGAACCCCTCCAGAACCCCCCACCCTTCCCTCCCCAACCCGCGCCTTGGGACGTCACAGGACTTCATGTCCATGCTCTGTGTTTACATCACTCCCACCCGCCCCCACAGGGGTGTTCGTTTTGTGTTTTCTTTTGTAGGCACATTTTATTTATGCCTTTGATCTGCTGATTAGGAAACCAAGCACCCATCTCTGTGGACCCACGCCTCGCCACCCACCCAGGTGTGACTGACCAGCCGTGGGTCACGACTGAATACTGAATACTGAATTATTTGTAAAGCGCTCGAATGCCGAGGCGTCTTGGCGCTATGGTGACACAGAGAGCGATGGGGGTGGATCTTAATGTGAGGAGAAAAGCCAGGTTTTCAATGCCTTTCTAAAGCATTGTTTGGATTTTTGTGAGCGTAAGTCAGAGGGCAGAGAATTCCAAAATCTAGAGGCTTGGTACGAGAAGGACCTGCCACCCCATCGCATTCTTCTTATTCTTGGCTGGCATATCAGATCACGATTGGCTGACCGTAAAGTATGCGATGGCACATAGCGAGGGAGAAGTTTGGACAGGTCATCTGGTCCCATACCATACAAAGATTTATGGACCAGGCAGAGGGCCTTAAACTGTATTCTGGCTCTAACTGGGAGCCAGTGAAGTTCCTTGATGGCTTTGGACGTGGGGTGACGGTAGGGTAGGTTTAGCAAAACCCTAGCTGCGGCATTTTGAATTGCCTGAAGTTTGTTAATTTGCTTTTCACCTGTTCCCAAGTAGAGAGAGTTGCAATAGTCCACTCGGGACATTACCAAGGCACCCATTACAGTTTTTTTTAGCGTTGGAGGGATATAGGGTAGGATTTTCCTAAGAACCTTAATGGTGTAAAAACAGGTGGAAGTAACCTGGTTGATCTGTGCTTTGCAGGAGAGATCTTTATCCACCAAGAAGCCAAGATTTCTGACCTTGTCGACAGGACTAGGACAGGCGCCTGCCTCCGGAGGCCACCAAAGGTTGCTCCAGACAGACAGTTTCTGACCAAAATCAATTATCTCGGTTTTGTCCGCATTTAGTTTTAAGAAGTTACAGCTCATCCAGTTTTTTACGTCAAGAAGGCAGTTTTTGAAACGCTCTGCCGTGGCTTCAATGGTCTGGGATAATGACACTATAATTTGAGTGTCGTCGGCATAAGACACTAATTGTAGGCCATGAGATTGAATCAAGGCAGCTAAGGGAGTAACATATAAGTTAAACAGGGTGGGCGACAACGCCGAGCCCTGAGGGACCCCGCCTGGGAGGGAGAATTCATCAGATTGAAGACCTTCCCAGTGTACTTGTTGGATTCGAGACCCCAAAAAGGATGTTAACAAAGTTAGTGCAGTACCAGTAAGGCCTAGAGTTTTTAGTCTGTTTAATAGGATCGAATCGTTCACGGTATCGAACGCCGCCGTAAGATCTAGTAAGATCAGGGCCGTTCTACCACCCTCGTCCATTTTCCTTCGGATGTTTTCAGTGGCCATGATCAGGGCGGACTCTGTTGAATGAAAGGGGCGAAAGCCATGTTGAGAGCAGTCTATGAGTTTGTTACGGTCAACATAACTCATCAATTCTTGGTTTATGGCTTTTTCGAGAATTTTAGCTGGTAAGGGTAGGCAGGATATTGGTCGGTAGTGCTTGAGTACCGTTGGATCTAACGAGTCCTTCTTGAGGATCGGTCGAATGCAAGCTTTTTTCCAGCAGCTAGGGAAGTCACCGGACGAGATAATATTGTTTAGCAAAGGGGTCGGGACAGCTGCCACCGTCTGTGGAATCATGTGTAAGATGCGTGGCGGACATGGATCTAAAGGGGACCCTGACTTCATCTGTACAATCAGGTCTGCCACCTGTGTCTCCTCTAACAACGGGAAGCAGGGATAGCTAGACCCCGTCAGGGGGGCCGTGTCATTGTTATCATTGGGCAAAGTTAGTGCAGATGAACTAAGATCGTCATACACATTCTGAACCTTTTGCTGAAAAAAGGTACAACGGGGCAGGGCAGGCCCCTCCCTGTGCCCCCATCTTATCCCAGCCTGTACCATGGTCTTGAAAGGAAGCGGGAACAGAGCGTGCTGTGGCGCAGTTTATACATCGGGTGCAGGTGCGTGTGGTGTTGTTACACCTACTTCTGAATGGGTGGGACTGAGTTCAGTGCAGTCTTTGTTAGAATCCCAAATCTAAGGCATCTGCCCACTGGGTACTGGACGTGCCTAGCGCCTCGAAGAGGAGTTCCACCATAGTGGCATGGGTGCTGACCTGAGCTCAACAGGGGAGCTTTCTAGCACCTAGAATCCCAAGTCCAAGAGATCCGCCCACTGGGTACTGGACGTGCCTAGCGCCTCGAAGAGCAGTTCCACCAGTGTGGCATGGGTGCTGACTTGAGCTCAACAGGGGAGCTTTCTAGCACCTAGAATCCTAAGGCATCTCTGCCCACTGGGTACTGAACGTGCCTAGCGCCTCGAAGAGGAGTTCCGCTAGTGTGGCATGGGTGCTGACCTGAGCTCAACAGGGGAGCCTTCTAGCACCTAGAATCCCAAGTCTAAGGCATTCCGCCCACTGGGTTCTGGGTACTGGGCTCTGAACGTGCCTAGCGCCTTGAAGAGGAGTTCCACTAGTGTGGCTACGGTGCTGAGGTGAGCTCAATAGAGGAGCTTTTTCTAGCACCTAGAAGCCCATGTCTACGGCATCTGCCCGCTGGGTACTGGGGAAGCTGAGTAGTGCCTTGCCTCTAGAGGAGTATGATCTAGGCGCATCCAATCTGTGACGCTGGATTTAGGGGTGCCGGAAGTGCCGCCGGACCCACACAATCACCTGGCGGGACTTGAAAAGAATGGCTCTCAAAGAGGCCCGTCCGTTTGTTTGAATCCTGTGGAATCTGCTGCGCATTTAAAGACAGAGGTCACATGTCAGGCAATGTCTTCAGACAAACTGCAGTTTAATATTTTAACAGGAAGAGAGAGGGGCGTTCACCTTTCTCTTCTCTTACTGCAAAGTGAGCGCATTTAGCAACCAACGACCGTCCCCAGGGAAGAGGAGAGGGTGAAGGGAGAAAGAAGGCTGCTCTGTGCAGCATCTATCCCTACAGACAACAACAATGGAAGACGTGTAAATAAACTTCACACATGTTTCATGACACATCCGCAGCAAGAAAGAGACATGACTTCTAAAGCTCCAGGAAGCCAGATATTGAAAAACCCTCCGGTGCAAACGGGGGGATTTTGTTATCTTCTGCAGTGTGACAGAAACAAAGATCTTAATAAGATTATTTATAACAGAGCAAGACACGTTACTTGTTCGCTACACATGCACAGAAAGCAAACCCCGCAGGCGTTGTTTGGGCAGCCTATAGGGTGAGCAGGAAAGCTGCACGCCTGATGCAAATGTAATGGCCATTCCGGGGGACATTTAAATGTAAATGTGCCCTCTGTTAACAGCAGCCCCCGACCCTCACCCCCCCTTACTTTGCTGCTATATTTGGGACAGTGTGCTGCACAGTGCCCCACTCCACCCTGCCCTTCTCCTGCTGCCTGCACGCGGCTCGTTCACTGCCCTTCTGCTGCCTGCGCGCGGCTCGTTCACTGCCCTTCTGCTGCCTGCGCGCGGCCCGTTCACTGCCCTCCTGCTGCCTGCGCGCGGCCCGTTCACTGCCCTCCTGCTGCCTGCGCGCGGCTCGTTCACTGCCCTCCTGCTGCCTGCGCGCGGCCCGTTCACTGCCCTCCTGCTGCCTGCGCGCGGCCCGTTCACTGCCCTCCTGCTGCCTGCGCGCGGCTCGTTCACTGCCCCCCTGCTGCCTGCGCGCGGCTCGTTCACTACCCCCCTGCTGCCTGCGCGCGGCTCGTTCACTGCCCTTCAGCTGCCTGCGCGCGGCTCGTTCACTGCCCTTCTGCTGCCTGCGCGCGGCCCGTTCACTGCCCTCCTGCTGCCTGCGCGCGGCCCGTTCACTGCCCTCCTGCTGCCTGCGCGCGGCTCGTTCACTGCCCCCCTGCTGCCTGCGCGCGGCTCGTTCACTGCCCCCCTGCTGCCTGCGCGCGGCCCGTTCACTGCCCTCCTGCTGCCTGCGCGCGGCTCGTTCACTGCCCTTCATGCAGCGCCTGCTTTCATCCTTGACAAGCCTCGTGACTTCAGTGACTCGACCTTGATGGCAACAAACGCACTCTGAACATCGGTCCAGCGCCGCTCACCAGACCTGAATATTTCCAAAGGTCTCGAAAATTGTTTGAGAGGGTTTTCTACCTGCTGATGTAAATGTAAGCACCCCTACATTTGTGTTTCACCACCAGGAGGCTCGGAGGCCCACTCTGTCAACCAGACTATTTAAAATAAATCAACCCTCCTTGGATGCCGGCTGGAGAGCAGGTTTGGGCAGGACTCAGAGCAAAGTGTAATGGGGGCAATGCGGGGCAAAGGATATGTCCCTGGGCATGCGGTTGGGGTCTGCAACCCTGACTAAAGGCCCTCCTGGGGGAAGGCCTAACGCAGACAGTGGACACAATAATGGGAGGTCTACACAGACACGTGCGCTGACGTCACCCTTTACTTATACTCCCTGGTCCGAGCCCAGCCCAGGGAGTTGAGGTGCAACATTGTTGTGCAGTGGCCGGGTGGCTCACTACATCCCATCTATCCCACGGAACTTGTGCGGGTACCAACCAATATAACAAAACATATCAGTGTAAGCAATCTGTTTCAGGAACTGTTCATCAGTGGAACATTTACGCTTCCAGTACTCCTCAACATAGGAAGTCGCGCAGTCTAGAACGGGGCATGGGATTGTCTCTCAGTCTGTAATGCTGATTGCCCCGACTACTCCCGGATGCTACTTCCCGGGATTCTGCGGACCCAGTGTCATCCGCCATCTGTTCCCTCTGGTTCCCGTCTCGTTCGTCCCCCCACGTGTGATCGGCTCCGGTGTTCTCTTCTCTTTGTAGATCGTCACCGTCACTCCATCCTGCGGGCACGGACTCTGTTACATCTTCCTCGGGACTTCGGGCTTTCTTGAACCACAATGCGTTGCGAGCTATCTGCTGGCTGCTCCTTTTCGCCGTGAACAGTGTCCCTTTTACCTGCACCACCTTCCACAGCTCACATTCAAAGGGTGTGCGAAACTTGGACCCGGCATGCCAGTCCTTCACCACAACATGGCCCCCTTCTCTGATGGCTGACGGGCGAGCCCCCTTTTCTGGCTGGCTCGATCATTATTGCGTCGTCGCCGTGCTTGGGCTTGCTCGGTGTCGAGCACAGCGGGAACCCACTGCTCGCTTGGGGTATACCATCTCGCACCGCCCTCTTCATGAGGTGGTTACTGGGGGCACACCGGGTGGTGCAGTGTGGTGTATGTCTGTAGGCTCTTAAAAATTGGTGCAGAAAATGTTCTAGATTGCCCCCTTGGTCCACTCCTATCCTTAGCGCCTTGTTCAAAGTCCTCATAAACCTTTCCACATCGCCGTTCGCCTGTGGCCACTGGGGGTTACTCGGCGATGTTTGATGTTGTGCTGCCGGAGATACTCTTTAAAGTCTTGGCCCTGAAATGGAGGTCTGTGCATATTTCTTACGGTATCCCCAGGAGTGCTAACACCTTCTCCAGCACCGGTCGAATGCAGTCAAATGCCATGGACGTTGTAAGAAAGTGGGTTTCTGTTGCAGTAACCCCCCCCTTTTTTTGCCTAAAAGCTGATGCACTTTTCCTTGTTATGCCCTGGGCTCCTGCCAATCAGGTGCCCAGGGCCTGTGTTCCTTCCCTAAAAACTGCCTAACAGCCAAAACCCAAATTGGCAAACCCTGGCCACATGTCAGCCCCTGGTAAATGGTACCCTAGGTACCCAGGGCCTTGTGACCAGGGAAGGCCTCTAAGGGCTGCAGCACTCATTGTGCCACCCTTAGAGGCCCTGTACCCTTACACACACACACACTGCCCTTGCAGGCTGAGTGTCTGGGTGCAGGACAAAACAAAGAGTCGACATGGCACACATCCCTGTGTGCCATGCCCACCACCTACACTGCCCTGGCATACATCAGCCACCTCTCTAGCTGGGTGCCCTATGCCAGTGATGTGGTCACAGAGGCAGGAGCCCTGTGCCCCTACAGTACCCAGGTCCATTCCTGGGTCCTGTAAGTGCAGTGCTGCCAGCTAAGAGAATATGGGGCTGGGAGCTTGTCAAACACGAACTCCACAGTACCATAATGGCAGCACTGAAGACTGAGAAGTTTGGTATCAAACTGCTCAGCACATTAAATCCACACTGATGCCAGTGTGTGATTTAATGTACAAAGCACCACAGAGGGCGTCTTAGAGAGGCCCCCTGAATCCTAAACCGACAATCCACGTCTGTTCTGAGGCTGCCTAGGCTGCCACACAGCAGACATGTTGCTGGACCCCTGGGTAGGAGAGCCCCAGTTCTCCTGGGCCTGCAACAATGCACATCCTGGGCGAGGTGCTAAATCTCCTCCCCCAGGATGGGCAGGGGGAAGCTTCAAAGGCATTCCGCCTCTGTGAGCTTCCCCAGGCCACTGCAACCCCCCACTCTGGCGGGAAGCTTGGCCGGAAACCCCAAATAAGGACAGGGGATGTGCCAGCCTGCCAACCCCACCCCTCAGGTGGGGGAGGCGAGGTGAAGCACATCTCCGGGCTCTCGCCATCTTGAAGATGGGAAGCCCTGCCCAATCAAGACTAGGCTCCTGCCCCCCTCCCACAGGAGAGAGGCAGGATAGGGGGTGTACCCACCCCAGGACAGGGACCCATTGGCCCCTGCCCTTCACCTACCTGTAACGCACCTAAATCTAGTATTTAGGGGCACCCTGAACCTTCCTTCCCCAGATCCCAGATTCGAAACTACAAGAAGAGCAAGAAGAGCAAAGACCTGCCCTGCAGCTGCTAAAAAGAGGAAAAGACCAACTGCTTTGGCCCCAGCCCTACCGGCCTGTCGACCCTCGAACCTGCTCCTGCTCCAGCACGGCATCTCTTGTGGCCAGCAACCTCAGAAACCCCGGAGGACCTGGCTACCTTTTAACTCTGATTCCCTGGGACTCCCATGAGTAGAGGCTCTACTCAGAACCTACCTTTTACCCCTGGCAGCAGCCCGGAACCGCGATCCCAGCCCACTCTGCACCCGTCAAGCCTGGCCGGAGTGAACTAAACCCACGAGGACGATCCCACCGCTGCCACCAATGTGAGAAAATGGCTCTGTATATACTGTTCCTTAATAGGTACAGGGTGTACAGAGTCCACAGACCCCAAGGGTTTAACAGAGGTTAAAGTTTGATGTAACCTTACTCTCTAAAGTGGTAGCTTGGTCGAGCAGTTAGGCAGTACCAGAGGACAGTGTAAAGCATTTGTTGTGCACACTCAGTCAGCAAATAGTTCCACACACTCAATAACTGAACTCTAGGCCAATGGTTTGTATATAAAAAATATATGCTTGTTTTATTTTAGAACCAACACTTGGAATTAAAATATACTTTCTCGACAGGAGATGTTTCATAAAAATACTTTTGTATATGCAATAGACTTTTTTTAGTAAACAGTTACAAGTAGTTGCAGTAGGCAACTCTATTTCTAAACACAATACATTGAGCTCAATGATAAATTCAAATTATAGCAATAGATTACTTTTTAGATTACTTTTGTAATTCCAGGCCTGGATCCTCGATCCAGTCCTGGGTCAGTTCTCAGAATCAGTTGTTGAAAGTCGACTTTGGTACTGTAATGATTTTTAACTAATATTTAGCTATTTTAAAAGTTAGTACTTAGAAAATAGGAGGTCCGTTGTCTGTGCGTATTTCTCCCGGTATCCCCAGGAGTGCTAACACCTTCTCCAGCACTGGTCGAATGCAGTCAAATGCCATGGACGTCACCACCTCTACCACTGGAAATTTGGAATAACTATTGACCAGCACTACAGTGTGCCATCTGTCAGGGAAGCTTCCGAAGTCCAAGCTCACCTGGGCCCACAGCGTCCGGCTGGGCCCCTCAGTGATGACGGGGGACACGGGTGAGTCGGCTCCCATTATAAAACAGGCATGGCACCCTCGCACTTTTTCTTCAAAGGCGGTCCACTCCGGGAAACCACACTTTGGACCGCAGCTGAGCCTTGGTTTTTTCCACACCTTGGTGGCCCTGGTGGGCCAAATCTACCGTTCTTGTCTGAAGTGTTACGGGTATCACTAGCCGAGCGCCCCTAAGGATTACAGCGTTGCCAGCCTCACTCAGTTCTTCTCGACATCTCCACACGCTTCTCGGCCTCTCCACAGTATTCTTTTTCCTCCTCTGTTCACTGACCAGACCCCTGCATGAACCACTTCCACCGGTGATCACGGAGCGTTTGCTTCACGGCCTGTAGGCATTCATCTTGTCTAGTTGCCTCCTGGATCTCTTCCAGTGATAATGCCTGAGGACACGCCTCTTCCACAATCTGCCGTAGGAACGATTCGGTTCCTTCGCCCACCTCTCCCTTGTTTCCGGCATGTAGAGCGATGGGGTGCCTTGATAAGTAGTCCGCTGGATTGTTTGCGCAGGGGTGATATACCACCTCAAACAGGTAATGTTTTATCTGGACCGCCCAATGCTCTATCCTGGGGGGGCCATTGCGGGCCGTGCCCGTGAATAGTGGTACCAAGGGTTTGTGATCTGTGACCACCGTGAACGTATGCCCACACAGGTAGATATCAAAGTGTTGGCACGCCCATCGTTTGGCCAGCACCTCTTGCTCGATCTGTGCGTATCTCGTCTCCACAGCCGTGAGGGCCCTGCTAGCATAGGCGATTGGCAGCCATTCTGTAGGAAATGGGACCCCCGGCCGGCCAGGGCTTGCGCCACAGCCAGTCAGAGACCACCACTCCTATGAAAGGTCGACCCCTGCTCGCCCTCTAGGTAACGCGGCGCGGGCAGCCAGGCCTATCTCGGAGGACAAATGAAGCATTTGCGCACGCACCCACCAACAACAACCTCCCGGGCCTCCCACAAAGGAACTCCACACCAAGTATATATATATGAAAAATAGATTCTGTATTAAGCAGGACACATAGGAACACACATCGTACAAGGTGCCAGGGGCACGGGTAGGGGCTGCGGGGAAGAAGGTACAGCACAGGGCCAAGGGACCACGGCCAGGAATCGCACAGGGGACATCTGGTATTCAGGGGGGGAAATAGGACAAGGTATACAACAACAGGAGCACCCGTAGAGGTGCAACACAGAATACGTGTAGGGATCACATTAGACCTGGTCCATGGCAATCCACAGGCCAGCGGGCCTTTCTGGGGCAAGGCGCCCAAGTGTCTCGATGTTCATGGCAGGGAGCCGGGGCAAAGCTAAACGTAGCAGTGGCCCACTAAGTGCTGGGCCACTGAGGGACCCCGGAGGGGCCTTACCGGCCCTGGAGAAAAGGGTACCAACGGGTGGAGCCACTCGGGCTCTGGGGGGTAACGATGCGGTGGAGCCTCCTGGGGCTCTGGGGGCAATGCCACAGGTGGAGCCTCGCAGGGCTCAGACCATTGGGGGGGCACGCGGAGTCCCTCTCGGGGGACTGGGCTTCGTGGGAGGCCTCCCGGGCCTCGGGCACAAACGGAGAGTCACTCGAGGGGGGGCGGACACCGACAACGTGTCCCGACGCCCCTCCTCCCTGTGGCTCGCAGCAGCACTCACCGGTTTTGGTGCGCCGGTCTCCTTCGCTGCGCCAGCCTTCTCCTTGTGCTCCGGGGCTCTCTCTCTCTCGGGAGCCCCGGGGAAGATCAGCAAGTTCACGGGGGTGTCGTAGGAGCGCGGGGTGAGCTCCCGCCGCTCCTGCTTCGTCGTTCTTCTTCGGCCGGCCTCTCCTCCTTCTCCCGGGCCGGCAGCCAATCACGGCGCGGCCTGGGGGATGACGCTAGGGGGGAATCCCGGGCCGGCAGCCAATACCAGCGCGGCCCGGGGATGACGTCACTAGGGTCCCGGGCGGCGGCGGTGAACTCGGGGAGAAATTGACGAGGAGTGGGCTCCCTCGTAAGGCACACGGACAGAGAATAAAGCGAGGTAGGCACTCGCTGGGGGGTATCGAACACTGGGAGCACGGGGCAGACGCCGGGTGAGCACCGGCTTGTTGGATATAGCGCTACCAGCGCTTGTGCAGGGGGGAAGGACCCCAAAGCGGTAGGGAGCAGGATGCAGCGCTTCCAGGTGCTGGGCAGGAGGGACAGCGCTCCCCCAGCGCTAGATGCAGATTACAAAAGTCTGGCGGTAGTCCAGGACCTCAGGGGGGGCCCAGCAGCGCCAAAAGAGGGGAAAGGGCCATCCTCAGTCCAGGAGTAGGGCAGGGCCCAGGGAGGCACGCCACCCCTGAGCCCCAGCAGCAGCAGCTCCAGGTAGATTCAAGTTGGAGAACAAGAACAAGTCCAGAGTGTCACAGCACCCTTTTTATACACACATTCTTGGCCTGAAGGGGCAGGCAGGGGGAGAACCAGCTGGAACTGGTTATGGGGGATTCTTTACACTGGCCAGGCTAGGAACATCAGCCGCACCCCAGGAGGTGGAGCCAGCCGTGTCTGGGGAAAACCCAGCCTCATTCATGACACTCAAACCAGACGGTCAATCCACAAGCAGACCCAGGCTCACTCCTCCCCTCACATCAGTATGCTAAACACTCCATTCACCACCGGGCAGACCCTCCCAGATCCTGGGAGCCAGGCTCACCAGCCAGCCCCGGCCAATCATACGCCAGGCACATATTCCACAAATATGCCACTTCCCAAAAGGGGGACTTCTACACTAGACACACTCATACCTCATATACCGTTGCGCAGCATTCAACCTCACGAGTTCATACATACCAGACTTGACCCGGCACACCCTACGCACCGGGAACTACCCAGGACTCATCCATTCCCCATGTATTCCTATGGAAGGGTAGGTCGCTCTCTCCTCACACTTACTCAGAGGGGGAATCACCATCCCCAGGTTACATATACCATAAAAACTTCAGGGGCGGACCTGCCAGAGGGGCCACGTCCAACACATGCCCCTCCCAGCCCAAAGGCAGGGCAGACCAATCACCACCGTGATGGACTTCCCTGCGTGCAGGGCGATAGAACATGGACGTGGCCCGCGCTACCGAGCCACCCTCCAGCTCAACGCCCACCTGGACCGATAGACACACACAGGCTACAGATTAAGACAAATAAGAAAAATGAAAAATAATAAAGACATAGGCCCAACCAGGCTACCCTACTGGTACGCCTCAGTTGTCCGTGACTAGGACCAGGCCCTGGGCTACCCAGATACCACTGGTCCCTGCTAATCCGGAGTGGGGGGTGGTAACCCCGGGCCCACAATAGCCCTTCTCCACTCCCTTCCTCAGGGTAGCCACGCCTACCACTGTTTCTTCCACCTAGGGTCCGCACCCTCAGGCTTGCCAGAGGTCACGGGCAAGAATGCCCCACCCTACCTCTACTTCTGAGGTTCCGCGTTCTCCCAGGAGGAACACCCTCAGAACACACCTTCCTATCAGTTTTGGAACTTCCTCCCTCCACTGGTCTTCCACCTGGGAACTAAGCGTTCAGCTCTCCCCAAGGCAAGCCGCGGCAGCGCCAGCGGTCTTCCTTGTCCAGGATACAACTTAACATAATTTCAATAAAACGAGCCGCGGCAGCACTAGCCGGTCTCAAGGTTCAGCTCTCCCTAAGGCAAGCCGCGGCCGAGCCAGCAGGTCTTCCTTGTCCGGGATACAACTACCAGAACTTCCACAAAACGAGCCGCGGCAGCGCCAGCAGGTCTCAAGGTTCAGCTCTCCCCAAGGCAAGCCGCGGCCGAGCCAGCAGGTCTTCCTTGTCCGGGATACAACTACCATAACTTTTAACAAACCGAGCCGCGGCAGCGCCAGCAGGTCTCAATGTTCAGCTCTCCCCAAGGCAAGCCGCGGCAGCGCCAGCAGGTCTTCCTTGTCCGGGATACAACTTAACGTAAATTCAGCCAGGGCGACACCTGACGCCTAAAACCATATTCAGCGGGGTACGGGGGGGACACCTGACGCATCAGACACATTCAGCGGTGCACGGAACACATGATGCCTCCAACACATTCAGCGGGGTGAGGAAGGACACCTGACGCATCAGACACATTCAGCGGTGCACGGAACACATGATGCCTCCAACACATTCAGCGGGGTAACGTAAATTCAGCCAGGGCGACACCTGACGCCTAAACCATATTCAGCGGGGTACGGGGGGGACACCTGACGCATCAGACACATTCAGCGGTGCACGGAACACATGATGCCTCCAACACATTCAGCGGGGTAAGGAAGGACAGGATTAACGTTGACTCAGCAAGCTCCCCATCCCAGGGAACTTATATTCCATTACTCATCATACCTCAACATTCATGCACATACCGTCCCCTAGACTGGTAGGACAGTTTTTTCCACCGCCCCTGATTCCTCAACCTGACCCTCGGGGCACGGGTACCATTACTCTAGGGCAGGGACACGGATCATACATATTTGACCACAATTTCGCAACCACTACTGGATCCCACCCTTCTGGTGAATCCAGAGAACCATATTACACTAGGGAGATGATTTACCCTCCCAAGCTAGGGACACCTAACTTGAACACATCTTTCACAGAACGGACATTTACGTAACCTCTTAAAACAATAATCTCCTTTCTTTGCAACCATGTACAATACAGAGTTTTGCAGGGAGGCCAGTTATCGTTGGGGTACTGCGCAAACACAAGTCCGGATCCCACCGCTTGCCACCAATGTAGGAAATGGGACCCCCGGCCGGCCAGGGCTTGCGCCACAGCCAGTCAGAGACCACCACTCCTATGAAAGGTCGACCCCTGCTCGCCCTCTAGGTAACGCGGCGCGGGCAGCCAGGCCTATCTCGGAGGACATGTGAAGCATTTTCGCACGCACCCACCAACAACAACCTCCCGGGCCTCCCACAAAGGAACTCCACACCAAGTATATATATATGAAAAATAGATTCTGTATTAAGCAGGACACATAGGAACACACATCGTACAAGGTGCCAGGGGCACGGGTAGGGGCTGCGGGGAAGAAGGTACAGCACAGGGCCAAGGGACCACGGCCAGGAATCGCACAGGGGACATCTGGTATTCAGGGGGGGAAATAGGACAAGGTATACAACAACAGGAGCACCCGTAGAGGTGCAACACAGAATACGTGTAGGGATCACATTAGACCTGGTCCATGGCAATCCACAGGCCAGCGGGCCTTTCTGGGGCAAGGCGCCCAAGTGTCTCGATGTTCATGGCAGGGAGCCGGGGCAAAGCTAAACGTAGCAGTGGCCCACTAAGTGCTGGGCCACTGAGGGACCCCGGAGGGGCCTTACCGGCCCTGGAGAAAAGGGTACCAACGGGTGGAGCCACTCGGGCTCTGGGGGGTAACGATGCGGTGGAGCCTCCTGGGGCTCTGGGGGCAATGCCACAGGTGGAGCCTCGCAGGGCTCAGACCATTGGGGGGGCACGCGGAGTCCCTCTCGGGGGACTGGGCTTCGTGGGAGGCCTCCCGGGCCTCGGGCACAAACGGAGAGTCACTCGAGGGGGGGCGGACACCGACAACGTGTCCCGACGCCCCTCCTCCCTGTGGCTCGCAGCAGCACTCACCGGTTTTGGTGCGCCGGTCTCCTTCGCTGCGCCAGCCTTCTCCTTGTGCTCCGGGGCTCTCTCTCTCTCGGGAGCCCCGGGGAAGATCAGCAAGTTCACGGGGGTGTCGTAGGAGCGCGGGGTGAGCTCCCGCCGCTCCTGCTTCGTCGTTCTTCTTCGGCCGGCCTCTCCTCCTTCTCCCGGGCCGGCAGCCAATCACGGCGCGGCCTGGGGGATGACGCTAGGGGGGAATCCCGGGCCGGCAGCCAATACCAGCGCGGCCCGGGGATGACGTCACTAGGGTCCCGGGCGGCGGCGGTGAACTCGGGGAGAAATTGACGAGGAGTGGGCTCCCTCGTAAGGCACACGGACAGAGAATAAAGCGAGGTAGGCACTCGCTTGGGGGTATCGAACACTGGGAGCACAGGGCAGACGCCGGGTGAGCACCGGCTTGTTGGATATAGCGCTACCAGCGCTTGTGCAGGGGGGAAGGACCCCAAAGCGGTAGGGAGCAGGATGCAGCGCTTCCAGGTGCTGGGCAGGAGGGACAGCGCTCCCCCAGCGCTAGATGCAGATTACAAAAGTCTGGCGGTAGTCCAGGACCTCAGGGGGGGCCCAGCAGCGCCAAAAGAGGGGAAAGGGCCATCCTCAGTCCAGGAGTAGGGCAGGGCCCAGGGAGGCACGCCACCCCTGAGCCCCAGCAGCAGCAGCTCCAGGTAGATTCAAGTTGGAGAACAAGAACAAGTCCAGAGTGTCACAGCACCTTTTTTATACACACATTCTTGGCCTGAAGGGGCAGGCAGGGGGAGAACCAGCTGGAACTGGTTATGGGGGATTCTTTACACTGGCCAGGCTAGGAACATCAGCCGCACCCCAGGAGGTGGAGCCAGCCGTGTCTGGGGAAAACCCAGCCTCATTCATGACACTCAAACCAGACGGTCAATCCACAAGCAGACCCAGGCTCACTCCTCCCCTCACATCAGTATGCTAAACACTCCATTCACCACCGGGCAGACCCTCCCAGATCCTGGGAGCCAGGCTCACCAGCCAGCCCCGGCCAATCATACGCCAGGCACATATTCCACAAATATGCCATGTTAGAAAAGGTAGACGGACCGGGAGGGCCGGCCGGGGTCAGGGGGAGAGGTCTCCAGGGAGAGCCGTCTCCAGCGATCGTACAGACAAGTAACTTCCCCCCCACAGACAGATATCACACACGGATAAGGTTCAGTGTTCTTTATAGGTACTTATTTACGATACGGTAGAATGGTACAAGGAGGTCTGGACTCAGGGGTCCCCTCGATTAGAGTCTCGTAAGGTAGGGAAGGGGGTAGCGGGTCAGTCTATTTACCAATCAGGTAGTTCGGATGAGATGATGATGAGCTCACAATCCTCGAGCTTGGTGGTTAGGTGGTACGGTCCGCGGCAGCGCCAGCAGGTCCCGGTGAGGATGGTCGGTACAACGGGCCGCGGCAGCGCCAGCAGGTCCCAGGAAGATGTACGGTCCGCGGCAGCGCCAGCAGGTCCCGGTGAGGATGGTCGGTACAACGGGCCGCGGCAGCGCCAGCAGGTCCCAGGAAGATGTACGGTCCGCGGCAGCGCCAGCAGGTCCCGGTGAGGATGGTCGTTACAACGGGCCGCGGCAGCGCCAGCAGGTCCCAGGAAGATGAACGGTCCGCGGCAGCGCCAGCAGGTCCCGGTGAGGATGGTCGTTACAACGGGCCGCGGCAGCGCCAGCAGGTCCCAGGAAGATAGAGATTGCAGAAGGCCGCGGCAGCGCCAGCAGGCAGGACGATGGTTCACAAGAGCGGGCTACGGCAGCGCCAGTAGACCGTCAGGGTTGAGTTCACTCGGTGTCTCTCGACTCCAGGATACAACTGCCTTCCTGCTCTGGAGCTGCCTCAGTTATAGGGCTGGTGCCCTTTGATGTCCGGGCCCTCGCACTTGGAGGTCGGAGGGTCCGGGATGAAGGTGTCCAGACACCCAGCAGGGGGTGGAGCCAGCGCCTGGGGGAGCGGGAGGCGATCGGCACCTGGCAGGGGGAAGAGCCCTTGACACTTCGTTCTCCCATTGACCTGCCAAGTGGTCTGCTCACCTCCTGGGTGGATGGTGGTGCCGGGATGTCGGGGCCGGCCAGGCCCGGGGTTAGGGTCGAGGGGAGGCCATGCGGCCGCGTGGTGCAGGGCCCAAGATGGCGGCTTGACCCGGCCGGGGAAGCCGGTGGGGCTGGACCCCGTGATGAGTAGGGGTCCGAGGGCAGAGGGTCCGTCGGGAGACGGGGTACAGGTGCTTGCCGCGGGGATAGGCCAGGTGGGCCGGAGTTCGGGCCCTGTCGAGCGGGGAGGGAGCAAGCCGTCTGTGAGGCCTGTCCAACATGCGTCCCCCCCAGCTGAAGGCGGGGAGAGTCACCCATCTCCTTGGGGACTCTCTTCGTCGAGGCGGAAAAAGCGGGACAGGCCATCCGCGTTGGCGTGGTCTTGGCCTGGTCGGTGCTCCACAGTGAAGTCCATTCCCTGCAGGGAAATGGACCAGCGCAAGAGTTTTGGGTTCTCCCCCCGCATCTGCATCAGCCATTGCAGGGGTCGATGGTCGGTTTGTACCCGGAAGTGGGTACCGAAGAGATAGGGTCGGAGCTTTTTGAGGGCCCACACTACTGCGAATGCCTCTCTCTCGATGGTGCTCCAACGCTGTTCTCGGGCCAGGAGACGTCGACTGATGAAGGCCACCGGCTGGTCATGACCTTCGGGGTTCAACTGAGAGAGGACGGCTCCGATGCCGTGGTCGGAGGCGTCGGTCTGCACCACAAATTCCCGACTGTAATCGGGGGCCTGGAGCACCGGGGCGGTGCACAGGGCGGCCTTCAGCTCCTCGAAGGCCGCTTGACAATCAGGAGTCCAGTTGACCCGCTTCGGTTGATTCTTGGATGTGAGACCCGTGAGGGGCCCCACGATGCTGCCGTAGTCCTTCACGAACCGCCGGTAGTAGCCGGTGAGCCCCAAGAAGGCTCGGACCTCGGTCTGGGTGACGGGGGGCTGCCAGGACTGGATGGCAGCAATCTTAAGTTGTAGTGGGGCCACCAGCCCGCTTCCCACTTGGTGCCCAAGGTAGGTCACAGACCCTTGGCCAATTTGGCACTTGCCGGCCTTAATGGTGAGGCCGGCCCGCTGGAGGGCTTGGAGGACCTCTTGGAGGTGACGGAGGTGGTCGGACCAGTGGCGGCTGTATACAGCGATATCGTCCAGGTAGGCAGCGGTGAATTCTTCGAGCCCCGCCAAGACCTGGTTCACAAGACGTTGGAACGTGGCGGGGGCATTCTTCATGCCAAAGGGCATGACCTTAAATTGATAGTGGCCATCGGGGGTGGAGAAGGCGGACCGTTCCTGAGCCCTGGGTGTGAGGCCGATCTGCCAGTAGCCCGCCGTTAGGTCGAAGATACTAAGGTAGCGGGCGGCCCCCAGCCGGTCGATCAGCTCGTCTGCTCGGGGGATGGGATGAGCGTCGGTCCGGGTGACAGCGTTCAAGCCCCGGTAGTCGACGCAGAATCTCAGTTCAGGGGCGGTGCCGGGGGCAGCGGCCTTGGGAACTAATACAACCGGACTGGCCCAGGGACTGTCCGAGGGCTCGATGACCCCGATCGTGAGCATCTTGGCCACTTCCTCCTGTATGCAGGCCCGTACCCGATCTGGTACGCGGTAGGCCTGGTGCCGGACAGGGGGACTGTCCCCGGTGTCTACGTCGTGCAAACACCAAGGGGTGACCCCGGGGGTGAGGGAGAACAGGGCAGCGAACTGCAGCAGGAGGTCCCGGCAGTCCTGGCGTTGCTCCGAAGTGAGGGCGTCAGAGAGCCGGACCCCATCCACGGAGCCGTCCTTCTCCTGAGTCTTTAGGAGATCCGGGAGGGGCTCGGAGTCTTCTTCTGTACCACTGTCTGTAGCCATCAAGAGGCTAAGTTCGGAGCGCACAAAGTGTGGCTTGAGCCGGTTGGTGTGGAGGACCCGCAGGGGGTTCCGGAGGGACCCCATGTCGATGAGGTAAGTGACGGGGCTTTTACGTTCGACCACTTTGAAGGGCCCCGTCCACTTGTCTTGCAGGGCACATGGTTCGGTGGGGGACATCACCCATACTTGCTGCCCAGGCTCGAATTCAACGGAGGAGGCATTGTGATCATACCACCTCTTCATGTCCTCCTGGCTGGCCTCGAGGTTCGCCTTGGCCATCTCCCTGAAGCGCCGGGTCTGGTTTCGTAGGGCCAGGATGTACTTGAAGACGTCTGGAGGGGTCGTTAAGGGGGCCATCTCCCAACCTTCCTTGACTAGGCTGAGGGGCCCTCGCACAGGGTGCCCGTACAGGAGTTCGAAAGGGCTAAAGCCGAGGGACTTCTGGGGGACTTCTCGGTAGGCGAAGAGGAGGCACGGGAGTAGGACATCCCACTGGCGACGGAGAGGCTCTTCCAATCCCCCAATCATCCCCTTGAGAGTGCGGTTAAAACGCTCCACTAGTCCGTTCCCTTGGGGGTGATAGGGGGTCGTGAATCTGTAGGTGACCCCGCATTGTTGCCAGAGGGACTTCATGTATTTAGATATGAAATTCGTACCTCGGTCGCTGACGACTTCTCGGGGGAAGCCTACCCGGGAGAAGATCCCCATCAGGGCCCGGCCAACCACCGGAGCTGTCACTGTCCGTAGGGGCACCGCCTCGGGGTAGCGGGTGGCATGGTCCACTAGTACCAAGATGAACCTGTGTCCTTGTGCCGTGCGGGGGTCCAGAGGCCCCACAATGTCTATCCCCACCCTCTCGAACGGGGTGGTGACCACAGGGAAGGGTTGCAGAGGGGCCTTCAGCTTCCGACCACTCTTCCCGCTGGCTTGGCACGTGGGGCAAGATCGGCAGTGGTTCAGGACGTCATTCCTCATTTTCGGCCAGAAAAAGTGGGTCACCAGGCGACTGTATGTTTTGTCCTGGCCCAGGTGTCCAGCCAGGGGGACATCGTGGGCCAAGTTGAGCAGAAAGTCTCGGAAGCGGAGCGGTACCACCAGAACTCGACCGGCCCCCAGCTCGGCTATTCGTTGCTCGCTGTAGAGCAGGTCGTTGTCCCAGTAGACCCAGTGGGTGCCGGTGGTGTCCCCGGCGTTTTGGGTATTGGCTTGTTGGCGGTGTCCCTCGAGGGAGGGACAGGTCTTTTGTTCCTGGCGGAACTGTTCTTGGGTGGGCCCCCCCTCTTGACGCCACTGAGCCAGATCCGGGAGGTCCTGGTGCTGCCCGTCTTCTTCGATAGTCGGGTCCGGGAGGTCGGACTCGCCGTTGTCCTCTACGGGGGCAACCGGGGGCGGAGGTGCTGGCCATTCAGTTTCTTCTGATCGGGGGGCGGCACGGGCGGCCATGGATCGGGTGGTTATGCAGGCCCAGTCCGGGAGGCCCAGCATCCCCAGGTGCTCTCTTCTCTCGACGGCGGCCCACGGGGAACTCTCGAGGTCGTTCCCCAGGAGGCAGTCCACGGGGGCATCGTCCCGGACCGTCACCTTCAGTAGGCCGGAGACCCCTCCCCATTCAAACGGGACGCAGGCCATCTTACACATACTCTCAGAGTTATCTGCCGAGCGGACGGGGCAGAGAATGTTCGGCAGGATCTGTTCGGGCTTCACCAGATGACAGCGGACGGCCGTCACGCTGGCGCCGGTGTCACGCAAGGCCTCGGCTCTCTGTCCATTAATGGTCACCCACTGACCGTATTTTCTGGTGTTGGCGGGTAGGGGAGCCCGCGGAACCATGTCTCTTCCCCCTAGGCATGCCAGGACCATGGCGGCCGGTTCCCACCCTTGCTGGGCCGGCTCGTACTCTTCGGGTCCCTCCGATGATTGCTCTTCCCCTAGGGCAGCGGCCGCTACCTGGCGGGGCTTGGGTGTTTGGTTTAGCGGGCAGGTCGGGTCGTTGGCGTAGTGGCCTAGTCGCTGGCACCGGTGGCACGTGACGTTGGCTCGGTACCCAGGCCGCAACGGGGGGTTGCCCCGGCCGGCCGGAGGCGGGGTGCTGGCCACGGGGGTTGCTGGTAAGGCGTCTCTCCCTCGCCCCTGGCCCCCTCCTCCTCCCCGAGGACGGTGCTGGCCTTGGTTGCCTCTGTTCTGGTCGTGGGGCCCTCTCCGGCCCACTCGGGTGCTTTCCCACCGGTCAGCTTCGGCGGCGAGCTGCCGGGGGTCAGTCAGCTTACTGTCGAGTAGGTGCTGCCTGAGCTCGACGAAACAGTTGTTTGACAGGTGCTCCCATACCATAAGGTTGAAGAGTTGTTCGTAGGTGGTGACCTGACTTCCCTTGATCCAACCTTCGAATGCCCGGCTGAAATAGTTCACGTATTCTACCCAAGTTGTACCTGGGATCCTGGTGCAATCTCTGAACCTCTGGCGGTACATCTCGGGCGTGAGGCCGTAGCGGGTGAGGAGGGCAGCCTTCATGTGGTCGTAGGACGACATTTGGTGATCGGGGAGCTGCAGCAGGGCATCGCGACCCTCGTTGATAAATCTCCCCCAAAGTCCGGCTCCCCAATCACTCCGGTCGATCCGGTGGGAGGTCATTGCGATCTCATAGGCTTTAAACCACTGTTGTATGTCGTCTTCTCGGACATATTCGCGGACAACATCCTTGGGGATGTGAACTTTTTTCTCACTTGGCCCCGGGGTGTGTGGTCGCTCAGGCACCCCCAGTTCCTTATTCTGTTTGCGCAGTTCTATTTCCGCTAGTCGGCGCTCGTGCTCGAGCGTTATTTTTTTCTCTTCCAGCTCTCTCTGTCTCTGCTTTTCTTCTCGTTCCTCTCGAAGCCGCATATGCTCAAGGTTGAGTTTCTGTTCAGCTAACTTGAGTTCCCCATCCATCTTGAGTCGTGCCATCTCCAACTCGTGTAATCTGACTCTGTCTCTTTCTCGTATCTCCTCTTGCGGGAGGCCCGTTCCTCGCTCCTCGGGAGCCGTGGCGTTCTCCTCTGGTGTGACGCTGGTTTGGTCGGAGGGTCCTGTGACCCCCGTTTCTGTCCATGACTCCAGAGCGCGCTTTAGATCATCCTTGGTACTCAGGCCGGTGGTAGCAATGCCAAGTTCTATGCAAAATTGTCTCAGTTCGCGGTGGTTGTATTCTTCTAACTTCTCCATTTGGAATTTCTCGGTGGAGCTGCTATCTTTGGTCGACATCGTGCTTATGTCGTGGGGTGAGCTACTTTCTGTACGATTACGCGTTGATTCGGATCGCGCCGCTGGCCACCAATGTTAGAAAAGGTAGACGGACCGGGAGGGCCGGCCGGGGTCAGGGGGAGAGGTCTCCAGGGAGAGCCGTCTCCAGCGATCGTACAGACAAGTAACTTCCCCCCCACAGACAGATATCACACACGGATAAGGTTCAGTGTTCTTTATAGGTACTTATTTACGATACGGTAGAATGGTACAAGGAGGTCTGGACTCAGGGGTCCCCTCGATTAGAGTCTCGTAAGGTAGGGAAGGGGGTAGCGGGTCAGTCTATTTACCAATCAGGTAGTTCGGATGAGATGATGATGAGCTCACAATCCTCGAGCTTGGTGGTTAGGTGGTACGGTCCGCGGCAGCGCCAGCAGGTCCCGGTGAGGATGGTCGGTACAACGGGCCGCGGCAGCGCCAGCAGGTCCCAGGAAGATGTACGGTCCGCGGCAGCGCCAGCAGGTCCCGGTGAGGATGGTCGGTACAACGGGCCGCGGCAGCGCCAGCAGGTCCCAGGAAGATGTACGGTCCGCGGCAGCGCCAGCAGGTCCCGGTGAGGATGGTCGTTACAACGGGCCGCGGCAGCGCCAGCAGGTCCCAGGAAGATGAACGGTCCGCGGCAGCGCCAGCAGGTCCCGGTGAGGATGGTCGTTACAACGGGCCGCGGCAGCGCCAGCAGGTCCCAGGAAGATAGAGATTGCAGAAGGCCGCGGCAGCGCCAGCAGGCAGGACGATGGTTCACAAGAGCGGGCTACGGCAGCGCCAGTAGACCGTCAGGGTTGAGTTCACTCGGTGTCTCTCGACTCCAGGATACAACTGCCTTCCTGCTCTGGAGCTGCCTCAGTTATAGGGCTGGTGCCCTTTGATGTCCGGGCCCTCGCACTTGGAGGTCGGAGGGTCCGGGATGAAGGTGTCCAGACACCCAGCAGGGGGTGGAGCCAGCGCCTGGGGGAGCGGGAGGCGATCGGCACCTGGCAGGGGGAAGAGCCCTTGACACTTCGTTCTCCCATTGACCTGCCAAGTGGTCTGCTCACCTCCTGGGTGGATGGTGGTGCCGGGATGTCGGGGCCGGCCAGGCCCGGGGTTAGGGTCGAGGGGAGGCCATGCGGCCGCGTGGTGCAGGGCCCAAGATGGCGGCTTGACCCGGCCGGGGAAGCCGGTGGGGCTGGACCCCGTGATGAGTAGGGGTCCGAGGGCAGAGGGTCCGTCGGGAGACGGGGTACAGGTGCTTGCCGCGGGGATAGGCCAGGTGGGCCGGAGTTCGGGCCCTGTCGAGCGGGGAGGGAGCAAGCCGTCTGTGAGGCCTGTCCAACATGCCACTTCCCAAAAGGGGGACTTCTACACTAGACACACTCATACCTCATATACCGTTGCGCAGCATTCAACCTCACGAGTTCATACATACCAGACTTGACCCGGCACACCCTACGCACCGGGAACTACCCAGGACTCATCCATTCCCCATGTATTCCTATGGAAGGGTAGGTCGCTCTCTCCTCACACTTACTCAGAGGGGGAATCACCATCCCCAGGTTACATATACCATAAAAACTTCAGGGGCGGACCTGCCAGAGGGGCCACGTCCAACACATTCCTCTTGGGTGTTCTTCTGTAGCAACACCGCTCCAACCCTACCGGGCAGGCATCTATGATTAGTTCAGTGGCTATCCCCGGCTGGAAATACGTCACGGTGGCTCCCTTCAGCAGCGCACTTTTGATGTCATTGAAGGCCTGTGCTTCTTCTCCAGTCCACTGCCATGGCACGTCCTTCTTTGTCAACCTCCTGAGTGGCCCCGAGATCGTCGCTAGACGAGGAATGAAACAGCCGCAGTAATTGGCCATGCCCAAAAAACTTCGGACCTCTGACTGTGTTTGGGGGACAGCCGAGCTCTGATGGCTTCCACCTTCACGGGATCTACCTGTAGACCTTTTGCTGAAAAATGATATCCAAAGAATTCGACCTCGTTGGCATAGAAGTCCCACTTGGCTCTATGTAGAGTTAGACCCTGTTCCACTAACCTCTTGAGGTTGGCTCGCAGACGCACGTGGTGTTCTTCTAGTGACTTGGAAAAAATAAGAATGTCGTTGCTGACATTTATCACAGCAACTAGGCCTGACAGCGCTTCTCTCACAGCATCCTGGAACACTACAGCCGCTGAGGAGACTCCAAAACTCAGCCGCTTGAACCGACGCAGTCCTACATGTGTCGAGAACGTGGTTATGTATCGGCTCCTTTCCACCAAGACCAGCTGATTGTATCCTGAGTTTAGATCCAACTCGCCAGCTTCCTCAGGCGCGCGAAGAACATATCGATCGACTCGTCCTCTCTCTGCTTGGCGCAGCTTAAAGTGTTCAAAATCCGGATTGACCTGCGGGTCAAAATGCTGGTTCAAGGCTCTGACCGCCTTCTAATAGTTGTTGCCGTCTACTGTGTCCGGTAGGTCCTGGAAGAGGTCGTAGAGCTCGTCACCCCCCCATCAGAAGCATGGTGGATCGCTTCACGACATTGTCCATTTCCCTGGTGGCCTCGAAACAATTATCTAGCTGGCCTATCCAATTCTGTCACCGCAGCGCAACTGTCGCCGGGTCTGCCAACTAACTGAATTCCGGGAGAGCTTTCACTGCCATGTGCCCCGGCCTCACACCTGCCGCTCCTGCGTCCTAGGGCGCAGCCGCAGTCGCCACTGCCGGTGGATTGGACATATTAGCCCTTCCTCGCAGTGCTGCTGTGTCCCTGGTCTGCCTGGCCATACACTCCTTCCTTTATTTTTTGTGTAATCCCGCCAGCAGCATGCTTCTCTCTTCGTGTTCTTTTTTTTTTTCTGCCCTCGTTTCACTGCCTCCACGAGCACGTGATTGTGCTTTGGGCCTCGCCCCTGCAGGCGCTCCTAGCACACTGTCCCAGTCCCCTGCGCTGGCTTCTGTGTTAAATCTTGCCTCGGGCATTCCTCAGGCCCCTCGCTGGGCACTCCCCGCCCGCCGGCTCAAATACGCTCTCGCCGAGCACCTCCGTGGAGTCTTCAGTCAGCCTTCGGCTCCTGGGCCGCACGCATGCCCCTTGCAGGCTGCTCTGCCGTGTGAATACACACACGGCCCTGGAGAGCTCCACCACTCCCCGCTGCACACACGTGGCACTCTTACCGTGTACTGCTCTTTCATCCGGCCCCGGGACACCGATAGCCGCGGTGAAGCAGTGGCAGCCGCCACACGCACTCCTGTGTTGCGATGGGCGGGCGCAAATGTGCACACGCGGGCCCTTCACTCGTCCCTCGTCGCCAGTGTAATGGGGGCTATGCGGGGTAAAGGATATGTCCCTGGGCATGCGGTTGGGGGCTGCAACCGGCTACTAAGGGCCCTACCGGGGGAAGGCCTAACTCAGACAGCGGACACAATAATGGGAGGTCTACACAGACACTGCGTTCGCGCCGTCAGCCACGTGCGCTGATGTCGCCCTTTATTTATACTCCCTGCTCCGAGCCCGGCCCAGGGAGGTGAGGTGCAACATTGTTGCGAAGTGGCCGCGTGGCTCACTACACAAAGAGCCTTCAGTTAGTTATACAACCGACCAGAAAAGGCTGCCTGATCAGACTCCAGAACCATCCACCAGACACCCTCCTCACCCGGAACCACCCACCTCCTCTTGTGTTCCACCCAGGGTTTCTACAAGGCCCCCGAGCAATGGTGCCCCCTGTGACCAGGTCTGCTGCATTCCCACGCTTGATGGCAGTCACTTCCCCCTTAAAGACTGAGTGAGGGAATCTTTTCCATCCAGACCCAGACTGCCGCAGGAGGCAGCTCCACGGTCAGTCACAGCTCAGCCGACCTTGGGACCCCAGCCCTCTGGGGCGTCCCGGCAGGGGGCGCATGTCTGAAGGTTAATGCTGCCCCCTGGACTTGAATGGACCTCCGCAGACATCAGTGACATTGGAGGCTCGCATATGATCAAACTATTCTTCTCTCTTGTTGTCCCATTTCACCTTTTTAGTCTTATTTTAGTAGTTATTAGGTCTGGCCTACCCACAAGGATAGATTCTTTCCAGCCTCGCGGAATCAATAAATCATATTCAAAAATAAGTATGCAAAGGTCCTTTGAGTCACCCCTCTTCATCCATTGGTCTGTTTAACTGTCACTCATATCCTGCTTCCACCCACCAGAACTGACACCATGGGGCAATGTGTCACCCACCTCAGGCACCGGCTCTCTTGCACTATGAGTGAAGACACTTTTCCTGTCCACATGTGCACATCTGCTTAAAAAGAGTGCACTTCAGTGCGAAGGTCAAACGGACAAACACTTCACTTTCCCTATACTTTTTGATTCCATTATTTAAAATCCTTATTTAGTTAACCCTTGTGTGTTCAAACAATGAATTCAGGTTATAGGAATTCAAAACAAATAGTACCTTTTATGTACTCAAATACGAAGCACATATTCCTGTGATGTAGACTAAAAACGAAAAAGAGTTTCTGGTCCTAAGTAGACCTACCTGCTAGGAAGCACCTGCACTGGTCTGCTGCAATTATATGTGATCGTTAGTTTATATTTTAATTATATTTTTTATTGCAAGCATACGGTCTTCACGTTTAGGCATAAGCCTGTTCTTTTTCTGCTTTTTATTTTTGTGGCACATGCTCGAAATAAAAACATATATGACACCACACCAGTTTTCTAAGGCCAGATCTGTTGGTTCGCTTTTTAGTATTATAAGTAACATTTTTACTTTTCAGTACCTTGTCTTTTTTAGGTCTCGCCTAGCGACACAGCACATGCGCTGCACGCCTTGGCGACACCTATTGTTGTCGGTTTCTTGGCTGAAGGGGGACAGGAGATGTGCACGTGTACGGAGAGGACATGTGAACGCGTGCACATCGCCAGTTCCTCCCTGTCTCCTGCTCGCTGTGCCAGCGTGGACAGGAGATGTGCACACACACGGCCGTCAATTTTGCACTCGGCGTTTCCGGCATTCTGAACACACCTGGCTCTTTTGTAGAGGTTAATCCAGGCGTAGGAATCAGAGTGTAGATTTATAACACTAGTAAAGAGATATACTTCCATGTATTGTGCGACCAAGGGGCAGGGCACGGAAGTTACGTGGTGGGAATGCTCTGGGACTGGAAGTTTCTCCTCGCCAAGCTTGCATGTTTGAGGGTGTTCTCGCAATCCGTTCCCTCCTGTGACACGGTCCAAAATGTAATATTGTCCGGGCAGGAGTACGTCTTTAAGGAGGGAGGAAACGGAGAACAGACTCACCCAAAATTGTCTGCGATGCAGGGGAATGGGTTTCTGTAATTGAGAGGGATTTGCGCATGCGTAAATATACGTTACCTATTGTTGGAAACGGGTAGCGTGGTGCAGAGCGGGCGGGCCAAACTCCGGAGGAAATGTGCAAAGCATCCACGCAGTACACACATGCGACACACAAGGCACACTACAAAAGGAGACACTACACCAGTTTAGGTAAAAGAACTATTGTATTGTCAAAACCACTAGGTGTCAGGTAATCTCTACACTGCGCCAACTGGCGCTCGGTTCCAATTTACAGGGGGGAATTATGTACAGGGCAGGGCCAATCGGGCCCCTGCCGGAATCATTGCGATTTACAGATAAAATAATTGTACGTGAGAAATAAAGCTCCCATCCATCCACATTAATCCTGCAATAAAATACATCAGGGCATGACATGAGACATTCGGCCGGAACACCTGTAAAGGAAACCTCACAGCATCACAATAAACATGACCGTCCCGGGCATCCCCTGAGGCAGGAAATTAGGTTAGGCAGAGCATCAATACATTAACCTGGCATTTAGACATAACCATTAACATAGCACTTAAGCACAGGACATTCAAAGATAGCGCTGCACCTTTCACGGCGATAGCGCGTTAAAACAAGGCCTTAGCGCGCAGGGCATGGCAACTAAACATAGCGCTGCACGGGGCAATGGAATCGCACTTTAAATCAGGCATTTACCCTAGCGCTGCACCTATCATAACATTAGGCCAGCAATCACAGCTCTACCCCGGCACTTCAAATATGGCAAGGCAATAGCGCTCAGCACATGGCACATAAACATAGCCATTGGACCTAGCGCTGAGCATAGCACATCATTAGCGCTGCACAACCCTCATTTACCATAGCGCTTTGAACATGACACTATAGCATGGTGCTACACCTGGCAAACTGGCGCTTAATATATGGCCCTCACTGGGCATTCCGCATAGCAAGCTCTTGGAACAGTAGACTTTGCCAGCTCCTACAGCGCTTCCCAATGTCAGGGAACCAAGCGCTACCTCTGGTTCTGGCTTGGAGCCTTCTTTGGGGAATATTTCCCCGGGTCCCTTCTTCCCGTGTCCCGCGTTAGCCAGAGTCACACTGGTGCAAGGGGGGGGGCGGGCACCGACAATGTGCCCCGTCGCCCTCTCAATCCCAATCCCCCGCTCCTAGAAAGGCCCTGTCTGTGGGGGGAGCCTTCGCTCCAGAAAGGGCTCCCAAACACTGAAGCCGGCTCGTTGCAGCTGCCCGCTGTCAGGTGGGGCAGCTGTGCAGGCTCCTGGCACTAGGGGCGGGCATCGGCAATGTACCCCGACACCCCCCCACCGAGCAAAACCCCAGGCCCCACTCACCAGCTCCTGGGGCCGGCTCCGGACTTCGGTTGCTGTAGGCGCCGCATGCGGGGCTCTCCTCAGTCCCGGGGAGCCCCCGACCACAGCAGCGCGTCTTCAGGCTTCGCCCGGGCCCCCCCCTCCTGGGACCCGGGACTTCGTTCTGGAGCCTGCGAGGCTCAGTGCAGGGCAGGCTTCACGCGGGGCTCTCCTCCGCTCCCGGGAGCCCCCGCCGATGCCAGATCCTCACCGGACTTCACCCTAGGCCTCCGCATACTTCTCCTCACAACCGCGGGGCTCTCCCAGCCTCCCGGGAGCCCCGCTCGACCGGGCGATCACTTTCGGCTTCGGCTCCGCCCCCGCCCGGCGATCCACAAACCTTCCGGGTCGCTGCAGGCAGCGCGGCGGCCTCCAACGCTACCTCGGGTCGCGGCGGTGATTTTAGTCAGTTTTGAAGTGCGGGGTAGGCTCCCGCCTTCAGCCGAAGACGCTGGCAGGGTAGGCACCCGCGTTGGGCATCAGAGCCGCGGGGTAGGCTCCCGCTGGCACAAACACCAACACCACGTGGCGGCACACACACGGGGTGGGCTCCCGATGTGGTGATTAAACCTTCAAAGGTGGCACACACGCGGGGTAGGCTCCCGAAGTAAGGAATAAGCGCCGAGGCAGTGGGCACTCGCGCCGACAGCGATATCTCGCGGGGTGGGCTCCCACTGGCGTCGCTTTACCAATAATATGGCGACATCACAGGGGAGTGGACAGACAGCGCCCCCCAGCAGAACACAGTCCCTTCAGATGTAGCGCTCACCGGATATAGCGCTCTCCTTCCTCGGGCAGCCTGAATAAAGCGCTCTCTCCCTGCAGGCAGCTTGTAAATAGCGCTCTCTCTTTGCAGGCAGCTTGTACATAGCGCTCTCTGGTCCCTGCCCCTTGATTGAGGGTTTCTTGAGGGGGGGGAAGTTGCGTTGGTGGCTGCAGGCGGACTACTCAGTCTCTGCCTGTCGTCCCTGGATTCTCATCTCGCCGGGCCAGATCAGTGGGTAGTTCAGGATCCCTCACTCACTTAAAGGGCAGTGCCTAAACCCTGTCACCTTCAGAGGCATAGGTCCCTGACTGATCCTACCGCCTAAACTCCTGCGAGGGCTTCTCCAGGTTTGCGTTGCCCCAACTATATCTTTCCCTCGCCCTGTGGACAGTAGGGGGGGGGGTAGGTAGGCTCAGGGCCCAGCACACAGGCCTATGTGGCGGTAACCCCTGGCAGCAGGTCCCCTCTCTCCCAGGTCCACCCTCTGACTGACTGCATGGCAGCCCAGCTCCGCCCTTTAGACGCCCCTCACCCCACCTTCCAGACAGTGCCAGAAGCTTCTAGAAGCGTCTGGGAAAACTGGCTCTAACTGGCCTAGGGGGAGGGGTAGAGCACCCTGGGTGCCAGGCTTCCCTCCAAAAGCTGGGGCTGCTGGGAAATAATGCCTAGACTGTCAACCCAGCTCAGTCAAACGGCGCAACCCCACAGCTTTGGCATCCATCTTAAATTACATTTTTAAAATGGGGAAACGCAGTCTGCACACATTCAATCTTTACATTTCCACATTTGGTTCCACAGAAAAGCGAAAAATTTCTGGGAAAAGGGCCAAGTCCAACACAACCCCCTTCCAGCCAAAAGCCAGGGTAGACCGATCAATGCCTTGATGGGCTTCCCTGATTAGGGCGAGAAAAGGTGGACGCAGGCCCGCAACTGCAGGAGCACCCGCAGGTTCTCCTCCACTCTGGAACCCGAAGGTTCCCTCTCTCAAACCTTCCTCGACCGACTGAGCCACCACCCGGGGGTCCCCTAGCTGGTTGTGGCCAGGACTGGCCCCTAGGCCACCCAGATGTCTCTGGCCCTTGCGGTCTCACAGAGTGGGGGGCAGTAACCCCAGGCCCGTAGTACCCGTTGACCACTCTCCTCCTCCTCCTTGCAGTTCCGAACTGCCACTGGTCCTTCCACCTGGGGTCCGCACCCTCAGGCTGACCAGCCCTCAGGGGCGAGGCTCTCCTCCACCTACCTCTCCTTCTGGGGTTCCTCACCCTACTCCCATGCGAGGCACCCTCAGACCACCACTCTCTCCCCAGTCCAGGGCCTTGACCCTTCAACTGGTTCCCCAGCCTAGGGTCTAAACCCTGAGGCTGCACCGGTGCCAGGGGTAAGACCTCCCTCCCCCTGCACCCCCTCCCAGAGTTCCGCACCCTCCCAACGGGAGTAGCACCCCTGGAAGACAATTCTGGGGGGACACTGCTAACAGATGTCCCACCCGCCAGGTCAGGCAGTACCCATCCCTGGCCTCCCAACCCAGGATCTAAGCCCTGTGGCTGAGCCGGTGCCCGAGGTGAGACCTTCCTCCCTCTGCACCCCCTTCCAGAGTTCCGCACCCTCCCACCTGGAGAAGTACCCCTGGAAGTCAATTCTGGGGGGACACTGGTAACAGATGCCCCACCCGCCAGGTCAGGCAACCCCTGAACCTGGCATCCCAGCCCAGGATCTAAACCCTGCAACTGGGCCAACCCCAGAACCTCAGGAGCTCTAATTACAGATGCCCCGGGTCCTCCTAACACTAGGGGCTCCCCCTCACCGGGCGGCACATCAGGACAGCCTAGGCTCCCAACCTGGGGCTCCCTTACGGAACTCTCCAGGCCCTGAGACTGCGGTTGGGGCACCTCGGGACACCTCCCCGTCTCACTCCTTCCTATGGATAGGTCGTGAGGCCCTACAACCCTCTCTTTTCCCGGGGACCTAGCTGGGCTATTCGCCACCTCTCCCACCTCGATGGGTTGGAAGATCCCTGCACCACCCTCTTCAGGGTCACTCCCCAATGCCTCCTCAGACACCCTGGCCCTCACCCAGAGGTCTGCCTCCTGTGCAAGCTCCCTTGGGTCGGAGAACCCACACTGTACTAGGTGGTGACGCAACCTGGGGGAACAATTTCTGAGCATGTGCTCCCGGATGAGTACCTGGCACAGCCCTTCCCACTCATTCACTGCACTCTTCACCACCCAATCCTCCAATGCAGTCCCACACACCTCCACAAACTCCCCCCAGGACTGGTGGGACAGTTTTCCCCTGCCCCTGAACTCTAACCTGTCCCCCTCTTCCTGGGAATCAGGCACCGTCTCCTGGGCTCTGGGAGTGGGACACCCTACATTGGATCCACTCTCGCTGCCACCACTGGATCCCACCCTTACTGGTGAATCCAGACCACAAAAACCACTCTCAGGGGACAACCTACCCTCCCGAGCTGGTCTCTCCCTGGCAAAGGCCCTCTCTGCCTCCGCCATCCTCTCCTGCGCTAGGACCTTCTCCGTCTCTAGCCTCTTCTCCTGCACACTCAGCCGCGCTAGCTCCACCTTGAGCTTTTCCAGCGCCAACTGATGCTCCCTTCCTTCCCTCCTATCTATCCACTCTTCTGGGGACAGGGAAAGGGACGGGGCAGTGCCCCCGGGACTGGACCCACCGCGGGACTCCCTAACTCTGGTGTCCTTACTCGCTACTGGCGTCTCCCCCCGGTCATCTTCCTCCTCCTCGTCAGTGTCACCACCCTCCTGGGTTATGGATGGGGCCCCCTCACTGTCGGAGTCCTCCCCTCTCTGGAGGTCCTCCTCCGGGTCTCCACTAAATCCACCCCTTAAATATGCGGAGGGGTAATCTGACAGGTCCCCACCAATCTCTAAGGGTTCCCCCCTCTTGAGGGCCTCATAGAGAAAGAGCTTCCTGCGTGTGTTGCCTACTGGGGGTATCCCTCTCTCCCTGCAGAAATAAATCACTTCCTGCTCCGTGTACTCCCCAAGATCACCTTCGTTGTAGGTCAACCCCATCCTGGCACGGTCCTCCCGGGACACACCACCCACAGTGCAACAAGGGGACACAATTTAAAAACACACTTCTAGGAGGAAATCACAATCAGGAAAAAAAACAATAATTCCCCACAACCTGAGATTACATTACACACTCAGTTTGCAGTGCAACCCGTGGTCGCTGCGGTACTGCGCAAACACAAGTCCTATCCCACCGCTGAACACCAATGTTGGAAACGGGTAGCGTGGTGCAGAGCGGGCGGGCCAAACTCCGGAGGAAATGTGCAAAGCATCCACGCAGTACACACATGCGACACACAAGGCACACTACAAAAGGAGACACTACACCAGTTTAGGTAAAAGAACTATTGTATTGTCAAAACCACTAGGTGTCAGGTAATCTCTACACTGCGCCAACTGGCGCTCGGTTCCAATTTACAGGGGGGAATTATGTACAGGGCAGGGCCAATCGGGCCCCTGCCGGAATCATTGCGATTTACAGATAAAATAATTGTACGTGAGAAATAAAGCTCCCATCCATCCACATTAATCCTGCAATAAAATACATCAGGGCATGACATGAGACATTCGGCCGGAACACCTGTAAAGGAAACCTCACAGCATCACAATAAACATGACCGTCCCGGGCATCCCCTGAGGCAGGAAATTAGGTTAGGCAGAGCATCAATACATTAACCTGGCATTTAGACATAACCATTAACATAGCACTTAAGCACAGGACATTCAAAGATAGCGCTGCACCTTTCACGGCGATAGCGCGTTAAAACAAGGCCTTAGCGCGCAGGGCATGGCAACTAAACATAGCGCTGCACGGGGCAATGGAATCGCACTTTAAATCAGGCATTTACCCTAGCGCTGCACCTATCATAACATTAGGCCAGCAATCACAGCTCTACCCCGGCACTTCAAATATGGCAAGGCAATAGCGCTCAGCACATGGCACATAAACATAGCCATTGGACCTAGCGCTGAGCATAGCACATCATTAGCGCTGCACAACCCTCATTTACCATAGCGCTTTGAACATGACACTATAGCATGGTGCTACACCTGGCAAACTGGCGCTTAATATATGGCCCTCACTGGGCATTCCGCATAGCAAGCTCTTGGAACAGTAGACTTTGCCAGCTCCTACAGCGCTTCCCAATGTCAGGGAACCAAGCGCTACCTCTGGTTCTGGCTTGGAGCCTTCTTTGGGGAATATTTCCCCGGGTCCCTTCTTCCCGTGTCCCGCGTTAGCCAGAGTCACACTGGTGCAAGGGGGGGGGGCGGGCACCGACAATGTGCCCCGTCGCCCTCTCAATCCCAATCCCCCGCTCCTAGAAAGGCCCTGTCTGTGGGGGGAGCCTTCGCTCCAGAAAGGGCTCCCAAACACTGAAGCCGGCTCGTTGCAGCTGCCCGCTGTCAGGTGGGGCAGCTGTGCAGGCTCCTGGCACTAGGGGCGGGCACCGGCAATGTACCCCGACACCCCCCCACCGAGCAAAACCCCAGGCCCCACTCACCAGCTCCTGGGGCCGGCTCCGGACTTCGGTTGCTGTAGGCGCCGCATGCGGGGCTCTCCTCAGTCCCGGGGAGCCCCCGACCACAGCAGCGCGTCTTCAGGCTTCGCCCGGGCCCCCCCCTCCTGGGACCCGGGACTTCGTTCTGGAGCCTGCGAGGCTCAGTGCAGGGCAGGCTTCACGCGGGGCTCTCCTCCGCTCCCGGGAGCCCCCGCCGATGCCAGATCCTCACCGGACTTCACCCTAGGCCTCCGCATACTTCTCCTCACAACCGCGGGGCTCTCCCAGCCTCCCGGGAGCCCCGCTCGACCGGGCGATCACTTCCGGCTTCGGCTCCGCCCCCGCCCGGCGATCCACAAACCTTCCGGGTCGCTGCAGGCAGCGCGGCGGCCTCCAACGCTACCTCGGGTCGCGGCGGTGAATTTAGTCAGTTTTGAAGTGCGGGGTAGGCTCCCGCCTTCAGCCGAAGACGCTGGCGGGGTAGGCACCCGCGTTGGGCATCAGAGCCGCGGGGTAGGCTCCCGCTGGCACAAACACCAACACCACGTGGCGGCACACACACGGGGTGGGCTCCCGATGTGGTGATTAAACCTTCAAAGGTGGCACACACGCGGGGTAGGCTCCCGAAGTAAGGAATAAGCGCCGAGGCAGTGGGCACTCGCGCCGACAGCGATATCTCGCGGGGTGGGCTCCCACTGGCGTCGCTTTACCAATAATATGGCGACATCACAGGGGAGTGGACAGACAGCGCCCCCCAGCAGAACACAGTCCCTTCAGATGTAGCGCTCACCGGATATAGCGCTCTCCTTCCTCGGGCAGCCTGAATAAAGCGCTCTCTCCCTGCAGGCAGCTTGTAAATAGCGCTCTCTCTTTGCAGGCAGCTTGTACATAGCGCTCTCTGGTCCCTGCCCCTTGATTGAGGGTTTCTTGAGGGGGGGGAAGTTGCGTTGGTGGCTGCAGGCGGACTACTCAGTCTCTGCCTGTCGTCCCTGGATTCTCATCTCGCCGGGCCAGATCAGTGGGTAGTTCAGGATCCCTCACTCACTTAAAGGGCAGTGCCTAAACCCTGTCACCTTCAGAGGCATAGGTCCCTGACTGATCCTACCGCCTAAACTCCTGCGAGGGCTTCTCCAGGTTTGCGTTGCCCCAACTATATCTTTCCCTCGCCCTGTGGACAGTAGGGGGGGGGGGTAGGTAGGCTCAGGGCCCAGCACACAGGCCTATGTGGCGGTAACCCCTGGCAGCAGGTCCCCTCTCTCCCAGGTCCACCCTCTGACTGACTGCATGGCAGCCCAGCTCCGCCCTTTAGACGCCCCTCACCCCACCTTCCAGACAGTGCCAGAAGCTTCTAGAAGCGTCTGGGAAAACTGGCTCTAACTGGCCTAGGGGGAGGGGTAGAGCACCCTGGGTGCCAGGCTTCCCTCCAAAAGCTGGGGCTGCTGGGAAATAATGCCTAGACTGTCAACCCAGCTCAGTCAAACGGCGCAACCCCACAGCTTTGGCATCCATCTTAAATTACATTTTTAAAATGGGGAAACGCAGTCTGCACACATTCAATCTTTACATTTCCACATTTGGTTCCACAGAAAAGCGAAAAATTTCTGGGAAAAGGGCCAAGTCCAACACCTATATTTCTTTCCAAAAATACCCATGCGGGAATGTTGAGATTTACAAAGAATTCCACAACTGGCCTCACGAAAGTGTGATTGTCATCATGGTTTCCCGGCAGTACTCCTACAATCCTCTGCCAATTCCAAAATGTCAGAAATTTACTCCGGGGTGACTTTTCTTCAGAATCGACCCTATATATTTTGCAACCAGGTCAGCAGAGCCCTTGTAGAACCAGAGAACCAGGTCAGCAGAGCTGCTGTAGAGCCAGAGAACCAGGTCAGCAGAACTGCTGTAGAGCCAGACAACCAGGTCAGCAGAGCTGCTGTAGAGTCAGAGAACCAGGCCAGCAGAGCTGTTGTAGAGCCAGAGAACTAGGTCAGCAGAGCTGCTGTAGAGCCAGAGAACCAGGTCAGCAGAGCTGCTGTAGAGCCAGAGAACCAGGTTAGCAGAGCTGCTGTAGAGCCAGAGAACCAGGTCAGCAGAGCTGCTTTAGAGCCATGGAACCAGGTCAGCAGAGCTGCTGTAGAGCTAGAGAACCATGTCAGCAGAGCTGTTCTAGAGCCAGAGAACCAGGTCAGCAGAGCCGTTGTAGAGCCAGAGAACCAGGTCAGCAGAGCTGCTTTAGAGCCAGAGAACCAGGTCAGCAGAGCCGAAGTAGAGCCAAAGAACCAGGTCAGCAGAGCTGCTTTAGAGCCAGAGAACCAGGTCAGCAGAGCCGAAGTAGAGCCAGAGAACCAGGTCAGCAGAGCTGGTCAGCAGAGCTGCTGTAGAGCCAGAGAACCAGGTCAGCAGAGCCGCCCTAGAGCCAGAGAACCAGGTCAGCAGAGCCGTTGTGGAGCCATAGAACCAGGTGAGCAGAGCTGCTTTAGAGCCAGAGAACCAGGTCAGCTGAGCTGCTTTAGAGCCAGCGAACCAGGTCAGCAGAGCTGCTCTAGAGTCAGAGCACCAGGGGGCATATTATCAAGGACTGCGTTAAATATTATCGCCGGTTTAGCGGCAGAAAACTGCAGCTAAAGCGGCGATAATGGGCTTGATAATATGCCCTTGAGAATTCCCATAGAAGCCCATGTTCTAGTGTCAACATGGGCTTCTATTGGAATTCTCTGCTGCATATTATCAAGCCCATTATCGCCGCTTTAGCGGCAATTTTCTGCTGCTAAACCGGCGATAATTTTAACGCCCCCCCTTGATAATATGCCCCCAAGTTAGCAGAGCTGCTCTAGAGTGATAGAGTCATAATCATCTCAGCGGACCCCACACCAGGCGATTCTAGGACCCCACACCAGGCAATTCTAGGACAGCTCCGGTTTGGACCCGTGAGAGCCCAACCACGACCAGGCACGGCAACCCCAGGACCGAGGAGTAATAGGCACCGAATCATCTCCGATCATCGTGCCACGACCGTGACTGCCTGACGATATGATGGACGGCCATGACTTCCACACAGTGACTCTCACGGACAAACAAACGACGCCGGTGAGTACCAGAATAACCAATGGTTTAGCAGATAGCGATCTACTTAATGCGATCACTGCTACAACTCACCCCTAATTCGGAGACCACAAAAACGAAGAGATGCAAGCCCGCAGAATAAACCCGGATGCCTGACCCTAAAATTGCAGCTCTGTGAAGTGTCACTCATCACTGACGCTCGATATTTAATACAGCACAGGAAACGATTTGCCACACCACGCTGTAAAGTCACAAGTAACATCAAACACAGCGCGAAGTGTGACAATCAGACAAACGACACTGTACCCTGAGCAACAACTGCCAAAAACAGTCCAAGAAGCACCCACAGCCCATAAGAATTGGTGGGACCGAACACTCGTTGCCCGCTCACCCGAACAGAAACGCCTGACTGGCTCACCCAAAGATGGTGGCTAAACTGGGGCCATTGACCGTCAAAGCGCTCCTCTTAACAATAGTGCAAGGAGCAATACCTGCAATTAAAAAACCCTCATAGAATACCCGAAGCAGAACTGTATACACTGGACCTAAAGATATACACTTAGCAGAACTGTATACACTAGTCCCAGAGGTGCCCGCAACACTGAGTTCACTGGGATGCCAAGCACTGAGATGGCTGCAAAAAGTCTCCCCCGAGCGACGAGAATGGCCAGGTTAAGACCGTCCATCTGGACACAAGTGATCCAGGTGCGACACCTGCTCTTATTGCAGCCTAGGTTAAGACCGTCCACCTGGACACAAGTGATCCAGGTGCGACTCCTGCTCTGATTGCAGCCCAGGTTAAGAACCTCCATCTGACACAAGTGATCCAGGTGCGACACCTGCTCTGATTGCAGCCCAGGTTAAGAACCTCCATCTGGAAACAAGTGATCCAGGTGCGACACCTGTTCTGATTGCAGCCCAGGTTAAGACAGTCCATCTGGACACAAGTGATCCAGGTGCGACACCTGCTTTGATTGCAGCCCAGGTTAAGACCGTCCATCTGGACACAAGTGATCCTGGTGCGACACCTGCACTAATTGTAGCCCAGGTTAAGACCGTCCATCTGGACACAAGTGATCCTGGTGCGACACCTGCACTGATTGCAGCCAAGGTTAAGACTGTCCATCCAGACACAAGTCATCCAGGTGCAACACCTGCTCTGATTGCAGCCCAGGTTAAGAACGTCCATCTGGACACAACTGATCCTGGTACAACACCTGCACTGATTGCAGCCCAGGTTAAGAACCTCCATCTGGACACAACTGATCCAAGTGCGACACCTGCTCTGATTGCAGCCCAGGTTAAGACCGTCCATCTGGACACAAGTGATCCAGGTGCGACACCTGCTCTGATTGCAGCCAGGGTTAAGACCATCCATCTGGACACAAATGACCAGGTACGACACCTGCTCTGTTTGCAACCCAGGTTAAGAACGTCCATCTGGACACAAGTGATCCAGGTGCGACACCTGCTCTGATTGCAGCCTAGGTTAAGACCGTTCATCTGGACACAAGTGATCCAGGTGCGACAACTGCTCTGATTGCAGCCCGGGTTAAGAACCTCCATCTGGACACAAGTGATCCAGGTGCAACACCTGATCTGATTGCAGCCCAGGTTAAGAACGTCCATCTGGACACAAGTGATCCAGGTGCAACACCTGCACTGATTGCAGCCCAGGTTAATACCGTCCATCTGGACACAAGTGATCCTGGTGCGGCACCTGCACTGATTGCAGCCCAGGTTAAGACCGTCCATCTGGACACAAGTGATCCAGGTGCGACACCTGCTCTGATTGCAGCCCAGGTTAAGACCGTCCATCTAGACACAAGTGATCCAGGTGCGACACCTGCTCTGATTGCAGCCCAGGTTAAGAACGTCCATCTGGACACAACTGATCCAGGTGCGACATCTGCTCTGATTGCAGCCCAGGTTAAGACCGTCCATCTGGACACAAGTGATCCTGGTGCGACATCTGCTCTGATTGCAGCCCAGGTTAATACCGTCCATCTGGACACAAGTGATCCTGGTGCGACACCTGCACTGATTGCTGCCCAGGTTAAGAACCTCCATCTTGACACAAGTGATCCAGGTGCGACACCTGCTCTGGTTGCAGCCCAGGTTAAGAACGTCCATCTGGACACAAGTGATCCAGGTGCAACACCTGCACTGATTGCAGCCCAGGTTAAAAACGTCCATCTGGACACAAGTGATCCAGGTGTGACACCTGCTCTGATTGCTGCCCAGGTTAAGAACCTCCATCTTGACACAAGTGATCCAGGTGCGACACCTGCTCTGGTTGCAGCCCAGGTTAAGAACGTCCATCTGGACACAAGTGATCCAGGTGCGACACCTGCTCTGATTGCAGCCCAGGTTAAGACCATCCATCTGGACACAAATGATCCAGGGGCGACACCTGCTTTGACTGCAGCCCAGGTTAAGAACGTCCATCTGGACACAAGTGATCCAGGTGTGACACCTGCTCTGATTGCTGCCCAGGTTAAGAACCTCCATCTTGACACAAGTGATCCAGGTGCAACACCTGCTCTGGTTGCAGCCCAGGTTAAGAACGTCCATCTGGACACAAGTGATCCAGGTGCGACACCTGCTCTGATTGCAGCCCAGGTTAAGACCATCCATCTGGACACAAATGATCCAGGGGCAGTTGTCTACAATCCTTGCAGCCCAGATTAATACTGTCCATCTGGACACAATTGATCCCAGTGCGACACCTGCTCTGATTGCAGCCCAGGTAAAGACAGTCCATCGGGACATAAGTGATCTAGGTGCGACACCTGCTCTGATTGCAGCCCAGGTGAAGACCGTCCATCTGGACACAAGTGATCCAGGTGCGACACCTGCTCTGATTGCAGTCTAGGTTAAGAACCTCCATCTGGACACACGTGATCCAGGTGTGATACCTGCTCTGATTGCAGCCCAGGTTAAGACTGTCCATCTGGACACAAGTGACCCAGGTGCGACAGCTGTTCTGATTGCAGCCCAGGTAAAGAACGTCCATCTGGACACAACTGATCCAGGTGCGACACCTGCTCTGATTGCAGCCCACGTAAAGACCGTCCATCTGGACACAAGTAATCCAGTTGCGACACCTGCTCTGATTGCAGCCCAGGTTAAGACCGTCCATCTGGACACAAGTGATCCAGGTGCGACAACTGCTCTGATTGCAGCCCAGGTTAAGAACCTCCATCTGGACACAAGTGATCCAGGTGAGACAACTGCTCTGATTGCAGCCCAGGTTAAAAACCTCCATCTGGACACAAGTGATCCAGGTGCAACACCTGATCTGATTGAAGCCCAGGTTAAGACAGTCCATCTGGATACAAGTGATCCTGGTGCGACATCTGCTCTGATTGCAGCCCAGGTTAATACCGTCCATCTGGACACAATTGATCCTGGTGCGACACCTGTACTGATTGCAGCCCAGGTTAAGACCGTCCATCTGGACACAAGTGATCTAGGTGTGACACCTGCTCTGATTGCAGCCCAGGTTTAGAACCTCCATCTGGACACATGTGATCCAGGTGCGACACCTGCTCTGGTTGCAGCCCAGGTAAAGAACATCGATCTGGACACAAGTGATCCAGGTGCAACACCTGCACTGATTGCAGCCCAGGTTAAAAACGTCCATCTGGACACAAGTGATCCAGGTGCGACACCTGCTCTGATTGCTGCCCAGGTTAAGAACCTCTATCTGGACACAAGTGATCCAGGTGTGTTAGACCTGGCACCTTGGCGTGAGTTTCCCTTCCACTTTTTGATGGTGTGCCTCGACTGTTTTGCTGGTGTTGTCCGCTCGGGGCACTGCGCCACGGCTAATCCGTGCCGCAGTGCAAGTGCTCCCTAAGTAAAGTGTACCTGTAATTGATGTCCATGATTGGTTGATTGGATTCACTGTCAGTCCCCAGTAGAGTGCACCAGGGGTGCCAGGGCTTGTGAATGCCAATGCTGCTGGTGGGCTTGCAGCGCTGGTTGCGCCACCCACGGAAGCGGCCTTGTAAAGTGTGTCTAGGGCCTGCCACCGCAGACCCTGTGCGCGGTCCGGGACCGTCGCGCTGACTGCGCAAGTGCCCCCACTTGCCAGTCCCTAAACCTTCCCTTACCTACATATTAGCCACCCCTCTGGTAGGCCCAAGGGCAGGGTGCATTGTAGGCATAAGGTAAGACATGCCCTGGTGTGTGTGGCATGTCTTAGTAGTGAATTACAGCCCTTTCCGTTCTTCACTATTGAAGGCTACCTGCTCTCCATAGGCCAGAATGGGCTGCTGGGATCACGCCAACGCTGTGACCCCAGTGGACTCAGAGAGCATGGTAGAAGTGTCAAGTTTAGTATGCCTGAACTCAGGATGATAAAATACTTCTTGTAGTCAAGTTTATTTTAATATCCTGGGTTTGTAAATACTACTTTTAGAAAGTTAGTATTTACTGACCTGACCATCTCAGTCCGCCTCTGCTGTGTGTGTGTGTGTTCTGCCTAGCAACAGTAAGGAGCAGGGTTGGGGAATCCCCAGAGACAGGTTGGCTGCCAGGTGGTGGGTAGAGAGATTACACCTGGATGGGTGGGAGGAGTACACCTTGACTCTTGAATAGACCTGTGCTCTGCCACCACAAAGCCGGCGCCACCCCCTGTGGGGCGGCTGATGTCTCTGCCCTGCTGCTGAAAGGAAAGAGCAGAGTCACCATAACAAAGTGCTCCAGAACTGGACTGAGCCAGGCCTAGGCCCCCTGGCGCTAAAGAACAAAAGAATCATGGTATAAAAGTAGGAGCCTGGCTCCTAAGAAATCAGAATCCTGTTTACCACAAAGAACCTCTGCCCGACTAGAAGGAGAAGAAGACGCTGGAGGAGCTGGCCTGCTGCTTGCCTTGCTGAGAAAGGAGAGGAAGAGACTTACGGAAAAGACTTTGCTACTTTGTGCTTGAACATTCTCCAAGGGCTTGATCTGAGCTTGCCCCCTGAACTGAACCCCAGGACCAGTGGGTTCTCTGTGCTTCTTGCTCATCCTCCAATTCGAGCCGTGTGTGCATCCCGCTGGAAAGAGACTGCGCCCCTCATCGCCCCTCCTAGGGCCGTGACACTCAGAAGCTCGCCTGCCTCCAACCCGTGAGAGCCCCGCTCCGTCTCGAGCCGCTCTCTGTTCCCGGGCCAGGCCGCCTGCATCCCTGTCACCGCCTGCCATTGGAGTGCGCTGAACGCGCTATCACCCCTCCTGCCGGAAGCCGTCCGACGACTGTGATCTACGCCGGGTCACCCAGCTGCACTAACTGTGCCCTGCGACCCCGCTTCACTATCCCCGGACACCTCAGGCCGCGCCGCCCCCGCTGTGGAGACCCTCCTGCACCGCCGTGCTAAAGGATCGCGGGCCGCGCCTGCCTACGTGCCCACACCTGCTGATTGAGGACCCAAGAACACTTCCCAAGCTGAGAGTCGCACCGACCTGTGCCGACTCTCCACCTCACGACAGAAGTTCCAGTATCGGGCTCGGGGCCCGCAACGCCTTATTTCCCCGTTCGCAGGAACCGATCTCTGTGAGTACTGGAGCTACAAGTAAAGAACCTACGAACTATCCATTTGAAACTACGAGCAACGAACATTTGCCTGCTTTATAACCTGGTGGCCTAGCGAAAACGTTATTGGTCTTGTGATAAGTCTGTTGAGATATATATACCTTATTTTTACATAAAGAATCGTATTTTTATATATATCCAAGGCTGGTGTCCGTTTCTGGGGGGATTGATGTATTTACTGTGTGTACGATTGTAAGTGCTTAACCAACAACGCCTGAGGAATCGCCTTGGCTGCTCACGCCACGCACCTAGAGGGTGAGCAAGGGTCATTCGCGAGGGGTTATCCTGCGCCCTGACGTGGAGGAGAGGGTTCCTGCTTGACACAAGGGCAACCTTGCGCCAACCAGAGATCCCCGACTCTAACATTGTTGGCAGCGGGTGGGATTTCGGATTTGCACTTGTAATTTGCATACAGTGAATTATTAATCACCAGATAGTGAGAGCAGACCAAATAACGCAGCCACAGGTTTTTAATTGTTGAGACATCTGCCATTACTGCAACCATGCCTGGCTCACACTCCGCTGGGAGAGCACTCTCTGTGATTTCTGGAATCGATGAGGTGGATTGGGAGAGACTGGAAGGTTACACAACGGAGCAATTGAAAGGCTACAGTGTAAAATTCAGAGTTCCCCATGCTGGATTCAGGAAGAAGAACCAGTACCTCAAGGCGCTGAGAGCCTGGAAGGAGTCACGAGACCCACGGAATGCGGGGGACATCGTTCCACCCGACAATCTCGAGGAGCCCAGCAGAGTCCGGTCGCCAGAGGAGCTGGCAGACCGGGCAGCCGACAGGGCGCATGCAATGGAGATGGCAAAGTTGGCAGGACAAATGGAAATGGAAAAGCAGAAGTTGGCCCTGGAGGCACAACAACGCCAAATGGATCACGATATCAGATTGAAGGAGTTGGAGCTGAAGGCGAAAAGTTTGGACACCACTCCTTCTGGTGGCAGCACTCCACCAGCGCAGGTAGAGTCCAAGGTGTACATCCCCAAAGATGTAGTAAAGGAGTATTTTAGAAAGGATGACATAGGGCAGTGGTTTAGGGCCTACGAGGTGGCCATGTCCTCACACCGGGTCCCTGAGAAAGACTGGGGAGCGGGGTTGTGGGGAAGGTTCCTTGCTGAAGGGCGTGACACACTGTTAGATTTACCCTTAGATCTCCAAACCTCATACCCCCATATGAAGGAAGCTTTAATGACCAGGTATGGGTTAACTCCTGAGCTATATAGACAGAGGTTCAGGGAGACCAAGAAGATCCCTGAGAGTACGTATGTGGAATATGTGACCTTTTTCTGCAGAGCGCTGGATGGTTGGGTGAAGGGTAGCAAAGTGAATGATTATCAAGGGCTGCTTGATTTAATTGCATGGGAGCACTTGTCCAGTCAATGTTTTCCTGAGCTACGCCAGCACCTGATAGATAGCAAGCTGTCCAACCCGAGGAAGCTTGCTGAGGAGGCGGACCGCTGGCTCAGCACCAGGGTCCACAAGGGTCAAGTGGGAGACTCCGCCAAAGGTGGGCAGGGTCCCCAGCAGAAGAGTGGGGGGGACAAGGGTAAACAGAAGGGGTTCCAAAAAGGCCCCCAAAGTAATTCCCAAGGGAACCAGCAGAAGGGTTCTCAGCCTCCCCCACCCCCGCAGCAGAACGGGGCCCCGACAGGTAGACCTGTTCCAAAGGGGCCCTTCAATTGTTATAAGTGTGGCGATCCGGGTCACATTGCCTCTGATCCTAAGTGTCGCCTGTTTGGTAAGACCGCACCCACTGGTGCTCCACCCCGGCAAGTAGCTAGTGTTAACTTTGGGGAGGAGGTAGCAGTCCAGGAGGGTGGGGGTCCCGGGCAGATGACCCTAGTCTCGCTAGGAGACAGTGAGATGGTCCCTGTAACCTACCTGCCCTCTAACACTAAGAAATATGGGCAGGTGGTGACCATCAATGGAAAGAAGGTTGAGGCTCTTAGAGATACAGGAGCCAGCGTGACCTCGGTGAGGCAACACCTGGTGTCTCAAGAGCAAATTGTACCCAATGCCTACTGTAGGGTTGTCAATGCTGACAACGTAGAGTCGTTGTCCAATGGCTCAAGTTCCCTTTGAGTGGGGGGAGGTCTCTGGTACTCTACAAGTCGCTGTGAGAACTGACATGCCTGTAGACTGTCTGCTAGGGAACGACCTGGAGAGTTCCCCTTGGGAAAAGGTGGAGAAGACCACGCATCTGAGGATGGTGGGTCTACCCGACTGGGCGTGCGTGACCACCCGGTCCATGGCAGCCAGTAGGGGTGTTGAGAGGGTCCTGGAGCCTGAGGGAGAGGTCCAGGAACCGGCCTTAGGGAGAAGGCGCCGGAGGCGCGGGAAACCGGCCCCCGAAGTTCCCACGGCCCAGGAGGAAGTAGACCCTGAGGGGAATGCTCTGGAGCCTACCGGGGAACAGATTGCCGAGCTGGGAGATCTGCCTGAGCTGACCCATTGGCAGCAAGAAGGAGGTCCCTCCAGGGAGGAATTCTGCAGGGAGCAGAAAGAATGCCCTTCTCTCGTGGGTATGCGGCAACAGGCTGCAGACCAGGCCAATGGTGTTCAGGCCAAAACACACTACGTGTACTGGGAGAGTGACCTCCTGTATTCCGAGCCTAAGGCTGCTGAACCTGGGTCAGCCCGTGTGCTGGTGGTACCCCAGAAGTTCAGAACCTTCCTACTGGGGCTGGCTCATGATGTGCCTTTAGCAGGACATTTGGGGATGGACAAGACCTATGACAGGCTTGTCACCCACTTTTACTGGCCCCAAATGCACAAGAATTCCGATTCCTACTGCAGAACCTGTCAGACTTGCCAGGCAAGTGGTAAGAGCGGAGGGAAGCACAAGGCTCCTCTGCAACCTTTCCCTGTGGTCGGTACGCCATTCCAACGAGTGGGTATTGATATTGTGGGGCCGCTGGACCCCAAGACAGCCCTGGGCAACAGGTTCATCCTGGTCTTGGTGGACCATGCCACCCGGTACCCTGAAGCCATCCCTCTGAGGACAGTGACGGCCCCCGTGGTGGGACGGGCACTGATGGGAATTTTCTCCCGAGTGGGATTCCCTCTAGAGGTGGTGAGCGACAGGGGGACCAATTTCATATCCACGTATATGAAATCCCTGTGGAAGGAGTGTGGGGTAACTTACAAGTTCACCACTCCTTACCACCCCCAAGGAAATGGGTTGGTTGAGAGATTCAACCGAACCCTCAAAGGCATGATCATGGGCCTGGACGGTCCAATGAGGCGTAAGTGGGACGTCCTCTTGCCATGCCTGCTCTTCGCTTACCGAGAGGTGCCGCAGAAGTCTCTAGGGTTCAGCCCCTTTGAGCTTCTGTATGGTCACCCGGTAAGAGGACCTCTGAGTTTGGTAAAGGAAGGCTGGGAGCAATCTCCCAGGAAACCTCCCCAGAATGTATATAGTTACATGCTGGCCTTCCGAAACCAGACTCGGCGTTTCAGGCAACTTGCTGAGGCAAATCTGGAAGCCAGCCAGGAGGAGATGAAGCGGTGGTACGACCGGAATGCCACTCTGGTAGAGCTTCAACCTGGACAAAAGGTGTGGGTCTTGGCCCCAGTGGAGCCGTGTGCACTTCAGGATAAGTGGACAGGTCCATTTGAGGTTGTGGAGCGCAAAAGTCCTATCACCTACTTGGTGGACATGCAGACTCCCAGGAACCCTTTGAGGGTCCTACATGTTAACCGCCTTAAGCCCCACTTAGAGAGGACCGAAGTGGGCATGCTGCTGGCCACTGATGATGGAATGGAAGAGGAGACCGAGCCTCTTCCTGACCTCTTAGTGGCCTCGGAGAAAGATGGGTCAGTGGATGGAGTTAACCTCTCACCCACCCTGACGCCCGAACAACAGGAAGATTGCCGCCACTTGCTGGGACAGTTTTCCGACCGATTCTCCCTGGTTCCTGGTGTCACAGATTGGTGCGTCCATGATGTGGACACAGGAGACAGCTTACCTGTAAAGCACAAGGCTTACAGGGTAACTGACAGGGTCAGAGCTTGCATTAAGGAGGAGGTCTCCAAAATGCATGCGCTAGGGGTGGTTGAGTCCTCCAGCAGTCCTTGGTCCAGCCCCGTGGTCTTGGTCCCAAAGGCTGCTGCGCCGGGAGCCACACCTGAACTCCGGTTCTGTGTGGACTACAGAGGACTCAATTCAGTCACGAAGACTGACGCGCACCCCATCCCCAGAGCTGATGAGCTCATTGATCGGCTGGGGGCTGCCCGGTTCCTCAGCACGTTTGATTTAACGTCTGGGTACTGGCAGATCGCCTTGACCGATGGGGCCAAAGAGAGGTCCGCATTCTCTACACCAGATGGGCACTTCCAGTTCCGAGTCATGCCATTTGGGATGAAGAATGCCCCTGCCACCTTTCAGAGGTTGGTCAACCAGGTACTGGTTGGGCTGGATGCGTTCAGTGCCGCCTACCTGGATGACATCGCAGTGTTCAGTGCCACCTGGCCTGAACACCTGCGCCACCTCTGGGAAGTGTTGATGGCGCTGCGCCGAGCAGGCCTCACGATCAAGGCAAGCAAGTGCCAGATCGGGCAGGGTTCCGTGGTGTACTTGGGACACCAAGTGGGGAGTGGCAAGGTGGCACCCTTGCAACCCAAAATTGAGACCATCCTGGCTTGGGAACCCCCCAAGACGCAGACCGCAGTGAGGGCCTTCCTGGGGCTCACTGGGTACTACAGGAGTTTTGTCAAGGGCTATGGAACGATCGTTGCCCCCTTGACAGAGCTGACTTCGAAGAAGCAGCCCAGGAACGTGATTTGGACTGACACCTGTCAGAAAGCTTTCGACACCCTGAAGACTGCCATGTGCACGGCGCCCGTGCTCTTGGCCCCTGACTTCTCCAAGGAATTCCTAGTCCAGACAGACGCTTCAGAGCATGGTGTGGGGGCTGTTCTCTCACAGATGACTGAGGAGGGCTGGGACCAACCCGTAGCCTTCATCAGTAGGAGGTTACTTCCACAGGAAAGTAGGTGGAGTGCAATTGAGCGAGAAGCATTTGCTGTGGTCTGGGCGCTGAAGAAGCTAAGACCCTACTTGTTTGGGTCTCACTTCCGGGTTCAGACGGACCACAGGCCCCTCAGATGGTTGATGCAAATGAGGGGTGAAAACCCGAAGCTGTTGAGGTGGTCCATCTCCCTACAGGGTATGGACTTTACGGTGGAACACCGTCCTGGTACAGATCACGCCAACGCTGACGGTCTGTCCAGGTATTTCCGCCTTAGTGACGAGGAACCCCCTGGGCAAGGGTAGTTCTCCCCACATTTCAGCTGGAGGGGACACGTGTTAGACCTGGCACCTTGGCGTGAGTTTCCCTTCCACTTTTTGATGGTGTGCCTCGACTGTTTTGCTGGTGTTGTCCGCTCAGGGCACTGCGCCACGGCTAATCCGTGCCGCAGTGCAAGTGCTCCCTAAGTAAAGTGTACCTGTAATTGATGTCCATGATTGGTTGATTGGATTCACTGTCAGTCCCCAGTAGAGTGCACCAGGGGTGCCAGGGCTTGTGAATGCCAATGCTGCTGGTGGGCTTGCAGCGCTGGTTGCGCCACCCACGGAAGCGGCCTTGTAAAGTGTGTCTAGGGCCTGCCACCGCAGACCCTGTGCGCGGTCCGGGACTGTCGCGCTGACTGCGCAAGTGCCCCCACTTGCCAGTCCCTAAACCTTCCCTTACCTACATATTAGCCACCCCTCTGGTAGGCCCAAGGGCAGGGTGCATTGTAGGCATAAGGTAAGACATGCCCTGGTGTGTGTGGCATGTCTTAGTAGTGAATTACAGCCCTTTCCGTTCTTCACTATTGAAGGCTACCTGCTCTCCATAGGCCAGAATGGGCTGCTGGGATCACGCCAACGCTGTGACCCCAGTGGACTCAGAGAGCATGGTAGAAGTGTCAAGTTTAGTATGCCTGAACTCAGGATGATAAAATACTTCTTGTAGTCAAGTTTATTTTAATATCCTGGGTTTGTAAATACTACTTTTAGAAAGTTAGTATTTACTGACCTGACCATCTCAGTCCGCCTCTGCTGTGTGTGTGTGTGTTCTGCCTAGCAACAGTAAGGAGCAGGGTTGGGGAATCCCCAGAGACAGGTTGGCTGCCAGGTGGTGGGTAGAGAGATTACACCTGGATGGGTGGGAGGAGTACACCTTGACTCTTGAATAGACCTGTGCTCTGCCACCACAAAGCCGGCGCCACCCCCTGTGGGGCGGCTGATGTCTCTGCCCTGCTGCTGAAAGGAAAGAGCAGAGTCACCATAACAAAGTGCTCCAGAACTGGACTGAGCCAGGCCTAGGCCCCCTGGCGCTAAAGAACAAAAGAATCATGGTATAAAAGTAGGAGCCTGGCTCCTAAGAAATCAGAATCCTGTTTACCACAAAGAACCTCTGCCCGACTAGAAGGAGAAGAAGACGCTGGAGGAGCTGGCCTGCTGCTTGCCTTGCTGAGAAAGGAGAGGAAGAGACTTACGGAAAAGACTTTGCTACTTTGTGCTTGAACATTCTCCAAGGGCTTGATCTGAGCTTGCCCCCTGAACTGAACCCCAGGACCAGTGGGTTCTCTGTGCTTCTTGCTCATCCTCCAATTCGAGCCGTGTGTGCATCCCGCTGGAAAGAGACTGCGCCCCTCATCGCCCCTCCTAGGGCCGTGACACTCAGAAGCTCGCCTGCCTCCAACCCGTGATAGCCCCGCTCCGTCCCGAGCCGCTCTCTGTTCCCGGGCCAGGCCGCCTGCATCCCTGTCACCGCCTGCCATTGGAGTGCGCTGAACGCGCTATCACCCCTCCTGCCGGAAGCCGTCCGACGACTGTGATCTACGCCGGGTCACCCAGCTGCACTAACTGTGCCCTGCGACCCCGCTTCACTATCCCCGGACACCTCAGGCCGCGCCGCCCCCGCTGTGGAGACCCTCCTGCACCGCCGTGCTAAAGGGTCGCGGGCCGCGCCTGCCTACGTGCCCACACCTGCTGATTGAGGACCCAAGAACACTTCCCAAGCTGAGAGTCGCACCGACCTGTGCCGACTCTCCACCTCACGACAGAAGTTCCAGTATCGGGCTCGGGGCCCGCAACGCCTTATTTCCCCGTTCGCAGGAACCGATCTCTGTGAGTACTGGAGCTACAAGTAAAGAACCTACGAACTATCCATTTGAAACTACGAGCAACGAACATTTGCCTGCTTTATAACCTGGTGGCCTAGCGAAAACGTTATTGGTCTTGTGATAAGTCTGTTGAGATATATATACCTTATTTTTACATAAAGAATCGTATTTTTATATATATCCAAGGCTGGTGTCCGTTTCTGGGGGGATTGATGTATTTACTGTGTGTACGATTGTAAGTGCTTAACCAACAACGCCTGAGGAATCGCCTTGGCTGCTCACGCCACGCACCTAGAGGGTGAGCAAGGGTCATTCGCGAGGGGTTATCCTGCGCCCTGACGTGGAGGAGAGGGTTCCTGCTTGACACAAGGGCAACCTTGCGCCAACCAGAGATCCCCGACTCTAACAAGGTGCAACACCTGCTCTGATTGCAGCCCAGGTAAAGACCGTCCATCTTGACACAAGTGATCCAGGTGCGACACCTGCTCTGATTGCTGCCCAGGTTAAGAACCTCCATCTTGACACAAGTGATCCAGGTGCGACACCTGCTCTGGTTGCAGCCCAGGTTAAGAACGTACATCTGGACACAAGTGATCCAGGTGCAACACCTGCACTGATTGCAGCCCAGGTTAAAAACGTCCATCTGGACACAAGTGATCCAGGTGTGACACCTGCTCTGATTGCTGCCCAGGTTAAGAATCTCCATCTTGACACAAGTGATCCAGGTGCGACACCTGCTCTGGTTGCAGCCCAGGTTAAGAACGTCCATCTGGACACAAGTGATCCAGGTGCGACACCTGCTCTGATTGCAGCCCAGGTTAAGACCATCCATCTGGACACAAATGATCCAGGTGTGATACCTGCTCTGATTGCAGCCCAGGTAAAGACAGTCCATCGGGACATAAGTGATCCAGGTGTGACACCTGCTCTGATTGCTGCCCAGGTTAAGAACCTCCATCTGGACACAAGTGATCCAGGTGCGACACCTGCTCTGATTGCAGCCCAGGTTAAGACCATCCATCTGGACACAAATGATCCAGGGGCGACACCTGCTTTGACTGCAGCCCAGGTTAAGAACGTCCATCTGGACACAAGTGATCCAGGTGTGACACCTGCTCTGATTGCTGCCCAGGTTAAGAACCTCCATCTTGACACAAGTGATCCAGGTGCAACACCTGCTCTGGTTGCAGCCCAGGTTAAGAACGTCCATCTGGACACAAGTGATCCAGGTGCGACACCTGCTCTGATTGCAGCCCAGGTTAAGACCATCCATCTGGACACAAATGATCCAGGGGCAGTTGTCTACAATCCTTGCAGCCCAGATTAATACTGTCCATCTGGACACAATTGATCCCAGTGCGACACCTGCTCTGATTGCAGCCCAGGTAAAGACAGTCCATCGGGACATAAGTGATCTAGGTGCGACACCTGCTCTGATTGCAGCCCAGGTTAAGACCGTCCATCTGGACACAAGTGATCCAGGTGCGACACCTGCTCTGATTGCAGTCTAGGTTAAGAACCTCCATCTGGACACACGTGATCCAGGTGTGATAGCTGCTCTGATTGCAGCCCAGGTTAAGACTGTCCATCTGGACACAAGTGACCCAGGTGCGACACCTGTTCTGATTGCAGCCCAGGTAAAGAACGTCCATCTGGACACAAGTGACCCAGGTGCGACACCTGTTCTGATTGCAGCCCAGGTAAAGAACGTCCATCTGGACACAACTGATCCAGGTGCGACACCTGCTCTGATTGCAGCCCACGTAAAGACCGTCCATCTGGACGCAAGTGATCCAGATGTGACACCTGCTCTGATTGCAGCCCTGGTTAAGACCGTCCATCTGGACACAAGCGATCCAGGTGCGACAACTGCTCTGATTGCAGCCCAGGTTAAGAACCTCCATCTGGACACAAGTGATCCAGGTGCAACACCTGATCTGATTGCAGCTCAGGTTAAGACCGTCCATCTGGACACAAGTGATCCTGGTGCGACATCTGCTCTGATTGCAGCCCAGGTTAATACCGTCCATCTGGACACAATTGATCCTGGTGCGACACCTGCACTGATTGCAGCCCAGGTTAAGACCGTCCATCTGGACACAAGTGATCCAGGTGGGACACCTGCTCTGATTGCAGCCCAGGTTAAGACCGTCCATCTGGACACAATTGATCCAGGTGTGACACCTGCTCTGATTGCAGCCCAGGTTTAGAACCTCCATCTGGACACATGTGATCCAGATGCGACACCTGCTCTGGTTGCAGCCCAGGTAAAGAACATCGATCTGGACACAAGTGATCCAGGTGCAACACCTGCACTGATTGCAGCCCAGGTTAAAAACGTCCATCTGGACACAAGAGATCCAGGTGCGACACCTGCTCTGATTGCTGCCCAGGTTAAGAACCTCTATCTGGACACAAGTGATCCAGGTGCAACACCTGCTCTGATTGCAGCCCAGGTAAAGACCGTCCATCTTGACACAAGTGATCCAGGTGCGACACCTGCTCTGATTACTGCCCAGGTTAAGAACCTCCATCTTGACACAAGTGATCCAGGTGCGACACCTGCTCTGGTTGCAGCCCAGGTTAAGAACGTCCATCTGGACACAAGTGATCCAGGTGCAACACCTGCACTGATTGCAGCCCAGGTTAAAAACGTCCATCTGGACACAAGTGATCCAGGTGTGACACCTGCTCTGATTGCTGCCCAGGTTAAGAACCTCCATCTTGACACAAGTGATCCAGGTGCGACACCTGCTCTGGTTGCAGCCCATGTTAAGAACGTCCATCTGGACACAAGTGATCCAGGTGCGACACCTGCTCTGATTGCAGCCCAGGTTAAGACCATCCATCTGGACACAAATGACCAGGTGCGAAACCTGCTCTGATTGCAACCCAGGTTAAGAACGTCCATCTGGACACAAGTGATCCTGGTGCGAAATCTGCTCTGATTGCAGCCCAGGTTAATACCGTCCATCTGGACACAAGTGATCCAGGTGCAACACCTGCACTGATTGCAGCCGAGGTTAAAAACGTCCATCTGGACACAAGTGATCCAGGTGTGACACCTGCTCTGATTGCTGCCCAGGTTAAGAACCTCCATCTGGACACAAGTGATCCAGGTGCAACACCTGATCTGATTGCAGCCCAGGTTAATACCGTCCATCTGGACACAAGTGATCCTGGTGCGACACCTGCACTGATTGCAGCCCAGGTTAAGACCGTCCATCTGGACACAAGTGATCCAGGTGCGACACCTGCTCTGATTGCAGCCCAGGTTAAGACCGTCCATCTAGACACAAGTGATCCAGGTGCGACACCTGCTCTGATTGCAGCCCAGGTTAAGAACGTCCATCTGGACACAACTGATCCAGGTGCGACATCTGCTCTGATTGCAGCCTAGGTTAAGAACCTCCATCTGGACACACGTGATCCAGGTGCAACACCTGCTCTGATTGCAGTCCAGGTTAAGACCGTCCATCTGGACACAAGTGATCCTGGTGCGACATCTGCTCTGAAGGCAGCCCAGGTTAAGAACCTCCATCTGGACACACATGATCCAGGTGCGACACCTGCTCTGATTGCACTCCAGTTTAAGACCGTCCATCTGGACTCAAGTGATCCTGGTGCGACAACTGCACTGATTGCAGCCCAGGTTAAGACCTTCCATCTGGGCACAAGTGATCCAGGTGCGACATCTGCTGTGATCGCAGCCCAGGTTAAGACCGTCCATCTGGACACAAGTGATCCTGGTGCGACACCTGCACTAATTGCAGCCCAGGTTAAGACTGTCCATCTGGACACAAGTGATCCAGGTGCGACACCTGCTCTGATTGCAGCCTAGGTTAAGATCCTCCATCTGGACACAAGTGATCCAGGTGCGACACCTGCTCTGATTGCAGCCCAGGTTAAGACCATCCATCTGGACACAAATGACCAGGTACGACACCTGCTCTGATTGCAACCCAGGTTAAGAACGTCCATCTGGACACAAGTGATCCAGGTGCGACACCTGCTCTGATTGCAGCCTAGGTTAAGACCGTTCATCTGGACACAAGTGATCCAGGTGCGACAACTGCTCTGATTGCAGCCCGGGTTAAGAACCTCCATCTGGACACAAGTGATCCAGGTGCAACACCTGATCTGATTGCAGCCCAGGTTAAGACCGTCCATCTGGACACAAGTGATCCTGGTGCGACATCTGCTCTGATTGCAGCCCAGGTTAATACCGTCCATCTGGACACAAGAGATCCTGGTGCAGCACCTGCACTGATTGCAGACCAGGTTAAGACCGTCCATCTGGACACAAGTGATCCAGGTGCGACACCTGCTCTGATTGCAGCCCAGGTTAAGACCGTCCATCTAGACACAAGTGATCCAGGTGCGACACCTGCTCTGATTGCAGCCCAGGTTAAGAACGTCCATCTGGACACAACTGATCCAGGTGCGACATCTGCTCTGATTGCAGCCCAGGTTAAGACCGTCCATCTGGACACAAGTGATCCTGGTGCGACATCTGCTCTGATTGTAGCCCAGGTTAATACCGTCCATCTGGACACAAGTGATCCTGGTGCGACACCTGCACTGATTGCTGCCCAGGTTAAGAACCTCCATCTTGACACAAGTGATCCAGGTGCGACACCTGCTCTGGTTGCAGCCCAGGTTAAGAACGTCCATCTGGACACAAGTGATCCAGGTGCAACACCTGAACTTATTGCAGCCCAGGTTAAAAACGTCCATCTGGACACAAGTGATCCAGGTGTGACACCTGCTCTGATTGCTGCCCAGGTTAAGAACCTCCATCTTGACACCAGTGATCCAGGTGCGACACCTGCTCTGGTTGCAGCCCAGGTTAAGAACGTCCATCTGGACACAAGTGATCCAGGTGCGACACCTGCTCTGATAGCAGCCCAGGTTAAGACCATCCATCTGGACACAAATGATCCAGGGGCGACACCTGCTTTGACTGCAGCCCAGGTTAAGAACGTCCATCTGGACACAAGTGATCCAGGTGTGACACTTGCTCTGATTGCTGCCCAGGTTAAGAACCTCCATCTTGACACAAGTGATCCAGGTGCAACACCTGCTCTGGTTGCAGCCCAGGTTAAGAACGTCCATCTGGACACAAGTGATCCAGGTGCGACACCTGCTCTGATTGCAGCCCAGGTTAAGACCATCCATCTGGACACAAATGATCCAGGGGCAGTTGTCTACAATCCTTGCAGCCCAGATTAATACTGTCCATCTGGACACAATTGATCCCAGTGCGACACCTGCTCTGATTGCAGCCCAGGTAAAGACAGTCCATCGGGACATAAGTGATCTAGGTGCGACACCTGCTCTGATTGCAGCCCAGGTTAAGACCGTCCATCTGGACACAAGTGATCCAGGTGCGACACCTGCTCTGATTGCAGTCTAGGTTAAGAACCTCCATCTGGACACACGTGATCCAGGTGTGATAGCTGCTCTGATTGCAGCCCAGGTTAAGACTGTCCATCTGGACACAAGTGACCCAGGTGCGACACCTGTTCTGATTGCAGCCCAGGTAAAGAACGTCCATCTGGACACAAGTGATCCAAGTGCGACACCTGCTCTGATTGCAGCCCAGGTTAAGACCGTCCATCTGGACACAAGTGATCCAGGTGCGACACCTGCTCTGATTGCAGTCTAGGTTAAGAACTTCCATCTGGACACACGTGATCCAGGTGTGATACCTGCTCTGATTGCAGCCCAGGTTAAGACTGTCCATCTGGACACAAGTGACCCAGGTGCGACACCTGTTCTGATTGCAGCCCAGGTAAAGAACGTCCATCTGGACACAACTGATCCAGGTGCGACACCTGCTCTGATTGCAGCCCACGTAAAGACCGTCCATCTGGACGCAAGTGATCCAGTTGCGACACCTGCTCTGATTGCAGCCCTGGTTAAGACCGTCCATCTGGACACAAGCGATCCAGGTGCGACAACTGCTCTGATTGCAGCCCAGGTTAAGAACCTCCATCTGGACACAAGTGATCCAGGTGCAACACCTGATCTGATTGCAGCCCAGGTTAAGACCGTCCATCTGGACACAAGTGATCCTGGTGCGACATCTGCTCTGATTGCAGCCCAGGTTAATACCGTCCATCTGGACACAATTGATCCTGGTGCGACACCTGCACTGATTGCAACCCAGGTTAAGACCGTCCATCTGGACACAAGTGAACCAGGTGCGACACCTGCTCTGATTGCAGCCCAGGTTAAGACCGTCCATCTGGCCACAATTGATCCAGGTGTGACACCTGCTCTGATTGCAGCCCAGGTTTAGAACCTCCATCTGGACACATGTGATCCAGATGCGACACCTGCTCTGGTTGCAGCCCAGGTAAAGATCATCGATCTGGACACAAGTGATCCAGGTGCAACACCTGCACTGATTGCAGCCCAGGTTAAAAACGTCCATCTGGACACAAGTGATCCAGGTGCGACACCTGCTCTGATTGCTGCCCAGGTTAAGAACCTCTATCTGGACACAAGTGATCCAGGTGCAACACCTACTCTGATTGCAGCCCAGGTAAAGACCGTCCATCTTGACACAAGTGATCCAGGTGCGACACCTGCTCTGATTGCTGCCCAGGTTAAGAACCTCCATCTTGACACAAGTGATCCAGGTGCGACACCTGCTCTGGTTGCAGCCCAGGTTAAGAACGTCCATCTGGACACAAGTGATCCAGGTGCAACACCTGCACTGATTGCAGCCCAGGTTAAAAACGTCCATCTGGACACAAGTGATCCAGGTGTGACACCTGCTCTGATTGCTGCCCAGGTTATGAACCTCCATCTTGACACAAGTGATCCAGGTGCGACACCTGCTCTGGTTGCAGCCCAGGTTAAGAACGTCCATCTGGACACAAGTGATCCAGGTGCGACACCTGCTCTGATTGCAGCCCAGGTTAAGACCATCCATCTGGACACAAATGACCAGGTGCGACACCTGCTCTGATTGCAACCCAGGTTAAGAACGTCCATCTGGACACAAGTGATCCAGGTGCAACACCTGCTCTGATTGCAGCCTAGGTTAAGACCGTTCATCTGGACACAAGTGATCCAGGTGCGACAACTGCTCTGATTGCAGCCCAGGTTAAGAACCTCCATCTGGACACAAGTGATCCAGGTGCAACACCTGATCTGATTGCAGCCCAGGTTAAGACCGTCCATCTGGACACAAGTGATCCTGGTGCGAAATCTGCTCTGATTGCAGCCCAGGTCAATACCGTCCATCTGGACACAAGTGATCCTGGTGCGACACCTGCACTGATTGCAGCCCAGGTTAAGACCGTCCATCTGGACACAAGTGATCCAGGTGCGACACCTGCTCTGATTGCAGCCCAGGTTAAGACCGTCCAACTAGACACAAGTGATCCAGGTGCGACACCTGCTCTGATTGCAGCCCAGGTTAAGAACGTCCATCTGGACACAACTGATCCAGGTGCGACATCTGCTCTGATTGCAGCCTAGGTTAAGAACCTCCATCTGGACACATGTGATCCAGGTGCAACACCTGCTCTGATTGCAGTCCAGGTTAAGACCGTCCATCTGGACACAAGTGATCCTGGTGCGACATCTGCTCTGAAGGCAGCCCAGGTTAAGAACCTCCATCTGGACACACATGATCCAGGTGCGACACCTGCTCTGATTGCACTCCAGTTTAAGACCGTCCATCTGGACAGAAGTGACCAAGGTGCGACACCTGCTCTGATTGCAACCCAGGTTAAGACCTTCGATCTGGGCACAAGTGATGCAGGTGCGACATATGCTGTGATTGCAGCCCAGGTTAAGACCGTCCATCTGGACAAAAGTGATCCTGGTGCGACAACTGCACTGATTGCAGCCCAGGTTAAGACCGTCCATCTGGGCACAAGTGATCCAGGTGCGACATCTGCTGTGATCGCAGCCCAGGTTAAGACCGTCCATCTGGACACAAGTGATCCTGGTGCGACACCTGCACTAATTGCAGCCCAGGTTAAGACTGTCCATCTGGACACAAGTGATCCAGGTGCGACACCTGCTCTGATTGCAGCCTAGGTTAAGATACTCCATCTGGACACAAGTGATCCAGGTGCGACACCTGCTCTGATTGCAGCCCAGGTTAAGACCATCCATCTGGACACAAGTGATCCAGGTACGACACCTGCTCTGATTGCAACCCAGGTTAAGAACGTCCATCTGGACACAAGTGATCCAGGTGCGACACCTGCTCTGATTGCAGCCCAGGTTAAGACCGTTCATCTGGACACAAGTGATCCAGGTGCGACAACTGCTCTGATTGCAGCCCGGGTTAAGAACCTCCATCTGGACACAAGTGACCAGGTGCAACACCTGATCTGATTGCAGCCCAGGTTAAGACCGTCCATCTGGACACAAGTGATCTTATTGCGACATTTGCTCTGATTGCAGCCCAGGTTAATACCGTCCATCTGGACACAAGTGATCCTGGTGCGGCACCTGCACTGATTGCAGCCCAGGTTAAGACCGTCCATCTGGACACAAGTGATCCAGGTGCGACACCTGCTCTGATTGCAGCCCAGGTTAAGACCGTCCATCTAGACACAAGTGATCCAGGTGCGACACCTGCTCTGATTGCAGCCCAGGTTAAGAACGTCCATCTGGACACAACTGATCCAGGTGCGACATCTGCTCTGATTGCAGCCCAGGTTAAGACCGTCCATCTGGACACAAGTGATCCTGGTGCGACATCTGCTCTGATTGCAGCCCAGGTTAATACCGTCCATCTGGACACAAGTGATCCTGGTGCGACACCTGCACTGATTGCAGCCCAGGTTAAGACCGTCCATCTGGACACAAGTGATCCAGGTGCGACACCTGCTCTGATTGCAGCCTAGGTTAAGACCGTCCATCTAGACACAAGTGATCCAGGTGCGACACCTGCTCTGATTGCAGCCCAGGTTAAGAACCTCCATCTGGACACAAGTGATCCAGGTGCAACACCTGCTCTGATTGCAGCCCAGGTAAAGACCGTCCATCTTGACACAAGTGATCCAGGTGCGACACCTGCTCTGGTTGCAGCCCAGGTTAAGAACGTCCATCTGGACACATGTTATCCAGGTGCGACACCTGCTCTGATTGCAGCCTAGGTTAAGACCATCCATCTGGACACAAATGATCCTGGGGCAGTTGTCCGCACTCCTTGCAGCCCAGATTAATACCGTCCATCTGGACACAATTGATCCCAGTGCGACACCTGCTCTGATTGCAGCCGAGGTTAAGACAGTCCATCGGGACATAAGTGATCTAGGTGTGACACCTGCTCTGATTGCAGCCCAGGTTAAGACCGTCCATCTGGACACAAGTGATCCAGGTGCGACACCTGCTCTGATTGCAGTCTAGGTTAAGAACCTCCATCTGGACACACGTGATCCAGGTGTGATAGCTGCTCTGATTGCAGCCTAGGTTAAGACCGTCCATCTAGACACAAGTGATCCAGGTGCGACACCTGCTCTGATTGCAGCCCAGGTTAAGACCGTCCATCTGGACACAAGTGATCCTGGTGCGACACCTGCACTAATTGCAGCCCAGGTTAAGACTGTCCATCTGGACACAAGTGATCCAGGTGCAACACCTGCTCTGATTGCAGCCTAGGTTAAGATCCTCCATCTGGACACAAGTGATCCAGGTGCGACACCTGCTCTGATTGCAGCCCAGGTTAAGACCATCCATCTGGACACAAATGACCAGGTACGACACCTGCTCTGATTGCAACCCAGGTTAAGAACGTCCATCTGGACACAAGTGATCCAGGTGCGACACCTGCTCTGATTGCAGCCCAGGTTAAGACAGTTCATCTGGACACAAGTGATCCAGGTGCGACAACTGCTCTGATTGCAGCCCGGGTTAAGAACCTCCATCTGGACACAAGTGATCCAGGTGCAACACCTGATCTGATTGCAGCCCAGGTTAAGACCGTCCATCTGGACACAAGTGATCCTGGTGCGACATCTGCTCTGAAGGCAGCCCAGGTTAAGAACCTCCATCTGGACACACATGATCCAGGTGCGACACCTGCTCTGATTGCACTCCAGTTTAAGACCGTCCATCTGGACAGAAGTGACCAAGGTGCGACACCTGCTCTGATTGCAACCCAGGTTAAGACCTTCGATCTGGGCACAAGTGATGCAGGTGCGACATATGCTGTGATTGCAGCCCAGGTTAAGACCGTCCATCTGGACAAAAGTGATCCTGGTGCGACAACTGCACTGATTGCAGCCCAGGTTAAGACCGTCCATCTGGGCACAAGTGATCCAGGTGCGACATCTGCTGTGATCGCAGCCCAGGTTAAGACCGTCCATCTGGACACAAGTGATCCTGGTGCGACACCTGCACTAATTGCAGCCCAGGTTAAGACTGTCCATCTGGACACAAGTGATCCAGGTGCGACACCTGCTCTGATTGCAGCCTAGGTTAAGATACTCCATCTGGACACAAGTGATCCAGGTGCGACACCTGCTCTGATTGCAGCCCAGGTTAAGACCATCCATCTGGACACAAATGACCAGGTACGACACCTGCTCTGATTGCAACCCAGGTTAAGAACGTCCATCTGGACACAAGTGATCCAGGTGCGACACCTGCTCTGATTGCAGCCCAGGTTAAGACCGTTCATCTGGACACAAGTGATCCAGGTGCGACAACTGCTCTGATTGCAGCCCGGGTTAAGAACCTCCATCTGGACACAAGTGACCAGGTGCAACACCTGATCTGATTGCAGCCCAGGTTAAGACCGTCCATCTGGACACAAGTGATCTTATTGCGACATTTGCTCTGATTGCAGCCCAGGTTAATACCGTCCATCTGGACACAAGTGATCCTGGTGCGGCACCTGCACTGATTGCAGCCCAGGTTAAGACCGTCCATCTGGACACAAGTGATCCAGGTGCGACACCTGCTCTGATTGCAGCCCAGGTTAAGACCGTCCATCTAGACACAAGTGATCCAGGTGCGACACCTGCTCTGATTGCAGCCCAGGTTAAGAACGTCCATCTGGACACAACTGATCCAGGTGCGACATCTGCTCTGATTGCAGCCCAGGTTAAGACCGTCCATCTGGACACAAGTGATCCTGGTGCGACATCTGCTCTGATTGCAGCCCAGGTTAATACCGTCCATCTGGACACAAGTGATCCTGGTGCGACACCTGCACTGATTGCAGCCCAGGTTAAGACCGTCCATCTGGACACAAGTGATCCAGGTGCGACACCTGCTCTGATTGCAGCCTAGGTTAAGACCGTCCATCTAGACACAAGTGATCCAGGTGCGACACCTGCTCTGATTGCAGCCCAGGTTAAGAACCTCCATCTGGACACAAGTGATCCAGGTGCAACACCTGCTCTGATTGCAGCCCAGGTAAAGACCGTCCATCTTGACACAAGTGATCCAGGTGCGACACCTGCTCTGGTTGCAGCCCAGGTTAAGAACGTCCATCTGGACACATGTTATCCAGGTGCGACACCTGCTCTGATTGCAGCCTAGGTTAAGACCATCCATCTGGACACAAATGATCCAGGGGCAGTTGTCCGCACTCCTTGCAGCCCAGATTAATACCGTCCATCTGGACACAATTGATCCCAGTGCGACACCTGCTCTGATTGCAGCCGAGGTTAAGACAGTCCATCGGGACATAAGTGATCTAGGTGTGACACCTGCTCTGATTGCAGCCCAGGTTAAGACCGTCCATCTGGACACAAGTGATCCAGGTGCGACACCTGCTCTGATTGCAGTCTAGGTTAAGAACCTCCATCTGGACACACGTGATCCAGGTGTGATAGCTGCTCTGATTGCAGCCTAGGTTAAGACCGTCCATCTAGACACAAGTGATCCAGGTGCGACACCTGCTCTGATTGCAGCCCAGGTTAAGACCGTCCATCTGGACACAAGTGATCCTGGTGCGACACCTGCACTAATTGCAGCCCAGGTTAAGACTGTCCATCTGGACACAAGTGATCCAGGTGCGACACCTGCTCTGATTGCAGCCTAGGTTAAGATCCTCCATCTGGACACAAGTGATCCAGGTGCGACACCTGCTCTGATTGCAGCCCAGGTTAAGACCATCCATCTGGACACAAATGACCAGGTACGACACCTGCTCTGATTGCAACCCAGGTTAAGAACGTCCATCTGGACACAAGTGATCCAGGTGCGACACCTGCTCTGATTGCAGCCCAGGTTAAGACAGTTCATCTGGACACAAGTGATCCAGGTGCGACAACTGCTCTGATTGCAGCCCGGGTTAAGAACCTCCATCTGGACACAAGTGATCCAGGTGCAACACCTGATCTGATTGCAGCCCAGGTTAAGACCGTCCATCTGGACACAAGTGATCCTATTGCGACATCTGCTCTGATTGCAGCCCAGGTTAAGAACGTCCATCTGGACACAAATGATCCAGGGGCAGTTGTCCGCACTCCTTGCAGCCCAGATTAATACCGTCCATCTGGACACAATTGATCCCAGTGCGACACCTGCTCTGATTGCAGCCGAGGTTAAGACAGTCCATCGGGACATAAGTGATCTAGGTGTGACACCTGCTCTGATTGCAGCCCAGGCAAAGACCGTCCATCTGGACACAAGTGATCCAGGTGCGACAACTGCACTGATTGCAGCCCAGGTTAAAACCATCCATCTGGACACAAGTGATCCAGGTGCGACACCTGCTCTGATTGCAGCCTAGGTTAAGAACCTCCATCTGAACACACGTGATCCAGGTGCGACACCTGCTCTGATTGCAGTCCAGGTTAAGACCGTCCATCTGGACACAAGTGATCCTGGTGCGACATCTGCTCTGAATGCAGCCCAGGTTAAGAACCTCCATCTGGACACACGTGATCCAGGTGCGACACCTGCTCTGATTGCAGTCCAGGTTAAGACCGTCCATCTGGACACAAGTGACCAAGGTGCGACACCTGCTCTGATTGCAACCCAGGTTAAGACCTTCGATCTGGGCACAAGTGATCCAGGTGCGACATATGCTGTGATTGCAGCCCAGGTTAAGACCGTCCATCTGGACACAAGTGATCCTGGTCCGACAACTGCACTGATTGCAGCCCAGGTTAAAACCATCCATATGGACACAAGTGATCCAGGTGCGACACCTGCTCTGATTGCAGCCTAGGTTTAGATCCTCCATCTGGACACACGTGATCCAGGTGCGACACCTGCTCTGATTGCAGCCCAGGTTAAGACCGTTCATCTGGACACAAGTGATCCAGTTGCGACAACTGCTCTGATTGGAGCCCAGGTTAAGAACCTCCATCTGGACACAAGTGATCCAGGTGCAACACCTGATCTGATTGCAGCCCAGGTTAAGACCGTCCATCTGGACACAAGTGATCCTGGTGCGACATCTGCTCTGATTGCAGCCCAGGTTAAGAACGTCCATCTGGACACAAGTGATCCAGGTGCAACACCTGCACTTATTGCAGCCCAGGTTAAAAACGTCCATCTGGACACAAGTGATCCAGGTGTGACACCTGCTCTGATTGCTGCCCAGGTTAAGAACCTCCATCTTGACACCAGTGATCCAGGTGCGACACCTGCTCTGGTTGCAGCCCAGGTTAAGAACGTCCATCTGGACACAAGTGATCCAGGTGCGACACCTGCTCTGATAGCAGCCCAGGTTAAGACCATCCATCTGGACACAAATGATCCAGGGGCGACACCTGCTTTGACTGCAGCCCAGGTTAAGAACGTCCATCTGGACACAAGTGATCCAGGTGTGACACCTGCTCTGATTGCTGCCCAGGTTAAGAACCTCCATCTTGACACAAGTGATCCAGGTGCAACACCTGCTCTGGTTGCAGCCCAGGTTAAGAACGTCCATCTGGACACAAGTGATCCAGGTGCGACACCTGCTCTGATTGCAGCCCAGGTTAAGACCATCCATCTGGACACAAATGATCCAGGGGCAGTTGTCTACAATCCTTGCAGCCCAGATTAATACTGTCCATCTGGACACAATTGATCCCAGTGCGACACCTGCTCTGATTGCAGCCAAGGTAAAGACAGTCCATCGGGACATAAGTGATCTAGGTGCGACACCTGCTCTGATTGCAGCCCAGGTTAAGACCGTCCATCTGGACACAAGTGATCCAGGTGCGACACCTGCTCTGATTGCAGTCTAGGTTAAGAACCTCCATCTGGACACACGTGATCCAGGTGTGATAGCTGCTCTGATTGCAGCCCAGGTTAAGACTGTCCATCTGGACACAAGTGACCCAGGTGCGACACCTGTTCTGATTGCAGCCCAGGTAAAGAACGTCCATCTGGACACAAGTGATCCAAGTGCGACACCTGCTCTGATTGCAGCCCAGGTTAAGACCGTCCATCTGGACACAAGTGATCCAGGTGCGACACCTGCTCTGATTGCAGTCTAGGTTAAGAACTTCCATCTGGACACACGTGATCCAGGTGTGATACCTGCTCTGATTGCAGCCCAGGTTAAGACTGTCCATCTGGACACAAGTGACCCAGGTGCGACACCTGTTCTGATTGCAGCCCAGGTAAAGAACGTCCATCTGGACACAACTGATCCAGGTGCGACACCTGCTCTGATTGCAGCCCACGTAAAGACCGTCCATCTGGACGCAAGTGATCCAGTTGCGACACCTGCTCTGATTGCAGCCCTGGTTAAGACCATCCATCTGGACACAAGCGATCCAGGTGCGACAACTGCTCTGATTGCAGCCCAGGTTAAGAACCTCCATCTGGACACAAGTGATCCAGGTGCAACACCTGATCTGATTGCAGCCCAGGTTAAGACCGTCCATCTGGACACAAGTGATCCTGGTGCGACATCTGCTCTGATTGCAGCCCAGGTTAATACCGTCCATCTGCACACAGTTGATCCTGGTGCGACACCTGCACTGATTGCAGCCCAGGTTAAGACCGTCCATCTGGACGCAAGTGATCCTGGTGCGACATCTGCTCTGAAGGCAGCCCAGGTTAAGAACCTCCATCTGGACACACATGATCCAGGTGCGACACCTGCTCTGATTGCACTCCAGTTTAAGACCGTCCATCTGGACTCAAGTGATCCTGGTGCGACAACTGCACTGATTGCAGCCCAGGTTAAGACCTTCCATCTGGGCACAAGTGATCCAGGTGCGACATCTGCTGTGATCGCAGCCCAGGTTAAGACCGTCCATCTGGACACAAGTGATCCTGGTGCGACACCTGCACTAATTGCAGCCCAGGTTAAGACTGTCCATCTGGACACAAGTGATCCAGGTGCGACACCTGCTCTGATTGCAGCCTAGGTTAAGATCCTCCATCTGGACACAAGTGATCCAGGTGCGACACCTGCTCTGATTGCAGCCCAGGTTAAGACCATCCATCTGGACACAAATGACCAGGTACGACACCTGCTCTGATTGCAACCCAGGTTAAGAACGTCCATCTGGACACAAGTGATCCAGGTGCGACACCTGCTCTGATTGCAGCCTAGGTTAAGACCGTTCATCTGGACACAAGTGATCCAGGTGCGACAACTTCTCTGATTGCAGCCCGGGTTAAGAACCTCCATCTGGACACAAGTGATCCAGGTGCAACACCTGATCTGATTGCAGCCCAGGTTAAGACCGTCCATCTGGACACAAGTGATCCTGGTGCGACATCTGCTCTGATTGCAGCCCAGGTTAATACCGTCCATCTGGACACAAGAGATCCTGGTGCAGCACCTGCACTGATTGCAGACCAGGTTAAGACCGTCCATCTGGACACAAGTGATCCAGGTGCGACACCTGCTCTGATTGCAGCCCAGGTTAAGACCGTCCATCTAGACACAAGTGATCCAGGTGCGACACCTGCTCTGATTGCAGCCCAGGTTAAGAACGTCCATCTGGACACAACTGATCCAGGTGCGACATCTGCTCTGATTGCAGCCCAGGTTAAGACCGTCCATCTGGACACAAGTGATCCTGGTGCGACATCTGCTCTGATTGTAGCCCAGGTTAATACCGTCCATCTGGACACAAGTGATCCTGGTGCGACACCTGCACTGATTGCTGCCCAGGTTAAGAACCTCCATCTTGACACAAGTGATCCAGGTGCGACACCTGCTCTGGTTGCAGCCCAGGTTAAGAACGTCCATCTGGACACAAGTGATCCAGGTGCAACACCTGCACTTATTGCAGCCCAGGTTAAAAACGTCCATCTGGACACAAGTGATCCAGGTGTGACACCTGCTCTGATTGCTGCCCAGGTTAAGAACCTCCATCTTGACACCAGTGATCCAGGTGCGACACCTGCTCTGGTTGCAGCCCAGGTTAAGAACGTCCATCTGGACACAAGTGATCCAGGTGCGACACCTGCTCTGATAGCAGCCCAGGTTAAGACCATCCATCTGGACACAAATGATCCAGGGGCGACACCTGCTTTGACTGCAGCCCAGGTTAAGAACGTCCATCTGGACACAAGTGATCCAGGTGTGACACCTGCTCTGATTGCTGCCCAGGTTAAGAACCTCCATCTTGACACAAGTGATCCAGGTGCAACACCTGCTCTGGTTGCAGCCCAGGTTAAGAACGTCCATCTGGACACAAGTGATCCAGGTGCGACACCTGCTCTGATTGCAGCCCAGGTTAAGACCATCCATCTGGACACAAATGATCCAGGGGCAGTTGTCTACAATCCTTGCAGCCCAGATTAATACTGTCCATCTGGACACAATTGATCCCAGTGCGACACCTGCTCTGATTGCAGCCCAGGTAAAGACAGTCCATCGGGACATAAGTGATCTAGGTGCGACACCTGCTCTGATTGCAGCCCAGGTTAAGACCGTCCATCTGGACACAAGTGATCCAGGTGCGACACCTGCTCTGATTGCAGTCTAGGTTAAGAACCTCCATCTGGACACACGTGATCCAGGTGTGATAGCTGCTCTGATTGCAGCCCAGGTTAAGACTGTCCATCTGGACACAAGTGACCCAGGTGCGACACCTGTTCTGATTGCAGCCCAGGTAAAGACCGTCCATCTGGACACACGTGATCCAGGTGTGATACCTGCTCTGATTGCAGCCCAGGTTAAGACTGTCCATCTGGACACAAGTGACCCAGGTGCGACACCTGTTCTGATTGCAGCCCAGGTAAAGAACGTCCATCTGGACACAACTGATCCAGGTGCGACACCTGCTCTGATTGCAGCCCACGTAAAGACCGTCCATCTGGACGCAAGTGATCCAGTTGCGACACCTGCTCTGATTGCAGCCCTGGTTAAGACCGTCCATCTGGACACAAGCGATCCAGGTGCGACAACTGCTCTGATTGCAGCCCAGGTTAAGAACCTCCATCTGGACACAAGTGATCCAGGTGCAACACCTGATCTGATTGCAGCCCAGGTTAAGACCGTCCATCTGGACACAAGTGATCCTGGTGCGACATCTGCTCTGATTGCAGCCCAGGTTAATACCGTCCATCTGGACACAATTGATCCTGGTGCGACACCTGCACTGATTGCAGCCCAGGTTAAGACCGTCCATCTGGACACAAGTGAACCAGGTGCGACACCTGCTCTGATTGCAGCCCAGGATAAGACCGTCCATCTGGCCACAATTGATCCAGGTGTGACACCTGCTTTGATTGCAGCCCATGTTTAGAACCTCCATCTGGACACATGTGATCCAGATGCGACACCTGCTCTGGTTGCAGCCCAGGTAAAGAACATCGATCTGGACACAAGTGATCCAGGTGCAACACCTGCACTGATTGCAGCCCAGGTTAAAAACGTCCATCTGGACACAAGTGATCCAGGTGCGACACCTGCTCTGATTGCTGCCCAGGTTAAGAACCTCTATCTGGACACAAGTGATCCAGGTGCAACACCTACTCTGATTGCAGCCCAGGTAAAGACCGTCCATCTTGACACAAGTGATCCAGGTGCGACACCTGCTCTGATTGCTGCCCAGGTTAAGAACCTCCATCTTGACACAAGTGATCCAGGTGCGACACCTGCTCTGGTTGCAGCCCAGGTTAAGAACGTCCATCTGGACACAAGTGATCCAGGTGCAACACCTGCACTGATTGCAGCCCAGGTTAAAAACGTCCATCTGGACACAAGTGATCCAGGTGTGACACCTGCTCTGATTGCTGCCCAGGTTAAGAACCTCCATCTTGACACAAGTGATCCAGGTGCGACACCTGCTCTGGTTGCAGCCCAGGTTAAGAACGTCCATCTGGACACAAGTGATCCAGGTGCGACACCTGCTCTGATTGCAGCCCAGGTTAAGACCATCCATCTGGACACAAATGACCAGGTGCGACACCTGCTCTGATTGCAACCCAGGTTAAGAACGTCCATCTGGACACAAGTGATCCAGGTGCAACACCTGCTCTGATTGCAGCCTAGGTTAAGACCGTTCATCTGGACACAAGTGATCCAGGTGCGACAACTGCTCTGATTGCAGCCCAGGTTAAGAACCTCCATCTGGACACAAGTGATCCAGGTGCAACACCTGATCTGATTGCAGCCCAGGTTAAGACCGTCCATCTGGACACAAGTGATCCTGGTGCGAAATCTGCTCTGATTGCAGCCCAGGTTAATACCGTCCATCTGGACACAAGTGATCCTGGTGCGACACCTGCACTGATTGCAGCCCAGGTTAAGACCGTCCATCTGGACACAAGTGATGCAGGTGCGACACCTGCTCTGATTGCAGCCCAGGTTAAGACCGTCCAACTAGACACAAGTGATCCAGGTGCGACACCTGCTCTGATTGCAGCCCAGGTTAAGAACGTCCATCTGGACACAACTGATCCAGGTGCGACATCTGCTCTAATTGCAGCCTAGGTTAAGAACCTCCATCTGGACACATGTGATCCAGGTGCAACACCTGCTCTGATTGCAGTCCAGGTTAAGACCGTCCATCTGGACACAAGTGATCCTGGTGCGACATCTGCTCTGAAGGCAGCCCAGGTTAAGAACCTCCATCTGGACACACATGATCCAGGTGCGACACCTGCTCTGATTGCACTCCAGTTTAAGACCGTCCATCTGGACAGAAGTGACCAAGGTGCGACACCTGCTCTGATTGCAACCGAGGTTAAGACCTTCGATCTGGGCACAAGTGATCCAGGTGCGACATATGCTGTGATTGCAGCCCAGGTTAAGACCGTCCATCTGGACAAAAGTGATCCTGGTGCGACAACTGCACTGATTGCAGCCCAGGTTAAGACCGTCCATCTGGGCACAAGTGATCCAGGTGCGACATCTGCTGTGATCGCAGCCCAGGTTAAGACCGTCCATCTGGACACAAGTGATCCAGGTGCGACACCTGCTCTGATTGCAGCCTAGATTAAGATCCTCCATCTGGACACAAGTGATCCAGGTGCGACACCTGCTCTGATTGCAGCCCAGGTTAAGACCATCCATCTGGACACAAATGACCAGGTACGACACCTGCTCTGATTGCAACCCAGGTTAAGAACTTCCATCTGGACACAAGTGATCCAGGTGCGACACCTGCTCTGATTGCAGCCCAGGTTAAGACCGTTCATCTGGACACAAGTGATCCAGGTGCGACAACTGCTCTGATTGCAGCCCGGGTTAAGAACCTCCATCTGGACACAAGTGACCAGGTGTGTTAGAAAAGGTAGACGGACCGGGAGGGCCGGCCGGGGTCAGGGGGGGAGGTCTCCGGGGAGAGCCGTCTCCAGCGATCGTACAGACAAGTAACTTCCCCCCCACAGACAGATATCACACACGGATAAGGTTCAGTGTTCTTTATAAGCACTTATTTAGGATACGGTTGAGTGGAACAAGGAGGTCTGGACTCCGGGGTCCCCTCGATTAGAGTCTCGCAAGGTAGGGAAGGGGGTAGCGGGACAGTCTATTTACCAATCAGGTAGTTTGGATGAGATGATGATGAGCTCACAATCCTCGAGCTTGGTGGTTAGGTGGTACGGACCGCGGCAGCGCCAGCAGGTCCCGGTGCGGGTGGTCGATACAACGGGCCGCGGCAGCGCCAGCAGGTCCCCGGAAGCTGTACGGTCCGCGGCAGCGCCAGCAGGTCCCGGTGCGGATGGTCGTTACAACGGGCCGCGGCAGCGCCAGCAGGTCCCAGGAAGATGAAGGTTGCAGAAGGCCGCGGCAGCGCCAGCAGGTCCCGGTGAGGATGGTCGTTACAACGGGCCGCGGCAGCGCCAGCAGGTCCCAGGAAGATGGTCGTTACAACGGGCCGCGGCAGCGCCAGCAGGTCCCAGGAAGATGAATGTTGCAGAAGGCCGCGGCAGCGCCAGCAGGCAGGACGATGGTTCACAAGAGCGGCTACGGCAGCGCCAGTAGACCGTCAAGGTTGAGTTCACTCGGTGTCTCTCGACTCCAGGATACAACTGCCTTCCTGCTCCGGAGCTGCCTCAGTTATAGGGCTGGTGCCCTTTGATGTCCGGACCCTCGCACTTGGAGGTCGGAGGGTCCGGGATGAAGGTGTCCAGACACCCAGCAGGGGGTGGAGCCAGTGCCTGGGGGAGCTGGGGGCGATCGGCACCTGGCGGGGGAGAGCCCTTGACACTTCGTTCTCCCATTGACCTGCCAAGTGGTCCGCTCACCTCCTGGGTGGATGGTGGTGCCGGGATGTCGGGGCCGGCCAGGCCCGGGGTTAGGGTCGAGGTGAGGCCATGCGGCCGCGTGGTGCAGGGCCCAAGAGGGCGGCTTGACCCGGCCGGGGAAGCCGGTGGGCTGGACCCCGTGATGAGTAGGGGTCCGAGGGCAGAGGGTCCGTCGGGAGACGGAGTACGGGTGCTTGTCGCGGGGATATGCCAGGTGGGCCGGAGTTCGGGCCCTGTCGTGCGGGGAGGGAGCAAGCCGTCTGTGAGGCCTGTCCAACATGCGTCCCCCCCAGCTGAAGGCGGGGAGAGTCACCCATCTCCTTGGGGACTCTCTTCGTCGAGGCGGAAAAAGCGGGACAGGCCGTCCGCGTTGGCGTGGTCTTGGCCTGGTCGGTGCTCCACGGTGAAGTCCATTCCCTGCAGGGAAATGGACCAGCGCAAGAGTTTTGGGTTCTCCCCCCGCATCTGCATCAGCCATTGCAGGGGTCGATGGTCGGTTTGTACCCGGAAGTGGGTACCGAAGAGATAGGGTCGGAGCTTTTTGAGGGCCCACACTACTGCAAATGCCTCCCTCTCGATGGTGCTCCAACGCTGTTCTCGGGCCAGGAGACGTCGACTGATGAAGGCCACCGGCTGGTCATGACCTTCGGGGTTCAACTGAGAGAGGACGGCTCCGATGCCGTGGTCGGAGGCGTCGGTCTGCACCACAAATTCCCGACTGTAATCGGGGGCCTGGAGCACAGGGGCGGTGCACAGGGCGGCCTTCAGCTCCTCGAAGGCCGCTTGACAATCAGGAGTCCAGTTGACCCGCTTCGGTTGGTTCTTGGATGTGAGACCCGTGAGGGGCCCCACGATGCTGCCGTAGTCCTTCACGAATCGCCGGTAGTAGCCGGTGAGCCCCAAGAAGGCTCGGACCTCGGTCTGGGTGACGGGGGGCTGCCAGGACTGGATGGCCGCAATCTTAAGTTGTAGTGGGGCCACCAGCCCGCTTCCCACTTGGTGCCCAAGGTAGGTCACAGACCCTTGGCCAATTTGGCACTTGCCGGCCTTAATGGTGAGGCCAGCCCGCTGGAGGGCTTGTAGGACCTCTTGGAGGTGACGGAGGTGGTCGGACCAGGGGCGGCTGTATACAGCGATATCGTCCAGGTAGGCAGCGCTGAATTCTTCGAGCCCCGCCAAGACCTGGTTCACAAGGCGTTGGAACGTGGCGGGGGCATTCTTCATGCCAAAGGGCATGACCTTAAATTGATAGTGGCCATCGGGGGTGGAGAATGCTGACCGTTCCTGAGCCCTGGGTGTGAGGCCGATCTGCCAGTAGCCCGCCGTTAGGTCGAAGATACTAAGGTAGCGGGCGGCCCCCAGCCGGTCGATCAGCTCGTCTGCTCGGGGGATGGGATGAGCGTCGGTCCGGGTGACAGCGTTCAAGCCCCGGTAGTCGACGCAGAATCTCAGTTCAGGTGCGGTGCCGGGGGCAGCGGCCTTGGGAACTAATACAACCGGACTGGCCCAGGGACTGTCCGAGGGCTCGATGACCCCGATCGTGAGCATCTTGGCCACTTCCTCCTGTATGCAGGCCCGTACCCGATCTGGTACGCGGTAGGCCCGGTGCCGGACAGGGGGACTGTCCCCGGTGTCTACGTCGTGCAAACACCAAGGGGTGACCCCGGGGGTGAGGGAGAACAGGGCAGCGAACTGCAGCAGGAGGTCCCGGCAGTCCTGGCGTTGCTCCGAGGTGAGGGCGTCAGAGAGCCGGACCCCGTCCACGGAGCCGTCCTTCTCCTGAGTCTTCAGGAGATCCGGGAGGGGCTCGGAGTCTTCTTCTGTACCACTGTCTGTAGCCATCAAGAGGCTTAGTTCGGAGCGCACAAAGTGTGGTTTGAGCCGGTTGGTGTGGAGGACCCGAAGGGGGTTCCGGGAGGACCCCATGTCGATGAGGTAAGTGACGGGGCTTTTACGCTCGACCACTTTGAAGGGCCCCGTCCACTTATCTTGCAGGGCACATGGTTCGGTGGGGGACATCACCCATACTTGCTGCCCAGGCTCGAATTCAACGGAGGAGGCATTGTGATCATACCACCTCTTCATGTCCTCCTGGCTGGCCTCGAGGTTCGCCTTGGCCATCTCCCTGAAGCGCCGGGTCTGGTTTCGTAAGGCCAGGATGTATTTGAAGACGTCTGGAGGGGTCGTTAAGGGGGCCATCTCCCAACCCTCCTTGACTAGGCTGAGGGGCCCTCGCACAGGGTGCCCGTACAGGAGTTCGAAGGGGCTAAAACCGAGGGACTTCTGGGGAACTTCCCGGTAGGCGAAGAGGAGGCACGGGAGCAGTACATCCCACTGGCGACGGAGAGGCTCTTCCAATCCCCCAATCATCCCCTTGAGAGTGCGGTTAAAACGCTCCACTAGTCCGTTCCCTTGGGGGTGATAGGGGGTCGTGAATCTGTAGGTGACCCCGCATTGTTGCCAGAGGGACTTCATGTATTTAGATATGAAATTCGTACCTCGGTCGCTGACGACTTCTCGGGGGAAGCCTACCCGGGAGAAGATCCCCATCAGGGCCCGGCCAACCACCGGAGCTGTCACTGTCCGTAGGGGCACCGCCTCGGGGTAGCGGGTGGCATGGTCCACTAGTACCAAGATGAACCTGTGTCCTTGTGCCGTGCGGGGGTCCAGAGGCCCCACAATGTCTATCCCCACCCTCTCGAACGGGGTGGTGACCACAGGGAAGGGTTGCAGAGGGGCCTTCAGCTTCCGACCACTCTTCCCGCTGGCTTGGCATGTGGGGCAAGATCGGCAGTGGTTCAGGACGTCATTCCTCATTTTCGGCCAGAAAAAGTGGGTCACCAGGCGACTGTACGTTTTGTCCTGGCCCAGGTGTCCAGCCAGGGGGACATCGTGGGCCAGGTTGAGCAGAAAGTCTCGGAAGCGGAGCGGTACTACCAGAACTCGACCGGCCCCCAGCTCGGCGATTCTTTGCTCGCTGTAGAGCAGGTCGTTATCCCAGTAGACCCAGTGGGTTCCGGTGGTGTCCCCGGTGTTTTGGGTACTGGCTTGTTGGCGGAGTCCCTCGAGGGAGGGACAGGTCTTTTGTTCCTGGCGGAACTGTTCTTGGGTGGGCCCCCCTTCTTGACGCCACTGAGCCAGCTCTGGAAGGTCCTGGTGTTGCGCGTCTTCTTCGGTAGTCGGGTCCGGAAGGTCGGACTCGCCGTTGTCCTCTACGGGGGCAACCAGGGGCGGAGGTGCTGGCCATTCGGTTTCTTCTGATCGGGGGGCGGCACGGGCGGCCATGGATCGGGTGGTTATGCAGGCCCAGTCCGGGAGGCCCAGCATCCCCAGGTGCTCTCTTTTCTCGACGGTGGCCCACGGGGAACTCTCGAGGTCATTCCCCAGGAGGCAGTCCACGGGGGCATCGTCCCGGACCGTCACCTTCAGTAGGCCGGAGACCCCTCCCCATTCAAACGGGACGCAGGCCATCTTACACATACTCTCAGAGTTATCTGCCGAGCGGACGGGGCAGAGAATGTTCGGCAGGATCTGCTCGGGCTTCACCAGATGACAGCGGACGGCCGTCACGCTGGCGCCGGTGTCACGCAAGGCCTCGGCTCTCTGTCCATTAATGGTCACCCACTGACCGTATTTTCTGGTGTTGGCGGGTAGGGGAGCCCGCGGAACCATGTCTCTTCCCCCTAAGCACGCCAGGACCATGGCGGCCGGTTCCCACCCTTGCTGGGCCGGCTCTTACTCTTCGGGTCCCTCCGATGATTGCTCTTCCCCTAGGGCAGCGGCAGCTACCTGGCGGGGCTTGGGTGTTTGGTTTAGCGGGCAGTTCGGGTCATTGGCGTAGTGGCCTAGTCGCTGGCACCGGTGGCACGTGATGTTGGCTCGGTACCCAGGCCGCAACGGGGGGTTGCCCCGGCCGGCCGGAGGCGGGGTGCTGGCCACGGGTGTTGCTGGTAAGGCGTCTCTCCCTCGCCCCTGGCCCCCTCCTCCTCCCCGAGGACGGTGCTGGCCTTGGTTGCTTCTGTTCTGGTCGTGTGGCCCTCTCCGGCCCACTCGGGTGCTTTCCCACCGGTCAGCTTCGGCGGCGAGCTGCCGGGGGTCAGTCAGCTTACTGTCGAGTAGGTGCTGCCTGAGCTCGACGAAACAGTTGTTTGACAGGTGTTCCCATACCATAAGGTTGAAGAGTTGTTCGTAGGTGGTGACCTGACTTCCCTTGATCCAACCCTCGAAGGCCCGGCTGAAATAGTTCACGTATTCTACCCAAGTTGTACCTGGGATCCGGGTGCAATCTCTGAACCTCTGGCGGTACATCTCGGGCGTGAGGCCGTAGCGGGTGAGGAGGGCAGCCTTCATGTGGTCGTAGGACGACATTTGGTGATCGGGGAGCTGCAGCAGGGCATCGCGACCCTCGTTGATAAATCTCCCCCAAAGTCCGGCTCCCCAATCACTCCGGTCGATCCGGTGGGAGGTCATTGCGATCTCATAGGCTTTAAACCACTGTTGTATGTCGTCTTCTCGGACATATTCGCGGACAACATCCTTGGGGATGTGAACTTTTTTCTCACTTGGCCCCGGGGTGTGTGGTCGCTCAGGCACCCCCAGTTCCTTATTCTGTTTGCGCAGTTCTATTTCCGCTAGTCGGCGCTCGTGCTCGAGCGTTATTTTTTTCTCTTCCAGCTCTCTCTGTCTCTGCTTTTCTTCTCGTTCCTCTCGAAGCCGCATATGCTCGAGGTTGAGTTTCTGTTCAGCTAACTTGAGTTCCCCATCCATCTTGAGTCGTGCCATCTCCAACTCGTGTAATCTGACTCTGTCTCTTTCTCGGATCTCCTCTTGCGAGAGGCCCGTTCCCCGCTCCTCGGGAGCCGTGGCGTTCCCCTCTGGTGTGATGCTGTTTTGGTCTGGTGTGACGCTGCTTTGGTCGGAGGGTCCTGTGACCCCAGTTTCTGTCCATGACTCAAGAGCGCGCTTTAGATCATCCTTGGTACTCAGGCCGGTGGTAGCAATGCCAAGTTCTATGCAAAATTGTCTCAGTTCGCGGTGGTTGTATTCTTCTAATTTCTCCATTTGGAATTTCTCGGTGGAGCTGCTATCTTTGGTCGACATCGTGCTTATGTCGTGGGGTGAGCTACTCTCTGTACGATTACGCGTTGATTCGGATCGCGCCGCTGGCCACCAATGTTAGAAAAGGTAGACGGACCGGGAGGGCCGGCCGGGGTCAGGGGGGGAGGTCTCCGGGGAGAGCCGTCTCCAGCGATCGTACAGACAAGTAACTTCTCCCCCACAGACAGATATCACACACGGATAAGGTTCAGTGTTCTTTATAAGCACTTATTTAGGATACGGTTGAGTGGTACAAGGAGGTCTGGACTCCGGGGTCCCCTCGATTAGAGTCTCGCAAGGTAGGGAAGGGGGTAGCGGGACAGTCTATTTACCAATCAGGTAGTTTGGATGAGATGATGATGAGCTCACAATCCTCGAGCTTGGTGGTTAGGTGGTACGGACCGCGGCAGCGCCAGCAGGTCCCGGTGCGGGTGGTCGATACAACGGGCCGCGGCAGCGCCAGCAGGTCCCCGGAAGATGTACGGTCCGCGGCAGCGCCAGCAGGTCCCGGTGCGGATGGTCGTTACAACGGGCCGCGGCAGCGCCAGCAGGTCCCAGGAAGATGAAGGTTGCAGAAGGCCGCGGCAGCGCCAGCAGGTCCCGGTGAGGATGGTCGTTACAACGGGCCGCGGCAGCGCCAGCAGGTCCCAGGAAGATGGTCGTTACAACGGGCCGCGGCAGCGCCAGCAGGTCCCAGGAAGATGAATGTTGCAGAAGGCCGCGGCAGCGCCAGCAGGCAGGACGATGGTTCACAAGAGCGGCTACGGCAGCGCCAGTAGACCGTCAAGGTTGAGTTCACTCGGTGTCTCTCGACTCCAGGATACAACTGCCTTCCTGCTCCGGAGCTGCCTCAGTTATAGGGCTGGTGCCCTTTGATGTCCGGACCCTCGCACTTGGAGGTCGGAGGGTCCGGGATGAAGGTGTCCAGACACCCAGCAGGGGGTGGAGCCAGTGCCTGGGGGAGCTGGGGGCGATCGGCACCTGGCGGGGGAGAGCCCTTGACACTTCGTTCTCCCATTGACCTGCCAAGTGGTCCGCTCACCTCCTGGGTGGATGGTGGTGCCGGGATGTCGGGGCCGGCCAGGCCCGGGGTTAGGGTCGAGGTGAGGCCATGCGGCCGCGTTTTGCAGGGCCCAAGAGGGCGGCTTGACCCGGCCGGGGAAGCCGGTGGGCTGGACCCCGTGATGAGTAGGGGTCCGAGGGCAGAGGGTCCGTCGGGAGACGGAGTACGGGTGCTTGTCGCGGGGATATGCCAGGTGGGCCGGAGTTCGGGCCCTGTCGTGCGGGGAGGGAGCAAGCCGTCTGTGAGGCCTGTCCAACAAGGTGCAACACCTGATCTGATTGCAGCCCAGGTTAAGACCGTCCATCTGGACACAAGTGATCTTATTGCGACATTTGCTCTGATTGCAGCCCAGGTTAATACCGTCCATCTGGACACAAGTGATCCTGGTGCGGCACCTGCACTGATTGCAGCCCAGGTTAAGACCGTCCATCTGGACACAAGTTATCCAGGTGCGACACCTGCTCTGATTGCAGCCCAGGTTAAGACCGTCCATCTAGACACAAGTGATCCAGGTGCGACACCTGCTCTGATTGCAGCCCAGGTTAAGAACGTCCATCTGGACACAACTGATCCAGGTGCGACATCTGCTCTGATTGCAGCCCAGGTTAAGACCGTCCATCTGGACACACGTGATCCTGGTGCGACATCTGCTCTGATTGCAGCCCAGGTTAATACCGTCCATCTGGACACAAGTGATCCTGGTGCGACACCTGCACTGATTGCAGCCCAGGTTAAGACCGTCCATCTAGACACAAGTGATCCAGGTGCGACACCTGCTCTGATTGCAGCCTAGGTTAAGACCGTCCATCTAGACACAAGTGATCCAGGTGCGACACCTGCTCTGATTGCAGCCCAGGTTAAGAACCTCCATCTGGACACAAGTGATCCAGGTGCAACACCTGCTCTGATTGCAGCCCAGGTAAAGACCGTCCATCTTGACACAAGTGATCCAGGTGCGACACCTGCTCTGGTTGCAGCCCAGGTTAAGAACGTCCATCTGTACACATGTTATCCAGGTGCGACACCTGCTCTGATTGCAGCCTAGGTTAAGACCATCCATCTGGACACAAATGATCCAGGGGCAGTTGTCCGCACTCCTTGCAGCCCAGATTAATACCGTCCATCTGGACACAATTGATCCCAGTGCGACACCTGCTCTGATTGCAGCCGAGGTTAAGACAGTCCATCGGGACATAAGTGATCTAGGTGTGACACCTGCTCTGATTGCAGCCCAGGTTAAGACCGTCCATCTGGACACAAGTGATCCAGGTGCGACACCTGCTCTGATTGCAGTCTAGGTTAAGAACCTCCATCTGGACACACGTGATCCAGGTGTGATAGCTGCTCTGATTGCAGCCTAGGTTAAGACCGTCCATCTAGACACAAGTGATCCAGGTGCGACACCTGCTCTGATTGCAGCCCAGGTTAAGACCGTCCATCTGGACACAAGTGATCCTGGTGCGACACCTGCACTAATTGCAGCCCAGGTTAAGACTGTCCATCTGGACACAAGTGATCCAGGTGCGACACCTGCTCTGATTGCAGCCTAGGTTAAGATCCTCCATCTGGACACAAGTGATCCAGGTGCGACACCTGCTCTGATTGCAGCCCAGGTTAAGACCATCCATCTGGACACAAATGACCAGGTACGACACCTGCTCTGATTGCAACCCAGGTTAAGAACGTCCATCTGGACACAAGTGATCCAGGTGCGACACCTGCTCTGATTGCAGCCCAGGTTAAGACCGTTCATCTGGACACAAGTGATCCAGGTGCGACAACTGCTCTGATTGCAGCCCAGGTTAAGACCATCCATCTGGACACAAATGACCAGGTACGACACCTGCTCTGATTGCAACCCAGGTTAAGAACGTCCATCTGGACACAAGTGATCCAGGTGCGACACCTGCTCTGATTGCAGCCCAGGTTAAGACCGTTCATCTGGACACAAGTGATCCAGGTGCGACAACTGCTCTGATTGCAGCCCGGGTTAAGAACCTCCATCTGGACACAAGTGACCAGGTGCAACACCTGATCTGATTGCAGCCCAGGTTAAGACCGTCCATCTGGACACAAGTGATCTTATTGCGACATTTGCTCTGATTGCAGCCCAGGTTAATACCGTCCATCTGGACACAAGTGATCCTGGTGCGGCACCTGCACTGATTGCAGCCCAGGTTAAGACCGTCCATCTGGACACAAGTGATCCAGGTGCGACACCTGCTCTGATTGCAGCCCAGGTTAAGACCGTCCATCTGGACACAACTGATCCAGGTGCGACATCTGCTCTGATTGCAGCCCAGGTTAAGACCGTCCATCTGGACACAAGTGATCCTGGTGCGACATCTGCTCTGATTGCAGCCCAGGTTAATACCATCCATCTGGACACAAGTGATCCTGGTGCGACACCTGCACTGATTGCAGCCCAGGTTAAGACCGTCCATCTGGACACAAGTGATCCAGGTGAGACACCTGCTCTGATTGCAGCCTAGGTTAAGACCGTCCATCTAGACACAAGTGATCCAGGTGCGACACCTGCTCTGATTGCAGCCCAGGTTAAGAACCTCCATCTGGACACAAGTGATCCAGGTGCAACACCTGCTCTGATTGCAGCCCAGGTAAAGACTGTCCATCTTGACACAAGTGATCCAGGTGCCACACCTGCTCTGGTTGCAGCCCAGGTTAAGAACGTCCATCTGGACACATGTTATCCAGGTGCGACACCTGCTCTGATTGCAGCCTAGGTTAAGACCATCCATCTGGACACAAATGATCCAGGGGCAGTTGTCCGCACTCCTTGCAGCCCAGATTAATACCGTCCATCTGGACACAATTGATCCCAGTGCGACACCTGCTCTGATTGCAGCCGAGGTTAAGACAGTCCATCGGGACATAAGTGATCTAGGTGTGACACCTGCTCTGATTGCAGCCCAGGTTAAGACCGTCCATCTGGACACAAGTGATCCAGGTGCGACACCTGCTCTGATTGCAGTCTAGGTTAAGAACCTCCATCTGGACACACGTGATCCAGGTGTGATAGCTGCTCTGATTGCAGCCTAGGTTAAGACCGTCCATCTAGACACAAGTGATCCAGGTGCGACACCTGCTCTGATTGCAGCCCAGGTTAAGACCGTCCATCTGGACACAAGTGATCCTGGTGCGACACCTGCACTAATTGCAGCCCAGGTTAAGACTGTCCATCTGGACACAAGTGATCCAGGTGCGACACCTGCTCTGATTGCAGCCTAGGTTAAGATCCTCCATCTGGACACAAGTGATCCAGGTGCGACACCTGCTCTGATTGCAGCCCAGGTTAAGACCATCCATCTGGACACAAATGACCAGGTACGACACCTGCTCTGATTGCAACCCAGGTTAAGAACGTCCATCTGGACACAAGTGATCCAGGTGCGACACCTGCTCTGATTGCAGCCCAGGTTAAGACCGTTCATCTGGACACAAGTGATCCAGGTGCGACAACTGCTCTGATTGCAGCCCGGGTTAAGAACCTCCATCTGGACACAAGTGATCCAGGTGCAACACCTGATCTTATTGCAGCCCAGGTTAAGACCGTCCATCTGGACACAAGTGATCCTATTGCGACATCTGCTCTGATTGCAGCCCAGGTTAAGAACGTCCATCTGGACACAAATGATCCAGGGGCAGTTGTCCGCACTCCTTGCAGCCCAGATTAATACCGTCCATCTGGACACAATTGATCCCAGTGCGACACCTGCTCTGATTGCAGCCGAGGTTAAGACAGTCCATCGGGACATAAGTGATCTAGGTGTGACACCTGCTCTGATTGCAGCCCAGGCAAAGACCGTCCATCTGGACACAAGTGATCCAGGTGCGACAACTGCACTGATTGCAGCCCAGGTTAAAACCATCCATCTGGACACAAGTGATCCAGGTGCGACACCTGCTCTGATTGCAGCCTAGGTTAAGAACCTCCATCTGAACACACGTGATCCAGGTGCGACACCTGCTCTGATTGCAGTCCAGGTTAAGACCGTCCATCTGGACACAAGTGATCCTGGTGCAACATCTGCTCTGAATGCAGCCCAGGTTAAGAACCTCCATCTGGACAAACGTGATCCAGGTGCGACACCTGCTCTGATTGCAGTCCAGGTTAAGACCGTCCATCTGGACACAAGTGACCAAGGTGCGACACCTGCTCTGATTGCAACCCAGGTTAAGACCTTCGATCTGGGCACAAGTGATCCAGGTGCGACATATGCTGTGATTGCAGCCCAGGTTAAGACCGTCCATCTGGACACAAGTGATCCTGGTCCGACAACTGCACTGATTGCAGCCCAGGTTAAAACCGTCCATATGGACACAAGTGATCCAGGTGCGACACCTGCTCTGATTGCAGCCTAGGTTTAGATCCTCCATCTGGACACACGTGATCCAGGTGCGACACCTGCTCTGATTGCAGCCCAGGTTAAGACCGTTCATCTGGACACAAGTGATCCAGTTGCGACAACTGCTCTGATTGGAGCCCAGGTTAAGAACCCCCATCTGGACACAAGTGATCCAGGTGCAACACCTGATCTGATTGCAGCCCAGGTTAAGACCGTCCATCTGGACACAAGTGATCCTGGTGCGACATCTGCTCTGATTGCAGCCCAGGTTAAGAACGTCCATCTGGACACAAGTGATCCAGGTGCAACACCTGCACTTATTGCAGCCCAGGTTAAAAACGTCCATCTGGACACAAGTGATCCAGGTGTGACACCTGCTCTGATTGCTGCCCAGGTTAAGAACCTCCATCTTGACACCAGTGATCCAGGTGCAACACCTGCTCTGGTTGCAGCCCAGGTTAAGAACGTCCATCTGGACACAAGTGATCCAGGTGCGACACCTGCTCTGATAGCAGCCCAGGTTAAGACCATCCATCTGGACACAAATGATCCAGGGGCGACACCTGCTTTGACTGCAGCCCAGGTTAAGAACGTCCATCTGGACACAAGTGATCCAGGTGTGACACCTGCTCTGATTGCTGCCCAGGTTAAGAACCTCCATCTTGACACAAGTGATCCAGGTGCAACACCTGCTCTGGTTGCAGCCCAGGTTAAGAACGTCCATCTGGACACAAGTGATCCAGGTGCGACACCTGCTCTGATTGCAGCCCAGGTTAAGACCATCCATCTGGACACAAATGATCCAGGGGCAGTTGTCTACAATCCTTGCAGCCCAGATTAATACTGTCCATCTGGACACAATTGATCCCAGTGCGACACCTGCTCTGATTGCAGCCCAGGTAAAGACAGTCCATCGGCACATAAGTGATCTAGGTACGACACCTGCTCTGATTGCAGCCCAGGTTAAGACCGTTCATCTGGACACAAGTGATCCAGGTGCGACAACTGCTCTGATTGCAGCCCGGGTTAAGAACCTCCATCTGGATACAAGTGACCAGGTGCAACACCTGATCTGATTGCAGCCCAGGTTAAGACCGTCCATCTGGACACAAGTGATCTTATTGCGACATTTGCTCTGATTGCAGCCCAGGTTAATACCGTCCATCTGGACACAAGTGATCCTGGTGCGGCACCTGCACTGATTGCAGCCCAGGTTAAGACCGTCCATCTGGACACAAGTGATCCAGGTGCGACACCTGCTCTGATTGCAGCCCAGGTTAAGACCGTCCATCTAGACACAAGTGATCCAGGTGCGACACCTGCTCTGATTGCAGCCCAGGTTAAGAACGTCCATCTGGACACAACTGATCCAGGTGCGACATCTGCTCTGATTGCAGCCCAGGTTAAGACCGTCCATCTGGACACAAGTGATCCTGGTGCGACATCTGCTCTGATTGCAGCCCAGGTTAATACCGTCCATCTGGACACAAGTGATCCTGGTGCGACACCTGCACTGATTGCAGCCCAGGTTAAGACCGTCCATCTGGACACAAGTGATCCAGGTGCGACACCTGCTCTGATTGCAGCCTAGGTTAAGACCGTCCATCTAGACACAAGTGATCCAGGTGCGACACCTGCTCTGATTGCAGCCCAGGTTAAGAACCTCCATCTGGACACAAGTGATCCAGGTGCAACACCTGCTCTGATTGCAGCCCAGGTAAAGACCGTCCATCTTGACACAAGTGATCCAGGTGCGACACCTGCTCTGGTTGCAGCCTAGGTTAAGAACGTCCATCTGGACACATGTTATCCAGGTGCGACACCTGCTCCGATTGCAGCCTAGGTTAAGACCATCCATCTGGACACAAATGATCCAGGGGCAGTTGTCCGCACTCCTTGCAGCCCAGATTAATACCGTCCATCTGGACACAATTGATCCCAGTGCGACACCTGCTCTGATTGCAGCCGAGGTTAAGACAGTCCATCGGGACATAAGTGATCTAGGTGTGACACCTGCTCTGATTGCAGCCCAGGTTAAGACCGTCCATCTGGACACAAGTGATCCAGGTCCGACACCTGCTCTGATTGCAGTCTAGGTTAAGAACCTCCATCTGGACACACGTGATCCAGGTGTGATAGCTGCTCTGATTGCAGCCTAGGTTAAGACCGTCCATCTAGACACAAGTGATCCAGGTGCGACACCTGCTCTGATTGCAGCCCAGGTTAAGACCGTCCATCTGGACACAAGTGATCCTGGTGCGACACCTGCACTAATTGCAGCCCAGGTTAAGACTGTCCATCTGGACACAAGTGATCCAGGTGCGACACCTGCTCTGATTGCAGCCTAGGTTAAGATCCTCCATCTGGACACAAGTGATCCAGGTGCGACACCTGCTCTGATTGCAGCCCAGGTTAAGACCATCCATCTGGACACAAATGACCAGGTACGACACCTGCTCTGATTGCAACCCAGGTTAAGAACGTCCATCTGGACACAAGTGATCCAGGTGCGACACCTGCTCTGATTGCAGCCCAGGTTAAGACCGTTCATCTGGACACAAGTGATCCAGGTGCGACAACTGCTCTGATTGCAGCCCGGGTTAAGAACCTCCATCTGGACACAAGTGATCCAGGTGCAACACCTGATCTGATTGCAGCCCAGGTTAAGACCGTCCATCTGGACACAAGTGATCCTATTGCGACATCTGCTCTGATTGCAGCCCAGGTTAAGAACGTCCATCTGGACACAAATGATCCAGGGGCAGTTGTCCGCACTCCTTGCAGCCCAGATTAATACCCTCCATCTGGACACAATTGATCCCAGTGCGACACCTGCTCTGATTGCAGCCGAGGTTAAGACAGTCCATCGGGACATAAGTGATCTAGGTGTGACACCTGCTCTGATTGCAGCCCAGGCAAAGACCGTCCATCTGGACACAAGTGATCCAGGTGCGACAACTGCACTGATTGCAGCCCAGGTTAAAACCATCCATCTGGACACAAGTGATCCAGGTGCGACACCTGCTCTGATTGCAGCCTAGGTTAAGAACCTCCATCTGAACACACGTGATCCAGGTGCGACACCTGCTCTGATTGCAGTCCAGGTTAAGACCGTCCATCTGGACACAAGTGATCCTGGTGCGACATCTGCTCTGAATGCAGCCCAGGTTTAGAACCTCCATCTGGACACACGTGATCCAGGTGCGACACCTGCTCTGATTGCAGTCCAGGTTAAGACCGTCCATCTGGACACAAGTGACCAAGGTGCGACACCTGCTCTGATTGCAACCCAGGTTAAGACCTTCGATCTGGGCACAAGTGATCCAGGTGCGACATATGCTGTGATTGCAGCCCAGGTTAAGACCGTCCATCTGGACACAAGTGATCCTGGTTGTTAGAAAAGGTAGATGGACCGGGAGGGCCGGCCGGGGTCAGAAGGAGAGGTCTCCGGGGAGAGCCGTCTCCAGCGATCGTACAGACAAGTAACTTCCCCCCCACAGACAGATATCACACACGGATAAGGTTCAGTGTTCTTTATAAGCACTTATTTAAGGTACGGTTAAATGGTACAAGGAGGTCTGGACTCAGGGGTCCCCTCGATTAGAGTCTCGCAAGGTAGGGAAGGGGGTAGCGGGACAGTCTATTTACCAATCAGGTAGTTCGGATGAGGTGATGATGAGCTCACAATCCTCGAGCTTGGTGGTTAGGTGGTATGGGCCGCGGCAGCGCCAGCAGGTCCCGGTGTGGATGGTCGATACAACGGGCCGCGGCAGCGCCAGCAGGTCCCCGGAAGATATACGGTCCGCGGCAGCGCCAGCAGGTCCCGGTGAGGATGGTCGTTACAACGGGCCGCGGCAGCGCCAGCAGGTCCCAGGAAGATGACTGTTGCAGAAGGCCGCGGCAGCGCCAGCAGGTCCCGGTGAGGATGGTCGTTACAACGGGCCGCGGCAGCGCCAGCAGGTCCCAGGAAGATGAAGGTTGCAGAAGGCCGCGGCAGCGCCAGCAGGCAGGACGATGGTTCACAAGAGCGGGCTACGGCAGCGCCAGTAGACCGTCAGGGTTGAGTTCACTCGGTGTCTCTCGACTCCAGGATACAACTGCCTTCCTGCTCCGGAGCTGCCTCAGTTATAGGGCTGGTGCCCTTTGATGTCCGGACCCTCGCACTTGGAGGTCGGAGGGTCCGGGATGAAGGTGTCCAGACACCCAGCAGGGGGTGGAGCCAGTGCCTGGGGGAGCTGGGGGCGATCGGCACCTGGCGGGGGAGAGCCCTTGACACTTCGTTCTCCCATTGACCTGCCAAGTGGTCCGCTCACCTCCTGGGTGGATGGTGGTGCCGGGATGTCGGGGCCGGCCAGGCCCGGGATTAGGGTCGAGGGGAGGCCATGCGGCCGCGTGGTGCAGGGCCCAAGATGGCGGCTTGACCCGGCCGGGAAAGCCGGTGGGGCTGGACCCCGTGATGAGTAGGGGTCCGAGGGCAGAGGGTCCGTCGGGAGACGGAGTACAGGTGCTTGTTGCGGGGATATGCCAGGTGGGCCGGAGTTCGGGCCCTGCCGAGCGGGGAGGGAGCAAGCCGTCTGTGAGGCCTGTCCAACATGCGTCCCCCCCAGCTGAAGGCGGGGAGAGTCACCCATCTCCTTGGGGACTCTCTTCGTCGAGGCGGAAAAAGCGGGACAGGCCATCTGCGTTGGCGTGGTCTTGGCCTGGTCGGTGCTCCACGGTGAAGTCCATTCCCTGCAGGGAAATGGACCAGCGCAAGAGTTTTGGGTTCTCCCCCCGCATCTGCATCAGCCATTGCAGGGGTCGATGGTCGGTTTGTACCCGGAAGTGGGTACCGAAGAGATAGGGTCGGAGCTTTTTGAGGGCCCACACTACTGCAAATGCCTCCCTCTCGATGGTGCTCCAACGCTGTTCTCGGGCCAGGAGACGTCGGCTGATGAAGGCCACCGGCTGGTCATGACCTTCGGGGTTCAACTGAGAGAGGACGGCCCCGATGCCGTGGTCGGAGGCGTCGGTCTGCACCACAAATTCCCGACTGTAATCGGGGGCCTGGAGCACCGGGGCGGTGCACAGGGCGGCCTTCAGCTCCTCGAAGGCCGCTTGACAATCAGGAGTCCAGTTGACCCGCTTCGGCTGGTTCTTGGATGTGAGACCCGTGAGGGGCCCCACGATGCTGCCGTAGTCCTTCACGAACCGCCGGTAGTAGCCGGTGAGCCCCAAGAAGGCTCGGACCTCGGTCTGGGTGACGGGGGGCTGCCAGGACTGGATGGCAGCAATCTTAAGTTGTAGTGGGGCCACCAGCCCGCTCCCCACTTGGTGCCCAAGGTAGGTCACAGACCCTTGGCCAATCTGGCACTTGCCGGCCTTAATGGTGAGGCCGGCCCGCTGGAGGGCTTGTAGGACCTCTTGGAGGTGACGGAGGTGGTCGGACCAGTGGCGGCTGTATACAGCGATATCGTCCAGGTAGGCAGCGCTGAATTCTTCAAGCCCTGCCAAGACCTGGTTCACAAGGCGCTGGAATGTGGCGGGGGCATTCTTCATGCCAAAGGGCATGACCTTAAATTGATAGTGGCCATCGGGGGTAGAGAAGGCTGACCGTTCCTGAGCCCTGGGTGTGAGGCCGATCTGCCAGTAGCCCGCCGTTAGGTCGAAGATACTAAGGTAGCGGGCGGCCCCCAGCCGGTCGATCAGCTCGTCTGCTCGGGGGATGGGATGAGCGTCGGTCCGGGTGACAGCGTTCAAGCCCCGGTAGTCGACGCAGAATCTCAGTTCAGGGGCGGAGCCGGGGGCAGCGGCCTTGGGAACTAATACGACCGGACTGGCCCAGGGACTGTCCGAGGGCTCGATGACCCCGATCGTGAGCATCTTGGCCACTTCCTCCTGTATGCAGGCCCGTACCCGATCTGGTACGCGGTAGGCCCGGTGCCGGACAGGGGGACTGTCCCCGGTGTCTACGTCGTGCAAACACCAGGGGGTGACCCCGGGGGTGAGGGAGAACAGGGCAGCGAACTGCAGCAGGAGGTTCCGGCAGTCCTGGCGTTGCTCCGAAGTGAGGGCGTCAGAGAGCCGGACCCCGTCCACGGAGCCGTCCTTCTCCTGAGTCTTCAGGAGATCCGGGAGGGGCTCGGAGTCTTCTTCTGTGCCACTGTCTGTAGCCATCAAGAGGCTTAGTTCGGAGCGCACAAAGTGCGGTTTGAGCCGGTTGGTGTGGAGGACCCGAAGGGGGTTCCGGGAGGACCCCATGTCGATGAGGTAAGTGACGGGGCTTTTGCGCTCGACCACTTTGAAGGGCCCTGTCCACTTATCTTGCAGGGCACATGGTTCGGTGGGGGACATCACCCATACTTGCTGCCCAGGCTCGAATTCAACGGAGGAGGCATTGTGATCATACCACCTCTTCATGTCCTCCTGGCTGGCCTCGAGGTTCGCCTTGGCCATCTCCCGGAAGCGCCGGGTCTGGTTTCGTAAGGCCAGGATGTATTTGAAGACGTCTGGAGGGGTCGTTAGGGGGGCCATCTCCCAACCTTCCTTGACTAGGCTGAGGGGCCCTCGCACAGGGTGTCCGTATAGGAGTTCAAAGGGGCTAAAACCGAGGGACTTCTGGGGAACTTCCCGGTAGGCGAAGAGGAGGCACGGGAGCAGTACATCCCACTGGCGACGGAGAGGTTCTTCCAATCCCCCAATCATCCCTTTGAGAGTGCGGTTAAAACGCTCCACTAGTCCGTTCCCTTGGGGGTGATAGGGGGTCGTGAATCTGTAGGTGACCCCGCATTGTTGCCAGAGGGACTTCATGTATTTTGATATGAAATTCGTGCCTCGGTCGCTGACGACTTCTCGGGGGAAGCCTACCCGGGAGAAGATCCCCATCAGGGCCCGGCCAACCACTGGAGCGGTCACTGTCCGTAGAGGCACCGCCTCGGGGTAGCGGGTGGCATGGTCCACTAGTACCAAGATGAACCTGTGTCCTTGTGCCGTGCGGGGGTCCAGAGGTCCCACAATGTCTATCCCCACCCTCTCGAACGGGGTGGTGACCACCGGGAAGGGTTGTAGAGGGGCCTTCAGCTTCCGGCCACTCTTCCCGCTGGCTTGGCATGTGGGGCACGATCGGCAGTGGTTCAGGACGTCATTCCTCATTTTCGGCCAAAAAAAGTGGGTCACCAGGCGACTGTATGTTTTGTCCTGGCCCAGGTGTCCAGCCAGGGGGACATCGTGGGCTAGGTTGAGCAGAAAGTCTCGGAAGCGGAGCGGTACCACCAGAACTCGACCGGCCCCCAGCTCGGCGATTCTTTGCTCGCTGTAGAGCAGGTCGTTATCCCAGTAGACCCAGTGGGTTCCGGTGGTGTCCCCGGCGGTTTGGGTGCTGGCTTGTTGGCGGAGTCCCTCGAGGGAGGGACAGGTCTTTTGTTCCTGGCGGAACTGTTCTTGGGTGGGCCCCCCTTCTTGCCGCCACTGAGCCAGATCCGGAAGGTCCTGGTGTTGCGCGTCTTCTTCGGTAGTCGGGTCCGGGAGGTCGGACTCGCCGTTGTCCTCTACGGGGGCAACCGGGGGCGGAGGTGCTGGCCATTCGGTTTCTTTTGATCGGGGGGCGGCACGGGCGGCCATGGATCGGGTGGTTATGCAGGCCCAGTCCGGGAGGCCCAGCATCCCCAAGTGCTCTCTCCTCTCGACGGTGGCCCACGGGGAACTCTCGAGGTCATTCCCCAGGAGGCAGTCCACGGGGGCATCGTCCCGGACCGTCACCTTCAGTAGGCCGGAGACCCCTCCCCATTCAAACGGGACGCAGGCCATCTTACACATGCTCTCAGAGTTATCTGCCGAGCGGACGGGGCAGAGAATGTTCGGCAGGATCTGCTCGGGCTTCACCAGGTGACAGCGGACGGCCGTCACGCTGGCGCCGGTGTCACGCAAGGCCTCGGCTCTCTGTCCATTAATGGTCACCCACTGACCGTATTTTCTGGTGTTGGCGGGTAGGGGAGCCCGCGGAACCATGTCCCTTCCCCCTAAGCATGCCAGGACCATGGCGGCCGGTTCCCACCCTTGCTGGTCCGGCTCATACTCCTCGGGTCCCTCCGATGATTGCTCTTCCCCCAGGGCAGCGGCAGCTACCTGGCGGGGCTTGGGTGGTTGGTTTAGCGGGCAGTTTGGATCGTTGGCGTAGTGGCCTAGTCGCTGGCACCGGTGGCACGTGACGTTGGCTCGGTACCCAGGCCGCAACGGGGGTTGCCCCGGCCGGCCGGAGGTGGGGTGCTGGCCACGGGTGTTGCTGGTAAGGCGTCTCTCCCTCGCCCCTGGCCCCCTCCTCCTCCCCGAGGACGGTGCTGGCCTTGGTTGCTTCTGTTCTGGTCGTGTGGCCCTTTCCGGCCCACTCGGGTGCTTTCCCACCGGTCAGCTTCGGCGGCGAGCTGCCGGGGGTCAGTCAGCTTACTGTCGAGTAGGTGCTGCCTGAGCTCGACGAAACAGTTGTTTGACAGGTGCTCCCATACCATAAGGTTGAAGAGTTGTTCGTAGGTGGTGACCTGATTTCCCTTGATCCAACCCTCGAAGGCCCGGCTGAAATAGTTCACGTATTCCACCCAAGTTGTACCTGGGATCCGGGTGCAATCTCTGAACCTCTGGCGGTACATCTCGGGCGTGAGGCCGTAGCGGGTGAGGAGGGCAGCCTTCATGTGGTCGTAGGACGACATTTGGTGATCGGGGAGCTGCAGCAGGGCATCGCGACCCTCGTTGATGAATCTCCCCCACAGTCCGGCTCCCCAATCACTCCGGTCGATCCGGTGGGAGGTCATTGCGATCTCATAGGCTTTAAACCATTGTTGTATGTCGTCTTCTCGGACATACTCGCGGACCACATCCTTGGGGATGTGAACTTTTTTCTCAATAGGCCCCGGGGTGTGTGGTCGCTCAGGCACCCCCAGTTCCTTATTCTGTTTGCGCAGTTCTATTTCCGCCAGTCGGCGCTCGTGCTCGAGCGTTATTTTTTTCTCTTCCAGCTCTCTTTGTCTCTGCTTTTCTTCTCGTTCCTCTCGAAGCCGCATATGCTCGAGGTTGATTTTCTGTTCAGCTAACTTAAGTTCCCCATCCATCTTGAGTCGTGCCATCTCTAATTCGTGTAATCTGATTCTGTCTCTTTCTCGTATCTCCTCCTGTGAGAGGCCCGTTCCCCGCTCCTCGGGAGTCGTGGCGTTCCCCTCTGGTGTGATGCTGTTTTGGTCTGGTGTGACGCTGCTTTGGTCGGAGGGTCCTGCGACCCCAGTTTCTGTCCATGACTCAAGAGCGCGCTTTAGATCATCCTTGGTACTCAGGCCGGTGGTAGCAATGCCAAGTTCTATGCAAAATTGTCTCAGTTCGCGGTGGTTGTATTCTTCTAATTTCTCCATTTGGAACTTCTCGGTGGAGCTGCTATCTTTGGTCGACATCGTGCTTTGTCGTGGGGTGAGCTACTCTCTGTACGATTACGCGTTGATTCGGATCGCGCCGCTGGCCACCAATGTTAGAAAAGGTAGATGGACCGGGAGGGCCGGCCGGGGTCAGGAGGAGAGGTCTCCGGGGAGAGCCGTCTCCAGCGATCGTACAGACAAGTAACTTCCCCCCCACAGACAGATATCACACACGGATAAGGTTCAGTGTTCTTTATAAGCACTTATTTAAGGTACGGTTAAATGGTACAAGGAGGTCTGGACTCAGGGGTCCCCTCGATTAGAGTCTCGCAAGGTAGGGAAGGGGGTAGCGGGACAGTCTATTTACCAATCAGGTAGTTCGGATGAGGTGATGATGAGCTCACAATCCTCGAGCTTGGTGGTTAGGTGGTATGGGCCGCGGCAGCGCCAGCAGGTCCCGGTGTGGATGGTCGATACAACGGGCCGCGGCAGCGCCAGCAGGTCCCCGGAAGATATACGGTCCGCGGCAGCGCCAGCAGGTCCCGGTGAGGATGGTCGTTACAACGGGCCGCGGCAGCGCCAGCAGGTCCCAGGAAGATGACTGTTGCAGAAGGCCGCGGCAGCGCCAGCAGGTCCCGGTGAGGATGGTCGTTACAACGGGCCGCGGCAGCGCCAGCAGGTCCCAGGAAGATGAAGGTTGCAGAAGGCCGCGGCAGCGCCAGCAGGCAGGACGATGGTTCACAAGAGCGGGCTACGGCAGCGCCAGTAGACCGTCAGGGTTGAGTTCACTCGGTGTCTCTCGACTCCAGGATACAACTGCCTTCCTGCTCCGGAGCTGCCTCAGTTATAGGGCTGGTGCCCTTTGATGTCCGGACCCTCGCACTTGGAGGTCGGAGGGTCCGGGATGAAGGTGTCCAGACACCCAGCAGGGGGTGGAGCCAGTGCCTGGGGGAGCTGGAATAAAAGAAACATGATTGGTTTGCATTATCAGACATAGGTGGATCTATAAGATAATACTTGGCATAGATGCGCGCGCAGCAGCATGACGTGTAATTGACGTGCAACTAGGGGGTGAAGGGGACTTGACATTTAGCTCTACATGTGGAGACGAGAAGTCTGGGGGGTCAAGTCAACCTAATCCCAAATCATATCTACCATCCTATGTTTGGAGAACTATGTTATCCACAAGGAAGGACTCTCGGACAGAATCTATTCTATACTAACTGTGTGTGCGTGTACAAGCGTCTAAGTGTCTATATGAGATGCGAGGGGCGGAAAACTTTCCATGGCAGCAGGACTATGAATCACTTGCAGAAGGACGGAAAGGCTGAGTCCTTGCTTGTGAGCTAAAGGAAATGTTTACCTAAATCACTTGACAGGAATGCATCGGCTGAAGAGCAAAATAGATAATTCGAAGGTGAAATACAGCTTCTTGGCAGGCATGCGAAAACTGGCCGAGGCAGGCACCGTTAGCTGCACAGGGAGTAGGACAAAGTTCATGGATACAGATGCGAGCTCAAGCTGAAGCTGTCAAAGACAGAGAGCAGGGAAAGGCTTTGAGGACAGAATCGGGCCTACTTGCCTGAACTGTAAAAATGGAGTAACTTAGCCATATAAAGTCGGTGGCCTTTCATACCTAGGAATCGAATATCCAGCCCATCGATGGCGGATCTGACAGAGAACATGTTGACGGTAGACACACATATGTTTGCGTCTTAGAAACTGGAACTGGAGGGAACATACATGTACTTGTAACATGCATATAGAACCGTTGGGGTCCAAGATAGGGGACATAACTGATCAGGAAAATCCACATTTCCACATTCCCTCCTTGTCCCCTTCTTGCCCTTCAAGAGACATCAATCTTCATCATTCCATCGATTTGCTCATGGAGCATCATTTCTTCTTCCTTCTTCTTCCGGTATTTTGAACGAGAACTGTGATATGGAATGCACGATGTGGCACACAGACCACAAATCGCTGGTCCACATTGTAGACATAGACAGCAACTGAATAGTATGAGAAGGCCAATACCTAGGAAGGATAGAACTCTCCATCCCCAGGCTGATATCACACTCCAAAACCACCCGGACCACGTCCAAATGCCTGGATTCTCGTGTATCTGGCTTACAATCTTATGAAGGCGTGTTATAGCTTTATATACAGATGGCGAATTTTCTGGTATGAATATGCAGCAGCTGGATCCGATGACCCTGCAAGCTCCGCCCCTATCGGCCAGGATGACGTCAAGGACAAGACGATTCTGGAGAACAACAATTCTCATCACTGATTGTTCCTCTGTCAGATTGCCTAGGGCGGCTATAGTCTCGTTTACTACAGCTTCAAGAGTCTTGGTGAGTCTGCGTATCAGCTTACTATTTGATATAGTACCTATATAGGGAAAGATACCTTTATTGAAATCTACATATTTGTCCCATGCTGTCTCAGTATAATCGACAACTGGGAGATCTCTTCGCTCTCTATTGTGTACTAAATGAACATTTCGATAATAATCAGGGGGAGCTAGGAAAACAGGTGGCAAAAGGAATGCTATGTAACAGGTACCATCCCAATCTAGAGGCAGGCGCATATATGCCGTCTGGCCACATATGAAGTAAGAATGGCGAGAAGCTCTAAATGAAGATTTACCTTGATCACTATATTCTACTATAGTAACGCATTGGCTATGGCCCATATGTATGGAACCAACTTTTCTCACACATAATTCACCCTTAACTGGAAATACTGACATAGTGGGCAGAATTAGTTCAACTTCGGATTTGACATTCAAAATCATAAGATTAGGCGTAAAATTACCTAATTTATACACTTCATTTTCTAAATCAGTTCCTGTTCTACTGGGGTGACCCTCCTTATTAGGGTGACAGACTTTGAATAAAACTAGATTCAGATTTCCCCATATCCAGTGTTGTTGATAAACTGCTGTGTCTGGGTCTATGGAATTTAATAAACTAAACCATGCTCCACAGGAGCCATTGTGTGTGAACGGATGTGGAAAGAAAGGCAGAACTCCTTTGGTATTCTGATAGGGAGGAAGTCGGCCACACACCCAACAATTGGTGGCATTACTAGTCTGATGGGAATGATGTAACATACTAATGAATGTGTTATTACGCAGCGCAAGTCTATAGGACAACTCATGTGGGGGTAAGTCACTAAAAGAATGTTCATCAGTTATATTGAAAGCAAGTTTAGAAACAGGATAATACATATGCAACAATATACTTGCAGTAACTATTAAAAAACTCAAGAAAAACAAAATTAATAAAGTCACAATACAGTGGCTACGCAGTGATTTACAATAAGCATGTCGTTTCATTATGATTCTGGACTCTACATGATTCAGACCTAAGGGATACATGTCGGGACAGATTCAACCGCTTCACCTTGGAGAGGACTTAAACAATCAAATCGTCCGACAGTTTAGATCTGGACCTGAGTTTCTGTTTATAGAGTTCGGTGCTACTGGCCTCAGCCAAAGGTAGCTTTGAGTCAATGGGGGAAGACACACGGGAAGTACTGTCTGTGTCAGGAGGAAGTCCATTAAATTTTTTTATATGGGTGGAATGCACCCATCCTTTTCTTCCTTCGATCTTCACAGCTGTTCTGGTCGTCAGCAGGACCAACTTAGGAAGCCTCCACCTTGGCTCCAGTTGGGTTTTCCGATCAAAATTCCTGACGAGAACATAATCACCGGGAATTACATCATGAGGTTTCACCTCGGTGTTGTCGGGAAAAGCTGCGACTACCTGTGAACGACAAGATTGTAGTGCAGACATCAAGGAAGCCAGGTAATCTGTCAGCATATTACAGTCAACATCAGTTATTTTACGGGGTATAGGCGTCCCCCACATATTCGGTGGCCTACCAAAGATCACCTCATAAGGCGATAGCCCTGTTCGAGAGTGTGCTACCATCCTCATGTAGAATAGCGCAACTGGTAAGGCTACTATCCAGTCCACACCTTTTTCCTGACATATTTTAGACAATCTGATTTTTAAAAGTTGATTATGTCGTTCCACGAGACCTGCTGCCTCGGGGTGTCGGACACAGTGGAATTTCCACTGATATCCCAACAAAAGTGAGACATATTTCATTAATTCGGATGAGAAAGGCTGACCGTTATCTGAATATACAACACGTGGTAAACCGTACCGTGGGAAGAATTCTCGAACTAGCTGCTTGGCAGTAGTCGAGGCAGTGTAATCTGATACGGGATACGCCTCTGTCCAACGGGAGAGAGCGCAGACAACTACGAGAACATATTTGAATCCTCGACAACGTTCCATCTGAATATAATCCATCTGGAGGACTTCAAAAGGATGGTCAGGAGGCTGAAATCCACCCTGCTCTACGGGAACACTCTTTCCTGGATTAAACTGACAACATATCATACAGGTACGAACTTTTTGTTTAGCTGCTGCTCGTAAATGTTTATTGAACCAAATGTGCTGAATGCTGTCTAGCATAGCCTTCTCTCCTAAATGTGCTGGACTGTGAACTGTAGCTATAATGGCTTGAACCATGGAATCAGGGAGAAACCATACAGATTTCTCCTTCGTCATCCATCCTTGATCTGTCTGGATCCCTCCTAGTTCAGTCCACTTCTTTATTTCTTCTGCTGTGGCATGTGTCTGTATGTCAATTACGTCAAGTGCGGGATCCTTAATTGTCATACACTGTGTTGGTGTCTGAACTATTGGCTTTGTCATGTCTAATGTGCGATTCTGAGCAGTCTGTTTAGCTGTTTTGTCAGCTAAATCATTGCCTTGAGAAATGGTATCAGTAACCTTCGTGTGTGCTTTACATTTCATAATCGATATAGCAGTGGGTAGATGTATTGCGTCTAACAAAGCATGAATGAGGGGTCCGTGCTGAATGTGGGCACCATGGGAGGTTAAATAACCTCTCTCTCGCCACAGCACGCCGAAGTCGTGTACAACTCCGAATGCATAACGTGAGTCAGTGTATACATTAACTTTCTTATTTGTGGCTTGAATACAGGCTTGTGTTAGAGCAATAAGTTCTGCTGCTTGGGCTGACAAAGTATCTATACAATGTGTCTCAATAACTTCAGTGTCTGTTGTGACTGCATACGCGGCCACTAAATCTCCTGTACTTGTTCTCATGCACGATCCGTCTACATACAACGTCAGGTCTGGATCTAACAATGGAACGTCTGTCAAGTCTTGTCTAGGTTTCGTCTTTATTTCAATGATTTCAATACAATCATGAGCTAGTGGGTCTGTTCCAATTACAGGTAATAGTGTAGCAGGATTCAATGTATTACACCGTCGGATCTCTATGTGTGGTTGAAACAATGTCAGTTCATAACCGGTAAGTCTTGCTATGGTCAAGTGTTGTGTTTGTGTTCGGTTCACAAGAACCTCTACTGCATGTGGTACTTGTACTGTCAATGGGTGTCCTAATACTATGGCATCGCTTTGTCTGATTGCTAAAGCTGTCGCTGCCACTGATTTCAGGCATGCAGGCAAAGCCTGAGCTACGGGATCTAATGTACTGGAAAAATAAGCACATGGCTTGCGTGATCCTGCTTGATCCTGAGTGAGTACTGACAAGGCAGTACCTTCGCGTTCTGTAACAAAGAGTGTAAAAGGTTTGCTATAACATGGTGTTGCTAAAACAGGTGCTTGACATAAAGCTTCCTTTAGGCTTTCAAAAGCTTGTGTATGTTCCTGAGTCCAAGGGAGAACAGTCGATGTGGCTGCCTCCTGTGTGGTTAACTGAATGAGTGGTTTTGCTAGAAAAGCGTACTGAGGGATCCACTGCCTACAATATGAAGTGAGGCCTATGAAAGCCCGCACCTCCTTCTGTGTCTGGGGTATTGACATGTTAGCAATTAACTGAATGCGATCTGGTGTAAGCTGCCTTCCCTCCTTGGACAGCGAGTGACCAAGATAAATAACTCGCTGAACACAGAATTGCAGCTTAGAAGGGGACACCTTGTGCCCCTTGTCGGCTAGGAAATGTAAAACTGTCAGAGAAGCCTTTTCACATTCTGGCTCGTTTCTTGCGGTGATCAGCAGATCATCGACATATTGAAGCAGTGCAGTATTGACTGGCATGTGGATACTGTCAAGTTCTCGTTTCAGTGCTTGGCTGTAGATGCTGGAGCTTTCTGTAAATCCTTGGGGAGCGCGTGAGAATTTAAAGCTGCGCCCATTTAAACTGAATCCGAACAAGTATTGGCTTTCCGGATCTATTGGGACGCTGAAAAAAGCATTCTTGAGATCAATTACAGTAAAAAATGTTGCTTCGGAATCAATTGCTGTCAACAATGATGATATATCAGGGACCACAGGGAATTGTGGTACAATACACTTGTTTAGTTCACGCAAATCAATAACCAATCGGTATACTGGTGGGGCAGTAGGGTCAGTTCGTTTAAGAATCGGAATTATCGGTGAATTACATATATTGGAGTCTGTTTCTATAACTACTCCCTGGGCAATCAGCTCATCAATGATTTTCAGCAAAGCCACTACAGCATCATGCGGTAACTTGTATTGTCGCATTCGTGGTAGTACCACTCCTGCTTTCAATGTAACTCGATAGGGTGTAATGTTCATGCAGCCAACATCCGTAGGGCCTTGTGCCCATAGATGTACTGGTAAAGTCTGTAGTCGGGGATCCATGTCTCTAGACACATAGTGACCTTTAAAATCCCGCAAAAACAACCTTACTCCTTCCGGAGAACAACATATTATGGCTCCTAGTGCTTTCAGAGTTTTAATTCCTAACAGATTTTCTGGGCATGATTTAGTAAGCAATAAATCTGTAGTTCGTGTCAAAGGTCCTATCGTAAGTGGTAGCGGCTGTGATACTTCATTAACAATAGGTTTTCCTGAAAAACCAAGGGAAACATTTTGAGAGCCTGAGAGGGGTGCCCCTGGAACTTCACTTCGTTTTATAGTTGTTCGACTTGCCCCTGTATCGAGTAAGAATTTTCTATCTTGACCTAATAATTCACTATGTACATAAGGTCCTTCTTGATCTACAGGAATCTCGATAAGCGGTAAGTCAACTTCCCTCTCTAGGCTTGTTCATGCGTAGCGCTGATATTCAGGGTATTCATACTGTGCAGTCTGATACATTTGTCGTGTCGTTGTTTGTGTGGCAGTAGCAGGCAACGGTGGTGCAGCTGGCACAAACTGTATGGGTTGCTGTGAGGCTGGCATGGACTGTTGCTGAACTGGCATGGACTGTCCATGCTGCATAGCTCCTTGTTCATTCTGATCTTGTCTAACTAATCGTGGTCTCTCTTTTGCAATACCTGTAGCTATATTACGTTTCAGGACTGGACAATCATGTACATAATGGCCTAGTTGTTTACAGTAATTGCAGGTTCCTTTTACAGGAACTGCAGAATCACCAGAATGTGTCACACCCTTTTTGTGACCATCTGCTGGTACTGTCTGAGAAACTAGCATTTTCATTTTTGTATCCTTCATGCGTCTATGCTCGTGTTCTTGTTCATCCCTAATTCTATTGTGATGATACTGTAACATTTGTAGCATTTGCGACGGAGTGTTACTTTGCCAGGTACTCTCGAATTTCAATATTCTATTCTTCACTGGAGGCAATGCATTTTCCACCAATTTTGTCACAAATAAATGTGGATATGAGTCACTACTTGCTTTTATACCACTATTTATACCAAAACATTTTTCAAATCGAGCATAATAATCGCTTGTGTCTTCATCTTGCTTTTGTTTGCAGGCTGTGATTGCACCCCAATCTTCCTTTTTTGTAGTTAATAAACGTGGCAGTACCTGTACTAGTAAACCTGGTAACAGTTTAACTTTATCCCCGAGCCCCGAACCTGCAGTTCGGCCCCTTTCTTCCTCTGCTAATGCTGTCCAGTCTATCTTTTGGTCTCCTACTTCCCACTCTTTTTCTTTCAGTTTTTCATAAATGCCAGCAGGCAAAAGCACCTTTAATATCGTCATAATATCAGGAAAGGTGTACTCTCCCATCAGTAACATGTCTTTAATTTCTCGGTGGAAACCCGCTGGGTCTTTGTCATGACTAGGTACTACTTTTTTCATTTCTAATAATTCCATTTTTGATATGGGTGTGTAAACAAATACACGGTGAAACTCATTGTCTTCGCCTTTTATTGGGTGCACTTCTCGTAGGGGATTTTGTCTATCCATATAGTACGGCGCTCTTTCTCTGTGGGGCAGCGAGAGAGAATCCGGACTTACAAAAAGGACATACTGCTTACGTGACACTAATATCTCTTTAATTAGCTTGTTACTAGAACCTCTCCATCTGTTCGTGAGTAGTTCCGTTAATATATCAGGTAAAGGACCAGGGTCAGCATGTTGGCTCTTATATAATATGAGGAGTTGCTGAATCATATATATTCCAGCTAAACGTTGTTCATCTGTACTGAGGTTAAAAAACGTGTGTGCTACGGTCTCATCACCGTATTTTTCAGGACTGTCAATCCAGTGAACGGCTGATCTGGCTAATTCTTGCTCATCCATGGAATCGAGGAGGTGGTAACCTCTTCGTTCTCGTAGTATTTTATCTGCGGCTTGAAACGAATGTTCAAGAGACTTCAGATTTATTACAGGCGTCGGATACGTTCTGCTGTTTTTTGGGCATACAGAATGTATTGGATCAGGAAAACATCTAGTATTTTCACAGGATCTTCCTCTGCCTACATAGGCTATGGTCTCTGACTGTCTTGCGGAATTCCCTGATTCGGACACTTCATCTTGCTCAAACTCGTCTGTTCCCAATCTTTCTTCATGAATACGCTCTATTTCTTTACGGATTTTTCGGCACATGGCTATTATACAATTTTGCTTATCGTGTCTCCCTTCTGATATATTCTGACTCCATCTTGTAAGAATAAGCATTGCATTCGGGTCTACCCCCGGACGATCTTGATTTCTGATCATACAGTTTATGAGGAAACGTAACAGTTCCCCCTGTATCTCTACTTTCTGGAATTCCATAGCTCTGTTAATACATCCTGGATCTCGTCCTGTTTGAACAAAATGATATATGTTGTCTAGATGCGTAGTCATCCCTGGTAACCTCGCTAAATACTCTGCGGCTCGCCTGATACGTAGTGATGCCAGGACCATTTCGTCCTCTTTACCAACCACCGGGTCATATCTACAATTTACAAGGAGTTCTTTAAGCGTACGTTCACTTACGAATTTAGGTGTACGTGAATGTGCTGACTCTTGAAAAACAAGTTTATTGATTCTAGGTGGTGTAAAAGTACTGCTAGCACCTCCCGTGGCCCTATCTGGGGCGTCGGGTGTGAATGGGTTCGTTGAACGTGACACAGCAACTATGGGTGTCGATACCTCTGTAGAGTCGACTGCGGAGACAGATGCGGAAACAGATGTGCTTGCCGACGCTTGTGTCGGAACTTGCTGTTGCACGGGGACAGATACCTGATCCTGACGTTGAACCCCTCCGCCAGACGGTCTATGTGGTGCGGCGTTAGCATACTCGGGAGCTGCGTCATCTAGATATGAGGAAAGAAAAACATCTTCTGCGGTTCTGGGAAGCCCCTTTGGATGTACCTTAATTGGAAATAATGGGGGTGGCAAGTCTTTTTGTATCTCTGGAGCAGCCTTAGGTAATCCTTCGGCTAATAGGGGATACATATCATTCATAAGAGCATTTCTTTGTCTATTTACTTGTTCTGATCTCACTCGGATACCTTCCTCAATTAATAGATTTTCTTGAACTTTATTTGAACTTTCTTTACTCCTCTCTTCTTGTCTACGTGCTTTTTCTGTTCGTCTATGAGATTCTTTACGCCATAACTCAACAGCGTCTTTCTGTGACTGTCTGACCTTTCTTTTCCATAACTCTTCCTCCACTTTCATGATGCACTCTGCATCCCAGGTTCCCGCTATGGGCCACCTTTGACTTTCCGGTAATCCCTTGGTATAATCTACCCATAGATCAAGAAACAATATGGCATCTAAGCCATGTTTATGGTACATGAAATGCCCTGGAGTGTCCCTAGGAGGAATAGGAACTGCTTCTTCAAGTACCCCTTTTCTGGTAGTAATCTGTCTTAACTTCGAGAAGAGCGGCATATTTACAACTGATCTGATACTTACTCTTGAATTTTCTTAATACGAAAAACACAATAAATGAACAGTGAACAATGAACAGTCATTCGTACCACAATATGCAAGACATTTCTGAATACTTTAAACATTAAACATTAAACATTTTAACAATGATCGACAATGATGACAGTCTGCCTAACTAATCACCACGCTGAATTCTTGACAATAACTGCATACTTCGAAATACTTGATATACTGCTAAACAGTACATATACACTGCTAAACAGTGCAGACCGGATTTGTGTACCCAAATCCGTCTTGACCGGCACAACCTATGTGCGCGTCAACACGCCTCCCCGGCGATGGTACTCACCGAGTAGCTCCTTGAAACGGAAGGCCTCAGAGAATGGACAGGACTCGATAACTGCGGACAGCGGACCCTCTCGACATCGGGATTTCGGAAAACCTGGTGGGCCTCTGTATACCTCGGATCTTGCTCTCTCAGCTAGGCTCTGGTCGGGATACTTCGCACTTCTCACCGCCTCGTCTGGGTTGATCGCAGCCTCAGTCGCCCCCGCTTGACCGGAGGGAGCTTACAGGAAATCCTGCTGGTACGCGTTTATGGTCCGTCCAGCTGTGGCAGGAGACCGGGCCTGCAACGCACCGCCGGCGCGTGAGATGAGAAAGTGTCCCTGTTCGGGCGCCATTCTGTGGTAAATAAAATATACCGGACTGAATTTCATACGGGATCTTAAATAAAGTAAAATAGCTCAAAATAACAAGAGGCAGAATCCGTGGTATAAGAGGTTTTCTAATGGGCTTTATTCCATTCAAAATGGCCGACTCGAGTCGCGGCCTTCAGGTTCCGTCACCACGAGGGTTCAGGAAGTGAAGTACAATAATTCATTGACAGACATGTATTTTTATAATAAGTGCATTACAATGAAACGAATGTAAAAGGCGTAACATTTGATAAGAAAAATGACGTGACAGTGACATAATCGAAACTAGGCGTCACAAGGAATAAAAGAAACATGATTGGTTTGCATTATCAGACATAGGTGGATCTATAAGATAATACTTGGCATAGATGCGCGCGCAGCAGCATGACGTGTAATTGACGTGCAACTAGGGGGTGAAGGGGACTTGACATTTAGCTCTACATGTGGAGACGAGAAGTCTGGGGGGTCAAGTCAACCTAATCCCAAATCATATCTACCATCCTATGTTTGGAGAACTATGTTATCCACAAGGAAGGACTCTCGGACAGAATCTATTCTATACTAACTGTGTGTGCGTGTACAAGCGTCTAAGTGTCTATATGAGATGCGAGGGGCAGAAAACTTTCCATGGCAGCAGGACTATGAATCACTTGCAGAAGGACGGAAAGGCTGAGTCCTTGCTTGTGAGCTAAAGGAAATGTTTACCTAAATCACTTGACAGGAATGCATCGGCTGAAGAGCAAAATAGATAATTCGAAGGTGAAATACAGCTTCTTGGCAGGCATGCGAAAACTGGCCGAGGCAGGCACCGTTAGCTGCACAGGGAGTAGGACAAAGTTCATGGATACAGATGCGAGCTCAAGCTGAAGCTGTCAAAGACAGAGAGCAGGGAAAGGCTTTGAGGACAGAATCGGGCCTACTTGCCTGAACTGTAAAAATGGAGTAACTTAGCCATATAAAGTCGGTGGCCTTTCATACCTAGGAATCGAATATCCAGCCCATCGATGGCGGATCTGACAGAGAACATGTTGACGGTAGACACACATATGTTTGCGTCTTAGAAACTGGAACTGGAGGGAACATACATGTACTTGTAACATGCATATAGAACCGTTGGGGTCCAAGATAGGGGACATAACTGATCAGGAAAATCCACATTTCCACAGGAGGGCCGGCCGGGGTCAGGAGGAGAGGTCTCCGGGGAGAGCCGTCTCCAGCGATCGTACAGACAAGTAACTTCCCCCCCACAGACAGATATCACACACGGATAAGGTTCAGTGTTCTTTATAAGCACTTATTTAAGGTACGGTTAAATGGTACAAGGAGGTCTGGACTCAGGGGTCCCCTCGATTAGAGTCTCGCAAGGTAGGGAAGGGGGTAGCGGGACAGTCTATTTACCAATCAGGTAGTTCGGATGAGGTGATGATGAGCTCACAATCCTCGAGCTTGGTGGTTAGGTGGTATGGGCCGCGGCAGCGCCAGCAGGTCCCGGTGTGGATGGTCGATACAACGGGCCGCGGCAGCGCCAGCAGGTCCCCGGAAGATATACGGTCCGCGGCAGCGCCAGCAGGTCCCGGTGAGGATGGTCGTTACAACGGGCCGCGGCAGCGCCAGCAGGTCCCAGGAAGATGACTGTTGCAGAAGGCCGCGGCAGCGCCAGCAGGTCCCGGTGAGGATGGTCGTTACAACGGGCCGCGGCAGCGCCAGCAGGTCCCAGGAAGATGAAGGTTGCAGAAGGCCGCGGCAGCGCCAGCAGGCAGGACGATGGTTCACAAGAGCGGGCTACGGCAGCGCCAGTAGACCGTCAGGGTTGAGTTCACTCGGTGTCTCTCGACTCCAGGATACAACTGCCTTCCTGCTCCGGAGCTGCCTCAGTTATAGGGCTGGTGCCCTTTGATGTCCGGACCCTCGCACTTGGAGGTCGGAGGGTCCGTGGTAAATAAAATATACCGGACTGAATTTCATACGGGATCTTAAATAAAGTAAAATAGCTCAAAATAACAAGAGGCAGAATCCGTGGTATAAGAGGTTTTCTAATGGGCTTTATTCCATTCAAAATGGCCGACTCGAGTCGCGGCCTTCAGGTTCCGTCACCACGAGGGTTCAGGAAGTGAAGTACAATAATTCATTGACAGACATGTATTTTTATAATAAGTGCATTACAATGAAACGAATGTAAAAGGCGTAACATTTGATAAGAAAAATGACGTGACAGTGACATAATCGAAACTAGGCGTCACAAGGAATAAAAGAAACATGATTGGTTTGCATTATCAGACATAGGTGGATCTATAAGATAATACTTGGCATAGATGCGCGCGCAGCAGCATGACGTGTAATTGACGTGCAACTAGGGGGTGAAGGGGACTTGACATTTAGCTCTACATGTGGAGACGAGAAGTCTGGGGGGTCAAGTCAACCTAATCCCAAATCATATCTACCATCCTATGTTTGGAGAACTATGTTATCCACAAGGAAGGACTCTCGGACAGAATCTATTCTATACTAACTGTGTGTGCGTGTACAAGCGTCTAAGTGTCTATATGAGATGCGAGGGGCAGAAAACTTTCCATGGCAGCAGGACTATGAATCACTTGCAGAAGGACGGAAAGGCTGAGTCCTTGCTTGTGAGCTAAAGGAAATGTTTACCTAAATCACTTGACAGGAATGCATCGGCTGAAGAGCAAAATAGATAATTCGAAGGTGAAATACAGCTTCTTGGCAGGCATGCGAAAACTGGCCGAGGCAGGCACCGTTAGCTGCACAGGGAGTAGGACAAAGTTCATGGATACAGATGCGAGCTCAAGCTGAAGCTGTCAAAGACAGAGAGCAGGGAAAGGCTTTGAGGACAGAATCGGGCCTACTTGCCTGAACTGTAAAAATGGAGTAACTTAGCCATATAAAGTCGGTGGCCTTTCATACCTAGGAATCGAATATCCAGCCCATCGATGGCGGATCTGACAGAGAACATGTTGACGGTAGACACACATATGTTTGCGTCTTAGAAACTGGAACTGGAGGGAACATACATGTACTTGTAACATGCATATAGAACCGTTGGGGTCCAAGATAGGGGACATAACTGATCAGGAAAATCCACATTTCCACATTCCCTCCTTGTCCCCTTCTTGCCCTTCAAGAGACATCAATCTTCATCATTCCATCGATTTGCTCATGGAGCATCATTTCTTCTTCCTTCTTCTTCCGGTATTTTGAACGAGAACTGTGATATGGAATGCACGATGTGGCACACAGACCACAAATCGCTGGTCCACATTGTAGACATAGACAGCAACTGAATAGTATGAGAAGGCCAATACCTAGGAAGGATAGAACTCTCCATCCCCAGGCTGATATCACACTCCAAAACCACCCGGACCACGTCCAAATGCCTGGATTCTCGTGTATCTGGCTTACAATCTTATGAAGGCGTGTTATAGCTTTATATACAGATGGCGAATTTTCTGGTATGAATATGCAGCAGCTGGATCCGATGACCCTGCAAGCTCCGCCCCTATCGGCCAGGATGACGTCAAGGACAAGACGATTCTGGAGAACAACAATTCTCATCACTGATTGTTCCTCTGTCAGATTGCCTAGGGCGGCTATAGTCTCGTTTACTACAGCTTCAAGAGTCTTGGTGAGTCTGCGTATCAGCTTACTATTTGATATAGTACCTATATAGGGAAAGATACCTTTATTGAAATCTACATATTTGTCCCATGCTGTCTCAGTATAATCGACAACTGGGAGATCTCTTCGCTCTCTATTGTGTACTAAATGAACATTTCGATAATAATCAGGGGGAGCTAGGAAAACAGGTGGCAAAAGGAATGCTATGTAACAGGTACCATCCCAATCTAGAGGCAGGCGCATATATGCCGTCTGGCCACATATGAAGTAAGAATGGCGAGAAGCTCTAAATGAAGATTTACCTTGATCACTATATTCTACTATAGTAACGCATTGGCTATGGCCCATATGTATGGAACCAACTTTTCTCACACATAATTCACCCTTAACTGGAAATACTGACATAGTGGGCAGAATTAGTTCAACTTCGGATTTGACATTCAAAATCATAAGATTAGGCGTAAAATTACCTAATTTATACACTTCATTTTCTAAATCAGTTCCTGTTCTACTGGGGTGACCCTCCTTATTAGGGTGACAGACTTTGAATAAAACTAGATTCAGATTTCCCCATATCCAGTGTTGTTGATAAACTGCTGTGTCTGGGTCTATGGAATTTAATAAACTAAACCATGCTCCACAGGAGCCATTGTGTGTGAACGGATGTGGAAAGAAAGGCAGAACTCCTTTGGTATTCTGATAGGGAGGAAGTCGGCCACACACCCAACAATTGGTGGCATTACTAGTCTGATGGGAATGATGTAACATACTAATGAATGTGTTATTACGCAGCGCAAGTCTATAGGACAACTCATGTGGGGGTAAGTCACTAAAAGAATGTTCATCAGTTATATTGAAAGCAAGTTTAGAAACAGGATAATACATATGCAACAATATACTTGCAGTAACTATTAAAAAACTCAAGAAAAACAAAATTAATAAAGTCACAATACAGTGGCTACGCAGTGATTTACAATAAGCATGTCGTTTCATTATGATTCTGGACTCTACATGATTCAGACCTAAGGGATACATGTCGGGACAGATTCAACCGCTTCACCTTGGAGAGGACTTAAACAATCAAATCGTCCGACAGTTTAGATCTGGACCTGAGTTTCTGTTTATAGAGTTCGGTGCTACTGGCCTCAGCCAAAGGTAGCTTTGAGTCAATGGGGGAAGACACACGGGAAGTACTGTCTGTGTCAGGAGGAAGTCCATTAAATTTTTTTATATGGGTGGAATGCACCCATCCTTTTCTTCCTTCGATCTTCACAGCTGTTCTGGTCGTCAGCAGGACCAACTTAGGAAGCCTCCACCTTGGCTCCAGTTGGGTTTTCCGATCAAAATTCCTGACGAGAACATAATCACCGGGAATTACATCATGAGGTTTCACCTCGGTGTTGTCGGGAAAAGCTGCGACTACCTGTGAACGACAAGATTGTAGTGCAGACATCAAGGAAGCCAGGTAATCTGTCAGCATATTACAGTCAACATCAGTTATTTTACGGGGTATAGGCGTCCCCCACATATTCGGTGGCCTACCAAAGATCACCTCATAAGGCGATAGCCCTGTTCGAGAGTGTGCTACCATCCTCATGTAGAATAGCGCAACTGGTAAGGCTACTATCCAGTCCACACCTTTTTCCTGACATATTTTAGACAATCTGATTTTTAAAAGTTGATTATGTCGTTCCACGAGACCTGCTGCCTCGGGGTGTCGGACACAGTGGAATTTCCACTGATATCCCAACAAAAGTGAGACATATTTCATTAATTCGGATGAGAAAGGCTGACCGTTATCTGAATATACAACACGTGGTAAACCGTACCGTGGGAAGAATTCTCGAACTAGCTGCTTGGCAGTAGTCGAGGCAGTGTAATCTGATACGGGATACGCCTCTGTCCAACGGGAGAGAGCGCAGACAACTACGAGAACATATTTGAATCCTCGACAACGTTCCATCTGAATATAATCCATCTGGAGGACTTCAAAAGGATGGTCAGGAGGCTGAAATCCACCCTGCTCTACGGGAACACTCTTTCCTGGATTAAACTGACAACATATCATACAGGTACGAACTTTTTGTTTAGCTGCTGCTCGTAAATGTTTATTGAACCAAATGTGCTGAATGCTGTCTAGCATAGCCTTCTCTCCTAAATGTGCTGGACTGTGAACTGTAGCTATAATGGCTTGAACCATGGAATCAGGGAGAAACCATACAGATTTCTCCTTCGTCATCCATCCTTGATCTGTCTGGATCCCTCCTAGTTCAGTCCACTTCTTTATTTCTTCTGCTGTGGCATGTGTCTGTATGTCAATTACGTCAAGTGCGGGATCCTTAATTGTCATACACTGTGTTGGTGTCTGAACTATTGGCTTTGTCATGTCTAATGTGCGATTCTGAGCAGTCTGTTTAGCTGTTTTGTCAGCTAAATCATTGCCTTGAGAAATGGTATCAGTAACCTTCGTGTGTGCTTTACATTTCATAATCGATATAGCAGTGGGTAGATGTATTGCGTCTAACAAAGCATGAATGAGGGGTCCGTGCTGAATGTGGGCACCATGGGAGGTTAAATAACCTCTCTCTCGCCACAGCACGCCGAAGTCGTGTACAACTCCGAATGCATAACGTGAGTCAGTGTATACATTAACTTTCTTATTTGTGGCTTGAATACAGGCTTGTGTTAGAGCAATAAGTTCTGCTGCTTGGGCTGACAAAGTATCTATACAATGTGTCTCAATAACTTCAGTGTCTGTTGTGACTGCATACGCGGCCACTAAATCTCCTGTACTTGTTCTCATGCACGATCCGTCTACATACAACGTCAGGTCTGGATCTAACAATGGAACGTCTGTCAAGTCTTGTCTAGGTTTCGTCTTTATTTCAATGATTTCAATACAATCATGAGCTAGTGGGTCTGTTCCAATTACAGGTAATAGTGTAGCAGGATTCAATGTATTACACCGTCGGATCTCTATGTGTGGTTGAAACAATGTCAGTTCATAACCGGTAAGTCTTGCTATGGTCAAGTGTTGTGTTTGTGTTCGGTTCACAAGAACCTCTACTGCATGTGGTACTTGTACTGTCAATGGGTGTCCTAATACTATGGCATCGCTTTGTCTGATTGCTAAAGCTGTCGCTGCCACTGATTTCAGGCATGCAGGCAAAGCCTGAGCTACGGGATCTAATGTACTGGAAAAATAAGCACATGGCTTGCGTGATCCTGCTTGATCCTGAGTGAGTACTGACAAGGCAGTACCTTCGCGTTCTGTAACAAAGAGTGTAAAAGGTTTGCTATAACATGGTGTTGCTAAAACAGGTGCTTGACATAAAGCTTCCTTTAGGCTTTCAAAAGCTTGTGTATGTTCCTGAGTCCAAGGGAGAACAGTCGATGTGGCTGCCTCCTGTGTGGTTAACTGAATGAGTGGTTTTGCTAGAAAAGCGTACTGAGGGATCCACTGCCTACAATATGAAGTGAGGCCTATGAAAGCCCGCACCTCCTTCTGTGTCTGGGGTATTGACATGTTAGCAATTAACTGAATGCGATCTGGTGTAAGCTGCCTTCCCTCCTTGGACAGCGAGTGACCAAGATAAATAACTCGCTGAACACAGAATTGCAGCTTAGAAGGGGACACCTTGTGCCCCTTGTCGGCTAGGAAATGTAAAACTGTCAGAGAAGCCTTTTCACATTCTGGCTCGTTTCTTGCGGTGATCAGCAGATCATCGACATATTGAAGCAGTGCAGTATTGACTGGCATGTGGATACTGTCAAGTTCTCGTTTCAGTGCTTGGCTGTAGATGCTGGGGCTTTCTGTAAATCCTTGGGGAGCGCGTGAGAATTTAAAGCTGCGCCCATTTAAACTGAATCCGAACAAGTATTGGCTTTCCGGATCTATTGGGACGCTGAAAGAAGCATTCTTGAGATCAATTACAGTAAAAAATGTTGCTTCGGAATCAATTGCTGTCAACAATGATGATATATCAGGGACCACAGGGAATTGTGGTACAATACACTTGTTTAGTTCACGCAAATCAATAACCAATCGGTATACTGGTGGGGCAGTAGGGTCAGTTCGTTTAAGAATCGGAATTATCGGTGAATTACAAATATTGGAGTCTGTTTCTATAACTACTCCCTGGGCAATCAGCTCATCAATGATTTTCAGCAAAGCCACTACAGCATCATGCGGTAACTTGTATTGTCGCATTCGTGGTAGTACCACTCCTGCTTTCAATGTAACTCGATAGGGTGTAATGTTCATGCAGCCAACATCCGTAGGGACTTGTGCCCATAGATGTACTGGTAAAGTCTGTAGTCGGGGATCCATGTCTCTAGACACATAGTGACCTTTAAAATCCCGCAAAAACAACCTTACTCCTTCCGGAGAACAACATATTATGGCTCCTAGTGCTTTCAGAGTTTTAATTCCTAACAGATTTTCTGGGCATGATTTAGTAAGCAATAAATCTGTAGTTCGTGTCAAAGGTCCTATCGTAAGTGGTAGCGGCTGTGATACTTCATTAACAATAGGTTTTCCTGAAAAACCAAGGGAAACATTTTGAGAGCCTGAGAGGGGTGCCCCTGGAACTTCACTTCGTTTTATAGTTGTTCGACTTGCCCCTGTATCGAGTAAGAATTTTCTATCTTGACCTAATAATTCACTATGTACATAAGGTCCTTCTTGATCTACAGGAATCTCGATAAGCGGTAAGTCAACTTCCCTCTCTAGGCTTGTTCATGCGTAGCGCTGATATTCAGGGTATTCATACTGTGCAGTCTGATACATTTGTCGTGTCGTTGTTTGTGTGGCAGTAGCAGGCAACGGTGGTGCAGCTGGCACAAACTGTATGGGTTGCTGTGAGGCTGGCATGGACTGTTGCTGAACTGGCATGGACTGTCCATGCTGCATAGCTCCTTGTTCATTCTGATCTTGTCTAACTAATCGTGGTCTCTCTTTTGCAATACCTGTAGCTATATTACGTTTCAGGACTGGACAATCATGTACATAATGGCCTAGTTGTTTACAGTAATTGCAGGTTCCTTTTACAGGAACTGCAGAATCACCAGAATGTGTCACACCCTTTTTGTGACCATCTGCTGGTACTGTCTGAGAAACTAGCATTTTCATTTTTGTATCCTTCATGCGTCTATGCTCGTGTTCTTGTTCATCCCTAATTCTATTGTGATGATACTGTAACATTTGTAGCATTTGCGACGGAGTGTTACTTTGCCAGGTACTCTCGAATTTCAATATTCTATTCTTCACTGGAGGCAATGCATTTTCCACCAATTTTGTCACAAATAAATGTGGATATGAGTCACTACTTGCTTTTATACCACTATTTATACCAAAACATTTTTCAAATCGAGCATAATAATCGCTTGTGTCTTCATCTTGCTTTTGTTTGCAGGCTGTGATTGCACCCCAATCTTCCTTTTTTGTAGTTAATAAACGTGGCAGTACCTGTACTAGTAAACCTGGTAACAGTTTAACTTTATCCCCGAGCCCCGAACCTGCAGTTCGGCCCCTTTCTTCCTCTGCTAATGCTGTCCAGTCTATCTTTTGGTCTCCTACTTCCCACTCTTTTTCTTTCAGTTTTTCATAAATGCCAGCAGGCAAAAGCACCTTTAATATCGTCATAATATCAGGAAAGGTGTACTCTCCCATCAGTAACATGTCTTTAATTTCTCGGTGGAAACCCGCTGGGTCTTTGTCATGACTAGGTACTACTTTTTTCATTTCTAATAATTCCATTTTTGATATGGGTGTGTAAACAAATACACGGTGAAACTCATTGTCTTCGCCTTTTATTGGGTGCACTTCTCGTAGGGGATTTTGTCTATCCATATAGTACGGCGCTCTTTCTCTGTGGGGCAGCGAGAGAGAATCCGGACTTACAAAAAGGACATACTGCTTACGTGACACTAATATCTCTTTAATTAGCTTGTTACTAGAACCTCTCCATCTGTTCGTGAGTAGTTCCGTTAATATATCAGGTAAAGGACCAGGGTCAGCATGTTGGCTCTTATATAATATGAGGAGTTGCTGAATCATATATATTCCAGCTAAACGTTGTTCATCTGTACTGAGGTTAAAAAACGTGTGTGCTACGGTCTCATCACCGTATTTTTCAGGACTGTCAATCCAGTGAACGGCTGATCTGGCTAATTCTTGCTCATCCATGGAATCGAGGAGGTGGTAACCTCTTCGTTCTCGTAGTATTTTATCTGCGGCTTGAAACGAATGTTCAAGAGACTTCAGATTTATTACAGGCGTCGGATACGTTCTGCTGTTTTTTGGGCATACAGAATGTATTGGATCAGGAAAACATCTAGTATTTTCACAGGATCTTCCTCTGCCTACATAGGCTATGGTCTCTGACTGTCTTGCGGAATTCCCTGATTCGGACACTTCATCTTGCTCAAACTCGTCTGTTCCCAATCTTTCTTCATGAATACGCTCTATTTCTTTACGGATTTTTCGGCACATGGCTATTATACAATTTTGCTTATCGTGTCTCCCTTCTGATATATTCTGACTCCATCTTGTAAGAATAAGCATTGCATTCGGGTCTACCCCCGGACGATCTTGATTTCTGATCATACAGTTTATGAGGAAACGTAACAGTTCCCCCTGTATCTCTACTTTCTGGAATTCCATAGCTCTGTTAATACATCCTGGATCTCGTCCTGTTTGAACAAAATGATATATGTTGTCTAGATGCGTAGTCATCCCTGGTAACCTCGCTAAATACTCTGCGGCTCGCCTGATACGTAGTGATGCCAGGACCATTTCGTCCTCTTTACCAACCACCGGGTCATATCTACAATTTACAAGGAGTTCTTTAAGCGTACGTTCACTTACGAATTTAGGTGTACGTGAATGTGCTGACTCTTGAAAAACAAGTTTATTGATTCTAGGTGGTGTAAAAGTACTGCTAGCACCTCCCGTGGCCCTATCTGGGGCGTCGGGTGTGAATGGGTTCGTTGAACGTGACACAGCAACTATGGGTGTCGATACCTCTGTAGAGTCGACTGCGGAGACAGATGCGGAAACAGATGTGCTTGCCGACGCTTGTGTCGGAACTTGCTGTTGCACGGGGACAGATACCTGATCCTGACGTTGAACCCCTCCGCCAGACGGTCTATGTGGTGCGGCGTTAGCATACTCGGGAGCTGCGTCATCTAGATATGAGGAAAGAAAAACATCTTCTGCGGTTCTGGGAAGCCCCTTTGGATGTACCTTAATTGGAAATAATGGGGGTGGCAAGTCTTTTTGTATCTCTGGAGCAGCCTTAGGTAATCCTTCGGCTAATAGGGGATACATATCATTCATAAGAGCATTTCTTTGTCTATTTACTTGTTCTGATCTCACTCGGATACCTTCCTCAATTAATAGATTTTCTTGAACTTTATTTGAACTTTCTTTACTCCTCTCTTCTTGTCTACGTGCTTTTTCTGTTCGTCTATGAGATTCTTTACGCCATAACTCAACAGCGTCTTTCTGTGACTGTCTGACCTTTCTTTTCCATAACTCTTCCTCCACTTTCATGATGCACTCTGCATCCCAGGTTCCCGCTATGGGCCACCTTTGACTTTCCGGTAATCCCTTGGTATAATCTACCCATAGATCAAGAAACAATATGGCATCTAAGCCATGTTTATGGTACATGAAATGCCCTGGAGTGTCCCTAGGAGGAATAGGAACTGCTTCTTCAAGTACCCCTTTTCTGGTAGTAATCTGTCTTAACTTCGAGAAGAGCGGCATATTTACAACTGATCTGATACTTACTCTTGAATTTTCTTAATACGAAAAACACAATAAATGAACAGTGAACAATGAACAGTCATTCGTACCACAATATGCAAGACATTTCTGAATACTTTAAACATTAAACATTAAACATTTTAACAATGATCGACAATGATGACAGTCTGCCTAACTAATCACCACGCTGAATTCTTGACAATAACTGCATACTTCGAAATACTTGATATACTGCTAAACAGTACATATACACTGCTAAACAGTGCAGACCGGATTTGTGTACCCAAATCCGTCTTGACCGGCACAACCTATGTGCGCGTCAACACGCCTCCCCGGCGATGGTACTCACCGAGTAGCTCCTTGAAACGGAAGGCCTCAGAGAATGGACAGGACTCGATAACTGCGGACAGCGGACCCTCTCGACATCGGGATTTCGGAAAACCTGGTGGGCCTCTGTATACCTCGGATCTTGCTCTCTCAGCTAGGCTCTGGTCGGGATACTTCGCACTTCTCACCGCCTCGTCTGGGTTGATCGCAGCCTCAGTCGCCCCCGCTTGACCGGAGGGAGCTTACAGGAAATCCTGCTGGTACGCGTTTATGGTCCGTCCAGCTGTGGCAGGAGACCGGGCCTGCAACGCACCGCCGGCGCGTGAGATGAGAAAGTGTCCCTGTTCGGGCGCCATTCTGTGGTAAATAAAATATACCGGACTGAATTTCATACGGGATCTTAAATAAAGTAAAATAGCTCAAAATAACAAGAGGCAGAATCCGTGGTATAAGAGGTTTTCTAATGGGCTTTATTCCATTCAAAATGGCCGACTCGAGTCGCGGCCTTCAGGTTCCGTCACCACGAGGGTTCAGGAAGTGAAGTACAATAATTCATTGACAGACATGTATTTTTATAATAAGTGCATTACAATGAAACGAATGTAAAAGGCGTAACATTTGATAAGAAAAATGACGTGACAGTGACATAATCGAAACTAGGCGTCACAAGGAATAAAAGAAACATGATTGGTTTGCATTATCAGACATAGGTGGATCTATAAGATAATACTTGGCATAGATGCGCGCGCAGCAGCATGACGTGTAATTGACGTGCAACTAGGGGGTGAAGGGGACTTGACATTTAGCTCTACATGTGGAGACGAGAAGTCTGGGGGGTCAAGTCAACCTAATCCCAAATCATATCTACCATCCTATGTTTGGAGAACTATGTTATCCACAAGGAAGGACTCTCGGACAGAATCTATTCTATACTAACTGTGTGTGCGTGTACAAGCGTCTAAGTGTCTATATGAGATGCGAGGGGCAGAAAACTTTCCATGGCAGCAGGACTATGAATCACTTGCAGAAGGACGGAAAGGCTGAGTCCTTGCTTGTGAGCTAAAGGAAATGTTTACCTAAATCACTTGACAGGAATGCATCGGCTGAAGAGCAAAATAGATAATTCGAAGGTGAAATACAGCTTCTTGGCAGGCATGCGAAAACTGGCCGAGGCAGGCACCGTTAGCTGCACAGGGAGTAGGACAAAGTTCATGGATACAGATGCGAGCTCAAGCTGAAGCTGTCAAAGACAGAGAGCAGGGAAAGGCTTTGAGGACAGAATCGGGCCTACTTGCCTGAACTGTAAAAATGGAGTAACTTAGCCATATAAAGTCGGTGGCCTTTCATACCTAGGAATCGAATATCCAGCCCATCGATGGCGGATCTGACAGAGAACATGTTGACGGTAGACACACATATGTTTGCGTCTTAGAAACTGGAACTGGAGGGAACATACATGTACTTGTAACATGCATATAGAACCGTTGGGGTCCAAGATAGGGGACATAACTGATCAGGAAAATCCACATTTCCACAGGAGGGCCGGCCGGGGTCAGGAGGAGAGGTCTCCGGGGAGAGCCGTCTCCATCGATCGTACAGACAAGTAACTTCCCCCCCACAGACAGATATCACACACGGATAAGGTTCAGTGTTCTTTATAAGCACTTATTTAAGGTACGGTTAAATGGTACAAGGAGGTCTGGACTCAGGGGTCCCCTCGATTAGAGTCTCGCAAGGTAGGGAAGGGGGTAGCGGGACAGTCTATTTACCAATCAGGTAGTTCGGATGAGGTGATGATGAGCTCACAATCCTCGAGCTTGGTGGTTAGGTGGTATGGGCCGCGGCAGCGCCAGCAGGTCCCGGTGTGGATGGTCGATACAACGGGCCGCGGCAGCGCCAGCAGGTCCCCGGAAGATATACGGTCCGCGGCAGCGCCAGCAGGTCCCGGTGAGGATGGTCGTTACAACGGGCCGCGGCAGCGCCAGCAGGTCCCAGGAAGATGACTGTTGCAGAAGGCCGCGGCAGCGCCAGCAGGTCCCGGTGAGGATGGTCGTTACAACGGGCCGCGGCAGCGCCAGCAGGTCCCAGGAAGATGAAGGTTGCAGAAGGCCGCGGCAGCGCCAGCAGGCAGGACGATGGTTCACAAGAGCGGGCTACGGCAGCGCCAGTAGACCGTCAGGGTTGAGTTCACTCGGTGTCTCTCGACTCCAGGATACAACTGCCTTCCTGCTCCGGAGCTGCCTCAGTTATAGGGCTGGTGCCCTTTGATGTCCGGACCCTCGCACTTGGAGGTCGGAGGGTCCGGGATGAAGGTGTCCAGACACCCAGCAGGGGGTGGAGCCAGTGCCTGGGGGAGCTGGGGGCGATCGGCACCTGGCGGGGGAGAGCCCTTGACACTTCGTTCTCCCATTGACCTGCCAAGTGGTCCGCTCACCTCCTGGGTGGATGGTGGTGCCGGGATGTCGGGGCCGGCCAGGCCCGGGGTTAGGGTCGAGGGGAGGCCATGCGGCCGCGTGGTGCAGGGCCCAAGATGGCGGCTTGACCCGGCCGGGAAAGCCGGTGGGGCTGGACCCCGTGATGAGTAGGGGTCCGAGGGCAGAGGGTCCGTCGGGAGACGGAGTACAGGTGCTTGTTGCGGGGATATGCCAGGTGGGCCGGAGTTCGGGCCCTGCCGAGCGGGGAGGGAGCAAGCCGTCTGTGAGGCCTGTCCAACACTGGTCCGACAACTGCACTGATTGCAGCCCAGGTTAAAACCGTCCATATGGACACAAGTGATCCAGGTGCGACACCTGCTCTGATTGCAGCCTAGGTTTAGATCCTCCATCTGGACACACGTGATCCAGGTGCGACACCTGCTCTGATTGCAGCCCAGGTTAAGACCGTTCATCTGGACACAAGTGATCCAGTTGCGACAACTGCTCTGATTGGAGCCCAGGTTAAGAACCTCCATCTGGACACAAGTGATCCAGGTGCAACACCTGATCTGATTGCAGCCCAGGTTAAGACCGTCCATCTGGACACAAGTGATCCTGGTGCGACATCTGCTCTGATTGCAGCCCAGGTTAAGAACGTCCATCTGGACACAAGTGATCCAGGTGCAACACCTGCACTTATTGCAGCCCAGGTTAAAAACGTCCATCTGGACACAAGTGATCCAGGTGTGACACCTGCTCTGATTGCTGCCCAGGTTAAGAACCTCCATCTTGACACCAGTGATCCAGGTGCGACACCTGCTCTGGTTGCAGCCCAGGTTAAGAACGTCCATCTGGACACAAGTGATCCAGGTGCGACACCTGCTCTGATAGCAGCCCAGGTTAAGACCATCCATCTGGACACAAATGATCCAGGGGCGACACCTGCTTTGACTGCAGCCCAGGTTAAGAACGTCCATCTGGACACAAGTGATCCAGGTGTGACACCTGCTCTGATTGCTGCCCAGGTTAAGAACCTCCATCTTGACACAAGTGATCCAGGTGCAACACCTGCTCTGGTTGCAGCCCAGGTTAAGAACGTCCATCTGGACACAAGTGATCCAGGTGCGACACCTGCTCTGATTGCAGCCCAGGTTAAGACCATCCATCTGGACATAAATGATCCAGGGGCAGTTGTCTACAATCCTTGCAGCCCAGATTAATACTGTCCATCTGGACACAATTGATCCCAGTGCGACACCTGCTCTGATTGCAGCCCAGGTAAAGACAGTCCATCTGGACACAAGTGATCCAGGTGCGACACCTGCTCTGATTGCAGTCTAGGTTAAGAACCTCCATCTGGACACACGTGATCCAGGTGTGATAGCTGCTCTGATTGCAGCCCAGGTTAAGACTGTCCATCTGGACACAAGTGACCCAGGTGCGACACCTGTTCTGATTGCAGCCCAGGTAAAAAACGTCCATCTGGACACAAGTGATCCAAGTGCGACACCTGCTCTGATTGCAGCCCAGGTTAAGACCGTCCATCTGGACACAAGTGATCCAGGTGCGACACCTGCTCTGATTGCAGTCTAGGTTAAGAACTTCCATCTGGACACACGTGATCCAGGTGTGATACCTGCTCTGATTGCAGCCCAGGTTAAGACTGTCCATCTGGACACAAGTGACCCAGGTGCGACACCTGTTCTGATTGCAGCCCAGGTAAAGAACGTCCATCTGGACACAACTGATCCAGGTGCGACACCTGCTCTGATTGCAGCCCACGTAAAGACCGTCCATCTGGACGCAAGTGATCCAGTTGCGACACCTGCTCTGATTGCAGCCCTGGTTAAGACCGTCCATCTGGACACAAGCGATCCAGGTGCGACAACTGCTCTGATTGCAGCCCAGGTTAAGAACCTCCATCTGGACACAAGTGATTCAGGTGCAACACCTGATCTGATTGCAGCCCAGGTTAAGACCGTCCATCTGGACACAAGTGATCCTGGTGCGACATCTGCTCTGATTGCAGCCCAGGTTAATACCGTCCATCTGGACACAATTGATCCTGGTGCGACACCTGCACTAATTGCAGCCCAGGTTAAGACCGTCCATCTGGACACAAGTGAACCAGGTGCGACACCTGCTCTGATTGCAGCCCAGGTTAAGACTGTCCATCTGGCCACAATTGATCCAGGTGTGACACCTGCTCTGATTGCAGCCCAGGTTTAGAACCTCCATCTGGACACATGTGATCCAGATGCGACACCTGCTCCGGTTGCAGCCCAGGTAAAGAACATTGTTCTGGACACAAGTGATCCAGGTGCAACACCTGCACTGATTGCAGCCCAGGTTAAAAACATCCATCTGGACACAAGTGATCCAGGTGCGACACCTGCTCTGATTGCTGCCCAGGTTAAGAACCTCTATCTGGACACAAGTGATCCAGGTGCAACACCTACTCTGATTGCAGCCCAGGTAAAGACCGTCCATCTTGACACAAGTGATCCAGGTGCGACACCTGCTCTGATTGCTGCCCAGGTTAAGAACCTCCATCTTGACACAAGTGATCCAGGTGCGACACCTGCTCTGGTTGCAGCCCAGGTTAAGAACGTCCATCTGGACACAAGTGATCCAGGTGCAACACCTGCACTGATTGCAGCCCAGGTTAAAAACGTCCATCTGGACACAAGTGATCCAGGTGTGACACCTGCTCTGATTGCTGCCCAGGTTAAGAACCTCCATCTTGACACAAGTGATCCAGGTGCGACACCTGCTCTGGTTGCAGCCCAGGTTAAGAACGTCCATCTGGACACAAGTGATCCAGGTGCGACACCTGCTCAGATTGCAGCCCAGGTTAAGACCATCCATCTGGACACAAATGACCAGGTGCGACACCTGCTCTGATTGCAACCCAGGTTAAGAACGTCCATCTGGACACAAGTGATCCAGGTGCAACACCTGCTCTGATTGCAGCCTAGGTTAAGACCGTTCATCTGGACACAAGTGATCCAGGTGCGACAACTGCTCTGATTGCAGCCCAGGTGAAGAACCTCCATCTGGACACAAGTGATCCAGGTGCAACACCTGATCTGATTGCAGCCCAGGTTAAGACCGTCCATCTGGACACAAGTGATCCTGGTGCGAAATCTGCTCTGATTGCAGCCCAGGTTAATACCGTCCATCTGGACACAAGTGATCCTGGTGCGACACCTGCACTGATTGCAGCCCAGGTTAAGACCGTCCATCTGGACACAAGTGATCCAGGTGCGACACCTGCTCTGATTGCAGCCCAGGTTAAGACCGTCCAACTAGACACAAGTGATCCAGGTGCGACACCTGCTCTGATTGCAGCCCAGGTTAAGAACGTCCATCTGGACACAACTGATCCAGGTGCGACATCTGCTCTGATTGCAGTCCAGGTTAAGACCGTCCATCTGGACACAAGTGATCCTGGTGCGACATCTGCTCTGAAGGCAGCCCAGGTTAAGAACCTCCATCTGGACACACATGATCCAGGTGCGACACCTGCTCTGATTGCACTCCAGTTTAAGACCGTCCATCTGGACAGAAGTGACCAAGGTGCGACACCTGCTCTGATTGCAACCCAGGTTAAGACCTTCGATCTGGGCACAAGTGATCCAGGTGCGACATATGCTGTGATTGCAGCCCAGGTTAAGACCGTCCATCTGGACAAAAGTGATCCTGGTGCGACAACTGCACCGATTGCAGCCCAGGTTAAGACCGTCCATCTGGGCACAAGTGATCCAGGTGCGACATCTGCTGTGATCGCAGCCCAGGTTAAGACCGTCCATCTGGACACAAGTGATCCTGGTGCGACACCTGCACTAATTGCAGCCCAGGTTAAGACTGTCCATCTGGACACAAGTGATCCAGGTGCGACACCTGCTCTGATTGCAGCCTAGGTTAAGATCCTCCATCTGGACACAAGTGATCCAGGTGCGACACCTGCTCTGATTGCAGCCCAGGTTAAGACCATCCATCTGGACACAAATGACCAGGTACGACACCTGCTCTGATTGCAACCCAGGTTAAGAACGTCCATCTGGACACAAGTGATCCAGGTGCGACACCTGCTCTGATTGCAGCCCAGGTTAAGACCGTTCATCTGGACACAAGTGATCCAGGTGCGACAACTGCTCTGATTGCAGCCCGGGTTAAGAACCTCCATCTGGACACAAGTGACCAGGTGCAACACCTGATCTGATTGCAGCCCAGGTTAAGACCGTCCATCTGGACACAAGTGATCTTATTGCGACATTTGCTCTGATTGCAGCCCAGGTTAATACCGTCCATCTGGACACAAGTGATCCTGGTGCGGCACCTGCACTGATTGCAGCCCAGGTTAAGACCGTCCATCTGGACACAAGTGATCCAGGTGCGACACCTGCTCTGATTGCAGCCCAGGTTAAGACCGTCCATCTAGACACAAGTGATCCAGGTGCGACACCTGCTCTGATTGCAGCCCAGGTTAAGAACGTCCATCTGGACACAACTGATCCAGGTGCGACATCTGCTCTGATTGCAGCCCAGGTTAAGACCGTCCATCTGGACACAAGTGATCCTGGTGCGACATCTGCTCTGATTGCAGCCCAGGTTAATACCGTCCATCTGGACACAAGTGATCCTGGTGCGACACCTGCACTGATTGCAGCCCAGGTTAAGACCGTCCATCTGGACACAAGTGATCCAGGTGCGACACCTGCTCTGATTGCAGCCTAGGTTAAGACCGTCCATCTAGACACAAGTGATCCAGGTGCGACACCTGCTCTGATTGCAGCCCAGGTTAAGAACCTCCATCTGGACACAAGTGATCCAGGTGCAACACCTGCTCTGATTGCAGCCCAGGTAAAGACCGTCCATCTTGACACAAGTGATCCAGGTGCGACACCTGCTCTGGTTGCAGCCCAGGTTAAGAACGTCCATCTGGACACATGTTATCCAGGTGCGACACCTGCTCTGATTGCAGCCTAGGTTAAGACCATCCATCTGGACACAAATGATCCAGGGGCAGTTGTCCGCACTCCTTGCAGCCCAGATTAATACCGTCCATCTGGACACAATTGATCCCAGTGCGACACCTGCTCTGATTGCAGACGAGGTTAAGACAGTCCATCGGGACATAAGTGATCTAGGTGTGACACCTGCTCTGATTGCAGCCCAGGTTAAGACCGTCCATCTGGACACAAGTGATCCAGGTGCGACACCTGCTCTGATTGCAGTCTAGGTTAAGAACCTCCATCTGGACACACGTGATCCAGGTGTGATAGCTGCTCTGATTGCAGCCTAGGTTAAGACAGTCCATCTAGACACAAGTGATCCAGGTGCGACACCTGCTCTGATTGCAGCCCAGGTTAAGACCGTCCATCTGGACACAAGTGATCCTGGTGCGACACCTGCACTAATTGCAGCCCAGGTTAAGACTGTCCATCTGGACACAAGTGATCCAGGTGCGACACCTGCTCTGATTGCAGCCTAGGTTAAGATCCTCCATCTGGACACAAGTGATCCAGGTGCGACACCTGCTCTGATTGCAGCCCAGGTTAAGACCATCCATCTGGACACAAATGACCAGGTACGACACCTGCTCTGATTGCAACCCAGGTTAAGAACATCCATCTGGACACAAGTGATCCAGGTGCGACACCTGCTCTGATTGCAGCCCAGGTTAAGACCGTTCATCTGGACACAAGTGATCCAGGTGCGACAACTGCTCTGATTGCAGCCCGGGTTAAGAACCTCCATCTGGACACAAGTGATCCAGGTGCAACACCTGATCTGATTGCAGCCCAGGTTAAGACCGTCCATCTGGACACAAGTGATCCTATTGCGACATCTGCTCTGATTGCAGCCCAGGTTAAGAACGTCCATCTGGACACAAATGATCCAGGGGCAGTTGTCCGCACTCCTTGCAGCCCAGATTAATATCGTCCATCTGGACACAATTGATCCCAGTGCGACACCTGCTCTGATTGCAGCCGAGGTTAAGACAGTCCATCGGGACATAAGTGATCTAGGTGTGACACCTGCTCTGATTGCAGCCCAGGCAAAGACTGTCCATCTGGACACAAGTGATCCAGGTGCGACAACTGCACTGATTGCAGCCCAGGTTAAAACCATCCATCTGGACACAAGTGATCCAGGTGCGACACCTGCTCTGATTGCAGCCTAGGTTAAGAACCTCCATCTGGACACACGTGATCCAGGTGCGACACCTGCTCTGATTGCAGTCCAGGTTAAGACCGTCCATCTGGACACAAGTGATCCTGGTGCGACATCTGCTCTGAATGCAGCCCAGGTTAAGAACCTCCATCTGGACACACGTGATCCAGGTGCGACACCTGCTCTGATTGCAGTCCAGGTTAAGACCGTCCATCTGGACACAAGTGACCAAGGTGCGACACCTGCTCTGATTGCAACCCAGGTTAAGACCTTCGATCTGGGCACAAGTGATCCAGGATAGACATATGCTGTGATTGCATCCCAGGTTAAGACCGTCCATCTGGACACAAGTGATCCTGGTGCGACAACTGCACTGATTGCAGCCCAGGTTAAAACCGTTCATATGGACACAAGTGATCCAGGTGCGACACCTGCTCTGATTGCAGCCTAGGTTTAGATCCTCCATCTGGACACACGTGATCCAGGTGCGACACCTGCTCTGATTGCAGCCCAGGTTAAGACCGTTCATCTGGACACAAGTGATCCAGGTGCGACAACTGCTCTGATTGGAGCCCAGGTTAAGAACCTCCATCTGGACACAAGTGATCCAGGTGCAACACCTGATCTGATTGCAGCCCAGGTTAAGACCGTCCATCTGGACACAAGTGATCCTGGTGCGACATCTGCTCTGATTGCAGCCCAGGTTAATACCGTCCATCTGGACACAAGTGATCCAGGTGCGACACCTGCTCTGATTGCTGCCCAGGTTAAGAACCTCCATCTTGACACAAGTGATCCAGGTGCGACACCTGCTCTGGTTGCAGCCCAGGTTAAGAACGTCCATCTGGACACAAGTGATCCAGGTGCAACACCTGCACTGATTGCAGCCCAGGTTAAAAACGTCCATCTGGACACAAGTGATCCAGGTGTGACACCTGCTCTGATTGCTGCCCAGGTTAAGAACCTCCATCTTGACACAAGTGATCCAGGTGCGACACCTGCTCTGGTTGCAGCCCAGGTTAAGAACGTCCATCTGGACACAAGTGATCCAGGTGCGACACCTGCTCTGATTGCAGCCCAGGTTAAGACCATCCATCTGGACACAAATGATCCAGGGGCGACACCTGCTTTGACTGCAGCCCAGGTTAAGAACCTCCATCTGGACACAAGTGATCCAGGTGTGACACCTGCTCTGATTGCTGCCCAGGTTAAGAACCTCCATCTTGACACAAGTGATCCAGGTGCAACACCTGCTCTGGTTGCAGCCCAGGTTAAGAACGTCCATCTGGACACAAGTGATCCAGGTGCGACACCTGCTCTGATTGCAGCCCAGGTTAAGACCATCCATCTGGACACAAATGATCCAGGGGCAGTTGTCTACAATCCTTGCAGCCCAGATTAATACTGTCCATCTGGACACAATTGATCCCAGTGCGACACCTGCTCTGATTGCAGCCCAGGTAAAGACAGTCCATCGGGACATAAGTGATCTAGGTGGGACACCTGCTCTGATTGCAGCCCAGGTTAAGACCGTCCATCTGGACACAAGTGATCCAGGTGCGACACCTGCTCTGATTGCAGCTCAGGTTAAGACCGTCCATCTAGACACAAGTGATCCAGGTGCGACACCTGCTCTGATTGCAGCCCAGGTTAAGAACCTCCATCTGGACACAAGTGATCCAGGTGCAACACCTGCTCTGATTGCAGCCCAGGTAAAGACCGTCCATCTTGACACAAGTGATCCAGGTGCGACACCTGCTCTGGTTGCAGCCCAGGTTAAGAACGTCCATCTGGACACATGTTATCCAGGTGCGACACCTGCTCTGATTGCAGCCTAGGTTAAGACCATCCATCTGGACACAAATGATCCAGGGGCAGTTGTCCGCACTCCTTGCAGCCCAGATTAATACCGTCCATCTGGACACAATTGATCCCAGTGCAACACCTGCTCTGATTGCAGCCGAGGTTAAGACAGTCCATCGGGACATAAGTGATCTAGGTGTGACACCTGCTCTGATTGCAGCCCAGGTTAAGACCGTCCATCTGGACACAAGTGATCCTGGTGCGACACCTGCACTAATTGCAGCCCAGGTTAAGACTGTCCATCTGGACACAAGTGATCCAGGTGCGACACCTGCTCTGATTGCAGCCTAGGTTAAGATCCTCCATCTGTACACAAGTGATCCAGGTGCGACACCTGCTCTGATTGCAGCCCAGGTTAAGACCATCCATCTGGACACAAATGACCAGGTACGACACCTGCTCTGATTGCAACCCAGGTTAAGAACGTCCATCTGGACAGAAGTGATCCAGGTGCGACACCTGCTCTGATTGCAGCCCAGGTTAAGACCGTTCATCTGGACACAAGTGATCCAGGTGCGACAACTGCTCTGATTGCAGCCCGGGTTAAGAACCTCCATCTGGACACAAGTGATCCAGGTGCAACACCTGATCTGATTGCAGCCCAGGTTAAGACCGTCCATCTGGACACAAGTGATCCTATTGCGACATCTGCTCTGATTGCAGCCCAGGTTAAGAACGTCCATCTGGACACAAATGATCCAGGGGCAGTTGTCCGCACTCCTTGCAGCCCAGATTAATACCGTCCATCTGGACACAATTGATCCCAGTGCGACACCTGCTCTGATTGCAGCCGAGGTTAAGACAGTCCATCGGGACATAAGTGATCTAGGTGTGACACCTGCTCTGATTGCAGCCCAGGCAAAGACCGTCCATCTGGACACAAGTGATCCAGGTGCGACAACTGCACTGATTGCAGCCCAGGTTAAAACCGTCCATCTGGACACAAGTGATCCAGGTGCGACACCTGCTCTGATTGCAGCCTAGGTTAAGAACCTCCATCTGGACACACGTGATCCAGGTGCGACACCTGCTCTGATTGCAGTCCAGGTTAAGACCGTCCATCTGGACACAAGTGATCCTGGTGCGACATCTGCTCTGAATGCAGCCCAGGTTAAGAACCTCCATCTGGACACACGTGATCCAGGTGCGACACCTGCTCTGATTGCAGTCCAGGTTAAGACCGTCCATCTGGACACAAGTGACCTAGGTGCGACACCTGCTCTGATTGCAACCCAGGTTAAGACCTTCGATCTGGGCACAAGTGATCCAGGTGCGACATATGCTGTGATTGCAGCCCAGGTTAAGACCGTCCATCTGGACACAAGTGATCCTGGTGCGACAACTGCACTGATTGCAGCCCAGGTTAAAACCGTCCATATGAACACAAGTGATCCAGGTGCGACACCTGCTCTGATTGCAGCCTAGGTTTAGATCCTCCATCTGGACACACGTGATCCAGGTGCGACACCTGCTCTGATTGCAGCCCAGGTTAAGACCGTTCATCTGGACACAAGTGATCCAGGTGCGACAACTGCTCTGATTGGAGCCCAGGTTAAGAACCTCCATCTGGACACAAGTGATCCAGGTGCAACACCTGATCTGATTGCAGCCCAGGTTAAGACCGTCCATCTGGACACAAGTGATCATGGTGCGACATCTGCTCTGATTGCAGCCCAGGTTAATACCGTCCATCTGGACACAAGTGATCCAGGAGCGACACCTGCTCTGATTGCTGCCCAGGTTAAGAACCTCCATCTTGACACAAGTGATCCAGGTGCGACACCTGCTCTGGTTGCAGCCCAGGTTAAGAACGTCCATCTGGACACAAGTGATCCAGGTGCAACACCTGCACTGATTGCAGCCCAGGTTAAAAACGTCCATCTGGACACAAGTGATCCAGGTGTGACACCTGCTCTGATTGCTGCCCAGGTTAAGAACCTCCATCTTGACACAAGTGATCCAGGTGCGACACCTGCTCTGGTTGCAGCCCAGGTTAAGAACGTCCATCTGGACACAAGTGATCCAGGTGCGACACCTGCTCTGATTGCAGCCCAGGTTAAGACCATCCATCTGGACACAAATGATCCAGGGGCGACACCTGCTTTGACTGCAGCCCAGGTTAAGAACCTCCATCTGGACACAAGTGATCCAGGTGTGACACCTGCTCTGATTGCTGCCCAGGTTAAGAACCTCCATCTTGACACAAGTGATCCAGGTGCAACACCTGCTCTGGTTGCAGCCCAGGTTAAGAACGTCCATCTGGACACAAGTGATCCAGGTGCGACACCTGCTCTGATTGCAGCCCAGGTTAAGACCATCCATCTGGACACATATGATCCAGGGGCAGTTGTCTACAATCCTTGCAGCCCAGATTAATACTGTCCATCTGGACACAATTGATCCCAGTGCGACACCTGCTCTGATTGCAGCCCAGGTAAAGACAGTCCATCGGGACATAAGTGATCTAGGTGCGACACCTGCTCTGATTGCAGCCCAGGTTAAGACCGTCCATCTGGACACAAGTGATCCAGGTGCGACACCTGCTCTGATTGCAGCCCAGGTTAAGACCGTCCATCTAGACACAAGTGATCCAGGTGCGACACCTGCTCTGATTGCAGCCCAGGTTAAGAACGTCCATCTGGACACAACTGATCCAGGTGCGACATCTTCTCTGATTGCAGCCTAGGTTAAGAACTTCCATCTGGACACACGTGATTGTTAGAAAAGGTAGACGGACCGGGAGGACCGGCCGGGGTCAGGGGGAGAGGTCTCCAGGGAGAGCCGTCTCCAGCGATCGTACAGACAAGTAACTTCCCCCCCCACAGACAGATATCACACACGGATAAGGTTCAGTGTTCTTTATAGGTACTTATTTACGATACGGTAGAATGGTACAAGGAGGTCTGGACTCAGGGGTCCCCTCGATTAGAGTCTCGTAAGGTAGGGAAGGGGGTAGCGGGTCAGTCTATTTATCACTCAGGTAGTTCGGATGAGATGATGATGAGCTCACAATCCTCGAGCTTGGTGGTTAGGTGGTACGGTCCGCGGCAGCGCCAGCAGGTCCCGGTGAGGATGGTCGGTACAACGGGCCGCGGCAGCGCCAGCAGGTCCCAGGAAGATGTACGGTCCGCGGCAGCGCCAGCAGGTCCCGGTGAGGATGGTCGTTACAACGGGCCGCGGCAGCGCCAGCAGGTCCCAGGAAGATGAACGGTCCGCGGCAGCGCCAGCAGGTCCCGGTGAGGGTGGTCGTTACAACGGGCCGCGGCAGCGCCAGCAGGTCCCAGGAAGATGAACGGTCCGCGGCAGCGCCAGCAGGTCCCGGTGAGGGTGGTCGTTACAACGGGCCGCGGCAGCGCCAGCAGGTCCCAGGAAGATAAAGATTGCAGAAGGCCGCGGCAGCGCCAGCAGGCAGGACGATGGTTCACAAGAGCGGGCTACGGCAGCGCCAGTAGACCGTCAGGGTTGAGTTCACTCGGTGTCTCTCGACTCCAGGATACAACTGCCTTCCTGCTCTGGAGCTGCCTCAGTTATAGGGCTGGTGCCCTTTGATGTCCGGGCCCTCGCACTTGGAGGTCGGAGGGTCCGGGATGAAGGTGTCCAGACACCCAGCAGGGGGTGGAGCCAGCGCCTGGGGGAGCTGGAGGCGATCGGCACCTGGCAGGGGGAAGAGCCCTTGACACTTCGTTCTCCCATTGACCTGCCAAGTGGTCCGCTCACCTCCTGGGTGGATGGTGGTGCCGGGATGTCGGGGCCGGCCAGGCCCGGGGTTAGGGTCGAGGGGAGGCCATGCGGCCGCGTGGTGCAGGGCCCAAGATGGCGGCTTGACCCGGCCGGGGAAGCCGGTGGGGCTGGACCCCGTGATGAGTAGGGGTCCGAGGGCAGAGGGTCCGTTGGGAGACGGGGTACAGGTGCTTGCCGCGGGGATAGGCCAGGTGGGCCGGAGTTCGGGCCCTGTCGAGCGGGGAGGGAGCAAGCCGTCTGTGAGGCCTGTCCAACATGCGTCCCCCCCAGCTGAAGGCGGGGAGAGTCACCCATCTCCTTGGGGACTCTCTTCGTCGAGGCGGAAAAAGCGGGACAGGCCATCCGCGTTGGCGTGGTCTTGGCCTGGTCGGTGCTCCACAGTGAAGTCCATTCCCTGCAGGGAAATGGACCAGCGCAAGAGTTTTGGGTTCTCCCCCCGCATCTGCATCAGCCATTGCAGGGGTCGATGGTCGGTTTGTACCCGGAAGTGGGTACCGAAGAGATAGGGTCGGAGCTTTTTGAGGGCCCACACTACTGCGAATGCCTCTCTCTCGATGGTGCTCCAACGCTGTTCTCGGGCCAGGAGACGTCGACTGATGAAGGCCACCGGCTGGTCATGACCTTCGGGGTTCAACTGAGAGAGGACGGCTCCGATGCCGTGGTCGGAGGCGTCGGTCTGCACCACAAATTCCCGACTGTAATCGGGGGCCTGGAGCACTGGGGCGGTGCACAGGGCGGCCTTCAGCTCCTCGAAGGCCGCTTGACAATCAGGAGTCCAGTTGACCCGCTTCGGTTGATTCTTGGATGTGAGACCCGTGAGGGGCCCCACGATGCTGCCGTAGTCCTTCACGAACCGCCGGTAGTAGCCGGTGAGCCCCAAGAAGGCTCGGACCTCGGTCTGGGTGACGGGGGGCTGCCAGGACTGGATGGCAGCAATCTTAGGTTGTAGTGGGGCCACCAGCCCGCTTCCCACTTGGTGCCCAAGGTAGGTCACAGACCCTTGGCCAATTTGGCACTTGCCGGCCTTAATTGTGAGGCCGGCCCGCTGGAGGGCTTGGAGGACCTCTTGGAGGTGACGGAGGTGGTCGGACCAGTGGCGGCTGTATACAGCGATATCGTCCAGGTAGGCAGCGCTGAATTCTTCGAGCCCCGCCAAGACCTGGTTCACAAGACGTTGGAACGTGGCGGGGGCATTCTTCATGCCAAAGGGCATGACCTTAAATTGATAGTGGCCATCGGGGGTGGAGAAGGCGGACCGTTCCTGAGCCCTGGGTGTGAGGCCGATCTGCCAGTAGCCCGCCGTTAGGTCGAAGATACTAAGGTAGCGGGCGGCCCCCAGCCGGTCGATCAGCTCGTCTGCTCGGGGGATGGGATGAGCGTCGGTCCGGGTGACAGCGTTCAAGCCCCGGTAGTCGACGCAGAATCTCAGTTCAGGGGCGGTGCCGGGGGCAGCGGCCTTGGGAACTAATACAACCGGACTGGCCCAGGGACTGTCCGAGGGCTCGATGACCCCGATCGTGAGCATCTTGGCCACTTCCTCCTGTATGCAGGCCCGTACCCGATCTGGTACGCGGTAGGCCCGGTGCCGGACAGGGGGACTGTCCCCGGTGTCTACGTCGTGCAAACACCAAGGGGTGACCCCGGGGGTGAGGGAGAACAGGGCAGCGAACTGCAGCAGGGGGTCCCGGCAGTCCTGGCGTTGCTCCGAAGTGAGGGCGTCAGAGAGCCGGACCCCATCCACGGAGCCGTCCTTCTCCTGAGTCTTTAGGAGATCCGGGAGGGGCTCGGAGTCTTCTTCTGTACCACTGTCTGTAGCCATCAAGAGGCTAAGTTCGGAGCGCACAAAGTGTGGCTTGAGCCGGTTGGTGTGGAGGACCCGCAGGGGGTTCCGGGGGGACCCCATGTCGATGAGGTAAGTGACGGGGCTTTTACGTTCGACCACTTTGAAGGGCCCCGTCCACTTGTCTTGCAGGGCACATGGTTCGGTGGGGGACATCACCCATACTTGCTGCCCAGGCTCGAATTCAACGGAGGAGGCATTGTGATCATACCACCTCTTCATGTCCTCCTGGCTGGCCTCGAGGTTCGCCTTGGCCATCTCCCTGAAGCGCCGGGTCTGGTTTCGTAGGGCCAGGATGTACTTGAAGACGTCTGGAGGGGTCGTTAAGGGGGCCATCTCCCAACCTTCCTTGACTAGGCTGAGGGGCCCTCGCACAGGGTGCCCGTACAGGAGTTCGAAAGGGCTAAAGCCGAGGGACTTCTGGGGGACTTCTCGGTAGGCGAAGAGGAGGCACGGGAGTAGGACATCCCACTGGCGACGGAGAGGCTCTTCCAATCCCCCAATCATCCCCTTGAGGGTGCGGTTAAAACGCTCCACTAGTCCGTTCCCTTGGGGGTGATAGGGGGTCGTGAATCTGTAGGTGACCCCGCATTGTTGCCAGAGGGACTTCATGTATTTAGATATGAAATTCGTACCTCGGTCGCTGACGACTTCTCGGGGGAAGCCTACCCGGGAGAAGATCCCCATCAGGGCCCGGCCAACCACCGGAGCTGTCACTGTCCGTAGGGGCACCGCCTCGGGGTAGCGGGTGGCATGGTCCACTAGTACCAAGATGAACCTGTGTCCTTGTGCCGTGCGGGGGTCCAGAGGCCCCACAATGTCTATCCCCACCCTCTCGAACGGGGTGGTGACCACAGGGAAGGGTTGCAGAGGGGCCTTCAGCTTCCGACCACTCTTCCCGCTGGCTTGGCACGTGGGGCAAGATCGGCAGTGGTTCAGGACGTCATTCCTCATTTTCGGCCAGAAAAAGTGGGTCACCAGGCGACTGTATGTTTTGTCCTGGCCCAGGTGTCCAGCCAGGGGGACATCGTAGGCCAAGTTGAGCAGAAAGTCTCGGAAGCGGAGCGGTACCACCAGAACTCGACCGGCCCCCAGCTCGGCTATTCTTTGCTCGCTGTAGAGCAGGTCGTTGTCCCAGTAGACCCAGTGGGTGCCGGTGGTGTCCCCGGCGTTTTGGGTATTGGCTTGTTGGCGGAGTCCCTCGAGGGAGGGACAGCTCTTTTGTTCCTGGCGGAACTGTTCTTGGGTGGGCCCCCCCTCTTGACGCCACTGAGCCAGATCCGGGAGGTCCTGGTGCTGCGCGTCTTCTTCGATAGTCGGGTCCGGGAGGTCGGACTCGCCGTTGTCCTCTACGGGGGCAACCGGGGGCGGAGGTGCTGGCCATTCGGTTTCTTCTGATCGGGGGGCGGCACGGGCGGCCATGGATCGGGTGGTTATGCAGGCCCAGTCCGGGAGGCCCAGCATCCCCAGGTGCTCTCTTCTCTCGACGGCGGCCCACGGGGAACTCTCGAGGTCGTTCCCCAGGAGGCAGTCCACGGGGGCATCGTCCCGGACCGTCACCTTCAGTAGGCCGGAGACCCCTCCCCATTCAAACGGGACGCAGGCCATCTTACACATACTCTCAGAGTTATCTGCCGAGTGGACGGGGCAGAGAATGTTCGGCAGGATCTGTTCGGGCTTCACCAGATGACAGCGGACGGCCGTCACGCTGGCGCCGGTGTCACGCAAGGCCTCGGCTCTCTGTCCATTAATGGTCACCCACTGACCGTATTTTCTGGTGTTGGCGGGTAGGGGAGCCCGCGGAACCATGTCTCTTCCCCCTAGGCATGCCAGGACCATGGCGGCCGGTTCCCACCCTTGCTGGGCCGGCTCGTACTCTTCGGGTCCCTCCGATGATTGCTCTTCCCCTAGGGCAGCGGCCGCTACCTGGCGGGGCTTGGGTGTTTGGTTTAGCGGGCAGGTCGGGTCGTTGGCGTAGTGGCCTAGTCGCTGGCACCGGTGGCACGTGACGTTGGCTCGGTACCCAGGCCGCAACGGGGGGTTGCCCCGGCCGGCCGGAGGCGGGGTGCTGGCCACGGGTGTTGCTGGTAAGGCGTCTCTCCCTCGCCCCTGGCCCCCTCCTCCTCCCCGAGGACGGTGCTGGCCTTGGTTGCCTCTGTTCTGGTCGTGGGGCCCTCTCCGGCCCACTCGGGTGCTTTCCCACCGGTCAGCTTCGGCGGCGAGCTGCCGGGGGTCAGTCAGCTTACTGTCGAGTAGGTGCTGCCTGAGCTCGACGAAACAGTTGTTTGATAGGTGCTCCCATACCATAAGGTTGAAGAGTTGTTCGTAGGTGGTGACCTGACTTCCCTTGATCCAACCTTCGAATGCCCGGCTGAAATAGTTCACGTATTCTACCCAAGTTGTACCTGGGATCCTGGTGCAATCTCTGAACCTCTGGCGGTACATCTCGGGCGTGAGGCCGTAGCGGGTGAGGAGGGCAGCCTTCATGTGGTCGTAGGACGACATTTGGTGATCGGGGAGCTGCAGCAGGGCATCGCGACCCTCGTTGATAAATCTCCCCCAAAGTCCGGCTCCCCAATCACTCCGGTCGATCCGGTGGGAGGTCATTGCGATCTCATAGGCTTTAAACCACTGTTGTATGTCGTCTTCTCGGACATATTCGCGGACAACATCCTTGGGGATGTGAACCTTTTTCTCACTTGGCCCCGGGGTGTGTGGTCGCTCAGGCACCCCCAGTTCCTTATTCTGTTTGCGCAGTTCTATTTCCGCTAGTCGGCGCTCGTGCTCGAGCGTTATTTTTTTCTCTTCCAGCTCTCTCTGTCTCTGCTTTTCTTCTCGTTCCTCTCGAAGCCGCATATGCTCGAGGTTGAGTTTCTGTTCAGCTAACTTGAGTTCCCCATCCATCTTGAGTCGTGCCATCTCCAACTCGTGTAATCTGACTCTGTCTCTTTCTCGGATCTCCTCTTGCGGGAGGCCCGTTCCTCGCTCCTCGGGAGCCGTGGCGTTCTCCTCTGGTGTGACGCTGGTTTGGTCGGAGGGTCCTGTGACCCCCGTTTCTGTCCATGACTCCAGAGCGCGCTTTAGATCATCCTTGGTACTCAGGCCGGTGGTAGCAATGCCAAGTTCTATGCAAAATTGTCTCAGTTCGCGGTGGTTGTATTCTTCTAACTTCTCCATTTGGAATTTCTCGGTGGAGCTGCTATCTTTGGTCGACATCGTGCTTATGTCGTGGGGTGAGCTACTTTCTGTACGATTACGCGTTGATTCGGATCGCGCCGCTGGCCACCAATGTTAGAAAAGGTAGACGGACCGGGAGGACCGGCCGGGGTCAGGGGGAGAGGTCTCCAGGGAGAGCCGTCTCCAGCGATCGTACAGACAAGTAACTTCCCCCCCCACAGACAGATATCACACACGGATAAGGTTCAGTGTTCTTTATAGGTACTTATTTACGATACGGTAGAATGGTACAAGGAGGTCTGGACTCAGGGGTCCCCTCGATTAGAGTCTCGTAAGGTAGGGAAGGGGGTAGCGGGTCAGTCTATTTACCACTCAGGTAGTTCGGATGAGATGATGATGAGCTCACAATCCTCGAGCTTGGTGGTTAGGTGGTACGGTCCGCGGCAGCGCCAGCAGGTCCCGGTGAGGATGGTCGGTACAACGGGCCGCGGCAGCGCCAGCAGGTCCCAGGAAGATGTACGGTCCGCGGCAGCGCCAGCAGGTCCCGGTGAGGATGGTCGTTACAACGGGCCGCGGCAGCGCCAGCAGGTCCCAGGAAGATGAACGGTCCGCGGCAGCGCCAGCAGGTCCCGGTGAGGGTGGTCGTTACAACGGGCCGCGGCAGCGCCAGCAGGTCCCAGGAAGATGAACGGTCCGCGGCAGCGCCAGCAGGTCCCGGTGAGGGTGGTCGTTACAACGGGCCGCGGCAGCGCCAGCAGGTCCCAGGAAGATAAAGATTGCAGAAGGCCGCGGCAGCGCCAGCAGGCAGGACGATGGTTCACAAGAGCGGGCTACGGCAGCGCCAGTAGACCGTCAGGGTTGAGTTCACTCGGTGTCTCTCGACTCCAGGATACAACTGCCTTCCTGCTCTGGAGCTGCCTCAGTTATAGGGCTGGTGCCCTTTGATGTCCGGGCCCTCGCACTTGGAGGTCGGAGGGTCCGGGATGAAGGTGTCCAGACACCCAGCAGGGGGTGGAGCCAGCGCCTGGGGGAGCTGGAGGCGATCGGCACCTGGCAGGGGGAAGAGCCCTTGACACTTCGTTCTCCCATTGACCTGCCAAGTGGTCCGCTCACCTCCTGGGTGGATGGTGGTGCCGGGATGTCGGGGCCGGCCAGGCCCGGGGTTAGGGTCGAGGGGAGGCCATGCGGCCGCGTGGTGCAGGGCCCAAGATGGCGGCTTGACCCGGCCGGGGAAGCCGGTGGGGCTGGACCCCGTGATGAGTAGGGGTCCGAGGGCAGAGGGTCCGTCGGGAGACGGGGTACAGGTGCTTGCCGCGGGGATAGGCCAGGTGGGCCGGAGTTCGGGCCCTGTCGAGCGGGGAGGGAGCAAGCCGTCTGTGAGGCCTGTCCAACAGTGATCCAGGTGCAACACCTGCTCTGATTGCAGTCCAGGTTAAGACCGTCCATCTGGACACAAGTGATCCTGGTGCGACATCTGCTCTGAAGGCAGCCCAGGTTAAGAACCTCCATCTGGACACACATGATTCAGGTGCGACACCTGCTCTGATTGCACTCCAGTTTAAGACCGTCTGTTAGAAAGGGTAGACGGACCGGGAGGGTCGGCCAGGGTCAGGAGGAGAGGTCTCCGGGGAGAGCCGTCTCCAGCGATCGTACAGACAAGTAACTTCCCCCCCCACAGACAGATACCACACACGGATAAGGTTCAGTGTTCTTTATAAGCACTTCTTAAGGTACGGTTGAATGGTACAAGGAGGTCTGGACTCAGGGGTCCCCTCGATTCAAGTCTCTCAATGCAGGGTAAGGGGGAGCGGGACAGTCTGTTTACCAGTCAGGTAGTTCGGATGAGATGATGACTAGCTCACAATCCTCGAGCTTGGTGGTTTAGTTGGTACAGGCCGCGGCAGCGCCAGCAGGTCCCGGAAAGATGGTCGGTACACGGTCCGCGGCAGCGCCAGCAGGTCCCGGAAAGATGGTCGATGTACGGTCCGCGGCAGCGCCAGCAGGTCCCGGTGAGGATGGTCGTTACAACGGGCCGCGGCAGCGCCAGCAGGTCCCGACGAGGATGGATGTTGCAGAAGGCCGCGGCAGCGCCAGCAGGCAGGACGATGGTTCACAAGAGCGGGCTACGGCAGCGCCAGTAGTCCGTCAAGGCTGAGTTCTCTCGGTGTCTCTCGACTCCAGGATACAACTGCCTTCCTGCTCCGGAGTTGCCCCAGTTATAGGGCAGGCGCCCTTTGATGTCCGGACCCTCGCACTTGGAGGTCGGAGGGCCCGGGATGAAGGTGTCCAGACACCCAGCAGGGGGTGGAGCCAGCGCCTGGGGGAGCTGGAGGCGATCGGCACCTGGCGGGGGAAGAGCTCTTGACACGTCGTCCTCCCATTGACCTGCCAAGTGGTCCGCTCACCTCCTGGGTGGATGGTGGTGCCGGGATGTCGGGGCCGGCCAGGCCCGGGGTTAGGGTCGGGGCGAGGCCACGCGGCCTCGTGGTGCAGGGCCCAAGATGGCGGCTTGAACCGGCCGGGGGAGCCGGTGGGGCTGGGCCCCGTGATGAGTAGAGGTCCGAGGGTAGAAGATCCGTCGGGAGACGGGGTACAGGTGCTTTTCGTGGGTTATGCCTGGTGGGCCGGAGCTCGGGCCCTGTCGTGCGGGGAGGGAGCAAGCCCTTCGTGTGGCCTGTCCAACACCGTCCATCTGGACACAAGTGACCAAGGTGCGACACCTGCTCTGATTGCAACCCAGGTTAAGACCTTCGATCTGGGCACAAGTGATCCAGGTGCGACATATGCTGTGATTGCAGCCCAGGTTAAGACCGTCTGTTGGACTTGGCCCTTCTGGCAGGTTCACCCCTGAACTTTTTGCTTTTTATTGGTAACTTGGTGTGGTGATTTATTTGGTTTCTGCGCACTTTCCCTGTGTCCCAGGGTAAAGTGCGTGCGCGCTGAGTGCATGTGGTGAGATAGGCCTGCCCTCCCATAGGAATGCATGGGGAATGTATGTGTCCCTAGTAGTTCCTGATGCGTGGGGTGTGCAGGCCCGAGTTTGGTATGTGCGGACTCGTGGGATTGAATGCTGCGCGATGATGTGTGCGGCGTGCATGTACCTAGTGTAGAAGTGCCACTTCTAGAAGTGGGCACTTCTGTGTGCAGTGTGTCTGGCGTGTGATTGGCTGGAGCTGGCTGGTGAGCCTGGCTCCAGGAGTCTGGTTGGGTCTGCCCCAGTGGTGAGTGTGAGATTAGCATGCTGATGGCTGGGGAGGAGTGCCCCTTGGACCTGAATAGGGCAGGGTTTTCCCCACACAGTGCTGGCTCCGCCCCCTGTGGTGCGACTGACGACCCTAGCCCTGCCAGTGAATAGAGTGAGGGGCTGAGCACATCAAGGGTGCTCTCCAACCAGCTGCGACTGGTTTTCCCCCTCACCCTGAACCCAGAACAAAGGGATTTGGCGTATAAAAAGGGGCTGTGTCCCCTTACAAAATGTTCTTGTTCTGCACTTGAATCTACCAGGGGCGTGCTGCTGCTGGGGCCCAGGGGAAGGCTTGTCTCCCTGGGCCCTGCCCAGCCCCTGGATGCCCTGGATGCCGGAGGACTTCTGGGACCGTTCTTTTTGGCCATTGCCCCTTACTTTCTAGGGGCCTCTTTGCTGGGAGCTTTGCTGCTCCATTTCTTTGTGCCAGGACATCTGGGACCGTTTTCCCCCTTTGACTTTGCCCAAGACTTTGTGCAGCCTTTTCTGCGCACTAGAAGCGCTGTGACTTGCTTTCCCCCCAAAGGAGGAGAGCCTGGGGGCTGCGCAGCGCTGTGCTGCCACCCTGGGTGAGGGAATCTCCATCGTGAGGATTCCCCCCATGATGCCTTGATTGCGGATGCCACCCCACTTATGTTATGTTGTTTCGGGTGCCCACCCCGCTCGTGGCTTGATTTGCGGGTCCACCCCGCTTCCGTTGTTCACTTGGCGGGTGCCCACCCCGCATTGTATTGCCTGTGATGGAGGGAGCCTACCCCTCTGTGCTGCCAAAGTTTGCCGCTGCCGCCCGCGGCCCGCCTGGTTGTGGGCGGGGCCGCGGGACGGAAGCGGAAGTGCCGCCATTTGCCCCGGAGCCTCGCAGGCTCCACCAGTGAAGTCCCGGTCCCGAGATGGGGGACCGGGCGAAGGCCGGCGCATCCAGGGACGGGGCTCTCATGAGGTGAGAGAGCCCCGCCAGTACAGAGAAGGCTCGGTCCCCCCAGGGCGAAGAGAGTTCCCGCCCAGAGGCCCGGTGAGTGAGGGCTGAAGGGGGGGCGAGAGAGAGGCACCAGTGCCGGTGCCGACAACCTGGGCGGCCCCGTCGAGCAGCGGGCCGCCCCAACGAAGGGGCCACCATGTCTCAGTCCTGTTTCGGAGTCAGAGCGGCCCCGTATGGTAGTGGGCCGCTCCAACAGGGCACCGGTGTTTCTAGCAAGAGCGCGAGTGGCGCTCCAACGACGGGGCACATGGTTTAGAGCCCTAGCATGGCTCCAACACGGGGGCATGTTTGTTCAAAGCGCCAGGGCGCTCCAATGCGGGACATAGTTGTTTCCCGAGCCCCGTGAGGCTCCCAGGTGAAAAGGGGGCATGAGTATTTAGAGCCGTGAAGGCTCCAACGAACGGGGGCATTTTGTTTCTCGAGTCCCCGAGGAGGGCTCCAACGTTGTGGATATTGTTTCAGGGGCGATTGAGAGCCCCTGCTTTATTTGCCTTCCCCAGCTGCGCAGCACTTAGTGCCAGCTGCAGCGTTTAGGCCCTGCCTTGTCCCCAGCTGCCCAGCAAGTAGTGGGCAGCTGCTACGTTTAGGTTCTGGTGCGACCTGGACTATAATGTGATTTTGGGTGCTAGGAAATGTACTGTGTAGTATGTTTGGCGCACCCTGTGTTCATGCTTTTGGTGCTAGGAAATGTACTGTGTATAATATGTTTTGCGCACCCTGTGTTGTGTACCTCTAAATGGGGTTAGTTCTGCCTAGGAGGTTGTTTTACCTTGTTTAGGTTGATGGTAGGGAGAATGTACTTCCCTGTGTTATGTACGCCCCTAGTGTAGGTATACTTAGGTGGCTAGGTCTAATACGTTAGACCAATGAGAATTGCATAATGTGATTTATGCCCCTGTGATAGATGCAGGATAGGTTTTATACCTGATGCTAGTGTGATGACGCTGAGGTCATTATTGCGCCTGGTAGGGAGAATGTACTTCCCTGTGTTATGTACGCCCCTAGTGTAGGTATACTTAGGTGGCTAGGTCTAATACGTTAGACCAATGAGAATTGCATAATGTGATTTATGCCCCTGTGATAGATGCAGGATAGGTTTTATACCTGATGCTAGTGTGATGACGCTGAGGTCATTATTGCGCCAGTAGAGACTGGTTGTGCTCTACAGTTACTTTGTGTTATGTTCTACGTTTACTATTGGTGATTTGTGCTATGTTCTAAGTGCTAATTCCTGACAGTGGTCCATGTGGCCCTGTCCCCTGTATATATGATCCCTTGTAAATTCTGCCCGTGCCTGTTGGCACATTGTAGAGTGTGTGTTTTTATCTAAGGTGTTGTGTATAATACAAAGGCTATTTTTATAGAATACCTTGTGTGGAGTTTCCTTTGTGGTGGGTCTTGGGTGTTGTTGCTGGGTGCGCGCGCAAACGCTTTACACATCGCCTCAGGGATAAGCCTGTCTGCTCGTGCCAAGCTACCAAGGGGGTGAGCAGGGGTTATCTTTGGCGTGTAACTTCCTTGCCCTGACTAGAGTGGTGGTTTCTGCCTGGCTTTGGCGCAAGCCTCAGCCAACCAGAAATCCCATTTCTAACATTGGTGATCAGCGGTGGGATTTGAACTTGCGTTTGCGCTGTACCGCAGCAGCAACTGGCCGCACTACAAAACTCTGCATTTAGACAAATCACATGGTATAGGGATTATTGTTTTTAAATGTCATTTCTGTGGAAATGTGTTTCTTGTGCACTGTGAGTTAGGTGTCGCTAGCTCGGGAGGGTAGATCATCCCCCTTAGTGCGTTGTGTTTTCTGGATTCACCAGAGGGTGGGATCCAGTGGTGGCAGCAGATGTGTGTCCAGTGCATGTATTCCCATTCCCAGTTCCCGGGGTAGTGGTACCTGTGTAAAGTGGTGGTCAGGTTGAGAAATCAGGGGCGGTAGAAACTGTCTTACCAGTCTTGGGAGGGGTGGGGATGAATGTTTAATGCGCTGGATGAATGTGAATGTCCCATTCCCAGTTCCCAGAGTAATAGTACCTGTGTCACGTGGTGGTCAGGTTGAGAAATCAGGGGCGGTAGAAACTGTCTTACTAGTCTGGGGGGTGTGTGTGTGTGTGGATGAATGGTGTGAGTTCTCTGAAATAAGGAGCTTGCTGAATACTTTGGTGTGAGTTCTCTGAAATAAGGAGCTTGCTAGTTGATTGGGTGTGAGTTCTCTGGGATAGGGAGCTTGCATTGGGGAGTGAATCCAAAAGGAGTGGCTGAGGTGTCTTCCAGCTCAGCGTGGTAGGAAGAGGTTCAGAGTAGCCCAGCTAGGTCTCGGTGTAGGGGCTCACGTCCTGACTCTGCGGAGAAGGAGTGGGTGGGACTGCGTGTCTCCAGGTGCCCGAAACCCAGTGTCAGGGCCTGGATGGTTTCTTTAGGGAACATCAGGTCGGGGGCCTAGGCTGTACCAATAGGTCATTTGAGGAGGATCTCCCAGTGTCTAGAGGACGTGGAGTGTCTGTAATCAGAGCTCCAGCAGTCCTGGTGTCTGGCGGTACCGCTCCAGTTGGGAGGGTGCGGAAGTCCAGAGGGAGGGGTGAGAGGGGGAGGGATTCCCCAGTGGGAACCAGTAGGTCAGGGACCAGCCGGGATGGCTGAGTCGCCACTGAGTGACCGTGGTGTCGCCACTTCTGTCCTGGGGGGTCTGCACGCACTGTCAGATGGACAGGAGGTCGTGAGATCAGCGCCAGGCAGACTGTCACACGACCCATTAGGTATGTGTCACCCTCGTTAAGTCCTGGTTCGCCAGGCATCTGACCAAAGGGTATGTTCCTCGGTTGGGGAGCCAGTAGTCGGTGTTTCCGGATCTGGACGTAAGGGCAGCTGTAGTCCTGAGGGCAGGTGGGGCTCATCTTAGGTGAAGAGACCCTGCTCTACAGTGGAAGGGGGTGCAGAGGGAGGGAGTCCTCGCCTCTGACTCCTTGGATCTCAGGTGGTAGACCAGTTGGTGGAGAGAGGTCCTGAACTGGTGGGAGAGTTGTGCTCTAGTGGGGCATTCTTGCCCGTGACCTCTGGTCAGCCTGAGGGTGCGGACCCTAGGTTGTAGGATCAGTGGTAGTTGGGAACTACACTGAGAGGGAGAGTGGAGAATGGCTTGTATGCCAGGGGTTACTACCCCCCACTCTGGGTTTGGCAAGGACCAGTGGTATCTGGGTGGCCTAGGGCCTGGTCCTGGCCGTGGACAACTAGGTAGTACCAGTGGGGTAGCCTAGTTGGGCCTGAGTTCTTTTCGGTTGTTTTTTTTTCAGATGGAACCATGTTGATTGAGAATGGCGTAGAACAGGAGAGTGTCCCTGCAGTGCGGGCCTGCGTCCGTGTTCTATCGCCCCAAGCAGGGAAGACCATCACGGTGGTGATCGGTCTGCCCTGCGTTTTGGCTGGAAGGGGGTTGTGTTGGACTTGGCCCTTCTGGCAGGTTCACCCCTGAACTTTTTGCTTTTTATTGGTAACTTGGTGTGGTGATTTATTTGGTTTCTGCGCACTTTCCCTGTGTCCCAGGGTAAAGTGCGTGCGCGCTGAGTGCATGTGGTGAGATAGGCCTGCCCTCCCATAGGAATGCATAGGGAATGTATGTGTCCCTAGTAGTTCCTGATGCGTGGGGTGTGCAGGCCCGAGTTTGGTATGTGCGGACTCGTGGGATTGAATGCTGCGCGATGATGTGTGCGGCGTGCATGTACCTAGTGTAGAAGTGCCACTTCTAGAAGTGGGCACTTCTGTGTGCAGTGTGTCTGGCGTGTGATTGGCTGGAGCTGGCTGGTGAGCCTGGCTCCAGGAGTCTGGTTGGGTCTGCCCCAGTGGTGAGTGTGAGATTAGCATGCTGATGGCTGGGGAGGAGTGCCCCTTGGACCTGAATAGGGCAGGGTTTTCCCCACACAGTGCTGGCTCCGCCCCCTGTGGTGCGACTGACGACCCTAGCCCTGCCAGTGAATAGAGTGAGGGGCTGAGCACATCAAGGGTGCTCTCCAACCAGCTGCGACTGGTTTTCCCCCTCACCCTGAACCCAGAACAAAGGGATTTGGCGTATAAAAAGGGGCTGTGTCCCCTTACAAAATGTTCTTGTTCTGCACTTGAATCTACCAGGGGCGTGCTGCTGCTGGGGCCCAGGGGAAGGCTTGTCTCCCTGGGCCCTGCCCATCCCCTGGATGCCCTGGACGCCGGAGGACTTCTGGGACCGTTCTTTTTGGCCATTGCCCCTTACTTTCTAGGGGCCTCTTTGCTGGGAGCTTTGCTGCTCCATTTCTTTGTGCCAGGACATCTGGTACCGTTTTCCCCCTTTGACTTTGCCCAAGACTTCGTGCAGCCTTTTCTGCGCACTAGAAGCGCTGTGACTTGCTTTCCCCCCAAAGGAGGAGAGCCTGGGGGCTGCGCAGCGCTGTGCTGCCACCCTGGGTGAGGGAATCCCCATCGTGAGGATTCCCCCCATGATGCCTTGATTGCGGATGCCACCCCGCTTATGTTATGTTGTTTCGGGTGCCCACCCCGCTCGTGGCTTGATTTGCGGGTCCACCCCGCTTCCGTTGTTCACTTGGCGGGTGCCCACCCCGCATTGTATTGCCTGTGATGGAGGGAGCCTACCCCTCTGTGCTGCCAAAGTTTGCCGCTGCCGCCCGCGGCCCGCCTGGTTGTGGGCGGGGCCGCGGGACGGAAGCGGAAGTGCCGCCATTTGCCCCGGAGCCTCGCAGGCTCCACCAGTGAAGTCCCGGTCCCGAGATGGGGGACCGGGCGAAGGCCGGCGCATCCAGGGACGGGGCTCTCATGAGGTGAGAGAGCCCCGCCAGTACAGAGAAGGCCCGGTCCCCCCAGGGCGAAGAGAGTTCCCGCCCAGAGGCCCGGTGAGTGAGGGCTGAAGGGGGGGCGAGAGAGAGGCACCAGTGCCGGTGCCGACAACCTGGGCGGCCCCGTCGAGCAGCGGGCCGCCCCAACGAAGGGGCCACCATGTCTCAGTCCTGTTTCGGAGTCAGAGCGGCCCCGTATGGTAGTGGGCCGCTCCAACAGGGCACCGGTGTTTCTAGCAAGAGCGCGAGTGGCGCTCCAACGACGGGGCACATGGTTTAGAGCCCTAGCATGGCTCCAACACGGGGGCATGTTTGTTCAAAGCGCCAGGGCGCTCCAATGCGGGACATAGTTGTTTCCCGAGCCCCGTGAGGCTCCCAGGTGAAAAGGGGGCATGAGTATTTAGAGCCGTGAAGGCTCCAACGAACGGGGGCATTTTGTTTCTCGAGTCCCCGAGGAGGGCTCCAACGTTGTGGATATTGTTTCAGGGGCGATTGAGAGCCCCTGCTTTATTTGCCTTCCCCAGCTGCGCAGCACTTAGTGCCAGCTGCAGCGTTTAGGCCCTGCCTTGTCCCCAGCTGCCCAGCAAGTAGTGGGCAGCTGCTACGTTTAGGTTCTGGTGCGACCTGGACTATAATGTGATTTTGGGTGCTAGGAAATGTACTGTGTAGTATGTTTGGCGCACCCTGTGTTCATGCTTTTGGTGCTAGGAAATGTACTGTGTATAGTATGTTTTGCGCACCCTGTGTTGTGTACCTCTAAATGGGGTTAGTTCTGCCTAGGAGGTTGTTTTACCTTGTTTAGGTTGATGGTAGGGAGAATGTACTTCCCTGTGTTATGTACGCCCCTAGTGTAGGTATACTTAGGTGGCTAGGTCTAATACGTTAGACCAATGAGAATTGCATAATGTGATTTATGCCCCTGTGATAGATGCAGGATAGGTTTTATACCTGATGCTAGTGTGATGACGCTGAGGTCATTATTGCGCCTGGTAGGGAGAATGTACTTCCCTGTGTTATGTACGCCCCTAGTGTAGGTATACTTAGGTGGCTAGGTCTAATACGTTAGACCAATGAGAATTGCATAATGTGATTTATGCCCCTGTGATAGATGCAGGATAGGTTTTATACCTGATGCTAGTGTGATGACGCTGAGGTCATTATTGCGCCAGTAGAGACTGGTTGTGCTCTACAGTTACTTTGTGTTATGTTCTACGTTTACTATTGGTGATTTGTGCTATGTTCTAAGTGCTAATTCCTGACAGTGGTCCATGTGGCCCTGTCCCCTGTATATATGATCCCTTGTAAATTCTGCCCGTGCCTGTTGGCACATTGTAGAGTGTGTGTTTTTATCTAAGGTGTTGTGTATAATACAAAGGCTATTTTTATAGAATACCTTGTGTGGAGTTTCCTTTGTGGTGGGTCTTGGGTGTTGTTGCTGGGTGCGCGCGCAAACGCTTTACACATCGCCTCAGGGATAAGCCTGTCTGCTCGTGCCAAGCTACCAAGGGGGTGAGCAGGGGTTATCTTTGGCATGTAACTTCCTTGCCCTGACTAGAGTGGTGGTTTCTGCCTGGCTTTGGCGCAAGCCTCAGCCAACCATAAATCCCATTTCTAACACCGTCCATCTGGACACAAGTGATCCTGGTGCGACAACTGCACTGATTGCAGCCCAGGTTAAGACCTTCCATCTGGGCACAAGTGATCCAGGTGCGACATCTGCTGTGATCGCAGCCCAGGTTAAGACCGTCCATCTGGACACAAGTGATCCTGGTGCGACACCTGCACTAATTGCAGCCCAGGTTAAGACTGTCCATCTGGACACAAGTGATCCAGGTGCGACACCTGCTCTGATTGCAGCCTAGGTTAAGATCCTCCATCTGGACACAAGTGATCCAGGTGCGACACCTGCTCTGATTGCAGCCCAGGTTAAGACCATCCATCTGGACACAAATGACCAGGTACGACACCTGCTCTGATTGCAACCAAGGTTAAGAACGTCCATCTGGACACAAGTGATCCAGGTGCGACACCTGCTCTGATTGCAGCCCAGGTTAAGACCGTTCATCTGGACACAAGTGATCCAGGTGCGACAACTGCTCTGATTGCAGCCCGGGTTAAGAACCTCCATCTGGACACAAGTGATCCAGGTGCAACACCTGATCTGATTGCAGCCCAGGTTAAGACCGTCCATCTGGACACAAGTGATCCTGGTGCGACATCTGCTCTGATTGCAGCCCAGGTTAATACCGTCCATCTGGACACAAGTGATCCTGGTGCGGCACCTGCACTGATTGCAGCCCAGGTTAAGACCGTCCATGTGGACACAAGTGATCCAGGTGCGACACCTGCTCTGATTGCAGCCCAGGTTAAGACCGTCCATCTAGACACAAGTGATCCAGGTGCGACACCTGCTCTGATTGCAGCCCAGGTTAAGAACGTCCATCTGGACACAACTGATCCAGGTGCGACATCTGCTCTGATTGCAGCCCAGGTTAAGACCGTCCATCTGGACACAAGTGATCCTGGTGCGACATCTGCTCTGATTGCAGCCCAGGTTAATACCGTCCATCTGGACACAAGTGATCCTAGTGCGACACCTGCACTGATTGCAGCCCAGGTTAAGACCGTCCATCTGGACACAAGTGATCCAGGTGCGACACGCGCTCTGATTGCAGCCTAGGTTAAGACCGTCCATCTAGACACAAGTGATCCAGGTGCGACACCTGCTCTGATTGCAGCCCAGGTTAAGAACCTCCATCTGGACACAAGTGATCCAGGTGCAACACCTGCTCTGATTGTAGCCCAGGTAAAGACCGTCCATCTTGACACAAGTGATCCAGGTGCGACACCTGCTCTGGTTGCAGCCCAGGTTAAGAACGTCCATCTGGACACATGTTATCCAGGTGCGACACCTGCTCTGATTGCAGCCCAGGTTAAGACCATCCATCTGGACACAAATGATCCAGGGGCAGTTGTCCGCACTCCTTGCAGCCCAGATTAATACCGTCCATCTGGACACAATTGATCCCAGTGCGACACCTGCTCTGATTGCAGCCGAGGTTAACACAGTCCATCGGGACATAAGTGATCTAGGTGTGACACCTCCTCTGATTGCAGCCCAGGTAAAGACCGTCCATCTGGACACAAGTGATCCAGGTGCGACAACTGCACTGATTGCAGCCCAGGTTAAAACCGTCCATCTGGACACAAGTGATCCAGGTGCGACACCTGCTCTGATTGCAGCCTAGGTTAAGAACCTCCATCTGGACACACGTGATCCAGGTGCGACACCTGCTCATATTGCAGTCCAGGTTAAGACCGTCCATCTGGACACAAGTGATCCTGGTGCGACATCTGCTCTGAATGCAGCCCAGGTTAAGAACCTCCATCTGGACACACGTGATCCAGGTGTGACACCTGCTCTGATTGCAGTCCAGGTTAAGACCGTCCATCTGGACACAAGTGACCAAGGTGCGACACCTGCTCTGATTGCAACCCAGGTTAAGACCTTCGATCTGGGCACAAGTGATCCAGGTGCGACATATGCTGTGATTGCAGCCCAGGTTAAGACCGTCCATCTGGACACAAGTGATCGTGGTGCGACAACTGCACTGATTGCAGCCCAGGTTAAAACCGTCCATATGGACACAAGTGATCCAGGTGCGACACCTGCTCTGATTGCAGCCTAGGTTTAGATCCTCCATCTGGACACACGTGATCCAGGTGCGACACCTGCTCTGATTGCAGCCCAGGTTAAGACCGTTCATCTGGACACAAGTGATCTAGGTGCGACAACTGCTCTGATTGTAGCCCAGGTTAAGAACCTCCATCTGGACACAAGTGATCCAGGTGCAACACCTGATCTGATTGCAGCCCAGGTTAAGACCGTCCATCTGGACACAAGTGATCTAGGTGCGACACCTGCTCTGATTGCAGCCCAGGTTAAGACCGTCCATCTGGACACAAGTGATCCAGGTGCGACACCTGCTCTGATTGCAGCCCAGGTTAAGACCGTCCATCTAGACACAAGTGATCCAGGTGCGACACCTGCTCTGATTGCAGCCCAGGTTAAGAACGTCCATCTGGACACAACTGATCCAGGTGCGACATCTGCTGTGATTGCAGCCTAGGTTAAGAACCTCCATCTGGACACACGTGATCCAGGTGCAACACCTGCTCTGATTGCAGTCCAGGTTAAGACCGTCCATCTGGACACAAGTGATCCTGGTGCGACATCTGCTCTGAAGGCAGCCCAGGTTAAGAACCTCCATCTGGACACACATGATCCAGGTGCGACACCTGCTCTGATTGCACTCCAGTTTAAGACCGTCCATCTGGACACAAGTGACCAAGGTGCAACACCTGCTCTGATTGCAACCTAGGTTAAGACCTTCGATCTGGGCACAAGTGATCCAGGTGTGACATATGCTGTGATTGCAGCCCAGGTTAAGACCGTCCATCTGGACACAAGTGATCCTGGTGCGACAACTGCACTGATTGCAGCCCAGGTTAAGACCTTCCATCTGGGCACAATTGATCCAGGTGCGACATCTGCTGTGATCGCAGCCCAGGTTAAGACCGTCCATCTGGACACAAATGACCAGGTACGACACCTGCTCTGATTGCAACCCAGGTTAAGAACGTCCATCTGGACACAAGTGATCCAGGTGTGACACCTGCTCTGATTGCAGCCCAGGTTAAGACCGTTCATCTGGACACAAGTGATCCTGGTGCGACAACTGCTCTGATTGCAGCCCGGGTTAAGAACGTCCATCTGGACACAAGTGATCCAGGTGCAACACCTGATCTGATTGCAGCCCAGGTTAAGACCGTCCATCTGGACACAAGTGATCCTGGTGCGACATCTGCTCTGATTGCAGCCCAGGTTAATACCGTCCATCTGGACACAAGTGATCCAGGTGCGACACCTGCTCTGATTGCTGCCCAGGTTAAGAACCTCCATCTTGACACAAGTGATCCAGGTGCGACACCTGCTCTGGTTGCAGCCCAGGTTAAGAACGTCCATCTGGACACAAGTGATCCAGGTGCAACACCTGCACTGATTGCAGCCCAGGTTAAAAACGTCCATCTGGACACAAGTGATCCAGGTGTGACACCTGCTCTGATTGCTGCCCAGGTTAAGAACCTCCATCTTGACACAAGTGATCCAGGTGCGACACCTGCTCTGGTTGCAGCCCAGGTTAAGAACGTCCATCTGGACACAAGTGATCCAGGTGCGACACCTGCTCTGATTGCAGCCCAGGTTAAGACCATCCATCTGGACACAAATGATCCAGGGGCGACACCTGCTTTGACTGCAGCCCAGGTTAAGAACCTCCATCTGGACACAAGTGATCCAGGTGTGACACCTGCTCTGATTGCTGCCCAGGTTAAGAACCTCCATCTTGACACAAGTGGTCCAGGTGCAACACCTGCTCTGGTTGCAGCCCAAGTTAAGAACGTCCATCTGGACACAAGTGATCCAGGTGCGACACCTGCTCTGATTGCAGCCCAGGTTAAAACCATCCATCTGGACACAAATGATCCAGGGGCAGTTGTCTACAATCCTTGCAGCCCAGATTAATACTGTCCATCTGGACACAATTGATCCCAGTGCGACACCTGCTCTGATTGCAGCCCAGGTAAAGACAGTCCATCGGGACATAAGTGATCTAGGTGGGACACCTGCTCTGATTGCAGCCCAGGTTAAGAACGTCCATCTGGACACAAGTGATCCAGGTGCGACACCTGCTCTGATTGCAGCCCAGGTTAAGACCGTCCATCTAGACACAAGTGATCCAGGTGCGACACCTGCTCTGATTGCAGCCCAGGTTAAGAACCTCCATCTGGACACAAGTGATCCAGGTGCAACACCTGCTCTGATTGCAGCCCAGGTAAAGACCGTCCATCTTGACACAAGTGATCCAGGTGCGACACCTGCTCTGGTTGCAGCCCAGGTTAAGAACGTCCATCTGGACACATGTTATCCAGGTGCGACACCTGCTCTGATTGCAGCCTAGGTTAAGACCATCCATCTGGACACAAATGATCCAGGGGCAGTTGTCCGCACTCCTTGCAGCCCAGATTAATACCGTCCATCTGGACACAATTGATCCCAGTGCGACACCTGCTCTGATTGCAGCCGAGGTTAAGACAGTCCATCGGGACATAAGTGATCTAGGTGTGACACCTGCTCTGATTGCAGCCCAGGTTAAGACCGTCCATCTGGACACAAGTGATCCAGGTGCGACACCTGCTCTGATTGCAGTCTAGGTTAAGAACCTCCATCTGGACACACGTGATCCAGGTGTGATAGCTGCTCTGATTGCAGCCTAGGTTAAGACCGTCCATCTAGACACAAGTGATCCAGGTGCGACACCTGCTCTGATTGCAGCCCAGGTTAAGACCGTCCATCTGGACACAAGTGATCCTGGTGCGACACCTGCACTAATTGCAGCCCAGGTTAAGACTGTCCATCTGGACACAAGTGATCGAGGTGCGACACCTGCTCTGATTGCAGCCTAGGTTAAGATCCTCCATCTGTACACAAGTGATCCAGGTGCGACACCTGCTCTGATTGCAGCCCAGGTTAAGACCATCCATCTGGACACAAATGACCAGGTACGACACCTGCTCTGATTGCAACCCAGGTTAAGAACGTCCATCTGGACAGAAGTGATCCAGGTGCGACACCTGCTCTGATTGCAGCCCAGGTTAAGACCGTTCATCTGGACACAAGTGATCCAGGTGCGACAACTGCTCTGATTGCAGCCCGGGTTAAGAACCTCCATCTGGACACAAGTGATCCAGGTGCAACACCTGATCTGATTGCAGCCCAGGTTAAGACCGTCCATCTGGACACAAGTGATCCTATTGCGACATCTGCTCTGATTGCAGCCCAGGTTAAGAACGTCCATCTGGACACAAATGATCCAGGGGCAGTTGTCTGCACTCCTTGCAGCCCAGATTAATACCGTCCATCTGGACACAATTGATCCCAGTGCGACACCTGCTCTGATTGCAGCCGAGGTTAAGACAGTCCATCAGGACATAAGTGATCTAGGTGTGACACCTGCTCTGATTGCAGCCCAGGCAAAGACCGTCCATCTGGACACAAGTGATCCAGGTGCGACAACTGCACTGATTGCAGCCCAGGTTAAAACTGTCCATCTGGACACAAGTGATCCAGGTGCGACACCTGCTCTTATTGCAGCCTAGGTTAAGAACCTCCATCTGGACACACGTGATCCAGGTGCGACACCTGCTCTGATTGCAGTCCAGGTTAAGACCGTCCATCTGGACACAAGTGATCCTGGTGCGACATCTGCTCTGAATGCAGCCCAGGTTAAGAACCTCCATCCAGGTGCGACACCTGCTCTGATTGCAGTCCAGGTTAAGACCGTCCATCTGGACACAAGTGACCAAGGTGCGACACCTGCTCTGATTGCAACCCAGGTTAAGACCTTCGATCTGGGCACAAGTGATCCAGGTGCCACATATGCTGTGATTGCAGCCCAGGTTAAGACCGTCCATCTGGACACAAGTGATCCTGGTGCGACAACTGCACTGATTGCAGCCCAGGTTAAAACCGTCCATATGAACACAAGTGATCCAGGTGCGACACCTGCTCTGATTGCAGCCTAGGTTTAGATCCTCCATCTGGACACACGTGATCCAGGTGCGACACCTGCTCTGATTGCAGCCCAGGTTAAGACCGTTCATCTGGACACAAGTGATCCAGGTGCGACAACTGCTCTGATTGGAGCCCAGGTTAAGAACCTCCATCTGGACACAAGTGATCCAGGTGCAACACCTGATCTGATTGCAGCCCAGGTTAAGACCGTCCATCTGGACACAAGTGATCCTGGTGCGACATCTGCTCTGATTGCAGCCCAGGTTAATACCGTCCATCTGGACACAAGTGATCCAGGTGCGACACCTGCTCTGATTGCTGCCCAGGTTAAGAACCTCCATCTTGACACAAGTGATCCAGGTGCGACACCTGCTCTGGTTGCAGCCCAGGTTAAGAACGTCCATCTGGACACAAGTGATCCAGGTGCGACACCTGCTCTGATTGCAGCCCAGGTTAAGACCATCCATCTGGACACAAATGATCCAGGGGCAGTTGTCTACAATCCTTGCAGCCCAGATTAATACTGTCCATCTGGACACAATTGATCCCAGTGCGACACCTGCTCTGATTGCAGCCCAGGTAAAGACAGTCCATCGGGACATAAGTGATCTAGGTGCGACACCTGCTCTGATTGCAGCCCAGGTTAAGACCGTCCATCTGGACACAAGTGATCCAGGTGCGACACCTGCTCTGATTGCAGCCCAGGTTAAGACCGTCCATCTAGACACAAGTGATCCAGGTGCGACACCTGCTCTGATTGCAGCCCAGGTTAAGAACGTCCATCTGGACACAACTGATCCAGGTGCGACATCTGCTCTGATTGCAGCCTAGGTTAAGAACTTCCATCTGGACACACGTGATCCAGGTGCAACACCTGCTCTGATTGCAGTCCAGGTTAAGACCGTCCATCTGGACACAAGTGATCCTGGTGAGACTGTAGGAGAGTCAACTTCTCACAGCGACATCTGCTCTGAAGGCAGCCCAGGTTAAGAACCTCCATCTGGACACACATGATTCAGGTGCGACACCTGCTCTGATTGCACTCCAGTTTAAGACCGTCCATCTGGACACAAGTGACCAAGGTGCGACACCTGCTCTGATTTTAACCCAGGTTAAGACCTTCGATCTGGGCACAAGTGATCCAGGTGCGACATATGCTGTGATTGCAGCCCAGGTTAAGACCGTCCATCTGGACACAAGTGATCCTGGTGCGACAACTGCACTGATTGCAGCCCAGGTTAAGACCTTCCATCTGGGCACAAGTGATCCAGGTGCGACATCTGCTGTGATCACAGCCCAGGTTAAGACCGTCCATCTGGACACAAGTGATCCTGGTGCGACACCTGCACTAATTGCAGCCCAGGTTAAGACTGTCCATCTGGACACAAGTGATCCAGGTGCGACACCTGCTCTGATTGCAGCCTAGGTTAAGATCCTCCATCTGGACACAAGTGATCCAGGTGCGACACCTGCTCTGATTGCAGCCCAGGTTAAGACCATCCATCTGGACACAAATGACCAGGTACGACACCTGCTCTGATTGCAACCCAGGTTAAGAACGTCCATCTGGACACAAGTGATCCAGGTGCGACACCTGCTCTGATTGCAGCCCAGGTTAAGACCGTTCATCTGGACACAAGTGATCCAGGTGCGACAACTGCTCTGATTGCAGCCCGGGTTAAGAACCTCCATCTGGACACAAGTGATCCAGGTGCAACACCTGATCTGATTGCAGCCCAGGTTAAGACCGTCCATCTGGACACAAGTGATCCTGGTGCGACATCTGCTCTGATTGCAGCCCAGGTTAATACCGTCCATCTGGACACAAGTGATCCTGGTGCGGCACCTGCACTGATTGCAGCCCAGGTTAAGACCGTCCATCTGGACACAAGTGATCCAGGTGCGACACCTGCTCTGATTGCAGCCCATGTTAAGACCGTCCATCTAGACACAAGTGATCCAGGTGCGACACCTGCTCTGATTGCAGCCCAGGTTAAGAACGTCCATCTGGACACAACTGATCCAGGTGCGACATCTGCTCTGATTGCAGCCCAGGTTAAGACCGTCCATCTGGACACAAGTGATCCTGGTGCGACATCTGCTCTGATTGCAGCCCAGGTTAATACCGTCCATCTGGACACAAGTGATCCTGGTGCGACACCTGCACTGATTGCAGCCCAGGTTAAGACCGTCCATCTGGACACAAGTGATCCAGGTGCGACACCCGCTCTGATTGCAGCCTAGGTTAAGACCGTCCATCTAGACACAAGTGATCCAGGTGCGACACCTGCTCTGATTGCAGCCCAGGTTAAGAACCTCCATCTGGACACAAGTGATCCAGGTGCAACACCTGCTCTGATTGTAGCCCAGGTAAAGACCGTCCATCTTGACACAAGTGATCCAGGTGCGACACCTGCTCTGGTTGCAGCCCAGGTTAAGAACGTCCATCTGGACACATGTTATCCAGGTGCGACACCTGCTCTGATTGCAGCCCAGGTTAAGACCATCCATCTGGACACAAATGATCCAGGGGCAGTTGTCCGCACTCCTTGCAGCCCAGATTAATACCGTCCATCTGGACACAATTGATCCCAGTGCGACACCTGCTCTGATTGCAGCCGAGGTTAACACAGTCCATCGGGACATAAGTGATCTAGGTGTGACACCTCCTCTGATTGCAGCCGAGGTAAAGACCGTCCATCTGGACACAAGTGATCCAGGTGCGACAACTGCACTGATTGCAGCCCAGGTTAAAACCGTCCATCTGGACACAAGTGATCCAGGTGCGACACCTGCTCTGATTGCAGCCTAGGTTAAGAACCTCCATCTGGACACACGTGATCCAGGTGCGACACCTGCTCTGATTGCAGTCCAGGTTAAGACCGTCCATCTGGACACAAGTGATCCTGGTGCGACATCTGCTCTGAATGCAGCCCAGGTTAAGAACCTCCATCTGGACACACGTGATCCAGGTGTGACACCTGCTCTGATTGCAGTCCAGGTTAAGACCGTCCATCTGGACACAAGTGACCAAGGTGCGACACCTGCTCTGATTGCAACCCAGGTTAAGACCTTCGATCTGGGCACAAGTGATCCAGGTGCGACATATGCTGTGATTGCAGCCCAGGTTAAGACCGTCCATCTGGACACAAGTGATCCTGGTGCGACAACTGCACTGATTGCAGCCCAGGTTAAAACCGTCCATATGGACACAAGTGATCCAGGTGCGACACCTGCTCTGATTGCAGCCTAGGTTTAGATCCTCCATCTGGACACATGTGATCCAGGTGCGACACCTGCTCTGATTGCAGCCCAGGTTAAGACCGTTCATCTGGACACAAGTGATCCAGGTGCGACAACTGCTCTGATTGTAGCCCAGGTTAAGAACCTCCATCTGGACACAAGTGATCCAGGTGCAACACCTGATCTGATTGCAGCCCAGGTTAAGACCGTCCATCTGGACACAAGTGATCTAGGTGCGACACCTGCTCTGATTGCAGCCCAGGTTAAGACCGTCCATCTGGACACAAGTGATCCAGGTGCGACACCTGCTCTGATTGCAGCCCAGGTTAAGACCGTCCATCTAGACACAAGTGATCCAGGTGCGACACCTGCTCTGATTGCAGCCCAGGTTAAGAACGTCCATCTGGACACAACTGATCCAGGTGCGACATCTGCTGTGATTGCAGCCTAGGTTAAGAACCTCCATCTGGACACACGTGATCCAGGTGCAACACCTGCTCTGATTGCAGTCCAGGTTAAGACCGTCCATCTGGACACAAGTGATCCTGGTGCGACATCTGCTCTGAAGGCAGCCCAGGTTAAGAACCTCCATCTGGACACACATGATCCAGGTGCGACACCTGCTCTGATTGCACTCCAGTTTAAGACCGTCCATCTGGACACAAGTGACCAAGGTGCGACACCTGCTCTGATTGCAACCTAGGTTAAGACCTTCGATCTGGGCACAAGTGATCCAGGTGCGACATATGCTGTGATTGCAGCCCAGGTTAAGACCGTCCATCTGGACACAAGTGATCCTGGTGCGACAACTGCACTGATTGCAGCCCAGGTTAAGACCTTCCATCTGGGCACAATTGATCCAGGTGCGACATCTGCTGTGATCGCAGCCCAGGTTAAGACCGTCCATCTGGACACAAATGACCAGGTACGACACCTAATCTGATTGCAACCCAGGTTAAGAACGTCCATCTGGACACAAGTGATCCAGGTGCGACACCTGCTCTGATTGCAGCCCAGGTTAAGACCGTTCATCTGGACACAAGTGATCCTGGTGCGACAACTGCTCTGATTGCAGCCCGGGTTAAGAACGTCCATCTGGACACAAGTGATCCAGGTGCAACACCTGATCTGATTGCAGCCCAGGTTAAGACCGTCCATCTGGACACAAGTGATCCTGGTGCGACATCTGCTCTGATTGCAGCCCAGGTTAATACCGTCCATCTGGACACAAGTGATCCAGGTGCGACACCTGCTCTGATTGCTGCCCAGGTTAAGAACCTCCATCTTGACACAAGTGATCCAGGTGCGACACCTGCTCTGGTTGCAGCCCAGGTTAAGAACGTCCATCTGGACACAAGTGATCCAGGTGCAACACCTGCACTGATTGCAGCCCAGGTTAAAAACGTCCATCTGGACACAAGTGATCCAGGTGTGACACCTGCTCTGATTGCTGCCCAGGTTAAGAACCTCCATCTTGACACAAGTGATCCAGGTGCGACACCTGCTCTGGTTGCAGCCCAGGTTAAGAACGTCCATCTGGACACAAGTGATCCAGGTGCGACACCTGCTCTGATTGCATCCCAGGTTAAGACCATCCATCTGGACACAAATGATCCAGGGGCGACACCTGCTTTGACTGCAGCCCAGGTTAAGAACCTCCATCTGGACACAAGTGATCCAGGTGTGACACCTTCTCTGATTGCTGCCCAGGTTAAGAACCTCCATCTTGACACAAGTGATCCAGGTGCAACACCTGCTCTGGTTGCAGCCCAAGTTAAGAACGTCCATCTGGACACAAGTGATCCAGGTGCGACACCTGCTCTGATTGCAGCCCAGGTTAAAACCATCCATCTGGACACAAATGATCCAGGGGCAGTTGTCTACAATCCTTGCAGCCCAGATTAATACTGTCCATCTGGACACAATTGATCCCAGTGCGACACCTGCTCTGATTGCAGCCCAGGTAAAGACAGTCCATCGGGACATAAGTGATCTAGGTGGGACACCTGCTCTGATTGCAGCCCAGGTTAAGACCGTCCATCTGGACACAAGTGATCCAGGTGCGACACCTGCTCTGATTGCAGCCCAGGTTAAGACCGTCCATCTAGACACAAGTGATCCAGGTGCGACACCTGCTCTGATTGCAGCCCAGGTTAAGAACCTCCATCTGGACACAAGTGATCCAGGTGCAACACCTGCTCTGATTGCAGCCCAGGTAAAGACCGTCCATCTTGACACAAGTGATCCATGTGCGACACCTGCTCTGGTTGCAGCCCAGGTTAAGAACGTCCATCTGGACACATGTTATCCAGGTGCGACACCTGCTCTGATTGCAGCCTAGGTTAAGACCATCCATCTGGACACAAATGATCCAGGGGCAGTTGTCCGCACTCCTTGCAGCCCAGATTAATACCGTCCATCTGGACACAATTGATCCCAGTGCGACACCTGCTCTGATTGCAGCCGAGGTTAAGACAGTCCATCGGGACATAAGTGATCTAGGTGTGACACCTGCTCTGATTGCAGCCCAGGTTAAGACCGTCCATCTGGACACAAGTGATCCAGGTGCGACACCTGCTCTGATTGCAGTCTAGGTTAAGAACCTCCATCTGGACACACGTGATCCAGGTGTGATAGCTGCTCTGATTGCAGCCTAGGTTAAGACCGTCCATCTAGACACAAGTGATCCAGGTGCGACACCTGCTCTGATTGCAGCCCAGGTTAAGACCGTCCATCTGGACACAAGTGATCCTGGTGCGACACCTGCACTAATTGCAGCCCAGGTTAAGACTGTCCATCTGGACACAAGTGATCCAGGTGCGACACCTGCTCTGATTGCAGCCTAGGTTAAGATCCTCCATCTGTACACAAGTGATCCAGGTGCGACACCTGCTCTGATTGCAGCCCAGGTTAAGACCATCCATCTGGACACAAATGACCAGGTACGACACCTGCTCTGATTGCAACCCAGGTTAAGAACGTCCATCTGGACAGAAGTGATCCAGGTGCGACACCTGCTCTGATTGCAGCCCAGGTTAAGACCGTTCATCTGGACACAAGTGATCCAGGTGCGACAACTGCTCTGATTGCAGCCCAGGTTAAGACCGTCCATCTGGACACAAGTGATCCTATTGCGACATCTGCTCTGATTGCAGCCCAGGTTAAGAACGTCCTGTTGTAAATTAAGGCAGAATGTGATTAAGCATTTACTGAAAACATTAGTGTTTCCCTTTTATCGTGTTTTCCTCATTATGTTGGCCGAAGTCCGGACTCCATTTTGTATTGACATGCTGCCATGTGTTCACCACGAGGAGAGTCCGACCTCTGTGTTAGTTGCTCTTGTAATCTGCCTAGCAACAGGTTATAAATAGCTCTCCCTTGTCCGTCTGGCGCATGCCCAGACTTGACCACATCTGTTATAATTAGCTTTGCTTGACCATGTGTTTTCGCGGGCCCAAGGAGTGTATTAGCTCCGCCCATGTATTGATTCGGTATCGAGAATGACCCTAAATGGTAATGTTCTTCAACTCTGTGGTATCCACCCACTCATGAGCCCCTTTTGCTGTGTATAAAAGGGGACTGTGTATGCAAGTTCTGTGTGCTACTCCTTGCAATACTGAAGAGTGTTGTGTGGATTGTAGGACCACCCTTAAGGGTTAATAAACGTTGTTTTTGTACTTTGCAGTTTCCGTGCCAACTTCCTTATAGATTTCGTTACGGAAGAGCGAACCCTTGTCTCTTGCGGGCCTAGCTGGGGCTTGTATTCATCAATTGGCGCCCGTCACGTGGGGCTCATCGGCGACTCGGATGCTCGAAGGACTGGTCGCGACGAAGGTGAGGAGTTTGGCCGGGGACGTGATCACTGCCAGCGGCGTCTTAGCCTTGGCATCCCGAGGTTTTTCTTCCTTCCCTTCCGAGCTGACCATCTGGGTGGCGCCGGTCATCGACTGAGACCTCTTCTGTCGGTCCTGCCGTGAGAGCCGTTTGGGCGATTGTGGAGCTTGGCAGTTGGAACCTGGACTCTTGATTGGTAAGAACCGTTGTACGGTACTTGCTCCGAGTTTTGAAGCCTGGTCTGGCTATTTGAGTTTGATTGATGATGACTAGTCATATTTTGAATTTGTCTTTGTGAAAATATATGCGTTGCAACACATATAGGCAGGTAATGTGGAGAAATTTCTCCGGAGCTGTGTAAACTTTGAACGGCGCAACGATTAAGTGCCATTTTTCTTGATAATACTGCATATTTTGCATTATTCCTAGCATGCCTGCTTTTAGCGCACTTCGTAAGTGGTGCTGCTGTCTTGGGAACCGGTTGAACCTCGAGGAATCTGCTCCAGCTCCCCCAGAGGGGACTCCTAATAGGGATATGTACGTGAAGCATGGTCTTTCTTCCATAATGTACAGCACGTTATGGAGGAAATATACTAGGAAGGATCCTGAGTTGCGATGGCCTTTGTATGGATCGTTTGATATACGTAAGATTGAGTATGTGGAACAGTGTATGTGTAAGCGACGTGCTCGTCAGGATATGTTTGAGTGTGTGCGATTATGGGTGAAGGAAGTGCGTGAGCGAGAGAAACGTGAGAAAGCGCTGTTTGATAAGGAGCAGCGAAAGAATGATCATATGCGAGCGCAGGAAGCGAAGCGTCGGGAGGACAAAGAGCAAACGGACAGACAAGAGAAAGAGCGTAGGCTACAAGTTTCGGGTCAATATGTTGTTCGTCAGCCGCTTTATCCTGTCCTTAATAATCCTGATGACGATTTTTATTTACTAGATCGCTCTCCGCCCCCTTATGTTGGCGCATCTGCTCCACGGCCGCAAGATTCTGGGCCGGCTCCGGGTAAGGTCGACACACGGTCCATGTTATCGGCCGAGCATATGGCTGAGCTTCGGAAACTTTCCCTCCGTGCACTTAAGGGCAAGATGTCTATGGATGAGTTGTTCCATGCTTGGGGGTCGTGGCAAGATAGAGAGAGGGTGTATTTTCTGTCTCATTTTTCAGAAGAAGTAATTGCAGCTTTCCGAAAATATTCTAGTGTCCTTGAGCCTGACGACGTGTCTTCGGATGCCGGAGCATTACGTAATGGTGTTTTTTCTCCCCCTAAGGCTTCTGAGGCGGCTCGGCGGCTGTTCGCTTTGCGGGACGAGGTGCTGGCCCTTAGAGAGAAAGCACGTCAACAAACGGAGGAGGAGAAGCAGTCGGATTCGTCTGCAGCAGGGGGCCACCCATCCGCCTCCCAGTCAGATAAGGATGACATAGTGCATGTTAAACCAATGCGAGAGGCGGCGCCTTTGTATGTTCCTCCTAAGGGAGCGGGGACTAGCTCGGATGTTAACTCCGCCGATGCAAGGGGATATTTTGTATATAATTGGGTTTATACTCCATGGCATAGGGCCGATGTTATGGCATTAAAGAATGCGCTGCCTGACCCCCGCAAGAATCCAGCGGCCTTCTATAAAGAAGTCGAGGGGGCCTTGAATTCTTGCATTATGACCTTGGCGGATATAGACCTGTTCTTTGGCCTTATCCTACCGCCGGATACGTGGCGCTCTGTCCGGAAGGTAGATGATGCGGTTGCCTTCAAGGCCCGGTGGTCTGACCTTGAGGATGAGGATAGGGAACGGAAGCCCGCACAGAAACCACCCCAGAATATTTTAGATCTCCCTGCGGCTATTGTGGCTAAGTTGAAGACGATTATCCCCCCTAAAAAGATTGACTGGAATATGTTAGCTGCATGTAAACAGAAAGTTGACGAGTCAGTCGCGGACTTCTTTACGCGTTTTGAGGAAACGTTCCATGATTTTAGTGGCCAGTCGCTTACTGACGACACGGGCCGCCACCTTTTCGCGGACAAATATGTGGCTAATCTGCTGCCGGCAGTTGCGGCCCGGTTAAAAGCGAGTGAGAGTTCTTGGTCCTCCGCGACACCGACGGCCCTTCTGACCATTGCCCAGTATTATGAGCGTCAGGAGCACGAGGCGAAGGGCCAGGAGGAGAAGAAATCGAAAGATCTTAAAACCAAAGTGATGTTAGCACAAGTATATGGCCCGCCCCGCCGGGGTAATAATAATAGGGGAAGGGGCGGATCTTATGGTCCCCCTTTGGGCCGATCTGATTTGAATAGGAACCAGTGTGCGTATTGCAAGCAGTTGGGCCATTGGGCCAGGGATTGCCCAGCGTTGCGTGGTTCGCGTCAGGGGCACACTCCGGGTGGCCCGAGAGGCAGAGGGGGCTTCTCGAACTTTAGAGGGAATTCCAACGATAATGTCCGTTTCGATACTGCTGGACAGCACCGAGATAGCTCAAATGTTTTCGATCGCCAGCACCAGTATCATGTATCGGACAGCGATCGATTGGGATATCACGATTCTCAGCATGCATAGGAATGCGTTGGATGGGGGTCCGAATCAGTTGAGGTGCCGGTCGATCAGACGGGTCCTTATGTATCGGCTGAGGTTTTAGGTTCTACTGATCAGTTCCTAGTGGATACAGGAGCGACACGTAGTGCATTGTCTAGGTACTTGGTTCCGGGGGCTCCCCCATCCGGCTCAATAGTTACATCGGTAGGGTTTGACGGTACACTCTCCCGCAGCCCTCTTTCACAGCCCCTTGCATTTAAAGTTGATTGTTTTTCTGCGCCTTGTCCGTTTCTGCTTGCTCCGTACACACCGGATAACATTATGGGCCTCGATATGTTAAAGCATTTTAGGGCTACAATTCGCTGTTCCCCTGAGGGTGTGAGGGTGATTTTAAATGATAACTACCCCCGATCTGGGCGGATGTGTACGATCTCAGAGGATGCGTTGTTGGCTACCCTCCCCCGAACTTTATGGGCGACATCGGACACAGATGTCGGACAAATGGTGATTCCTCCGGTCCACATTAGTGTCCAGGAGGGGGCGGTACTACCGCGCCTCCCGCAGTATCGTATTTCCCAGGAGGGCGAGGAGGCTCTCATACAGATTGTGCAAGATTTGATCGCAGTAGGAGTAGTGGAAGAAGTTCCCTATAATATCTGTAACAGTCCGATTCTCCCTATTCTGAAAAAGGACACGGATGCAAAGGTCTACCGGTTCATAATTGATTTGAGGGAGGTGAACAAGATCGTGATACCTCAGTATCCGGTGGTTTCCGATATCACGACGTTGCTTACCTTGGTCCCGCCTACGGCGACCATGTTCTCAGTGATTGATTTGAAAATGCCTTCTTTTCTATTCCCATTCACCCTGATAGCCGATTTCTTTTTGGGTTCACATTAAACAATAGATCTTATCGTTTTTGTAGAATTCCCCAAGGCTATACAGAAAGCCCTAGTATTTATAGTCAGGCTTTGAAGCGACAGTTGGATTCCTTTGCCTTACTCGAGGGGGTCGCCCTCATTCAATATGTCGATGACATCCTGTTGGCGGCAGACACCCTGGAGTTGTGTGAGAAAAGTACGATAGCCTTACTTTCCTTTTTAGCATCCCACAATCATAAGGTCTCTAGGAAGAAATTGCAATTCTGTAGACCAAAGGTGACTTATTTGGGTCACCTTTTGTCTAAGGAGGGGCGTGCACTCACACCAGATCGTATCCAAGTAATTTTGGACACACCGAGGCCATCCACGCAGAAGGATGTGCGTGCATTTTTGGGTCTTGTTTCTTTTTGTAGACAGTGGATATTGGGGTTTTCACACATAGCTAAGCCATTACTAGCGCTCTTGACAAAAGACACGCCCATCCCGATCCCCTGGTCAGATGAGTGTGACGCTGCTTTTCAGCAATTGAGACAGGCCCTTTGTTCAGCACCAGTGTTAGGGACCCCTGATTATGCAAAACCCTTTTCGTTGTATGTGCATGAGAAAGATGGATGTGCATTATCAGTCTTAGTGCAGATGCACGGCGATAAGCAGCGCCCTTGTGCATACTTTTCGGCTGTACTTGATCCTGTCGCCCGAGCATTGCCAGGGTGTTTTCGCTCGGTTGCGGCGACAGCTGTGTCAATACGGCAGAGTGAAGGAATTGTATTGTCCCATAAACTGTTGGTGTTAGTTCCCCACGCTGTTGATGCCCTGCTTAATCAAACAAAGACGCAGCATTTGACTAGTGCCCGTTTAACGGGATATGAGCTGACGCTTTTAGCTCCTCATATTACGTTAAAAAGGTGCGTGACATTAAACCCGGCCACATTGTTGCCATACCCTGAGACCCAGCCTGAGGCACAGAAAGCGCATGATTGTATTCTTGTGACTGAGGAACAAACAAAGGGTCGTATTGATCTCCAGGATACGCCCTTTTCAGATGTAGATGGAGAGTTGTGGGTGGATGGATCATGCCTGAAGCTACCAGATGGTACGACTTCAGCAGCGTATGCAATTACCACGTTACAGACGATAGTGGAGACAGCACGCATACCACAGAAATCAGCTCAAGCAGCGGAACTGATAGCGTTAACACGAGCGTGTGAGCTCAGTACAGGATTGTGTGTGAATGTTTACACAGACAGCCGCTATGCCTTCGGAGTAGCGCACGATTTCGGCCTACTCTGGAAGGAGAGAGGGTTTCTAACGTCACATGGGGTGCAGATAATGCATGGGGAGTTAGTCCACAACCTTTTAACTGCATTGACATACCCAAAGAAAATTGCCATTGTTAAGTGTAGTGCCCATAGGAAAGTAGTTGATAAGGTTGGAAAAGGGAATGCGTTAGCGGATCGAGTAGCACGGGAGACTGCGATGCAGCCCGGTACTACTGCCATGTATGTAGTGAAGTCACAGGTGGAGAGATGGCATGATGCGAAGGAGCAAGTGCGAGAAATACAAAAGACCGCTTCTGACAAAGAGCGGGAACAATGGGCTAGCGAAGGAGAACTGGATGACGAGGGTTGCTGGAGAAATAAGCAGATGGATAGATGGAAATTACCCACGGCTTTTGTACAACCTATGGTCCGGATGGCACATGGGCTAGCACATGTTGGAGCTTCCGCAATTGTGAAATTGCTTACCCAAGTCTGGGAGCATCCAGAGATTGCTAGCACGGCAAAGAGGGTGGTGCAGACCTGTATGATCTGTCTGAAGTATAACCCAGGGAAAGGCACGCGAACTCCAGCAGGAGGATTTGCGACGCCCACTGCACCCTTTGAGGTTCTGCAGATGGATTACATCCAGCTTGAGCGCTGTAACAATTTGAAGTATGCTCTAGTAGTGGTTTGCGCCTTCAGTAAATGGGTTGAGGCGTACCCTGCGAAAGACAATACTGCAATGACTACAGCGAAGCTATTGCTGAAAGAGTTTTTCCCCCGATACGGCGTCTGTAGACTTCTGTGGAGTGATAATGGCCCTCACTTTGTAGCAGATGTTATAAAGTATGTCTTGAAGGGCCTAGGCATCACCCAGAAGTTCCACGCCGTGTTTCACCCTCAGTCTGCAGGACTAGTCGAGAAGTATAATGGTACACTGAAGCTTAAGATCGCCAAAATTCAAGCTTCAACATCTTTGACTTGGCCAGACGCCTTGCCACTGGCGTTATTGTCAATTAGGTCGGTGCCACACTCTCGAACCGGCCTTACACCCTATGAGATTGTATTTGGACGCCCAATGAATATTTGGGGTCCACCAAGGCCTAAGGCTGTGTATGATGTACCTTGTGTGATGATGAGTGATTATCTGGCACAGTTAACGGATAACTTGGTTTCTATTCATCAACAGGTCCGAGAGGCGCTCCCTGATCGGTCTACCGGTGAAGGACATGGTCTCCGGCCTGGGGATCATGTCATGGTGAAGGTCTTCGACAGAACGAACAGTTTGGAGCCGAGATGGGTCGGACCTGAGCAAGTTCTTCTTGCAACGAGGACGGCAGTGCGAGTCTCGAACAGGAAGAATTGGATCCATTCCTTGCACTGTCGAAAGGTACCGCCCGGATTGGTGGAGTCTGCCGTACTGACCGATCAACGAGACATCCTAGCAGCAGAGACAGGCCGTGCTGCAGAGCCAAACGACACTGAGGAGCTCTTTCCGGACCATACGACCTCTGGAGGAAGGCGATATCATCTGCGACCAAGGAAGTGAGGTTTCCAGTACCGGGACATACTGTCAGAACGGCCCTTGGGTTAGTGAAACGGAGAGCCGATGAGGCAAGGGGGGGGGATCAGCCCTGCATTAGTGTAGCGACACCCGTCTTGGCCCGCTGGTGAAGAAATCAACCGCTGCCCAAGGGGAAGAGTTCTGACAGACTTTTTAGTTTCAGGAAGATATCAGGGTATTGTTTCCTTTGACATGGAGAAGAAGAAAATTTTTTGTGCGTTGGGGTTCATGCTAACAGTAGCTATCGTTGGTATAACCACATGGTTTGTGGAGGAGGCAACTCCTGCCCGGGAGACACTTGTATTGACGACTCCAGTGCCTGCGGAGCACTACTTTTACACATTGCCATATCAAGAGTTGAAGCATCGACAATCCTATTTGAATAACACTTTCATTCAGATGCTGCATCACACCCACGTTGCTACAAATGCTACGAACTGTTGGATATGTGGGATGATGCCAGCCCATCAGAAGAAAGGAGGTACGCCATTCATACCACTTCCTTTCTCTCACAATGGCTCTTGTAGAGCATGGTACACTCTGTTGTTTGCCACTCGAAAACCGACAGTGGGACGATTGCTTTTTAGACTTAATAAAGAATGCCATCAGGACAAGAATGGATATCCACAAGCGAATGGGACAATTTGGGAATGGGAAGAATACCGACCGGACAATGAATCCATCCCCTATATCTTCACGAACACCAGAGACACTGTGGGGAAGGATAAATTTGTAATTCAAGTAGCACAAGCCCAAGCGGACCTGTGTGTCCAGAGTGTGGGTTTTATCCCTGTTGGTGTCAGTGATTGTATAACTGTGTTAAACATTGATGGGTTAAATAACAGCACCTTCCTAGCATCCCATAATACCTACTTTGTATGTGGAAATAAAGGTTATTACCGTTTGCCGGCTGGGTGGTCTGGGGTATGCTATGTATCATTCCTATTACCTCCTGTATTTTTAGCACCCGCGTCATATCACAAGGATTTAAAACTGTTGAATAATGTGACTGTAAATAGATATAAACGTACTCTATCAATTGCCGAGGTGGATCAAACAGATACCAGTTTGCAACAGTATATTGATTTTAATTTAGGATTGTTCTTCTTTGTTGGAGCCGCTTTGAATGTATGTGTATTCAATGTGGACCATTGTGTTGTTCCGTATGCATTTCATTCTGCATTCCAGATAAGAAAGCTATTGCCGATGTTGCCCGCCAGAAGGGTTTAGCTAAAGAGGTTAAAGGAATGATGATAATTGACATATACGATGATTATTCTTGGAAGCCAGATGTCTTCAGTAAATGCTGAAAGGGTCGTCTGTTGTAAATTAAGGCAGAATGTGATTAAGCATTTACTGAAAACATTAGTGTTTCCCTTTTATCGTGTTTTCCTCATTATGTTGGCCGAAGTCCGGACTCCATTTTGTATTGACATGCTGCCATGTGTTCACCACGAGGAGAGTCCGACCTCTGTGTTAGTTGCTCTTGTAATCTGCCTAGCAACAGGTTATAAATAGCTCTCCCTTGTCCGTCTGGCGCATGCCCAGACTTGACCACATCTGTTATAATTAGCTTTGCTTGACCATGTGTTTTCGCGGGCCCAAGGAGTGTATTAGCTCCGCCCATGTATTGATTCGGTATCGAGAATGACCCTAAATGGTAATGTTCTTCAACTCTGTGGTATCCACCCACTCATGAGCCCCTTTTGCTGTGTATAAAAGGGGACTGTGTATGCAAGTTCTGTGTGCTACTCCTTGCAATACTGAAGAGTGTTGTGTGGATTGTAGGACCACCCTTAAGGGTTAATAAACGTTGTTTTTGTACTTTGCAGTTTCCGTGCCAACTTCCTTATAGATTTCGTTACGGAAGAGCGAACCCTTGTCTCTTGCGGGCCTAGCTGGGGCTTGTATTCATCAGTCCATCTGGACACAAATGATCCAGGGGCAGTTGTCCGCACTCCTTGCAGCCCAGATTAATACCGTCCATCTGGACACAATTGATCCCAGTGCGACACCTGCTCTGATTGCAGCCGAGGTTAAGACAGTCCATCAGGACATAAGTGATCTAGGTGTGACACCTGCTCTGATTGCAGCCCAGGCAAAGACCGTCCATCTGGACACAAGTGATCCAGGTGCGACAACTGCACTGATTGCAGCCCAGGTTAAAACCGTCCATCTGGACACAAGTGATCCAGGTGCGACACCTGCTCTGATTGCAGCCTAGGTTAAGAACCTCCATCTGGACACACGTGATCCAGGTGCGACACCTGCTCTGATTGCAGTCCAGGTTAAGACCGTCCATCTGGACACAAGTGATCCTGGTGCGACATCTGCTCTGAATGCAGCCCAGGTTAAGAACCTCCATCCAGGTGCGACACCTGCTCTGATTGCAGTCCAGGTTAAGACCGTCCATCTGGACACAAGTGACCAAGGTGCGACACCTGCTCTGATTGCAACCCAGGTTAAGACCTTCGATCTGGGCACAAGTGATCCAGGTGCGACATATGCTGTGATTGCAGCCCAGGTTAAGACCGTCCATCCGGACACAAGTGATCCTGGTGCGACAACTGCACTGATTGCAGCCCAGGTTAAAACCGTCCATATGAACACAAGTGATCCAGGTGCGACACCTGCTCTGATTGCAGCCTAGGTTTAGATCCTCCATCTGGACACACGTGATCCAGGTGCGACACCTGCTCTGATTGCAGCCCAGGTTAAGACCGTTCATCTGGACACAAGTGATCCAGGTGCGACAACTGCTCTGATTGGAGCCCAGGTTAAGAACCTCCATCTGGACACAAGTGATCCAGGTGCAACACCTGATCTGATTGCAGCCCAGGTTAAGACCGTCCATCTGGACACAAGTGATCCTGGTGCGACATCTGCTCTGATTGCAGCCCAGGTTAATACCGTCCATCTGGACACAAGTGATCCAGGTGCGACACCTGCTCTGATTGCTGCCCAGGTTAAGAACCTCCATCTTGACACAAGTGATCCAGGTGCGACACCTGCTCTGGTTGCAGCCCAGGTTAAGAACGTCCATCTGGACACAAGTGATCCAGGTGCGACACCTGCTCTGATTGCAGCCCAGGTTAAGACCATCCATCTGGACACAAATGATCCAGGGGCGACACCTGCTTTGACTGCAGCCCAGGTTAAGAACCTCCATCTGGACACAAGTGATCCAGGTGTGACACCTGCTCTGATTGCTGCCCAGGTTAAGAACCTCCATCTTGACACAAGTGATCCAGGTGCAACACCTGCTCTGGTTGCAGCCCAGGTTAAGAACGTCCATCTGGACACAAGTGATCCAGGTGCGACACCTGCTCTGATTGCAGCCCAGGTTAAGACCATCCATCTGGACACAAATGATCCAGGGGCAGTGTTGGACAGGCCTCACAGACGGCTTGCTCCCTCCCCGCTCGACAGGGCCCGAACTCCGGCCCACCTGGCATATCCCCGCGGCAAGCACCTGTACCCCGTCTCCCGACGGACCCTCTGCCCTCGGACCCCTACTCATCACGGGGTCCAGCCCCACCGGCTTCCCCGGCCGGGTCAAGCCGCCATCTTGGGCCCTGCACCACGCGGCCGCATGGCCTCCCCTCGACCCTAACCCCGGGCCTGGCCGGCCCCGACATCCCGGCACCACCATCCACCCAGGAGGTGAGCGGACCACTTGGCAGGTCAATGGGAGAACGAAGTGTCAAGGGCTCTTCCCCCCGCCAGGTGCCGATCGCCTCCAGCTCCCCCAGGCGCTGGCTCCACCCCCTGCTGGGTGTCTGGACACCTTCATCCCGGACCCTCCGACCTCCAAGTGCGAGGGCCCGGACATCAAAGGGCACCAGCCCTATAACTGAGGCAGCTCCAGAGCAGGAAGGCAGTTGTATCCTGGAGTCGAGAGACACCGAGTGAACTCAACCCTGACGGTCTACTGGCGCTGCCGTAGCCCGCTCTTGTGAACCATCGTCCTGCCTGCTGGCGCTGCCGCGGCCTTCTGCAATCTTTATCTTCCTGGGACCTGCTGGCGCTGCCGCGGCCCGTTGTAACGACCATCCTCACCGGGACCTGCTGGCGCTGCCGCGGACCGTTCATCTTCCTGGGACCTGCTGGCGCTGCCGCGGCCCGTTGTAACGACCATCCTCACCGGGACCTGCTGGCGCTGCCGCGGACCGTACATCTTCCTGGGACCTGCTGGCGCTGCCGCGGCCCGTTGTAACGACCATCCTCACCGGGACCTGCTGGCGCTGCCGCGGACCGTACCACCTAACCACCAAGCTCGAGGATTGTGAGCTCATCATCATCTCATCCGAACTACCTGATTGGTAAATAGACTGACCCGCTACCCCCTTCCCTACCTTACGAGACTCTAATCGAGGGGACCCCGGAGTCCAGACCTCCTTGTACCATTCTACCGTATCGTAAATAAGTACCTATAAAGAACACTGAACCTTATCCGTGTGTGATATCTGTCTGTGGGGGGGAAGTTACTTGTCTGTACGATCGCTGGGGACGGCTCTCCCTGGAGACCTCTCCCCCTGACCCCGGCCGGCCCTCCCGGTCCGTCTACCTTTTCTAACATTGGTGGCCAGCGGCGCGATCCGAATCAACGCGTAATCGTACAGAAAGTAGCTCACCCCACGACATAAGCACGATGTCGACCAAAGATAGCAGCTCCACCGAGAAATTCCAAATGGAGAAGTTAGAAGAATACAACCACCGCGAACTGAGACAATTTTGCATAGAACTTGGCATTGCTACCACCGGCCTGAGTACCAAGGATGATCTAAAGCGCGCTCTGGAGTCATGGACAGAAACGGGGGTCACAGGACCCTCCGACCAAAGCAGCGTCACACCAGACCAAACCAGCGTCACACCAGAGGGGAACGCCACGGCTCCCGAGGAGCGGGGAACGGGCCTCCCGCAAGAGGAGATCCGAGAAAGAGACAGAGTCAGATTACACGAGTTGGAGATGGCACGACTCAAGATGGATGGGGAACTCAAGTTAGCTGAACAGAAACTCAACCTCGAGCATATGCGGCTTCGAGAGGAACGAGAAGAAAAGCAGAGACAGAGAGAGCTGGAAGAGAAAAAAATAACGCTCGAGCACGAGCGCCGACTAGCGGAAATAGAACTGCGCAAACAGAATAAGGAACTGGGGGTGCCTGAGCGACCACACACCCCGGGGCCAAGTGAGAAAAAAGTTCACATCCCCAAGGATGTTGTCCGCGAATATGTCCGAGAAGACGACATACAACAGTGGTTTAAAGCCTATGAGATCGCAATGACCTCCCACCGGATCGACCGGAGTGATTGGGGAGCCGGACTTTGGGGGAGATTTATCAACGAGGGTCGCGATGCCCTGCTGCAGCTCCCCGATCACCAAATGTCGTCCTACGACCACATGAAGGCTGCCCTCCTCACCCGCTACGGCCTCACGCCCGAGATGTACCGCCAGAGGTTCAGAGATTGCACCAGGATCCCAGGTACAACTTGGGTAGAATACGTGAACTATTTCAGCCGGGCATTCGAAGGTTGGATCAAGGGAAGTCAGGTCACCACCTACGAACAACTCTTCAACCTTATGGTATGGGAGCACCTGTCAAACAACTGTTTCGTCGAGCTCAGGCAGCACCTACTCGACAGTAAGCTGACTGACCCCCGGCAGCTCGCCGCCGAAGCTGACCGGTGGGAAAGCACCCGAGTGGGCCGGAGAGGGCCCCACGACCAGAACAGAGGCAACCAAGGCCAGCACCGTCCTCGGGGAGGAGGAGGGGGCCAGGGGCGAGGGAGAGACGCCTTACCAGCAACACCCGTGGCCAGCACCCCGCCTCCGGCCGGCCGGGGCAACCCCCCGTTGCGGCCTTTGTACCGAGCCAACGTCACGTGCCACCGGTGCCAGCGACTAGGCCACTACGCCAACGACCCGACCTGCCCGCTAAACCAAACACCCAAGCCCCGCCAGGTCGCGGCCGCTGCCCTAGGGGAAGAGCAATCATCGGAGGGACCCGAAGAGTACGAGCCGGCCCAGCAAGGGTGGGAACCGGCCGCCATGGTCCTGGCATGCCTAGGGGGAAGAGACATGGTTCCGCGGGCTCCCCTACCCACCAACACCAGAAAATACGGTCAGTGGGTGACCATTAATGGACAGAGAGCCGAGGCCTTGCGTGACACCGGCGCCAGCGTGACGGCCGTCCGCTGTCATCTGGTGAAGCCCGAACAGATCCTGCCGAACATTCTCTGCCCCGTCCGCTCGGCAGATAACTCTGAGAGTATGTGTAAGATGGCCTGCGTCCCGTTTGAATGAGGAGGGGTCTCCGGCCTACTGAAGGTGACGGTCCGGGACGATGCCCCCGTGGACTGCCTCCTGGGGAATGACCTCGAGAGTTCCCCGTGGGCCACCGTCGAGAGAAGAGAGCACCTGGGGATGCTGGGCCTCCCGGACTGGGCCTGCATAACCACCCGATCCATGGCCGCCCGTGCCGCCCCCCGATCAGAAGAAACCGAATGGCCAGCACCTCCGCCCCCGGTTGCCCCCGTAGAGGACAACGGCGAGTCCGACCTCCCGGACCCGACTATCGAAGAAGACGCGCAGCACCAGGACCTCCCGGATCTGGCTCAGTGGCGTCAAGAGGGGGGGCCCACCCAAGAACAGTTCCGCCAGGAACAAAAGACCTGTCCCTCCCTCGAGGGACTCCGCCAACAAGCCAATACCCAAAACGCCGGGGACACCACCGGCACCCACTGGGTCTACTGGGACAACGACCTGCTCTACAGCGAGCAAAGAATCGCCGAGCTGGGGGCCGGTCGAGTTCTGGTGGTACCGCTCCGCTTCCGAGACTTTCTGCTCAACTTGGCCCACGATGTCCCCCTGGCTGGACACCTGGGCCAGGACAAAACATACAGTCGCCTGGTGACCCACTTTTTCTGGCCGAAAATGAGGAATGACGTCCTGAACCACTGCCGATCTTGCCCCACGTGCCAAGCCAGCGGGAAGAGTGGTCGGAAGCTGAAGGACCCTCTGCAACCCTTCCCTGTGGTCACCACCCCGTTCGAGAGGGTGGGGATAGACATTGTGGGGCCTCTGGACCCCCGCACGGCACAAGGACACAGGTTCATCTTGGTACTAGTGGACCATGCCACCCGCTACCCCGAGGCGGTGCCCCTACGGACAGTGACAGCTCCGGTGGTTGGCCGGGCCCTGATGGGGATCTTCTCCCGGGTAGGCTTCCCCCGAGAAGTCGTCAGCGACCGAGGTACGAATTTCATATCTAAATACATGAAGTCCCTCTGGCAACAATGCGGGGTCACCTACAGATTCACGACCCCCTATCACCCCCAAGGGAACGGACTAGTGGAGCGTTTTAACCGCACTCTCAAGGGGATGATTGGGGGATTGGAAGAGCCTCTCCGTTGCCAGTGGGATGTCCTACTCCCGTGCCTCCTCTTCGCCTACCGAGAAGTCCCCCAGAAGTCCCTCGGCTTTAGCCCTTTCGAACTCCTGTACGGGCACCCTGTGCGAGGGCCCCTCAGCCTAGTCAAGGAAGGTTGGGAGATGGCCCCCTTAACGACCCCTCCAGACGTCTTCAAATACATCCTGGCCCTACGAAACCAGACCCGGCGCTTCAGGGAGATGGCCAAGGCGAACCTCGAGGCCAGCCAGGAGGACATGAAGAGGTGGTATGATCACAATGCCTCCTCCGTTGAATTCGAGCCTGGGCAGCAAGTATGGGTGATGTCCCCCACCGAACCATGTGCCCTGCAAGACAAGTGGACGGGGCCCTTCAAAGTGGTCGAACGTAAAAGCCCCGTCACTTACCTCATCGACATGGGGTCCCCCCGGAACCCCCTGCGGGTCCTCCACACCAACCGGCTCAAGCCACACTTTGTGCGCTCCGAACTTAGCCTCTTGATGGCTACAGACAGTGGTACAGAAGAAGACTCCGAGCCCCTCCCGGATCTCCTAAAGACTCAGGAGAAGGACGGCTCCGTGGATGGGGTCCGGCTCTCTGACGCCCTCACTTCGGAGCAACGCCAGGACTGCCGGGACCTCCTGCTGCAGTTCGCTGCCCTGTTCTCCCTCACCCCCGGGGTCACCCCTTGGTGTTTGCACGACGTAGACACCGGGGACAGTCCCCCTGTCCGGCACCGGGCCTACCGCGTACCAGATCGGGTACGGGCCTGCATACAGGAGGAAGTGGCCAAGATGCTCACGATCGGGGTCATCGAGCCCTCGGACAGTCCCTGGGCCAGTCCGGTTGTATTAGTTCCCAAGGCCGCTGCCCCCGGCACCGCCCCTGAACTGAGATTCTGCGTCGACTACCGGGGCTTGAACGCTGTCACCCGGACCGACGCTCATCCCATCCCCCGAGCAGACGAGCTGATCGACCGGCTGGGGGCCGCCCGCTACCTTAGTATCTTCGACCTAACGGCGGGCTACTGGCAGATCGGCCTCACACCCAGGGCTCAGGAACGGTCAGCCTTCTCCACCCCCGATGGCCACTATCAATTTAAGGTCATGCCCTTTGGCATGAAGAATGCCCCCGCCACGTTCCAACGTCTTGTGAACCAGGTCTTGGCGGGGCTCGAAGAATTCAGCGCTGCCTACCTGGACGATATCGCTGTATACAGCCGCCACTGGTCCGACCACCTCCGTCACCTCCAAGAGGTCCTCCAAGCCCTCCAGCGGGCCGGCCTCACCATTAAGGCCGGCAAGTGCCAAATTGGCCAAGGGTCTGTGACCTACCTTGGGCACCAAGTGGGAAGCGGGCTGGTGGCCCCACTACAACTTAAGATTGCTGCCATCCAGTCCTGGCAGCCCCCCGTCACCCAGACCGAGGTCCGAGCCTTCTTGGGGCTCACCGGCTACTACCGGCGGTTCGTGAAGGACTACGGCAGCATCGTGGGGCCCCTCACGGGTCTCACATCCAAGAATCAACCGAAGCGGGTCAACTGGACTCCTGATTGTCAAGCGGCCTTCGAGGAGCTGAAGGCCGCCCTGTGCACCGCCCCGGTGCTCCAGGCCCCCGATTACAGTCGGGAATTTGTGGTGCAGACCGACGCCTCCGACCACGGCATCGGAGCCGTCCTCTCTCAGTTGAACCCCGAAGGTCATGATCAGCCGGTGGCCTTCATCAGTCGACGTCTCCTGGCCCGAGAACAGCGTTGGAGCACCATCGAGAGAGAGGCATTCGCAGTAGTGTGGGCCCTCAAAAAGCTCCGACCCTATCTCTTCGGTACCCACTTCCGGGTACAAACCGACCATCGACCCCTGCAATGGCTGATGCAGATGCGGGGGGAGAACCCAAAACTCTTGCGCTGGTCCATTTCCCTGCAGGGAATGGACTTCACCGTGGAGCACCGACCAGGCCAAGACCACGCCAACGCGGATGGCCTGTCCCGCTTTTTCCGCCTCGACGAAGAGAGTCCCCAAGGAGATGGGTGACTCTCCCCGCCTTCAGCTGGGGGGGACGCATGTTGGACAGGCCTCACAGACGGCTTGCTCCCTCCCCGCTCGACAGGGCCCGAACTCCGGCCCACCTGGCATATCCCCGCGGCAAGCACCTGTACCCCGTCTCCCGACGGACCCTCTGCCCTCGGACCCCTACTCATCACGGGGTCCAGCCCCACCGGCTTCCCCGGCCGGGTCAAGCCGCCATCTTGGGCCCTGCACCACGCGGCCGCATGGCCTCCCCTCGACCCTAACCCCGGGCCTGGCCGGCCCCGACATCCCGGCACCACCATCCACCCAGGAGGTGAGCGGACCACTTGGCAGGTCAATGGGAGAACGAAGTGTCAAGGGCTCTTCCCCCCGCCAGGTGCCGATCGCCTCCAGCTCCCCCAGGCGCTGGCTCCACCCCCTGCTGGGTGTCTGGACACCTTCATCCCGGACCCTCCGACCTCCAAGTGCGAGGGCCCGGACATCAAAGGGCACCAGCCCTATAACTGAGGCAGCTCCAGAGCAGGAAGGCAGTTGTATCCTGGAGTCGAGAGACACCGAGTGAACTCAACCCTGACGGTCTACTGGCGCTGCCGTAGCCCGCTCTTGTGAACCATCGTCCTGCCTGCTGGCGCTGCCGCGGCCTTCTGCAATCTTTATCTTCCTGGGACCTGCTGGCGCTGCCGCGGCCCGTTGTAACGACCATCCTCACCGGGACCTGCTGGCGCTGCCGCGGACCGTTCATCTTCCTGGGACCTGCTGGCGCTGCCGCGGCCCGTTGTAACGACCATCCTCACCGGGACCTGCTGGCGCTGCCGCGGACCGAACATCTTCCTGGGACCTGCTGGCGCTGCCGCGGCCCGTTGTAACGACCATCCTCACCGGGACCTGCTGGCGCTGCCGCGGACCGTACCACCTAACCACCAAGCTCGAGGATTGTGAGCTCATCATCATCTCATCCGAACTACCTGATTGGTAAATAGACTGACCCGCTACCCCCTTCCCTACCTTACGAGACTCTAATCGAGGGGACCCCGGAGTCCAGACCTCCTTGTACCATTCTACCGTATCGTAAATAAGTACCTATAAAGAACACTGAACCTTATCCGTGTGTGATATCTGTCTGTGGGGGGGAAGTTACTTGTCTGTACGATCGCTGGAGACGGCTCTCCCTGGAGACCTCTCCCCCTGACCCCGGCCGGCCCTCCCGGTCCGTCTACCTTTTCTAACAGGCAGTTGTCTACAATCCTTGCAGCCCAGATTAATACTGTCCATCTGGACACAATTGATCCCAGTGCGACACCTGCTCTGATTGCAGCCCAGGTAAAGACAGTCCATCGGGACATAAGTGATCTAGGTGCGACACCTGCTCAGGTTAAGACCGTCCATCTGGACACAAGTGATCCAGGTGCGACACCTGCTCTGATTGCAGCCCAGGTTAAGACCGTCCATCTAGACACAAGTGATCCAGGTGCGACACCTGCTCTGATTGCAGCCCAGGTTAAGAACGTCCATCTGGACACAACTGATCCAGGTGCGACATCTGCTCTGATTGCAGCCTAGGTTAAGAACTTCCATCTGGACACACGTGATCCAGGTGCAACACCTGCTCTGATTGCAGTCCAGGTTAAGACCGTCCATCTGGACACAAGTGATCCTGGTGCGACATCTGCTCTGAAGGCAGCCCAGGTTAAGAACCTCCATCTGGACACACATGATTCAGGTGCGACACCTGCTCTGATTGCACTCCAGTTTAAGACCGTCCATCTGGACACAAGTGACCAAGGTGCGACACCTGCTCTGATTGCAACCCAGGTTAAGACCTTCGATCTGGGCACAAGTGATCCAGGTGCGACATATGCTGTGATTGCAGCCCAGGTTAAGACCGTCCATCTGGACACAAGTGATCCTGGTGCGACAACTGCACTGATTGCAGCCCAGGTTAAGACCTTCCATCTGGGCACAAGTGATCCAGGTGCGACATCTGCTGTGATCACAGCCCAGGTTAAGACCGGCCATCTGGACACAAGTGATCCTGGTGCGACACCTGCACTAATTGCAGCCCAGGTTAAGACTGTCCATCTGGACACAAGTGATCCAGGTGCGACACCTGCTCTGATTGCAGCCTAGGTTAAGATCCTCCATCTGGACACAAGTGATCCAGGTGCGACACCTGCTCTGATTGCAGCCCAGGTTAAGACCATCCATCTGGACACAAATGACCAGGTACGACACCTGCTCTGATTGCAACCCAGGTTAAGAACGTCCATCTGGACACAAGTGATCCAGGTGCGACACCTGCTCTGATTGCAGCCCAGGTTAAGACCGTTCATCTGGACACAAGTGATCCAGGTGCGACAACTGCTCTGATTGCAGCCCGGGTTAAGAACCTCCATCTGGACACAAGTGATCCAGGTGCAACACCTGATCTGATTGCAGCCCAGGTTAAGACCGTCCATCTGGACACAAGTGATCCTGGTGCGACATCTGCTCTGATTGCAGCCCAGGTTAAGACCGTCCATCTAGACACAAGTGATCCAGGTGCGACACCTGCTCTGATTGCAGCCCAGGTTAAGAACGTCCATCTGGACACAACTGATCCAGGTGCGACATCTGCTCTGATTGCAGCCCAGGTTAAGACCGTCCATCTGGACACAAGTGATCCTGGTGCGACATCTGCTCTGATTGCAGCCCAGGTTAATACCGTCCATCTGGACACAAGTGATCCTGGTGCGACACCTGCACTGATTGCAGCCCAGGTTAAGACCGTCCATCTGGACACAAGTGATCCAGGTGCGACACCCGCTCTGATTGCAGCCTAGGTTAAGACCGTCCATCTAGACACAAGTGATCCAGGTGCGACACCTGCTCTGATTGCAGCCCAGGTTAAGAACCTCCATCTGGACACAAGTGATCCAGGTGCAACACCTGCTCTGATTGTAGCCCAGGTAAAGACCGTCCATCTTGACACAAGTGATCCAGGTGCGACACCTGCTCTGGTTGCAGCCCATGTTAAGAACGTCCATCTGGACACATGTTATCCAGGTGCGACACCTGCTCTGATTGCAGCCCAGGTTAAGACCATCCATCTGGACACAAATGATCCAGGGGCAGTTGTCCGCACTCCTTGCAGCCCAGATTAATACCGTCCATCTGGACACAATTGATCCCAGTGCGACACCTGCTCTGATTGCAGCCGAGGTTAAGACAGTCCATCGGGACATAAGTGATCTAGGTGTGACACCTGCTCTGATTGCAGCCCAGGTAAAGACCGTCCATCTGGACACAAGTGATCCAGGTGCGACAACTGCACTGATTGCAGCCCAGGTTAAAACCGTCCATCTGGACACAAGTGATCCAGGTGCGACACCTGCTCTGATTGCAGCCTAGGTTAAGAACCTCCATCTGGACACACGTGATCCAGGTGCGACACCTGCTCTGATTGCAGTCCAGGTTAAGACCGTCCATCTGGACACAAGTGATCCTGGTGCGACATCTGCTCTGATTGCAACCCAGGTTAAGACCTTCGATCTGGGCACAAATGATCCAGATGCGACATATGCTGTGATTGCAGCCCAGGTTAAGACCGTCCATCTGGACACAAGTGATCCTGGTGCGACAACTGTACTGATTGCAGCCCAGGTTAAAACCGTCCATATGGACACAAGTGATCCAGGTGCGACACCTGCTCTGATTGCAGCCTAGGTTTAGATCCTCCATCTGGACACACGTGATCCAGGTGCGACACCTGCTCTGATTGCAGCCCAGGTTAAGACCGTTCATCTGGACACAAGTGATCCAGGTGCGACAACTGCTCTGATTGTAGCCCAGGTTAAGAACCTCCATCTGGACACAAGTGATCCAGGTGCAACACCTGATCTGATTGCAGCCCAGGTTAAGACCGTCCATCTGGACACAAGTGATCTAGGTGCGACACCTGCTCTGATTGCAGCCCAGGTTAAGACCTTCGATCTGGGCACAAGTGATCCAGGTGCGACATATGCTGTGATTGCAGCCCAGGTTAAGACTGTCCATCTGGACACAAGTGATCCTGGTGCGACAACTGCACTGATTGCAGCCCAGGTTAAGACCTTCCATCTGGACACAAATGACCAGGTACGACACCTGCTCTGATTGCAACCCAGGTTAAGAACGTCCATATGGACACAAGTGATCCTGGTGCGACAACTGCACTGATTGCAGCCCAGGTTAAGACCTTCCATCTGGACACAAATGATCCAGGTGCGACACCTGCTCTGATTGCAGCCTAGGTTTAGATCCTCCATCTGGACACACGTGATCCAGGTGCGACACCTGCTCTGATTGCAGCCCAGGTTAAGACCGTCCATCTGGACACAAATGACCAGGTACGACACCTGCTCTGATTGCAACCCAGGTTAAGAACGTCCATCTGGACACAAGTGATCCAGGTGCGACACCTGCTCTGATTGCAGCCCAGGTTAAGACCATTCATCTGGACACAAGTGATCCAGGTGCGACACCTGCTCTGATTGCAGTCCAGGTTAAGACCGTCCATCTGGACACAAGTGATCCTGGTGCGACATCTGCTCTGAATGCAGCCCAGGTTAAGAACCTCCATCTGGACACACGTGATCCAGGTGTGACACCTGCTCTGATTGCAGTCCAGGTTAAGACCGTCCATCTGGACACAAGTGACCAAGGTGCGACACCTGCTCTGATTGCAACCCAGGTTAAGACCTTCGATCTGGGCACAAGTGATCCAGGTGCGACATATGCTGTGATTGCAGCCCAGGTTAAGACCGTCCATCTGGACACAAGTGATCCTGGTGCGACAACTGCACTGATTGCAGCCCAGGTTAAAACCGTCCATATGGACACAAGTGATCCAGGTGCGACACCTGCTCTGATTGCAGCCTAGGTTTAGATCCTCCATCTGGACACATGTGATCCAGGTGCGACACCTGCTCTGATTGCAGTCCAGGTTAAGACCGTTCATCTGGACACAAGTGATCCAGGTGCGACAACTGCTCTGATTGTAGCCCAGGTTAAGAACCTCCATCTGGACACAAGTGATCCAGGTGCAACACCTGATCTGATTGCAGCCCAGGTTAAGACCGTCCATCTGGACACAAGTGATCTAGGTGCGACACCTGCTCTGATTGCAGCCCAGGTTAAGACCGTCCATCTGGACACAAGTGATCCAGGTGCGACACCTGCTCTGATTGCAGCCCAGGTTAAGACCGTCCATCTAGACACAAGTGATCCAGGTGCGACACCTGCTCTGATTGCAGCCCAGGTTAAGAACGTCCATCTGGACACAACTGATCCAGGTGCGACATCTGCTGTGATTGCAGCCTAGGTTAAGAACCTCCATCTGGACACACGTGATCCAGGTGCAACACCTGCTCTGATTGCAGTCCAGGTTAAGACCGTCCATCTGGACACAAGTGATCCTGGTGCGACATCTGCTCTGAAGGCAGCCCAGGTTAAGAACCTCCATCTGGACACACATGATCCAGGTGCGACACCTGCTCTGATTGCACTCCAGTTTAAGACCGTCCATCTGGACACAAGTGACCAAGGTGCGACACCTGCTCTGATTGCAACCTAGGTTAAGACCTTCGATCTGGGCACAAGTGATCCAGGTGCGACATATGCTGTGATTGCAGCCCAGGTTAAGACCGTCCATCTGGACACAAGTGATCCTGGTGCGACAACTGCACTGATTGCAGCCCAGGTTAAGACCTTCCATCTGGGCACAATTGATCCAGGTGCGACATCTGCTGTGATCGCAGCCCAGGTTAAGACCGTCCATCTGGACACAAATGACCAGGTACGACACCTGCTCTGATTGCAACCCAGGTAAAGACAGTCCATCGGGACATAAGTGATCTAGGTGCGACACCTGCTCAGGTTAAGACCGTCCATCTGGACACAAGTGATCCAGGTGCGACACCTGCTCTGATTGCAGCCCAGGTTAAGACCGTCCATCTAGACACAAGTGATCCAGGTGCGACACCTGCTCTGATTGCAGCCCAGGTTAAGAACGTCCATCTGGACACAACTGATCCAGGTGCGACATCTGCTCTGATTGCAGCCTAGGTTAAGAACTTCCATCTGGACACACGTGATCCAGGTGCAACACCTGCTCTGATTGCAGTCCAGGTTAAGACCGTCCATCTGGACACAAGTGATCCTGGTGCGACATCTGCTCTGAAGGCAGCCCAGGTTAAGAACCTCCATCTGGACACACATGATTCAGGTGCGACACCTGCTCTGATTGCACTCCAGTTTAAGACCGTCCATCTGGACACAAGTGACCAAGGTGCGACACCTGCTCTGATTGCAACCCAGGTTAAGACCTTCGATCTGGGCACAAGTGATCCAGGTGCGACATATGCTGTGATTGCAGCCCAGGTTAAGACCGTCCATCTGGACACAAGTGATCCTGGTGCGACAACTGCACTGATTGCAGCCCAGGTTAAGACCTTCCATCTGGGCACAAGTGATCCAGGTGCGACATCTGCTGTGATCACAGCCCAGGTTAAGACCGGCCATCTGGACACAAGTGATCCTGGTGCGACACCTGCACTAATTGCAGCCCAGGTTAAGACTGTCCATCTGGACACAAGTGATCCAGGTGCGACACCTGCTCTGATTGCAGCCTAGGTTAAGATCCTCCATCTGGACACAAGTGATCCAGGTGCGACACCTGCTCTGATTGCAGCCCAGGTTAAGACCATCCATCTGGACACAAATGACCAGGTACGACACCTGCTCTGATTGCAACCCAGGTTAAGAACGTCCATCTGGACACAAGTGATCCAGGTGCGACACCTGCTCTGATTGCAGCCCAGGTTAAGACCGTTCATCTGGACACAAGTGATCCAGGTGCGACAACTGCTCTGATTGCAGCCCGGGTTAAGAACCTCCATCTGGACACAAGTGATCCAGGTGCAACACCTGATCTGATTGCAGCCCAGGTTAAGACCGTCCATCTGGACACAAGTGATCCTGGTGCGACATCTGCTCTGATTGCAGCCCAGGTTAAGACCGTCCATCTAGACACAAGTGATCCAGGTGCGACACCTGCTCTGATTGCAGCCCAGGTTAAGAACGTCCATCTGGACACAACTGATCCAGGTGCGACATCTGCTCTGATTGCAGCCCAGGTTAAGACCGTCCATCTGGACACAAGTGATCCTGGTGCGACATCTGCTCTGATTGCAGCCCAGGTTAATACCGTCCATCTGGACACAAGTGATCCTGGTGCGACACCTGCACTGATTGCAGCCCAGGTTAAGACCGTCCATCTGGACACAAGTGATCCAGGTGCGACACCCGCTCTGATTGCAGCCTAGGTTAAGACCGTCCATCTAGACACAAGTGATCCAGGTGCGACACCTGCTCTGATTGCAGCCCAGGTTAAGAACCTCCATCTGGACACAAGTGATCCAGGTGCAACACCTGCTCTGATTGTAGCCCAGGTAAAGACCGTCCATCTTGACACAAGTGATCCAGGTGCGACACCTGCTCTGGTTGCAGCCCATGTTAAGAACGTCCATCTGGACACATGTTATCCAGGTGCGACACCTGCTCTGATTGCAGCCCAGGTTAAGACCATCCATCTGGACACAAATGATCCAGGGGCAGTTGTCCGCACTCCTTGCAGCCCAGATTAATACCGTCCATCTGGACACAATTGATCCCAGTGCGACACCTGCTCTGATTGCAGCCGAGGTTAAGACAGTCCATCGGGACATAAGTGATCTAGGTGTGACACCTGCTCTGATTGCAGCCCAGGTAAAGACCGTCCATCTGGACACAAGTGATCCAGGTGCGACAACTGCACTGATTGCAGCCCAGGTTAAAACCGTCCATCTGGACACAAGTGATCCAGGTGCGACACCTGCTCTGATTGCAGCCTAGGTTAAGAACCTCCATCTGGACACACGTGATCCAGGTGCGACACCTGCTCTGATTGCAGTCCAGGTTAAGACCGTCCATCTGGACACAAGTGATCCTGGTGCGACATCTGCTCTGATTGCAACCCAGGTTAAGACCTTCGATCTGGGCACAAATGATCCAGATGCGACATATGCTGTGATTGCAGCCCAGGTTAAGACCGTCCATCTGGACACAAGTGATCCTGGTGCGACAACTGCACTGATTGCAGCCCAGGTTAAGACCTTCCATCTGGGCACAAGTGATCCAGGTGCGACACCTGCTCTGATTGCAGCCTAGGTTTAGATCCTCCATCTGGACACACGTGATCCAGGTGCGACACCTGCTCTGATTGCAGCCCAGGTTAAGACCGTTCATCTGGACACAAGTGATCCAGGTGCGACAACTGCTCTGATTGTAGCCCAGGTTAAGAACCTCCATCTGGACACAAGTGATCCAGGTGCAACACCTGATCTGATTGCAGCCCAGGTTAAGACCGTCCATCTGGACACAAGTGATCTAGGTGCGACACCTGCTCTGATTGCAGCCCAGGTTAAGACCGTCCATCTGGACACAAGTTATCCAGGTGCGACACCTGCTCTGATTGCAGCCCAGGTTAAGACCGTCCATCTAGACACAAGTGATCCAGGTGCGACACCTGCTCTGATTGCAGCCCAGGTTAAGAACGTCCATCTGGACACAACTGATCCAGGTGCGACATCTGCTGTGATTGCAGCCTAGGTTAAGAACCTCCATCTGGACACACGTGATCCAGGTGCAACACCTGCTCTGATTGCAGTCCAGGTTAAGACCGTCCATCTGGACACAAGTGATCCTGGTGCGACATCTGCTCTGAAGGCAGCCCAGGTTAAGAACCTCCATCTGGACACACATGATCCAGGTACGACACCTGCTCTGATTGCACTCCAGTTTAAGACCGTCCATCTGGACACAAGTGACCAAGGTGCGACACCTGCTCTGATTGCAACCTAGGTTAAGACCTTCGATCTGGGCACAAGTGATCCAGGTGCGACATATGCTGTGATTGCAGCCCAGGTTAAGACTGTCCATCTGGACACAAGTGATCCTGGTGCGACAACTGCACTGATTGCAGCCCAGGTTAAGACCTTCCATCTGGACACAAATGACCAGGTACGACACCTGCTCTGATTGCAACCCAGGTTAAGAACGTCCATCTGGACACAAGTGATCCTGGTGCGACAACTGCACTGATTGCAGCCCAGGTTAAGACCTTCCATCTGGACACAAATGATCCAGGTGCGACACCTGCTCTGATTGCAGCCTAGGTTTAGATCCTCCATCTGGACACACGTGATCCAGGTGCGACACCTGCTCTGATTGCAGCCCAGGTTAAGACCGTCCATCTGGACACAAATGACCAGGTACGACACCTGCTCTGATTGCAACCCAGGTTAAGAACGTCCATCTGGACACAAGTGATCCAGGTGCGACACCTGCTCTGATTGCAGCCCAGGTTAAGACCATTCATCTGGACACAAGTGATCCAGGTGCGACACCTGCTCTGATTGCAGTCCAGGTTAAGACCGTCCATCTGGACACAAGTGATCCTGGTGCGACATCTGCTCTGAATGCAGCCCAGGTTAAGAACCTCCATCTGGACACACGTGATCCAGGTGTGACACCTGCTCTGATTGCAGTCCAGGTTAAGACCGTCCATCTGGACACAAGTGACCAAGGTGCGACACCTGCTCTGATTGCAACCCAGGTTAAGACCTTCGATCTGGGCACAAGTGATCAAGGTGCGACATATGCTGTGATTGCAGCCCAGGTTAAGACCGTCCATCTGGACACAAGTGATCCTGGTGCGACAACTGCACTGATTGCAGCCCAGGTTAAAACCGTCCATATGGACACAAGTGATCCAGGTGCGACACCTGCTCTGATTGCAGCCTAGGTTTAGATCCTCCATCTGGACACATGTGATCCAGGTGCGACACCTGCTCTGATTGCAGTCCAGGTTAAGACCGTTCATCTGGACACAAGTGATCCAGGTGCGACAACTGCTCTGATTGTAGCCCAGGTTAAGAACCTCCATCTGGACACAAGTGATCCAGGTGCAACACCTGATCTGATTGCAGCCCAGGTTAAGACCGTCCATCTGGACACAAGTGATCTAGGTGCGACACCTGCTCTGATTGCAGCCCAGGTTAAGACCGTCCATCTGGACACAAGTGATCCAGGTGCGACACCTGCTCTGATTGCAGCCCAGGTTAAGACCGTCCATCTAGACACAAGTGATCCAGGTGCGACACCTGCTCTGATTGCAGCCCAGGTTAAGAACGTCCATCTGGACACAACTGATCCAGGTGCGACATCTGCTGTGATTGCAGCCTAGGTTAAGAACCTCCATCTGGACACACGTGATCCAGGTGCAACACCTGCTCTGATTGCAGTCCAGGTTAAGACCGTCCATCTGGACACAAGTGATCCTGGTGCGACATCTGCTCTGAAGGCAGCCCAGGTTAAGAACCTCCATCTGGACACACATGATCCAGGTGCGACACCTGCTCTGATTGCACTCCAGTTTAAGACCGTCCATCTGGACACAAGTGACCAAGGTGCGACACCTGCTCTGATTGCAACCTAGGTTAAGACCTTCGATCTGGGCACAAGTGATCCAGGTGCGACATATGCTGTGATTGCAGCCCAGGTTAAGACCGTCCATCTGGACACAAGTGATCCTGGTGCGACAACTGCACTGATTGCAGCCCAGGTTAAGACCTTCCATCTGGGCACAATTGATCCAGGTGCGACATCTGCTGTGATCGCAGCCCAGGTTAAGACCGTCCATCTGGACACAAATGACCAGGTACGACACCTGCTCTGATTGCAACCCAGGTTAAGAACGTCCATCTGGACACAAGTGATCCAGGTGCGACACCTGCTCTGATTGCAGCCCAGGTTAAGACCGTTCATCTGGACACAAGTGATCCTGGTGCGACAACTGCTCTGATTGCAGCCCGGGTTAAGAACGTCCATCTGGACACAAGTGATCCAGGTGCAACACCTGATCTGATTGCAGCCCAGGTTAAGACCGTCCATCTGGACACAAGTGATCCTGGTGCGACATCTGCTCTGATTGCAGCCCAGGTTAATACCGTCCATCTGGACACAAGTGATCCAGGTGCGACACCTGCTCTGATTGCTGCCCAGGTTAAGAACCTCCATCTTGACACAAGTGATCCAGGTGCGACACCTGCTCTGGTTGCAGCCCAGGTTAAGAACGTCCATCTGGACACAAGTGATCCAGGTGCAACACCTGCACTGATTGCAGCCCAGGTTAAAAACGTCCATCTGGACACAAGTGATCCAGGTGTGACACCTGCTCTGATTGCTGCCCAGGTTAAGAACCTCCATCTTGACACAAGTGATCCAGGTGCGACACCTGCTCTGGTTGCAGCCCAGGTTAAGAACGTCCATCTGGACACAAGTGATCCAGGTGCGACACCTGCTCTGATTGCAGCCCAGGTTAAGACCATCCATCTGGACACAAATTATCCAGGGGCGACACCTGCTTTGACTGCAGCCCAGGTTAAGAACCTCCATCTGGACACAAGTGATCCAGGTGTGACACCTGCTCTGATTGCTGCCCAGGTTAAGAACCTCCATCTTGACACAAGTGATCCAGGTGCAACACCTGCTCTGGTTGCAGCCCAAGTTAAGAACGTCCATCTGGACACAAGTGATCCAGGTGCGACACCTGCTCTGATTGCAGCCCAGGTTAAAACCATCCATCTGGACACAAATGATCCAGGGGCAGTTGTCTACAATCCTTGCAGCCCAGATTAATACTGTCCATCTGGACACAATTGATCCCAGTGCGACACCTGCTCTGATTGCAGCCCAGGTAAAGACAGTCCATCGGGACATAAGTGATCTAGGTGGGACACCTGCTCTGATTGCAGCCCAGGTTAAGACCGTCCATCTGGACACAAGTGATCCAGGTGCGACACCTGCTCTGATTGCAGCCCAGGTTAAGACTGTCCATCTAGACACAAGTGATCCAGGTGCGACACCTGCTCTGATTGCAGCCCAGGTTAAGAACCTCCATCTGGACACAAGTGATCCAGGTGCAACACCTGCTCTGATTGCAGCCCAGGTAAAGACCGTCCATCTTGACACAAGTGATCCAGGTGCGACACCTGCTCTGGTTGCAGCCCAGGTTAAGAACGTCCATCTGGACACATGTTATCCAGGTGCGACACCTGCTCTGATTGCAGCCTAGGTTAAGACCATCCATCTGGACACAAATGATCCAGGGGCAGTTGTCCGCACTCCTTGCAGCCCAGATTAATACCGTCCATCTGGACACAATTGATCCCAGTGCGACACCTGCTCTGATTGCAGCCGAGGTTAAGACAGTCCATCGGGACATAAGTGATCTAGGTGTGACACCTGCTCTGATTGCAGCCCAGGTTAAGACCGTCCATCTGGACACAAGTGATCCAGGTGCGACACCTGCTCTGATTGCAGTCTAGGTTAAGAACCTCCATCTGGACACACGTGATCCAGGTGTGATAGCTGCTCTGATTGCAGCCTAGGTTAAGACCGTCCATCTAGACACAAGTGATCCAGGTGCGACACCTGCTCTGATTGCAGCCCAGGTTAAGACCGTCCATCTGGACACAAGTGATCCTGGTGCGACACCTGCACTAATTGCAGCCCAGGTTAAGACTGTCCATCTGGACACAAGTGATCCAGGTGCGACACCTGCTCTGATTGCAGCCTAGGTTAAGATCCTCCATCTGTACACAAGTGATCCAGGTGCGACACCTGCTCTGATTGCAGCCCAGGTTAAGACCATCCATCTGGACACAAATGACCAGGTACGACACCTGCTCTGATTGCAACCCAGGTTAAGAACGTCCATCTGGACAGAAGTGATCCAGGTGCGACACCTGCTCTGATTGCAGCCCAGGTTAAGACCGTTCATCTGGACACAAGTGATCCAGGTGCGACAACTGCTCTGATTGCAGCCCGGGTTAAGAACTGTTAGAAAAGGTAGATGGACCGGGAGGGTCGGCCGGGGTCAGGAGGAGAGGTCTCCGGGGAGAGCCGTCTCCAGCGATCGTACAGACAAGTAAATTCCCCCCCCCACAGACAGATATCACACACGGATAAGGTTCAGTGTTCTTTATAAGCACTTATTCAAGGTACGGTTAAATGGTACAAGGAGGTCTGGACTCAGGGGTCCCCTCGATTAGAGTCTCGCAAGGTAGGGAAGGGGGTAGCGGGACAGTCTATTTACCAATCAGGTAGTTCGGATGAGATGATGTTGAGCTCACAATCCTCGAGCTTGGTGGTTAGGTGGTATGGGCCGCGGCAGCGCCAGCAGGTCCCGGTGTGGATGGTCGATACAACGGGCCGCGGCAGCGCCAGCAGGTCCCCGGAAGATATACGGTCCGCGGCAGCGCCAGCAGGTCCCGGTGAGGATGGTCGTTACAACGGGCCGCGGCAGCGCCAGCAGGTCCCAGGAAGATGACTGTTGCAGAAGGCCGCGGCAGCGCCAGCAGGTTCCGGTGAGGATGGTCGTTACAACGGGCCGCGGCAGCGCCAGCAGGTCCCAGGCAGATGAAGGTTGCAGAAGGCCGCGGCAGCGCCAGCAGGCAGGACGATGGTTCACAAGAGCGGGCTACGGCAGCGCCAGTAGACCGTCAGGGTTGAGTTCACTCGGTGTCTCTCGACTCCAGGATACAACTGCCTTCCTGCTCCGGAGCTGCCTCAGTTATAGGGCTGGTGCCCTTTGATGTCCGGACCCTCGCACTTGGAGGTCGGAGGGTCCGGGATGAAGGTGTCCAGACACCCAGCAGGGGGTGGAGCCAGTGCCTGGGGGAGCTGGGGGCGATCGGCACCTGGCGGGGGAGAGCCCTTGACACTTCGTTCTCCCATTGACCTGCCAAGTGGTCCGCTCACCACCTGGGTGGATGGTGGTGCCGGGATGTCGGGGCCGGCCAGGCCCGGGGTTAGGGTCGAGGGGAGGCCATGCGGCCGCGTGGTGCAGGGCCCAAGATGGCGGCTTGACCCGGCCGGGAAAGCCGGTGGGGCTGGACCCCGTGATGAGTAGGGGTCCGAGGGCAGAGGGTCCGTCGGGAGACGGAGTACAGGTGCTTGTTGCGGGGATATGCCAGGTGGGCCGGAGTTCGGGCCCTGTCGAGCGGGGAGGGAGCAAGCCGTCTGTGAGGCCTGTCCAACATGCGTCCCCCCCAGCTGAAGGCGGGGAGAGTCACCCATCTCCTTGGGGACTCTCTTCGTCGAGGCGGAAAAAGCGGGACAGGCCATCTGCGTTGGCGTGGTCTTGGCCTGGTCGGTGCTCCACGGTGAAGTCCATTCCCTGCAGGGAAATGGACCAGCGCAAGAGTTTTGGGTTCTCCCCCCGCATCTGCATCAGCCATTGCAGGGGTCGATGGTCGGTTTGTACCCGGAAGTGGGTACCGAAGAGATAGGGTCGGAGCTTTTTGAGGGCCCACACTACTGCAAATGCCTCCCTCTCGATGGTGCTCCAACGCTGTTCTCGGGCCAGGAGACGTCGGCTGATGAAGGCCACCGGCTGGTCATGACCTTCGGGGTTCAACTGAGAGAGGACGGCTCCGATGCCGTGGTCGGAGGCGTCGGTCTGCACCACAAATTCCCGACTGTAATCGGGGGCCTGGAGCACCGGGGCGGTGCACAGGGCGGCCTTCAGCTCCTCGAAGGCCGCTTGACAATCAGGAGTCCAGTTGACCCGCTTCGGCTGGTTCTTGGAGGTGAGACCCGTGAGGGGCCCCACGATGCTGCCGTAGTCCTTCACGAACCGCCGGTAGTAGCCGGTGAGCCCCAAGAAGGCTCGGACCTCGGTCTGGGTGACGGGGGGCTGCCAGGACTGGATGGCAGCAATCTTAAGTTGTAGTGGGGCCACCAGCCCGCTCACCACTTGGTGCCCAAGGTAGGTCACAGACCCTTGGCCAATCTGGCACTTGCCGGCCTTAATGGTGAGGCCGGCCCGCTGGAGGGCTTGTAGGACCTCTTGGAGGTGACGGAGGTGGTCGGACCAGTGGCGGCTGTATACAGCGATATCGTCCAGGTAGGCAGCGCTGAATTCTTCAAGCCCTGCCAAGACCTGGTTCACAAGGCGTTGGAACGTGGCGGGGGCATTCTTCATGCCAAAGGGCATGACCTTAAATTGATAGTGGCCATCGGGGGTAGAGAAGGCTGACCGTTCCTGAGCCCTGGGTGTGAGGCCGATCTGCCAGTAGCCCGCCGTTAGGTCGAAGATACTAAGGTAGCGGGCGGCCCCCAGCCGGTCGATCAGCTCGTCTGCTCGGGGGATGGGATGAGCGTCGGTCCGGGTGACAGCGTTCAAGCCCCGGTAGTCGACGCAGAATCTCAGTTCAGGTGCGGTGCCGGGGGCAGCGGCCTTGGGAACTAGTACGACCGGACTGGCCCAGGGACTGTCCGAGGGCTCGATGACCCCGATCGTGAGCATCTTGGCCACTTCCTCCTGTATGCAGGCCCGTACCCGATCTGGTACGCGGTAGGCCCGGTGCCGGACAGGGGGACTGTCCCCGGTGTCTACGTCATGCAAACACCAGGGGGTGACCCCGGGGGTGAGGGAGAACAGGGCAGCGAACTGCAGCAGGAGGTTCCGGCAGTCCTGGCGTTGCTCCGAAGTGAGGGCGTCAGAGAGCCGGACCCCGTCCACGGAGCCGTCCTTCTCCTGAGTCTTCAGGAGATCCGGGAGGGGCTCGGAGTCTTCTTCTGTGCCACTGTCTGTAGCCATCAAGAGGCTTAGTTCGGAGCGCACAAAGTGCGGTTTGAGCCGGTTGGTGTGGAGGACCCGAAGGGGGTTCCGGGAGGACCCCATGTCGATGAGGTAAGTGACGGGGCTTTTGCGCTCGACCACTTTGAAGGGCCCCGTCCACTTATCTTGCAGGGCACATGGTTCGGTGGGGGACATCACCCATACTTGCTGCCCAGGCTCGAATTCAACGGAGGAGGCATTGTGATCATACCACCTCTTCATGTCCTCCTGGCTGGCCTCGAGGTTCGTCTTGGCCATCTCCCTGAAGCGCCGGGTCTGGTTTCGTAAGGCCAGGATGTATTTGAAGACGTCTGGAGGGGTCGTTAGGGGGGCCATCTCCCAACCTTCCTTGACTAGGCTGAGGGGCCCTCGCACAGGGTGTCCGTATAGGAGTTCAAAGGGGCTAAAACCGAGGGACTTCTGGGGAACTTCCCGGTAGGCGAAGAGGAGGCACGGGAGCAGTACATCCCACTGGCGACGGAGAGGTTCTTCCAATCCCCCAATCATCCCTTTGAGAGTGCGGTTAAAACGCTCCACTAGTCCGTTCCCTTGGGGGTGATAGGGGGTCGTGAATCTGTAGGTGACCCCGCATTGTTGCCAGAGGGACTTCATGTATTTTGATATGAAATTCGTGCCTCGGTCGCTGACGACTTCTCGGGGGAAGCCTACCCGGGAGAAGATCCCCATCAGGGCCCGGCCAACCACTGGAGCGGTCACTGTCCGTAGAGGCACCGCCTCGGGGTAGCGGGTGGCATGGTCCACTAGTACCAAGATGAACCTGTGTCCTTGTGCCGTGCGGGGGTCCAGAGGTCCCACAATGTCTATCCCCACCCTCTCGAACGGGGTGGTGACCACCGGGAAGGGTTGTAGAGGGGCCTTCAGCTTCCGGCCACTCTTCCCGCTGGCTTGGCATGTGGGGCACGATCGGCAGTGGTTCAGGACGTCATTCCTCATTTTCGGCCAAAAAAAGTGGGTCACCAGGCGACTGTACGTTTTGTCCTGGCCCAGGTGTCCAGCCAGGGGGACATCGTGGGCTAGGTTGAGCAGAAAGTCTCGGAAGCGGAGCGGTACCACCAGAACTCGACCGGCCCCCAGCTCGGCGGTTCTTTGCTCGCTGTAGAGCAGGTCGTTATCCCAGTAGACCCAGTGGGTTCCGGTGGTGTCCCCGGCGGTTTGGGTGCTGGCTTGTTGGCGGAGTCCCTCGAGGGAGGGACAGGTCTTTTGTTCCTGGCGGAACTGTTCTTGGGTGGGCCCCCCTTCTTGCCGCCACTGAGCCAGATCCGGAAGGTCCTGGTGTTGCGCGTCTTCTTCGGTAGTCGGGTCCGGGAGGTCGGACTCGCCGTTGTCCTCTACGGGGGCAACCGGGGGCGGAGGTGCTGGCCATTCGGTTTCTTCTGATCGGGGGGCGGCACGGGCGGCCATGGATCGGGTGGTTATGCAGGCCCAGTCCGGGAGGCCCAGCATCCCCAAGTGCTCTCTTCTCTCGACGGTGGCCCACGGGGAACTCTCGAGGTCATTCCCCAGGAGGCAGTCCACGGGGGCATCGTCCCAGACCGTCACCTTCAGTAGGCCGGAGACCCCTCCCCATTCAAACGGGACGCAGGCCATCTTACACATGCTCTCAGAGTTATCTGCCGAGCGGACGGGGCAGAGAATGTTCGGCAGGATCTGCTCGGGCTTCACCAGGTGACAGCGGACGGCCGTCACGCTGGCGCCGGTGTCACGCAAGGCCTCGGCTCTCTGTCCATTAATGGTCACCCACTGACCGTATTTTCTGGTGTTGGCGGGTAGGGGAGCCCGCGGAACCATGTCCCTTCCCCCTAAGCATGCCAGGACCATGGCGGCCGGTTCCCACCCTTGCTGGTCCGGCTCATACTCCTCGGGTCCCTCCGATGATTGCTCTTCCCCCAGGGCAGCGGCAGCTACCTGGCGGGGCTTGGGTGGTTGGTTTAGCGGGCAGTTCGGATCGTTGGCGTAGTGGCCTAGTCGCTGGCACCGGTGGCACGTGACGTTGGCTCGGTACCCAGGCCGCAACGGGGGGTTGCCCCGGCCGGCCGGAGGTGGGGTGCTGGCCACGGGTGTTGCTGGTAAGGCGTCTCTCCCTCGCCCCTGGCCCCCTCCTCCTCCCCGAGGACGGTGCTGGCCTTGGTTGCTTCTGTTCTGGTCGTGTGGCCCTTTCCGGCCCACTCGGGTGCTTTCCCACCGGTCAGCTTCGGCGGCGAGCTGCCGGGGGTCAGTCAGCTTACTGTCGAGTAGGTGCTGCCTGAGCTCGACGAAACAGTTGTTTGACAGGTGCTCCCATACCATAAGGTTGAAGAGTTGTTCGTAGGTGGTGACCTGATTTCCCTTGATCCAACCCTCGAAGGCCCGGCTGAAATAGTTCACGTATTCCACCCAAGTTGTACCTGGGATCCGGGTGCAATCTCTGAACCTCTGGCGGTACATCTCGGGCGTGAGGCCGTAGCGGGTGAGGAGGGCAGCCTTCATGTGGTCGTAGGACGACATTTGGTGATCGGGGAGCTGCAGCAGGGCATCGCGACCCTCGTTGATGAATCTCCCCCAAAGTCCGGCTCCCCAATCACTCCGGTCGATCCGGTGGGAGGTCATTGCGATCTCATAGGCTTTAAACCACTGTTGTATGTCGTCTTCTCGGACATACTCGCGGACCACATCCTTGGGGATGTGAACTTTTTTCTCAATAGGCCCCGGGGTGTGTGGTCGCTCAGGCACCCCCAGTTCCTTATTCTGTTTGCGCAGTTCTATTTCCGCCAGTCGGCGCTCGTGCTCGAGCGTTATTTTTTTCTCTTCCAGCTCTCTTTGTCTCTGCTTTTCTTCTCGTTCCTCTCGAAGCCGCATATGCTCGAGGTTGATTTTCTGTTCAGCTAACTTAAGTTCCCCATCCATCTTGAGTCGTGCCATCTCTAATTCGTGTAATCTGACTCTGTCTCTTTCTCGTATCTCCTCCTGTGAGAGGCCCGTTCCCCGCTCCTCGGGAGCCGTGGCGTTCCCCTCTGGTGTGATGCTGTTTTGGTCTGGTGTGACGCTGCTTTGGTCGGAGGGTCCTGCGACCCCAGTTTCTGTCCATGACTCAAGAGCGCGCTTTAGATCATCCTTGGTACTCAGGCCGGTGGTAGCAATGCCAAGTTCTATGCAAAATTGTCTCAGTTCGCGGTGGTTGTATTCTTCTAATTTCTCCATTTGGAACTTCTCGGTGGAGCTGCTATCTTTGGTCGACATCGTGCTTTGTCGTGGGGTGAGCTACTCTCTGTACGATTACGCGTTGATTCGGATCGCGCCGCTGGCCACCAATGTTAGAAAAGGTAGATGGACCGGGAGGGTCGGCCGGGGTCAGGAGGAGAGGTCTCCGGGGAGAGCCGTCTCCAGCGATCGTACAGACAAGTAACTTCCCCCCCCCACAGACAGATATCACACACGGATAAGGTTCAGTGTTCTTTATAAGCACTTATTCAAGGTACGGTTAAATGGTACAAGGAGGTCTGGACTCAGGGGTCCCCTCGATTAGAGTCTCGCAAGGTAGGGAAGGGGGTAGCGGGACAGTCTATTTACCAATCAGGTAGTTCGGATGAGATGATGTTGAGCTCACAATCCTCGAGCTTGGTGGTTAGGTGGTATGGGCCGCGGCAGCGCCAGCAGGTCCCGGTGTGGATGGTCGATACAACGGGCCGCGGCAGCGCCAGCAGGTCCCCGGAAGATATACGGTCCGCGGCAGCGCCAGCAGGTCCCGGTGAGGATGGTCGTTACAACGGGCCGCGGCAGCGCCAGCAGGTCCCAGGAAGATGACTGTTGCAGAAGGCCGCGGCAGCGCCAGCAGGTCCCGGTGAGGATGGTCGTTACAACGGGCCGCGGCAGCGCCAGCAGGTCCCAGGCAGATGAAGGTTGCAGAAGGCCGCGGCAGCGCCAGCAGGCAGGACGATGGTTCACAAGAGCGGGCTACGGCAGCGCCAGTAGACCGTCAGGGTTGAGTTCACTCGGTGTCTCTCGACTCCAGGATACAACTGCCTTCCTGCTCCGGAGCTGCCTCAGTTATAGGGCTGGTGCCCTTTGATGTCCGGACCCTCGCACTTGGAGGTCGGAGGGTCCGGGATGAAGGTGTCCAGACACCCAGCAGGGGGTGGAGCCAGTGCCTGGGGGAGCTGGGGGCGATCGGCACCTGGCGGGGGAGAGCCCTTGACACTTCGTTCTCCCATTGACCTGCCAAGTGGTCCGCTCACCTCCTGGGTGGATGGTGGTGCCGGGATGTCGGGGCCGGCCAGGCCCGGGGTTAGGGTCGAGGGGAGGCCATGCGGCCGCGTGGTGCAGGGCCCAAGATGGCGGCTTGACCCGGCCGGGAAAGCCGGTGGGGCTGGACCCCGTGATGAGTAGGGGTCCGAGGGCAGAGGGTCCGTCGGGAGACGGAGTACAGGTGCTTGTTGCGGGGATATGCCAGGTGGGCCGGAGTTCGGGCCCTGTCGAGCGGGGAGGGAGCAAGCCGTCTGTGAGGCCTGTCCAACAAGAACCTCCATCTGGACACAAGTGATCCAGGTGCAACACCTGATCTGATTGCAGCCCAGGTTAAGACCGTCCATCTGGACACAAGTGATCCTATTGCGACATCTGCTCTGATTGCAGCCCAGGTTAAGAACGTCCATCTGGACACAAATGATCCAGGAGCAGTTGTCCGCACTCCTTGCAGCCCAGATTAATACCGTCCATCTGGACACAATTGATCCCAGTGCGACACCTGCTCTGATTGCAGCCGAGGTTAAGACAGTCCATCAGGACATAAGTGATCTAGGTGTGACACCTGCTCTGATTGCAGCCCAGGCAAAGACCGTCCATCTGGACACAAGTGATCCAGGTGCGACAACTGCACTGATTGCAGCCCAGGTTAAAACCGTCCATCTGGACACAAGTGATCCAGGTGCGACACCTGCTCTGATTGCAGCCTAGGTTAAGAACCTCCATCTGGACACACGTGATCCAGGTGCGACACCTGCTCTGATTGCAGTCCAGGTTAAGACCGTCCATCTGGACACAAGTGATCCTGGTGCGACATCTGCTCTGAATGCAGCCCAGGTTAAGAACCTCCATCCAGGTGCGACACCTGCTCTGATTGCAGTCCAGGTTAAGACCGTCCATCTGGACACAAGTGACCAAGGTGCGACACCTGCTCTGATTGCAACCCAGGTTAAGACCTTCGATCTGGGCACAAGTGATCCAGGTGCGACATATGCTGTGATTGCAGCCCAGGTTAAGACCGTCCATCTGGACACAAGTGATCCTGGTGCGACAACTGCACTGATTGCAGCCCAGGTTAAAACCGTCCATATGAACACAAGTGATCCAGGTGCGACACCTGCTCTGATTGCAGCCTAGGTTTAGATCCTCCATCTGGACACACGTGATCCAGGTGCGACACCTGCTCTGATTGCAGCCCAGGTTAAGACCGTTCATCTGGACACAAGTGATCCAGGTGCGACAACTGCTCTGATTGGAGCCCAGGTTAAGAACCTCCATCTGGACACAAGTGATCCAGGTGCAACACCTGATCTGATTGCAGCCCAGGTTAAGACCGTCCATCTGGACACAAGTGATCCTGGTGCGACATCTGCTCTGATTGCAGCCCAGGTTAATACCGTCCATCTGGACACAAGTGATCCAGGTGCGACACCTGCTCTGATTGCTGCCCAGGTTAAGAACCTCCATCTTGACACAAGTGATCCAGGTGCGACACCTGCTCTGGTTGCAGCCCAGGTTAAGAACGTCCATCTGGACACAAGTGATCCAGGTGCGACACCTGCTCTGATTGCAGCCCAGGTTAAGACCATCCATCTGGACACAAATGATCCAGGGGCGACACCTGCTTTGACTGCAGCCCAGGTTAAGAACCTCCATCTGGACACAAGTGATCCAGGTGTGACACCTGCTCTGATTGCTGCCCAGGTTAAGAACCTCCATCTTGACACAAGTGATCCAGGTGCAACACCTGCTCTGGTTGCAGCCCAGGTTAAGAACGTCCATCTGGACACAAGTGATCCAGGTGCGACACCTGCTCTGATTGCAGCCCAGGTTAAGACCATCCATCTGGACACAAATGATCCAGGGGCAGTTGTCTACAATCCTTGCAGCCCAGATTAATACTGTCCATCTGGACACAATTGATCCCAGTGCGACACCTGCTCTGATTGCAGCCCAGGTAAAGACAGTCCATCGGGACATAAGTGATCTAGGTGCGACACCTGCTCAGGTTAAGACCGTCCATCTGGACACAAGTGATCCAGGTGCGACACCTGCTCTGATTGCAGCCCAGGTTAAGACCGTCCATCTAGACACAAGTGATCCAGGTGCGACACCTGCTCTGATTGCAGCCCAGGTTAAGAACGTCCATCTGGACACAACTGATCCAGGTGCGACATCTGCTCTGATTGCAGCCTAGGTTAAGAACTTCCATCTGGACACACGTGATCCAGGTGCAACACCTGCTCTGATTGCAGTCCAGGTTAAGACCGTCCATCTGGACACAAGTGATCCTGGTGCGACATCTGCTCTGAAGGCAGCCCAGGTTAAGAACCTCCATCTGGACACACATGATTCAGGTGCGACACCTGCTCTGATTGCACTCCAGTTTAAGACCGTCCATCTGGACACAAGTGACCAAGGTGCGACACCTGCTCTGATTGCAACCCAGGTTAAGACCTTCGATCTGGGCACAAGTGATCCAGGTGCGACATATGCTGTGATTGCAGCCCAGGTTAAGACCGTCCATCTGGACACAAGTGATCCTGGTGCGACAACTGCACTGATTGCAGCCCAGGTTAAGACCTTCCATCTGGGCACAAGTGATCCAGGTGCGACATCTGCTGTGATCACAGCCCAGGTTAAGACCGGCCATCTGGACACAAGTGATCCTGGTGCGACACCTGCACTAATTGCAGCCCAGGTTAAGACTGTCCATCTGGACACAAGTGATCCAGGTGCGACACCTGCTCTGATTGCAGCCTAGGTTAAGATCCTCCATCTGGACACAAGTGATCCAGGTGCGACACCTGCTCTGATTGCAGCCCAGGTTAAGACCATCCATCTGGACACAAATGACCAGGTACGACACCTGCTCTGATTGCAACCCAGGTTAAGAACGTCCATCTGGACACAAGTGATCCAGGTGCGACACCTGCTCTGATTGCAGACCAGGTTAAGACCGTTCATCTGGACACAAGTGATCCAGGTGCGACAACTGCTCTGATTGCAGCCCGGGTTAAGAACCTCCATCTGGACACAAGTGATCCAGGTGCAACACCTGATCTGATTGCAGCCCAGGTTAAGACCGTCCATCTGGACACAAGTGATCCAGGTGCGACACCTGCTCTGATTGCAGCCCAGGTTAAGAACGTCCATCTGGACACAACTGATCCAGGTGCGACATCTGCTCTGATTGCAGCCCAGGTTAAGACCGTCCATCTGGACAGAAGTGATCCAGGTGCGACACCTGCTCTGATTGCAGCCCAGGTTAAGACCGTTCATCTGGACACAAGTGATCCAGGTGCGACAACTGCTCTGATTGCAGCCCGGGTTAAGAACTGTTAGAAAAGGTAGATGGACCGGGAGGGTCGGCCGGGGTCAGGAGGAGAGGTCTCCGGGGAGAGCCGTCTCCAGCGATCGTACAGACAAGTAAATTCCCCCCCCCACAGACAGATATCACACACGGATAAGGTTCAGTGTTCTTTATAAGCACTTATTCAAGGTACGGTTAAATGGTACAAGGAGGTCTGGACTCAGGGGTCCCCTCGATTAGAGTCTCGCAAGGTAGGGAAGGGGGTAGCGGGACAGTCTATTTACCAATCAGGTAGTTCGGATGAGATGATGTTGAGCTCACAATCCTCGAGCTTGGTGGTTAGGTGGTATGGGCCGCGGCAGCGCCAGCAGGTCCCGGTGTGGATGGTCGATACAACGGGCCGCGGCAGCGCCAGCAGGTCCCCGGAAGATATACGGTCCGCGGCAGCGCCAGCAGGTCCCGGTGAGGATGGTCGTTACAACGGGCCGCGGCAGCGCCAGCAGGTCCCAGGAAGATGACTGTTGCAGAAGGCCGCGGCAGCGCCAGCAGGTTCCGGTGAGGATGGTCGTTACAACGGGCCGCGGCAGCGCCAGCAGGTCCCAGGCAGATGAAGGTTGCAGAAGGCCGCGGCAGCGCCAGCAGGCAGGACGATGGTTCACAAGAGCGGGCTACGGCAGCGCCAGTAGACCGTCAGGGTTGAGTTCACTCGGTGTCTCTCGACTCCAGGATACAACTGCCTTCCTGCTCCGGAGCTGCCTCAGTTATAGGGCTGGTGCCCTTTGATGTCCGGACCCTCGCACTTGGAGGTCGGAGGGTCCGGGATGAAGGTGTCCAGACACCCAGCAGGGGGTGGAGCCAGTGCCTGGGGGAGCTGGGGGCGATCGGCACCTGGCGGGGGAGAGCCCTTGACACTTCGTTCTCCCATTGACCTGCCAAGTGGTCCGCTCACCACCTGGGTGGATGGTGGTGCCGGGATGTCGGGGCCGGCCAGGCCCGGGGTTAGGGTCGAGGGGAGGCCATGCGGCCGCGTGGTGCAGGGCCCAAGATGGCGGCTTGACCCGGCCGGGAAAGCCGGTGGGGCTGGACCCCGTGATGAGTAGGGGTCCGAGGGCAGAGGGTCCGTCGGGAGACGGAGTACAGGTGCTTGTTGCGGGGATATGCCAGGTGGGCCGGAGTTCGGGCCCTGTCGAGCGGGGAGGGAGCAAGCCGTCTGTGAGGCCTGTCCAACATGCGTCCCCCCCAGCTGAAGGCGGGGAGAGTCACCCATCTCCTTGGGGACTCTCTTCGTCGAGGCGGAAAAAGCGGGACAGGCCATCTGCGTTGGCGTGGTCTTGGCCTGGTCGGTGCTCCACGGTGAAGTCCATTCCCTGCAGGGAAATGGACCAGCGCAAGAGTTTTGGGTTCTCCCCCCGCATCTGCATCAGCCATTGCAGGGGTCGATGGTCGGTTTGTACCCGGAAGTGGGTACCGAAGAGATAGGGTCGGAGCTTTTTGAGGGCCCACACTACTGCAAATGCCTCCCTCTCGATGGTGCTCCAACGCTGTTCTCGGGCCAGGAGACGTCGGCTGATGAAGGCCACCGGCTGGTCATGACCTTCGGGGTTCAACTGAGAGAGGACGGCTCCGATGCCGTGGTCGGAGGCGTCGGTCTGCACCACAAATTCCCGACTGTAATCGGGGGCCTGGAGCACCGGGGCGGTGCACAGGGCGGCCTTCAGCTCCTCGAAGGCCGCTTGACAATCAGGAGTCCAGTTGACCCGCTTCGGCTGGTTCTTGGAGGTGAGACCCGTGAGGGGCCCCACGATGCTGCCGTAGTCCTTCACGAACCGCCGGTAGTAGCCGGTGAGCCCCAAGAAGGCTCGGACCTCGGTCTGGGTGACGGGGGGCTGCCAGGACTGGATGGCAGCAATCTTAAGTTGTAGTGGGGCCACCAGCCCGCTCACCACTTGGTGCCCAAGGTAGGTCACAGACCCTTGGCCAATCTGGCACTTGCCGGCCTTAATGGTGAGGCCGGCCCGCTGGAGGGCTTGTAGGACCTCTTGGAGGTGACGGAGGTGGTCGGACCAGTGGCGGCTGTATACAGCGATATCGTCCAGGTAGGCAGCGCTGAATTCTTCAAGCCCTGCCAAGACCTGGTTCACAAGGCGTTGGAACGTGGCGGGGGCATTCTTCATGCCAAAGGGCATGACCTTAAATTGATAGTGGCCATCGGGGGTAGAGAAGGCTGACCGTTCCTGAGCCCTGGGTGTGAGGCCGATCTGCCAGTAGCCCGCCGTTAGGTCGAAGATACTAAGGTAGCGGGCGGCCCCCAGCCGGTCGATCAGCTCGTCTGCTCGGGGGATGGGATGAGCGTCGGTCCGGGTGACAGCGTTCAAGCCCCGGTAGTCGACGCAGAATCTCAGTTCAGGTGCGGTGCCGGGGGCAGCGGCCTTGGGAACTAGTACGACCGGACTGGCCCAGGGACTGTCCGAGGGCTCGATGACCCCGATCGTGAGCATCTTGGCCACTTCCTCCTGTATGCAGGCCCGTACCCGATCTGGTACGCGGTAGGCCCGGTGCCGGACAGGGGGACTGTCCCCGGTGTCTACGTCATGCAAACACCAGGGGGTGACCCCGGGGGTGAGGGAGAACAGGGCAGCGAACTGCAGCAGGAGGTTCCGGCAGTCCTGGCGTTGCTCCGAAGTGAGGGCGTCAGAGAGCCGGACCCCGTCCACGGAGCCGTCCTTCTCCTGAGTCTTCAGGAGATCCGGGAGGGGCTCGGAGTCTTCTTCTGTGCCACTGTCTGTAGCCATCAAGAGGCTTAGTTCGGAGCGCACAAAGTGCGGTTTGAGCCGGTTGGTGTGGAGGACCCGAAGGGGGTTCCGGGAGGACCCCATGTCGATGAGGTAAGTGACGGGGCTTTTGCGCTCGACCACTTTGAAGGGCCCCGTCCACTTATCTTGCAGGGCACATGGTTCGGTGGGGGACATCACCCATACTTGCTGCCCAGGCTCGAATTCAACGGAGGAGGCATTGTGATCATACCACCTCTTCATGTCCTCCTGGCTGGCCTCGAGGTTCGTCTTGGCCATCTCCCTGAAGCGCCGGGTCTGGTTTCGTAAGGCCAGGATGTATTTGAAGACGTCTGGAGGGGTCGTTAGGGGGGCCATCTCCCAACCTTCCTTGACTAGGCTGAGGGGCCCTCGCACAGGGTGTCCGTATAGGAGTTCAAAGGGGCTAAAACCGAGGGACTTCTGGGGAACTTCCCGGTAGGCGAAGAGGAGGCACGGGAGCAGTACATCCCACTGGCGACGGAGAGGTTCTTCCAATCCCCCAATCATCCCTTTGAGAGTGCGGTTAAAACGCTCCACTAGTCCGTTCCCTTGGGGGTGATAGGGGGTCGTGAATCTGTAGGTGACCCCGCATTGTTGCCAGAGGGACTTCATGTATTTTGATATGAAATTCGTGCCTCGGTCGCTGACGACTTCTCGGGGGAAGCCTACCCGGGAGAAGATCCCCATCAGGGCCCGGCCAACCACTGGAGCGGTCACTGTCCGTAGAGGCACCGCCTCGGGGTAGCGGGTGGCATGGTCCACTAGTACCAAGATGAACCTGTGTCCTTGTGCCGTGCGGGGGTCCAGAGGTCCCACAATGTCTATCCCCACCCTCTCGAACGGGGTGGTGACCACCGGGAAGGGTTGTAGAGGGGCCTTCAGCTTCCGGCCACTCTTCCCGCTGGCTTGGCATGTGGGGCACGATCGGCAGTGGTTCAGGACGTCATTCCTCATTTTCGGCCAAAAAAAGTGGGTCACCAGGCGACTGTACGTTTTGTCCTGGCCCAGGTGTCCAGCCAGGGGGACATCGTGGGCTAGGTTGAGCAGAAAGTCTCGGAAGCGGAGCGGTACCACCAGAACTCGACCGGCCCCCAGCTCGGCGGTTCTTTGCTCGCTGTAGAGCAGGTCGTTATCCCAGTAGACCCAGTGGGTTCCGGTGGTGTCCCCGGCGGTTTGGGTGCTGGCTTGTTGGCGGAGTCCCTCGAGGGAGGGACAGGTCTTTTGTTCCTGGCAGAACTGTTCTTGGGTGGGCCCCCCTTCTTGCCGCCACTGAGCCAGATCCGGAAGGTCCTGGTGTTGCGCGTCTTCTTCGGTAGTCGGGTCCGGGAGGTCGGACTCGCCGTTGTCCTCTACGGGGGCAACCGGGGGCGGAGGTGCTGGCCATTCGGTTTCTTCTGATCGGGGGGCGGCACGGGCGGCCATGGATCGGGTGGTTATGCAGGCCCAGTCCGGGAGGCCCAGCATCCCCAAGTGCTCTCTTCTCTCGACGGTGGCCCACGGGGAACTCTCGAGGTCATTCCCCAGGAGGCAGTCCACGGGGGCATCGTCCCGGACCGTCACCTTCAGTAGGCCGGAGACCCCTCCCCATTCAAACGGGACGCAGGCCATCTTACACATGCTCTCAGAGTTATCTGCCGAGCGGACGGGGCAGAGAATGTTCGGCAGGATCTGCTCGGGCTTCACCAGGTGACAGCGGACGGCCGTCACGCTGGCGCCGGTGTCACGCAAGGCCTCGGCTCTCTGTCCATTAATGGTCACCCACTGACCGTATTTTCTGGTGTTGGCGGGTAGGGGAGCCCGCGGAACCATGTCCCTTCCCCCTAAGCATGCCAGGACCATGGCGGCCGGTTCCCACCCTTGCTGGTCCGGCTCATACTCCTCGGGTCCCTCCGATGATTGCTCTTCCCCCAGGGCAGCGGCAGCTACCTGGCGGGGCTTGGGTGGTTGGTTTAGCGGGCAGTTCGGATCGTTGGCGTAGTGGCCTAGTCGCTGGCACCGGTGGCACGTGACGTTGGCTCGGTACCCAGGCCGCAACGGGGGGTTGCCCCGGCCGGCCGGAGGTGGGGTGCTGGCCACGGGTGTTGCTGGTAAGGCGTCTCTCCCTCGCCCCTGGCCCCCTCCTCCTCCCCGAGGACGGTGCTGGCCTTGGTTGCTTCTGTTCTGGTCGTGTGGCCCTTTCCGGCCCACTCGGGTGCTTTCCCACCGGTCAGCTTCGGCGGCGAGCTGCCGGGGGTCAGTCAGCTTACTGTCGAGTAGGTGCTGCCTGAGCTCGACGAAACAGTTGTTTGACAGGTGCTCCCATACCATAAGGTTGAAGAGTTGTTCGTAGGTGGTGACCTGATTTCCCTTGATCCAACCCTCGAAGGCCCGGCTGAAATAGTTCACGTATTCCACCCAAGTTGTACCTGGGATCCGGGTGCAATCTCTGAACCTCTGGCGGTACATCTCGGGCGTGAGGCCGTAGCGGGTGAGGAGGGCAGCCTTCATGTGGTCGTAGGACGACATTTGGTGATCGGGGAGCTGCAGCAGGGCATCGCGACCCTCGTTGATGAATCTCCCCCAAAGTCCGGCTCCCCAATCACTCCGGTCGATCCGGTGGGAGGTCATTGCGATCTCATAGGCTTTAAACCACTGTTGTATGTCGTCTTCTCGGACATACTCGCGGACCACATCCTTGGGGATGTGAACTTTTTTCTCAATAGGCCCCGGGGTGTGTGGTCGCTCAGGCACCCCCAGTTCCTTATTCTGTTTGCGCAGTTCTATTTCCGCCAGTCGGCGCTCGTGCTCGAGCGTTATTTTTTTCTCTTCCAGCTCTCTTTGTCTCTGCTTTTCTTCTCGTTCCTCTCGAAGCCGCATATGCTCGAGGTTGATTTTCTGTTCAGCTAACTTAAGTTCCCCATCCATCTTGAGTCGTGCCATCTCTAATTCGTGTAATCTGACTCTGTCTCTTTCTCGTATCTCCTCCTGTGAGAGGCCCGTTCCCCGCTCCTCGGGAGCCGTGGCGTTCCCCTCTGGTGTGATGCTGTTTTGGTCTGGTGTGACGCTGCTTTGGTCGGAGGGTCCTGCGACCCCAGTTTCTGTCCATGACTCAAGAGCGCGCTTTAGATCATCCTTGGTACTCAGGCCGGTGGTAGCAATGCCAAGTTCTATGCAAAATTGTCTCAGTTCGCGGTGGTTGTATTCTTCTAATTTCTCCATTTGGAACTTCTCGGTGGAGCTGCTATCTTTGGTCGACATCGTGCTTTGTCGTGGGGTGAGCTACTCTCTGTACGATTACGCGTTGATTCGGATCGCGCCGCTGGCCACCAATGTTAGAAAAGGTAGATGGACCGGGAGGGTCGGCCGGGGTCAGGAGGAGAGGTCTCCGGGGAGAGCCGTCTCCAGCGATCGTACAGACAAGTAACTTCCCCCCCCCACAGACAGATATCACACACGGATAAGGTTCAGTGTTCTTTATAAGCACTTATTCAAGGTACGGTTAAATGGTACAAGGAGGTCTGGACTCAGGGGTCCCCTCGATTAGAGTCTCGCAAGGTAGGGAAGGGGGTAGCGGGACAGTCTATTTACCAATCAGGTAGTTCGGATGAGATGATGTTGAGCTCACAATCCTCGAGCTTGGTGGTTAGGTGGTATGGGCCGCGGCAGCGCCAGCAGGTCCCGGTGTGGATGGTCGATACAACGGGCCGCGGCAGCGCCAGCAGGTCCCCGGAAGATATACGGTCCGCGGCAGCGCCAGCAGGTCCCGGTGAGGATGGTCGTTACAACGGGCCGCGGCAGCGCCAGCAGGTCCCAGGAAGATGACTGTTGCAGAAGGCCGCGGCAGCGCCAGCAGGTCCCGGTGAGGATGGTCGTTACAACGGGCCGCGGCAGCGCCAGCAGGTCCCAGGCAGATGAAGGTTGCAGAAGGCCGCGGCAGCGCCAGCAGGCAGGACGATGGTTCACAAGAGCGGGCTACGGCAGCGCCAGTAGACCGTCAGGGTTGAGTTCACTCGGTGTCTCTCGACTCCAGGATACAACTGCCTTCCTGCTCCGGAGCTGCCTCAGTTATAGGGCTGGTGCCCTTTGATGTCCGGACCCTCGCACTTGGAGGTCGGAGGGTCCGGGATGAAGGTGTCCAGACACCCAGCAGGGGGTGGAGCCAGTGCCTGGGGGAGCTGGGGGCGATCGGCACCTGGCGGGGGAGAGCCCTTGACACTTCGTTCTCCCATTGACCTGCCAAGTGGTCCGCTCACCTCCTGGGTGGATGGTGGTGCCGGGATGTCGGGGCCGGCCAGGCCCGGGGTTAGGGTCGAGGGGAGGCCATGCGGCCGCGTGGTGCAGGGCCCAAGATGGCGGCTTGACCCGGCCGGGAAAGCCGGTGGGGCTGGACCCCGTGATGAGTAGGGGTCCGAGGGCAGAGGGTCCGTCGGGAGACGGAGTACAGGTGCTTGTTGCGGGGATATGCCAGGTGGGCCGGAGTTCGGGCCCTGTCGAGCGGGGAGGGAGCAAGCCGTCTGTGAGGCCTGTCCAACAAGAACCTCCATCTGGACACAAGTGATCCAGGTGCAACACCTGATCTGATTGCAGCCCAGGTTAAGACCGTCCATCTGGACACAAGTGATCCTATTGCGACATCTGCTCTGATTGCAGCCCAGGTTAAGAACGTCCATCTGGACACAAATGATCCAGGAGCAGTTGTCCGCACTCCTTGCAGCCCAGATTAATACCGTCCATCTGGACACAATTGATCCCAGTGCGACACCTGCTCTGATTGCAGCCGAGGTTAAGACAGTCCATCAGGACATAAGTGATCTAGGTGTGACACCTGCTCTGATTGCAGCCCAGGCAAAGACCGTCCATCTGGACACAAGTGATCCAGGTGCGACAACTGCACTGATTGCAGCCCAGGTTAAAACCGTCCATCTGGACACAAGTGATCCAGGTGCGACACCTGCTCTGATTGCAGCCTAGGTTAAGAACCTCCATCTGGACACACGTGATCCAGGTGCGACACCTGCTCTGATTGCAGTCCAGGTTAAGACCGTCCATCTGGACACAAGTGATCCTGGTGCGACATCTGCTCTGAATGCAGCCCAGGTTAAGAACCTCCATCCAGGTGCGACACCTGCTCTGATTGCAGTCCAGGTTAAGACCGTCCATCTGGACACAAGTGACCAAGGTGCGACACCTGCTCTGATTGCAACCCAGGTTAAGACCTTCGATCTGGGCACAAGTGATCCAGGTGCGACATATGCTGTGATTGCAGCCCAGGTTAAGACCGTCCATCTGGACACAAGTGATCCTGGTGCGACAACTGCACTGATTGCAGCCCAGGTTAAAACCGTCCATATGAACACAAGTGATCCAGGTGCGACACCTGCTCTGATTGCAGCCTAGGTTTAGATCCTCCATCTGGACACACGTGATCCAGGTGCGACACCTGCTCTGATTGCAGCCCAGGTTAAGACCGTTCATCTGGACACAAGTGATCCAGGTGCGACAACTGCTCTGATTGGAGCCCAGGTTAAGAACCTCCATCTGGACACAAGTGATCCAGGTGCAACACCTGATCTGATTGCAGCCCAGGTTAAGACCGTCCATCTGGACACAAGTGATCCTGGTGCGACATCTGCTCTGATTGCAGCCCAGGTTAATACCGTCCATCTGGACACAAGTGATCCAGGTGCGACACCTGCTCTGATTGCTGCCCAGGTTAAGAACCTCCATCTTGACACAAGTGATCCAGGTGCGACACCTGCTCTGGTTGCAGCCCAGGTTAAGAACGTCCATCTGGACACAAGTGATCCAGGTGCGACACCTGCTCTGATTGCAGCCCAGGTTAAGACCATCCATCTGGACACAAATGATCCAGGGGCGACACCTGCTTTGACTGCAGCCCAGGTTAAGAACCTCCATCTGGACACAAGTGATCCAGGTGTGACACCTGCTCTGATTGCTGCCCAGGTTAAGAACCTCCATCTTGACACAAGTGATCCAGGTGCAACACCTGCTCTGGTTGCAGCCCAGGTTAAGAACGTCCATCTGGACACAAGTGATCCAGGTGCGACACCTGCTCTGATTGCAGCCCAGGTTAAGACCATCCATCTGGACACAAATGATCCAGGGGCAGTTGTCTACAATCCTTGCAGCCCAGATTAATACTGTCCATCTGGACACAATTGATCCCAGTGCGACACCTGCTCTGATTGCAGCCCAGGTAAAGACAGTCCATCGGGACATAAGTGATCTAGGTGCGACACCTGCTCAGGTTAAGACCGTCCATCTGGACACAAGTGATCCAGGTGCGACACCTGCTCTGATTGCAGCCCAGGTTAAGACCGTCCATCTAGACACAAGTGATCCAGGTGCGACACCTGCTCTGATTGCAGCCCAGGTTAAGAACGTCCATCTGGACACAACTGATCCAGGTGCGACATCTGCTCTGATTGCAGCCTAGGTTAAGAACTTCCATCTGGACACACGTGATCCAGGTGCAACACCTGCTCTGATTGCAGTCCAGGTTAAGACCGTCCATCTGGACACAAGTGATCCTGGTGCGACATCTGCTCTGAAGGCAGCCCAGGTTAAGAACCTCCATCTGGACACACATGATTCAGGTGCGACACCTGCTCTGATTGCACTCCAGTTTAAGACCGTCCATCTGGACACAAGTGACCAAGGTGCGACACCTGCTCTGATTGCAACCCAGGTTAAGACCTTCGATCTGGGCACAAGTGATCCAGGTGCGACATATGCTGTGATTGCAGCCCAGGTTAAGACCGTCCATCTGGACACAAGTGATCCTGGTGCGACAACTGCACTGATTGCAGCCCAGGTTAAGACCTTCCATCTGGGCACAAGTGATCCAGGTGCGACATCTGCTGTGATCACAGCCCAGGTTAAGACCGGCCATCTGGACACAAGTGATCCTGGTGCGACACCTGCACTAATTGCAGCCCAGGTTAAGACTGTCCATCTGGACACAAGTGATCCAGGTGCGACACCTGCTCTGATTGCAGCCTAGGTTAAGATCCTCCATCTGGACACAAGTGATCCAGGTGCGACACCTGCTCTGATTGCAGCCCAGGTTAAGACCATCCATCTGGACACAAATGACCAGGTACGACACCTGCTCTGATTGCAACCCAGGTTAAGAACGTCCATCTGGACACAAGTGATCCAGGTGCGACACCTGCTCTGATTGCAGACCAGGTTAAGACCGTTCATCTGGACACAAGTGATCCAGGTGCGACAACTGCTCTGATTGCAGCCCGGGTTAAGAACCTCCATCTGGACACAAGTGATCCAGGTGCAACACCTGATCTGATTGCAGCCCAGGTTAAGACCGTCCATCTGGACACAAGTGATCCAGGTGCGACACCTGCTCTGATTGCAGCCCAGGTTAAGAACGTCCATCTGGACACAACTGATCCAGGTGCGACATCTGCTCTGATTGCAGCCCAGGTTAAGACCGTCCATCTGGACACAAGTGATCCTGGTGCGACATCTGCTCTGATTGCAGCCCAGGTTAATACCGTCCATCTGGACACAAGTGATCCTGGTGCGACACCTGCACTGATTGCAGCCCAGGTTAAGACCGTCCATCTGGACACAAGTGATCCAGGTGCGACACCCGCTCTGATTGCAACCTAGGTTAAGACCGTCCATCTAGACACAAGTGATCCAGGTGCGACACCTGCTCTGATTGCAGCCCAGGTTAAGAACCTCCATCTGGACACAAGTGATCCAGGTGCAACACCTGCTCTGATTGTAGCCCAGGTAAAGACCGTCCATCTTGACACAAGTGATCCAGGTGCGACACCTGCTCTGGTTGCAGCCCAGGTTAAGAACGTCCATCTGGACACATGTTATCCAGGTGCGACACCTGCTCTGATTGCAGCCCAGGTTAAGACCATCCATCTGGACACAAATGATCCAGGGGCAGTTGTCCGCACTCCTTGCAGCCCAGATTAATACCGTCCATCTGGACACAATTGATCCCAGTGCGACACCTGCTCTGATTGCAGCCGAGGTTAAGACAGTCCATCGGGACATAAGTGATCTAGGTGTGACACCTGCTCTGATTGCAGCCCAGGTAAAGACCGTCCATCTGGACACAAGTGATCCAGGTGCGACAACTGCACTGATTGCAGCCCAGGTTAAAACCGTCCATCTGGACACAAGTGATCCAGGTGCGACACCTGCTCTGATTGCAGCCTAGGTTAAGAACCTCCATCTGGACACACGTGATCCAGGTGCGACACGTGCTCTGATTGCAGTCCAGGTTAAGACCGTCCATCTGGACACAAGTGATCCTGGTGCGACATCTGCTCTGATTGCAACCCAGGTTAAGACCTTCGATCTGGGCACAAGTGATCCAGGTGCGACATATGCTGTGATTGCAGCCCAGGTTAAGACCGTCCATCTGGACACAAGTGATCCTGGTGCGACAACTGCACTGATTGCAGCCCAGGTTAAAACCGTCCATATGGACACAAGTGATCCAGGTGCGACACCTGCTCTGATTGCAGCCTAGGTTTAGATCCTCCATCTGGACACACGTGATCCAGGTGCGACACCTGCTCTGATTGCAGCCCAGGTTAAGACCGTTCATCTGGACACAAGTGATCCAGGTGCGACAACTGCTCTGATTGTAGCCCAGGTTAAGAACCTCCATCTGGACACAAGTGATCCAGGTGCAACACCTGATCTGATTGCAGCCCAGGTTAAGACCGTCCATCTGGACACAAGTGATCTAGGTGCGACACCTGCTCTGATTGCAGCCCAGGTTAAGACCGTCCATCTGGACACAAGTGATCCAGGTGCGACACCTGCTCTGATTGCAGCCCAGGTTAAGACCGTCCATCTAGACACAAGTGATCCAGGTGCGACACCTGCTCTGATTGCAGCCCAGGTTAAGAACGTCCATCTGGACACAACTGATCCAGGTGCGACATCTGCTGTGATTGCAGCCTAGGTTAAGAACCTCCATCTGGACACACGTGATCCAGGTGCAACACCTGCTCTGATTGCAGTCCAGGTTAAGACCGTCCATCTGGACACAAGTGATCCTGGTGCGACATCTGCTCTGAAGGCAGCCCAGGTTAAGAACCTCCATCTGGACACACATGATCCAGGTACGACACCTGCTCTGATTGCACTCCAGTTTAAGACCGTCCATCTGGACACAAGTGACCAAGGTGCGACACCTGCTCTGATTGCAACCTAGGTTAAGACCTTCGATCTGGGCACAAGTGATCCAGGTGCGACATATGCTGTGATTGCAGCCCATGTTAAGACTGTCCATCTGGACACAAGTGATCCTGGTGCGACAACTGCACTGATTGCAGCCCAGGTTAAGACCTTCCATCTGGGCACAATTGATCCAGGTGCGACATCTGCTGTGATCGCAGCACAGGTTAAGACCGTCCATCTGGACACAAATGACCAGGTACGACACCTGCTCTGATTGCAACCCAGGTTAAGACCGTCCATCTGGACACAAGTGATCCAGGTGCGACACCTGCTCTGATTGCAGCCCAGGTTAAGACCATCCATCTGGACACAAATGATCCAGGGGCGACACCTGCTTTGACTGCAGCCCAGGTTAAGAACCTCCATCTGGACACAAGTGATCCAGGTGTGACACCTGCTCTGATTGCAGTCCAGGTTAAGACCGTCCATCTGGACACAAGTGATCCTGGTGCGACATCTGCTCTGAATGCAGCCCAGGTTAAGAACCTCCATCTGGACACACGTGATCCAGGTGCGACACCTGCTCTGATTGCAGTCCAGGTTAAGACCGTCCATCTAGACACAAGTGACCAAGGTGCGACACCTGCTCTGATTGCAACCCAGGTTAAGACCTTCGATCTGGGCACAAGTGATCCAGGTGCGACATATGCTGTGATTGCAGCCCAGGTTAAGACCGTCCATCTGGACACAAGTGATCCTGGTGCGACAACTGCACTGATTGCAGCCCAGGTTAAAACCGTCCATATGGACACAAGTGATCCAGGTGCGACACCTGCTCTGATTGCAGCCTAGGTTTAGATCCTCCATCTGGACACACGTGATCCAGGTGCGACACCTGCTCTGATTGCAGCCCAGGTTAAGACCGTTCATCTGGACACAAGTGATCCAGGTGCGACAACTGCTCTGATTGGAGCCCAGGTTAAGAACCTCCATCTGGACACAAGTGATCCAGGTGCAACACCTGATCTGATTGCAGCCCAGGTTAAGACCGTCCATCTAGACACAAGTGATCCAGGTGCGACACCTGCTCTGATTGCAGCCCAGGTTAAGAACGTCCATCTGGGCACAACTGATCCAGGTGCGACATCTGCTCTGATTGCAGCCTAGGTTAAGAACCTCCATCTGGACACACGTGATCCAGGTGCAACACCTGCTCTGATTGCAGTCCAGGTTAAGACCGTCCATCTGGACACAAGTGATCCTGGTGCGACATCTGCTCTGAAGGCAGCCCAGGTTAAGAACCTCCATCTGGACACACATGATCCAGGTGCGACACCTGCTCTTATTGCACTCCAGTTTAAGACCGTCCATCTGGACACAAGTGATCCTGGTGCGACATCTGCTCTGAAGGCAGCCCAGGTTAAGAACCTCCATCTGGACACACATGATCCAGGTGCGACACCTGCTCTGATTGCACTCCAGTTTAAGACCGTCCATCTGGACACAAGTGATCCTGGTGCGACAACTGCACTGATTGCAGCCCAGGTTAAGACCTTCCATCTGGGCACAAGTGATCCAGGTGCGACATCTGCTGTGATCGCAGCCCAGGTTAAGACCGTCCATCTGGACACAAGTGATCCTGGTGCGACACCTTCACTAATTGCAGCCCAGGTTAAGACTGTCCATCTGGACACAAGTGATCCAGGTGCGACACCTGCTCTGATTGCAGCCTAGGTTAAGATCCTCCATCTGGACACAAGTGATCCAGGTGCGACACCTGCTCTGATTGCAGCCCATGTTAAGACCATCCATCAGGACACAAATGACCAGGTACGACACCTGCTCTGATTGCAACCCAGGTTAAGAACGTCCATCTGGACACAAGTGATCCAGGTGCGACACCGGCTCTGATTGCAGCCCAGGTTAAGACCGTTCATCTGGACACAAGTGATCCAGGTGCGACAACTGCTCTGATTGCAGCCCGGGTTAAGAACCTCCATCTGGACACAAGTGATCCAGGTGCAACACCTGATCTGATTGCAGCCCAGGTTAAGACCGTCCATCTGGACACAAGTGATCCTGGTGCGACATCTGCTCTGATTGCAGCCCAGGTTAAGACCGTCCATCTGGACACAAGTGATCCTGGTGCGACATCTGCTCTGATTGCAGCCCAGGTTAATACCGTCCATCTGGACACAAGTGATCCTGGTGCGACACCTGCACTGATTGCAGCCCAGATTAAGACCGTCCATCTGGACACAAGTGATCCAGGTGCGACACCTGCTCTGATTGCAGCCTAGGTTAAGACCGTCCATCTAGACACAAGTGATCCAGGTGCGACACCTGCTCTGATTGCAGCCCAGGTTAAGAACCTCCATCTGGACACAAGTGATCCAGGTGCAACACCTGCTCTGATTGCAGCCCAGGTAAAGACCGTCCATCTTGACACAAGTGATCCAGGTGCGACACCTGCTCTGGTTGCAGCCCAGGTTAAGAACGTCCATCTGGACACATGTTATCCAGGTGCGACACCTGCTCTGATTGCAGCCCAGGTTAAGACCATCCATCTGGACACAAATGATCCAGGGGCAGTTGTCCGCACTCCTTGCAGCCCAGATTAATACCGTCCATCTGGACACAATTGATCCCAGTGCGACACCTGCTCTGATTGCAGCCGAGGTTAAGACAGTCCATCGGGACATAAGTGATCTAGGTGTGACACCTGCTCTGATTGCAGCCCAGGTAAAGACCGTCCATCTGGACACAAGTGATCCAGGTGCGACAACTGCACTGATTGCAGCCCAGGTTAAAACCGTCCATCTGGACACAAGTGATCCAGGTGCGACACCTGCTCTGATTGCAGCCTAGGTTAAGAACCTTCATCTGGACACACGTGATCCAGGTGCGACACCTGCTCTGATTGCAGTCCAGGTTAAGACCGTCCATCTGGACACAAGTGATCCTGGTGCGACATCTGCTCTGAATGCAGCCCAGGTTAAGAACCTCCATCTGGACACACGTGATCCAGGTGCGACACCTGCTCTGATTGCAGTCCAGGTTAAGACCGTCCATCTGGACACAAGTGACCAAGGTGCGACACCTGCTCTGATTGCAACCCAGGTTAAGACCTTCGATCTGGGCACAAGTGATCCAGGTGCGACATATGCTGTGATTGCAGCCCAGGTTAAGACCGTCCATCTGGACACAAGTGATCCTGGTGCGACAACTGCACTGATTGCAGCCCAGGTTAAAACCGTCCATATGGACACAAGTGATCCAGGTGCGACACCTGCTCTGATTGCAGCCTAGGTTTAGATCCTCCATCTGGACACACGTGATCCAGGTGCGACACCTGCTCTGATTGCAGCCCAGGTTAAGACCGTTCATCTGGACACAAGTGATCCAGGTGCGACAACTGCTCTGATTGGAGCCCAGGTTAAGAACCTCCATCTGGACACAAGTGATCCAGGTGCAACACCTGATCTGATTGCAGCCCAGGTTAAGACCGTCCATCTGGACACAAGTGATCCTGGTGCGACATCTGCTCTGATTGCAGCCCAGGTTAAGACCATCCATCTGGACACAAGTGATCCAGGTGCGACACCTGCTCTGATTGCTGCCCAGGTTAAGAACCTCCATCTTGACACAAGTGATCCAGGTGCGACACCTGCTCTGGTTGCAGCCCAGGTTAAGAACGTCCATCTGGACACAAGTGATCCAGGTGCAACACCTGCACTGATTGCAGCCCAGGTTAAAAACGTCCATCTGGACACAAGTGATCCAGGTGTGACACCTGCTCTGATTGCTGCCCAGGTTAAGAACCTCCATCTTGACACAAGTGATCCAGGTGCGACACCTGCTCTGGTTGCAGCCCAGGTTAAGAACGTCCATCTGGACACAAGTGATCCAGGTGCGACACCTGCTCTGATTGCAGCCCAGGTTAAGACCATCCATCTGGACACAAATGATCCAGGGGCGACACCTGCTTTGACTGCAGCCCAGGTTAAGAACCTCCATCTGGACACAAGTGATCCAGGTGTGACACCTGCTCTGATTGCAGTCCAGGTTAAGACCGTCCATCTGGACACAAGTGATCCTGGTGCGACATCTGCTCTGAATGCAGCCCAGGTTAAGAACCTCCATCTGGACACACGTGATCCAGGTGCGACACCTGCTCTGATTGCAGTCCAGGTTAAGACCGTCCATCTAGACACAAGTGACCAAGGTGCGACACCTGCTCTGATTGCAACCCAGGTTAAGACCTTCGATCTGGGCACAAGTGATCCAGGTGCGACATATGCTGTGATTGCAGCCCAGGTTAAGACCGTCCATCTGGACACAAGTGATCCTGGTGCGACAACTGCACTGATTGCAGCCCAGGTTAAAACCGTCCATATGGACACAAGTGATCCAGGTGCGACACCTGCTCTGATTGCAGCCTAGGTTTAGATCCTCCATCTGGACACACGTGATCCAGGTGCGACACCTGCTCTGATTGCAGCCCAGGTTAAGACCGTTCATCTGGACACAAGTGATCCAGGTGCGACAACTGCTCTGATTGGAGCCCAGGTTAAGAACCTCCATCTGGACACAAGTGATCCAGGTGCAACACCTGATCTGATTGCAGCCCAGGTTAAGACCGTCCATCTGGACACAAGTGATCCTGGTGCGACATCTGCTCTGATTGCAGCCCAGGTTAAGACCATCCATCTGGACACAAGTGATCCAGGTGCGACACCTGCTCTGATTGCTGCCCAGGTTAAGAACCTCCATCTTGACACAAGTGATCCAGGTGCGACACCTGCTCTGGTTGCAGCCCAGGTTAAGAACGTCCATCTGGACACAAGTGATCCAGGTGCAACACCTGCACTGATTGCAGCCCAGGTTAAAAACGTCCATCTGGACACAAGTGATCCAGGTGTGACACCTGCTCTGATTGCTGCCCAGGTTAAGAACCTCCATCTTGACACAAGTGATCCAGGTGCGACACCTGCTCTGGTTGCAGCCCAGGTTAAGAACGTCCATCTGGACACAAGTGATCCAGGTGCGACACCTGCTCTGATTGCAGCCCAGGTTAAGACCATCCATCTGGACACAAATGATCCAGGGGCGACACCTGCTTTGACTGCAGCCCAGGTTAAGAACCTCCATCTGGACACAAGTGATCCAGGTGTGACACCTGCTCTGATTGCTGTCCAGGTTAAGAACCTCCATCTTGACACAAGTGATCCAGGTGCATCACCTGCTCTGGTTGCAGCCCAGGTTAAGAACGTCCATCTGGACACAAGTGATCCAGGTGCGACACCTGCTCTGATTGCAGCCCAGGTTAAGACCATCGATCTGGACACAAATGATCCAGGGGCAGTTGTCTACAATCCTTGCAGCCCAGATTAATACTGTCCATCTGGACACAATTGATCCCAGTGCGACACCTGCTCTGATTGCAGCCCAGGTAAAGACAGTCCATCGGGACATAAGTGATCTAGGTGCGACACCTGCTCTGATTGCAGCCCAGGTTAAGACCGTCCATCTGGACACAAGTGATCCAGGTGCGACACCTGCTCTGATTGCAGTCTAGGTTAAGAACCTCCATCTGGACACACGTGATCCAGGTGTGATAGCTGCTCTGATTGCAGCCCAGGTTAAGACTGTCTATCTGGACACAAGTGACCCAGGTGCGACACCTGTTCTGATTGCAGCCCAGGTAAAGAACGTCCATCTGGACACAAGTGATCCAAGTGCGACACCTGCTCTGATTGCAGCCCAGGTTAAGACCGTCCATCTGGACACAAGTGATCCAGGTGCGACACCTGCTCTGATTGCAGTCTAGGTTAAGAACCTCCATCTGGACACACGTGATCCAGGTGTGATACCTGCTCTGATTGCAGCCCAGGTTAAGACTGTCCATCTGGACACAAGTGACCCAGGTGCGACACCTGTTCTGATTGCAGCCCAGGTAAAGAACGTCCATCTGGACACAACTGATCCAGGTGCGACACCTGCTCTGATTGCAGCCCACGTAAAGACCGTCCATCTGGACGCAAGTGATCCAGTTGCGACACCTGCTCTGATTGCAGCCCTGGTTAAGACCGTCCATCTGGACACAAGTGATCCAGGTGCGACACCTGCTCTGATTGCAGCCTAGGTTTAGATCCTCCATCTGGACACACGTGATCAAGGTGCGACACCTGCTCTGATTGCAGCCCAGGTTAAGACCGTTCATCTGGACACCAGTGATCCAGGTGCGACAACTGCTCTGATTGGAGCCCAGGTTAAGAACCTCCATCTGGACACAAGTGATCCAGGTGCAACACCTGATCTGATTGCAGCCCAGGTTAAGACCGTCCATCTGGACACAAGTGATCCTGGTGCGACATCTGCTCTGATTGCAGCCCAGGTTAAGACCATCCATCTGGACACAAGTGATCCAGGTGCGACACCTGCTCTGATTGCTGCCCAGGTTAAGAACCTCCATCTTGACACAAGTGATCCAGGTGCGACACCTGCTCTGGTTGCAGCCCAGGTTAAGAACGTCCATCTGGACACAAGTGATCCAGGTGCAACACCTGCACTGATTGCAGCCCAGGTTAAAAACGTCCATCTGGACACAAGTGATCCAGGTGTGACACCTGCTCTGATTGCTGCCCAGGTTAAGAACCTCCATCTTGACACAAGTGATCCAGGTGCGACACCTGCTCTGGTTGCAGCCCAGGTTAAGAACGTCCATCTGGACACAAGTGATCCAGGTGCGACACCTGCTCTGATTGCAGCCCAGGTTAAGACCATCCATCTGGACACAAATGATCCAGGGGCGACACCTGCTTTGACTGCAGCCCAGGTTAAGAACCTCCATCTGGACACAAGTGATCCAGGTGTGACACCTGCTCTGATTGCTGTCCAGGTTAAGAACCTCCATCTTGACACAAGTGATCCAGGTGCAACACCTGCTCTGGTTGCAGCCCAGGTTAAGAACGTCCATCTGGACACAAGTGATCCAGGTGCGACACCTGCTCTGATTGCAGCCCAGGTTAAGACCATCCATCTGGACACAAATGATCCAGGGGCAGTTGTCTACAATCCTTGCAGCCCAGATTAATACTGTCCATCTGGACACAATTGATCCCAGTGCGACACCTGCTCTGATTGCAGCCCAGGTAAAGACAGTCCATCGGGACATAAGTGATCTAGGTGCGACACCTGCTCTGATTGCAGCCCAGGTTAAGACCGTCCATCTGGACACAAGTGATCCAGGTGCGACACCTGCTCTGATTGCAGTCTAGGTTAAGAACCTCCATCTGGACACACGTGATCCAGGTGTGATAGCTGCTCTGATTGCAGCCCAGGTTAAGACTGTCCATCTGGACACAAGTGACCCAGGTGCGACACCTGTTCTGATTGCAGCCCAGGTAAAGAACGTCCATCTGGACACAAGTGATCCAAGTGCGACACCTGCTCTGATTGCAGCCCAGGTTAAGACCGTTCATCTGGACACAAGTGATCCAGGTGCGACACCTGCTCTGATTGCAGTCTAGGTTAAGAACCTCCATCTGGACACACGTGACCCAGGTGTGATACCTGCTCTGATTGCAGCCCAGGTTAAGACTGTCCATCTGGACACAAGTGACCCAGGTGCGACACCTGCTCTGATTGCAGCCCATGTAAAGACCGTCCATCTGGACGCAAGTGATCCAGTTGCGACACCTGCTCTGATTGCAGCCCTGGTTAAGACCGTCCATCTGGACACAAGTGATCCAGGTGCGACACCTGCTCTGATTGCAGCCTAGGTTAAGACCATCCATCTAGACACAAGTGATCCAGGTGCGACACCTGCTCTGATTGCAGCCCAGGTTAAGAACCTCCATCTGGACACAAGTGATCCAGGTGCAACACCTGCTCTGATTGCAGCCCAGGTAAAGACCGTCCATCTGGACACAAGTGACCAAGGTGCGACACCTGCTCTGATTGCAACCCAGGTTAAGACCTTCGATCTGGGCACAAGTGATCCAGGTGCGACATCTGCTGTGATTGCAGCCCAGGTTAAGACCGTCCATCTGGACACAAGTGATCCTGGTGCGACAACTGCACTGATTGCAGCTCAGGTTAAAACCGTCCATATGGACACAAGTGATCCAGGTGCGACACCTGCTCTGATTGCAGCCTAGGTTTAGATCCTCCATCTGGACACACGTGATCCAGGTGCGACACCTGCTCTGATTGCAGCCCAGGTTAAGACCGTTCATCTGGACACAAGTGATCCAGGTGCGACAACTGCTCTGATTGGAGCCCAGGTTAAGAACCTCCATCTGGACACAAGTGATCCAGGTGCAACACCTGATCTGATTGCAGCCCAGGTTAAGACCGTCCATCTGGACACAAGTGATCCTGGTGCGACATCTGCTCTGATTGCAGCCCAGGTTAATACCGTCCATCTGGACACAAGTGATCCAGGTGCGACACCTGCTCTGATTGCTGCCCAGGTTAAGAACCTCCATCTTGACACAAGTGATCCAGGTGCGACACCTGCTCTGGTTGCAGCCCAGGTTAAGAACGTCCATCTGGACACAAGTGATCCAGGTGCAACACCTGCACTGATTGCAGCCCAGGTTAAAAACGTCCATCTGGACACAAGTGATCCAGGTGTGACACCTGCTCTGATTGCTGCCCAGGTTAAGAACCTCCATCTTGACACAAGTGATCCAAGTGCGACACCTGCTCTGGTTGCAGCCCAGGTTAAGAACGTCCATCTGGACACAAGTGATCCAGGTGCGACACCTGCTCTGATTGCAGCCCAGGTTAAGACCATCCATCTGGACACAAATGATCCAGGGGCGACACCTGCTTTGACTGCAGCCCAGGTTAAGAACCTCCATCTGGACAAAAGTGATCCAGGTGTGACACCTGCTCTGATTGCTGCCCAGGTTAAGAACCTCCATCTTGACACAAGTGATCCAGGTGCAACACCTGCTCTGGTTGCAGCCCAGGTTAAGAACGTCCATCTGGACACAAGTGATCCAGGTGCGACACCTGCTCTGATTGCAGCCCAGGTTAAGACCATTCATCTGGGCACAAATGATCCAGGGGCAGTTGTCTACAATCCTTGCAGCCCAGATTAATACTGTCCATCTGGACACAATTGATCCCAGTGCGACACCTGCTCTGATTGCAGCCCAGGTAAAGACAGTCCATCGGGACATAAGTGATCTAGGTGCGACACCTGCTCTGATTGCAGCCCAGGTTAAGACCGTCCATCTGGACACAAGTGATCCAGGTGCGACACCTGCTCTGATTGCAGCCCAGGTTAAGACCGTCCATCTAGACACAAGTGATCCAGGTGCGACACCTGCTCTGATTGCAGCCCAGGTTAAGAACGTCCATCTGGACACAACTGATCCAGGTGCGACATCTGCTCTGATTGCAGCCTAGGTTAAGAACCTCCATCTGGACACACGTGATCCAGGTGCAACACCTGCTCTGATTTCAGTCCAGGTTAAGACCGTCCATCTGGACACAAGTGATCCTGGTGCGACATCTGCTCTGAAGGCAGCCCAGGTTAAGAACCTCCATCTGGACACACATGATTCAGGTGCGACACCTGCTCTGATTGCACTCCAGTTTAAGACCGTCCATCTGGACACAAGTGACCAAGGTGCGACCCCTGCTCTGATTGCAACCCAGGTTAAGACCTTCGATCTGGGCACAAGTGATCCAGGTGCGACATATGCTGTGATTGCAGCCCAGGTTAAGACCGTCCATCTGGACACAAGTGATCCTGGTGCGACAACTGCACTGATTGCAGCCCAGGTTAAGACCTTCCATGTGGGCACAAGTGATCCAGGTGCGACATCTGCTGTGATCGCAGCCCAGGTTAAGACCGTCCATCTGGACACAAGTGATCCTGGTGCGACACCTGCACTAATTGCAGCCCAGGTTAAGACTGTCCATCTGGACACAAGTGATCCAGGTGCGACACCTGCTCTGATTGCAGCCTAGGTTAAGATCCTCCATCTGGACACAAGTGATCCAGGTGTGACACCTGCTCTGATTGCAGCCCAGGTTAAGACCATCCATCTGGACACAAATGACCAGGTACGACACCTGCTCTGATTGCAACCCAGGTTAAGAACGTCCATCTGGACACAAGTGATCCAGGTGCGACACCTGCTCTGATTGCAGCCCAGGTTAAGACCGTTGTTGGACAGGCCACACGAAGGGCTTGCTCCCTCCCCGCACGACAGGGCCCGAGCTCCGGCCCACCAGGCATAACCCACGAAAAGCACCTGTACCCCGTCTCCCGACGGATCTTCGGCCCTCGGACCTCTACCCATCGCGGGGCCCAGCCCCACCGGCTCCCCCGGCCGGTTCAAGCCGCCATCTTGGGCCCTGCACCACGAGGCCGCGTGGCCTCGGCCCGACCCTAACCCCGGGCCTGGCCGGCCCCGACATCCCGGCACCACCCTCCACCCAGGAGGTGAGCGGACCACTTGGCAGGTCAATGGGAGAACGAAGTGTCAAGAGCTCTTCCCCCCGCCAGGTGCCGATCGCCTCCAGCTCCCCCCAGGCGCTGGCTCCACCCCCGGCTTGGTGTCTGGACACCTTCATCCCGGGCCCTCCGACCTCCAAGTGCGAGGGTCCGGACATCAAAGGGCGCCTGCCCTATAACTGGGGCAACTCCGGAGCAGGAAGGCAGTTGTATCCTGGAGTCGAGAGACACCGAGAGAACTCAGCCTTGACGGACTACTGGCGCTGCCATAGCCCGCTCTTGTGAACCATCGTCCTGCCTGCTGGCGCTGCCGCGGCCTTCTGCAACATCCATCCTCGTCGGGACCTGCTGGCGCTGCCGCGGCCCGTTGTAACGACCATCCTCGTCGGGACCTGCTGGCGCTGCCGCGGCCCGTTGTAACGACCATCCTCACCGGGACCTGCTGGCGCTGCCGCGGACCGTACATCGACCATCTTTCCGGGACCTGCTGGCGCTGCCGCGGACCGTGTACCGACCATCTCAACCGGGACCTGCTGGCGCTGCCGCGGCCCGTACCAACTAAGCCACCAAGCTCGAGGATTGTGAGCTAGTCATCATCTCATCCGAACTACCTGACTGGTAGACAGACTGTCCCGCTACCCCTTACCCTGCTTTGAGAGACTTGAATTGAGGGGACCCCTGAGTCCAGACCTCCTTGTACCTGTTGGACTTGGCCCTTCTGGCAGGTTCACCCCTGAACCTTTTTGCTTTTTACTGGTGACTTGGTGTGGTGATTGTTTGGTCTCTGCGCACTTTCCCTGTGTCCCAGGGTAAAGTGCGTGCGTGCTCTGAGTGCATGTGGTGAGATAGGCCTGCCCTCCCATAGGAATGCATGGGGAATGTATGTGTCCCTAGTAGTTCCTGATGCGTGGGGTGTGCAGGCCCGAGTTTGGTATGTGCGGACTCGTGGGAGTGAATGCTGCGCGATGATGTGTGCGGCGTGCGTGTACCTAGTGTGGAAGTGCCACTTCTAGAGGTGGGCACTTCTGTGTGCAGTGTGTCTGTCGCGTGATTGGCTGGTCATGTCATGTGACGGGCTAGGGATTCCCCAGAGTCAGGATGAGTCACCCAGTGGTGAATGGGGAGATCAGCAGCTAGATGGGTGGGAGGAGTACACCTGGGTCCTGAATAGGACAGGGTTTTCCACACACAATGCTGGCCCCGCCCCCTGTGGTGCGACTGACGACCCTAGCCCTGCCAGTGAATAGAGTGAGGGGCTGAGCACATCAAGGGTGCTCCCCAACCAGCTGCGACTGGTTTTCCCCCTCACCCTGAACCCAGAACAAAGGGTTTGCCTGTATAAAAATGGGGCTGTGTCCCCACAGAAATTGTTCTCTGCCAGGGTCTTACCTGAGGGGGGCTGCTGCTGCTGCTGGACCAGAGGACCGCCACTTGGATTACCTCCCTGCCTGGAGGCCCAGTGAGCTGGCTCTGGGTCCAGCCTTGCCCCCCTGCCTTTTGAAGAACTTTGCAGGACTTTCCTTCTCCCCAAAGCGCCTGGGAGCGCTTTTATTTGATTTATAGCGCTAGGAGCGCTTTGATTGGGGCACCGGCATTGGAAAGCGCTTCCCCTGAAGAACGCCTTCAGTGTAGCACGGCGCTACGATAATTGAGGGAACCCCGACGTAGGGATTCCCCCGCTTTTGCCGGATTGGAAGCGGGTGCCCACCCCGCATTGCCGTGATCCTCGCGGGTGCCTACCCCGCTTATTTAATTATTTTTTATAGCGGGAGCCCACCCCGCATATTGGTGCTGCCGCGGGTGCCCACCCCGCACTGTGTGACTGAAGAGGGAGCCTACCCCTCGTTGCCGCTGCAGGAATCACCGCCGCAGCCCGAGCTCCACATACACAGCCGCGTCGGAGCAGCCGACAGGAAGTTAGGCGGGACTGCCCGGGACTGCCTGGTTGGGGGCGGGCCACCCGGAAGCTGTGCGGGCCGCCCAAGGCCAGCGCGTCCTCGGGAAAGACCCCGGAAGTGCAGCATAGCCAAGCAGGGCTCTCGTAAGGAGGAGAGAGCCCCGCCGCCACCACCGGAGACATCGGAGCAGCGCATGCTCCATACCCGTCGCCCCCACCGCCTGAGGGGAAGCCTGGAGACGACCTGTTGGTGCACGGAGCTCCCGTAGTCACGTAGAGAGCCCCGCAGGTGTCCAGCGCGACCAGCAGGAAGCTGCCCCGGTGAGTACGACTCCAACGGTTGGGGGGCCTGACTATGATTTAGAGCCTGTAGGCTCCAACGTCTGGGGGCATTGGTCTCTCGAGTCCCTGAGAGGGACTCCGACCACGTGGGCATCTCTCTAGTGCTACGAGCGGCCCCGGAAGGCAGCGGGCCGCTCCAACGTGAATGGGGACATATTTGTTTAGGCCCACGTCGCAGCATGACGTTCTCGAGACCCTGAGAGGCTCCAACGAAGGGGCAGAATATTGGTGTAGAGCCCTACAAGGCTCCAACGGTTGGGGCACATTTGATTTCGAGCCCACGAGGCTCTAACGGGGCACGTTTGTTATTGAGCCCACCAGGCTCCAACGTTTGGGGGCATTCTTGTTGGCAGAGCCCAGAGAGGCTCCAAGGTATGCCACATTTGTTTTAAAAGGCGCAGTTGTGCCCTCGCTCACTTCTCCAGCTGCCCAGCACTTCGTGGGCAGCTGCAACGTTTAGGTTGGCCTCGGTGTTCTGGCTTGCGCAGCCTGCGCCGGCGCGCCCTGACTTTTCTGGACGCAGGGCGTCCTTGCCCCTACTAGGCCAGTTGGCCCAGGGACTGCCACAGAGGGTGGCTAATGTGAGTTTTGCGCTATTGTTCCTAACCTGCACCGCTGAATGTATTTTTATGCGTCATGTGCCTTGCTTTACACCTCTGAATGTTATGCATCATGTGTTTATGTGCTTAGACCCCTACAGGTATTGTGATACTTAGGTGGTTGTTTTTCTCCTAGTACAGGTGGTGCTAGTGAGGTCCTGATTCCCTGCGCAGTATTTTTCCTAAGGTGGTTAGGGTTGCGTAGGTGGTACTTACCTGATACCAGTAGTCACTGGTTGTGTGCTACATTTGCTATTTTGTACTACAGTATTATTCCTATGTTCCAAAAGTGCTAATTCCTGACAGGGGTCCATGTGGCCCTGTCCCCTGTACATATAATCCCTTGTAAATTCTGCCCATGCCTGTTGGCACATTGTAGAGTGTGTGTTTTTATCTAATGTGTTGTGTATAATACAAAGGCTATTTTTATAGAATACCTTGTGTGGAGTTTCCTTTGTGGTGGGCCTTGGGTGTTGTTGCTGGGTGCGCGCGCAAACGCTTTACACATCGCCTCAGGGATAAGCCTGACTGCTCGTGCCAAGCTACCAAGGGGGTGAGCAGGGGTTATCTTTGGCGTGTAACTCCCCAGCCCTGACTAGAGTGGTGGTTTCTGTCTGGCTTTGGCGCAAGCCCTAGCCAACCAGAAATCCCATTTCTAACATTGGTGATCAGCGGTGGGATTTGGACTTGCGTTTGCGCTGTACCGCAGCGGCAACTGGCCGCACTACAAAACTCTGCATTTAGATAAATCACATGGTATAGGGATTATTGTTTTAAAATTGTTTTTACTTGTCATTTCTTTGGAAATGTGTTTTTGTGCACTGTGAGTTAGGTGTCCGTAGCTCGGGAGGGTAGATCATCCCCCTTAGTGCATTGTGTTTCTGGATTCACCAGAGGGTGGGATCCAGTGGTGGCAGCGTAATAGTGTCCAGTACATTTGTCCCCCGCCCTGCGCCCAGAGTTGGTACCTGTGTCACGTGGTGGTCAGGTTGAGGAATCAGGGGTGGTAGAAACTGCCTTACCAGTCCGAGGGGAGGGTTGTGTGTGGATGAAGGGTGTGTGGCACTAGGCAAGTGAGTGTGAGTTCTCTGGGATAGAGAGCTTGCTGAATCTTTTTGTGAATTGTGTGCTCCTGTGTGGAACTCAGACCCCTAGGTTCCCTGTATAATTGTTACCATAACGTCCGCCAGAATGGAGCCTGCTTGTGATCCCTATGAGCTAGCTTGGCGCCAGAGGCAGGAGTTAGAAAGGTACTGTACAGAGGAAGAGTCAGAAGAGGAGGTAGAGGATGACAATACCTGGACGCCAGTAGAGAGTGAGGACCCCATAGGTAGGGCGTCCCTTGCTGGGTCCAGCGTAGGAGGCAGCGCCTCATCCCTTTCCCTGTCCCCAGAGGAGTGGGAAGATAGGAGGAAAGAAAGGGAGCACCAGCTGGCGTTAGAGAAGCTCAGGTTAGAGCATGCTCAGGCTATGGCGCAGCTGGAGGCCAGGAAGCAACAGCGAGAGACTGAGTGGGTCTTGGCGCGGGAGAGGGTAGAGGAGGCTGAGAGGGCCTCCACCAGAGGCAAAGTAGCTCTGGAGGGTAGACTATCCCCTGCGCGCAGTTTTAATTTTCTGGGCTCCCCAGGGAGGGTTGAGTCCAGTGGTAGTAGCGATGTAGATTCCAGTGTAGGAAATCCCAGTCCCAGTTCCCCCAGTCTGGTACCTGTTCCCCAGGAGGAGGAGTTAAGGTTGAAATTCAGGGGCAGTAGGAAACTGTCTCACCAGACTTGGGAGGAGTTTGTGGATGGATGTGAGGATGCAATGTTTGATTGGATTTCCACAGCAAGTGATTTTGACATACTGTGTAATCTGGTTCTCAAAGAACACCTGCTCAGTTGTTGTGTGCCGGGGCTGCACCAACACCTGTTGGGGTGTGGATTGTCTGAGCCATTTGACCTTGCGGATGAGGCAGAGCGCTGGGAAAGGGCTAGAGGTTCTCTAGAGTCATTAGGGAGTGACTCCAAAAGTAGTGGGTCAGGTATCTTCCAGCCCAGCGTGGTGGAAGAGGCTCAGTGTAGCCCAGCTAGGTCCCAGGATAGCGAGGAGGGTGTAGGGGCTCACCGCCTGGCTCAGTGGAGCAGGAGTGAGAGGGTGACCGAGGGTCCCCTGACGTACGAAACCCTGCCTCAGGACTTGGATGGTTCCATGAGGGAACACCAAGTTGGGGACCTAGGCTGTCCTGTTAGCCCATTTGAGGGAGATCTCCTGGTGAGTAGAGGACCTGGAGCACCTGTAACCAGGGCTCCTGTGGTTCTAGAGTCTGGCAGTACCGCTCCGGTAGGGAGGGTACAGGAGTCCAGTGTGAGGAGTGATTGGGGGATGAGTTTCCCAGTGGAAGAGCCTGTGGGTCAGGGACTACCCAGTTGGGCTAGGATCCCGTGTAGTGACCAGGGTGGCACCACTTCTGTTCTGGGGGATCTCCGCGCACTGTCAGGTGGACAGGGGACGGGAGATCAGCGCCAGACAGACAGTCGCTTGACGTATGTGTCCTTTGATAGCCTCAGGGGGATGGAGTGGAAATCCCCAGAAGTCCTGGAGTGCCAGGCAATTATTCCACCAAAGGTTCTAGGCCGGAGGTTGGAAGGCCAGGTTCAGGATCAGCCTGACCTGAAGGGTGGGACGTCTGTAACCAGCGTCCCGACCAGTTCTTCTTCCAGAGGTACCGCCCCAGTTGGTAGGGAGCAGGGCTCTGGAAGGGGGTGCAGAGGGTGGGAGAGCCCACCTCTGGCCCCGGTACAACCTGAATGGCGTTCTAGGTGTACCCCTCGCCAGAGGAGGAGGAACCCTAGGAGAAGAGGTAGGGGGAGGAGAGCCTTCCCTGAGACTCCTGGTCCACCTGAGGGTGTAGACCCTAGGCTGGAGAACCAGTGGCAGTCTAGTCCTGTCTTTCAGAGAGGAAGAGTGGAGAATGGCCGCTATGTGCCAGGGGTTACTACCCCCCACTCTGTGATTAGGCAAAGACCGGTGGTACCTGGGTGGCCTAGGGCCTGGTCTTGGCCGCGGACAGCTTGGGAGTACCAGTGGGGTAGCCCAGTTGGTCCAGACAGTGGTGTTAGAAAGAATTCCATGGGTTCACCGTGGCGTAGAGCCGGAGGGTGTCCCTGCAGTTGCGGGCCCACGTCCGTGTTCTATCGCCCCAAGCAGGGAAGTCCATCACGGTGGTGATTGGTCTGCCCTGCGTTTTGGCTGGAAGGGGGTTGTGTTGGACTTGGCCCTTCTGGCAGGTTCACCCCTGAACCTTTTTGCTTTTTACTGGTGACTTGGTGTGGTGATTGTTTGGTCTCTGCGCACTTTCCCTGTGTCCCAGGGTAAAGTGCGTGCGTGCTCTGAGTGCATGTGGTGAGATAGGCCTGCCCTCCCATAGGAATGCATGGGGAATGTATGTGTCCCTAGTAGTTCCTGATGCGTGGGGTGTGCAGGCCCGAGTTTGGTATGTGCGGACTCGTGGGAGTGAATGCTGCGCGATGATGTGTGCGGCGTGCGTGTACCTAGTGTGGAAGTGCCACTTCTAGAGGTGGGCACTTCTGTGTGCAGTGTGTCTGTCGCGTGATTGGCTGGTCATGTGACGGGCTAGGGATTCCCCAGAGTCAGGATGAGTCACCCAGTGGTGAATGGGGAGATCAGCAGCTAGATGGGTGGGAGGAGTACACCTGGGTCCTGAATAGGACAGGGTTTTCCACACACAATGCTGGCCCCGCCCCCTGTGGTGCGACTGACGACCCTAGCCCTGCCAGTGAATAGAGTGAGGGGCTGAGCACATCAAGGGTGCTCCCCAACCAGCTGCGACTGGTTTTCCCCCTCACCCTGAACCCAGAACAAAGGGTTTGCCTGTATAAAAATGGGGCTGTGTCCCCACAGAAATTGTTCTCTGCCAGGGTCTTACCTGAGGGGGGCTGCTGCTGCTGCTGGACCAGAGGACCGCCACTTGGATTACCTCCCTGCCTGGAGGCCCAGTGAGCTGGCTCTGGGTCCAGCCTTGCCCCCCTGCCTTTTGAAGAACTTTGCAGGACTTTCCTTCTCCCCAAAGCGCCTGGGAGCGCTTTTATTTGATTTATAGCGCTAGGAGCGCTTTGATTGGGGCACCGGCATTGGAAAGCGCTTCCCCTGAAGAACGCCTTCAGTGTAGCACGGCGCTACGATAATTGAGGGAACCCCGACGTAGGGATTCCCCCGCTTTTGCCGGATTGGAAGCGGGTGCCCACCCCGCATTGCCGTGATCCTCGCGGGTGCCTACCCCGCTTATTTAATTATTTTTTATAGCGGGAGCCCACCCCGCATATTGGTGCTGCCGCGGGTGCCCACCCCGCACTGTGTGACTGAAGAGGGAGCCTACCCCTCGTTGCCGCTGCAGGAATCACCGCCGCAGCCCGAGCTCCACATACACAGCCGCGTCGGAGCAGCCGACAGGAAGTTAGGCGGGACTGCCCGGGACTGCCTGGTTGGGGGCGGGCCACCCGGAAGCTGTGCGGGCCGCCCAAGGCCAGCGCGTCCTCGGGAAAGACCCCGGAAGTGCAGCATAGCCAAGCAGGGCTCTCGTAAGGAGGAGAGAGCCCCGCCGCCACCACCGGAGACATCGGAGCAGCGCATGCTCCATACCCGTCGCCCCCACCGCCTGAGGGGAAGCCTGGAGACGACCTGTTGGTGCACGGAGCTCCCGTAGTCACGTAGAGAGCCCCGCAGGTGTCCAGCGCGACCAGCAGGAAGCTGCCCCGGTGAGTACGACTCCAACGGTTGGGGGGCCTGACTATGATTTAGAGCCTGTAGGCTCCAACGTCTGGGGGCATTGGTCTCTCGAGTCCCTGAGAGGGACTCCGACCACGTGGGCATCTCTCTAGTGCTACGAGCGGCCCCGGAAGGCAGCGGGCCGCTCCAACGTGAATGGGGACATATTTGTTTAGGCCCACGTCGCAGCATGACGTTCTCGAGCCCCTGAGAGGCTCCAACGAAGGGGCAGAATATTGGTGTAGAGCCCTACAAGGCTCCAACGGTTGGGGCACATTTGATTTCGAGCCCACGAGGCTCTAACGGGGCACGTTTGTTATTGAGCCCACCAGGCTCCAACGTTTGGGGGCATTCTTGTTGGCAGAGCCCAGAGAGGCTCCAAGGTATGCCACATTTGTTTTAAAAGGCGCAGTTGTGCCCTCGCTCACTTCTCCAGCTGCCCAGCACTTCGTGGGCAGCTGCAACGTTTAGGTTGGCCTCGGTGTTCTGGCTTGCGCAGCCTGCGCCGGCGCGCCCTGACTTTTCTGGACGCAGGGCGTCCTTGCCCCTACTAGGCCAGTTGGCCCAGGGACTGCCACAGAGGGTGGCTAATGTGAGTTTTGCGCTATTGTTCCTAACCTGCACCGCTGAATGTATTTTTATGCGTCATGTGCCTTGCTTTACACCTCTGAATGTTATGCATCATGTGTTTATGTGCTTAGACCCCTACAGGTATTGTGATACTTAGGTGGTTGTTTTTCTCCTAGTACAGGTGGTGCTAGTGAGGTCCTGATTCCCTGCGCAGTATTTTTCCTAAGGTGGTTAGGGTTGCGTAGGTGGTACTTACCTGATACCAGTAGTCACTGGTTGTGTGCTACATTTGCTATTTTGTACTACAGTATTATTCCTATGTTCCAAAAGTGCTAATTCCTGACAGTGGTCCATGTGGCCCTGTCCCCTGTACATATAATCCCTTGTAAATTCTGCCCGTGCCTGTTGGCACATTGTAGAGTGTGTGTTTTTATCTAATGTGTTGTGTATAATACAAAGGCTATTTTTATAGAATACCTTGTGTGGAGTTTCCTTTGTGGTGGGCCTTGGGTGTTGTTGCTGGGTGCGCGCGCAAACGCTTTACACATCGCCTCAGGGATAAGCCTGACTGCTCGTGCCAAGCTACCAAGGGGGTGAGCAGGGGTTATCTTTGGCGTGTAACTCCCCAGCCCTGACTAGAGTGGTGGTTTCTGTCTGGCTTTGGCGCAAGCCCTAGCCAACCAGAAATCCCATTTCTAACAGTACCATTCACCCGTACCTTAAGAAGTGCTTATAAAGAACACTGAACCTTATCCGTGTGTGGTATCTGTCTGTGAGGGGGAAGTTACTTGTCTGTACGATCGCTGGAGACGGCTCTCCCCGGAGACCTCTCCTCCTGACCCCGGCCGACCCTCCCGGTCCGTCTACCCTTTCTAACATTGGTGGCCAGCGGCGCGATCCGAATCAACGCGTAATCGTACAGAGAGTAGCTCACCCCACGACAAAAACACGATGTCAGCCAAAGATAGCAGCTCCACCGAGAATTTCCAAATGGATAAATTAGAAGAATACAACCACCGCGAACTGAGACAATTCTGCATAGAACTTGGCATTGCTACCACCGGCCTGAGTACCAAGGATGATCTAAAGCACGCCCTAGAGTCGTGGACAGAAACTGGGGTCGCCGGACCCTCCGACCAAAGCAGCATCACACCAGAGGGGAACGCCACGGCTCCCGAGGAGCGGGGAACGGGCCTCTCGCAGGAGGAGATCCGAGAAAGAGAAAGAACCAGATTGCACGAGTTGGAAATGGCACGGCTCAAGATGGATGGGGAACTCAAGTTAGCTGAACAGAAACTCAACCTCGAGCATATGCGGCTCCGAACGAGAAGAGAAGCAGAGACAGAGAGAGCTGGAGGAGAAAAAAATAACGCTCGAGCACGAGCGCCAACTAGCGGAGATAGAACTTCGGAAACAGAATAAAGAACTGGGGGTGCCTGAGCGACCACACACCCCGGGGCCAATCGAGAAAAAAGTCCACATCCCCAAGGATGTTGTCCGCGAGTATGTCCGAGAAGACGACATACAACAGTGGTTTAAAGCCTACGAGATCGCCATGACCTCCCACCGGATCGGCCGGAGTGATTGGGGAGCCGGACTTTGGGGGAGGTTTATCAACGAGGGTCGCGATGCCCTACTGCAGCTCCCAGATCACCAAATGTCGTCCTACGACCACATGAAGGCTGCCCTCCTCACCCGCTACGGCCTCACACCCGAGATGTACCGCCAGAGGTTCAGAGATTGCACCCGGATCCCAGGTACAACTTGGGTAGAATACGTGAACTATTTCAGCCGTGCCTTCGAGGGTTGGATAAAGGGGAGCCATGTCACCACTTACGAACAACTCTTTAACCTTATGGTATGGGAGCACCTGTCGAACAACTGTTTCGTCGAGCTCAGGCAGCACCTCCTCGACAGTAAGCTGACTGACCCCCGGCAGCTCGCCGCCGAAGCTGACCGATGGGAAAGCACCCGAGTGGGCCGGAGGGGGCCACACGAACAGAACAGAAGCAACCCAGGCCAGCACCGTCCTCGGGGAGGAGGAGGGGGCCAGGGGCGAGGGAGAGACGCCTTGCCAACAACACCCGTGGCCAGCACCCCGCCTACGGCCGGCCGGGGCAACCCCCCGTGGCGTCCTGGGGCCCGAGCCAACGTCACGTGCCACCGATGCCAGCGAGTCGGCCACTACGCCAATGACCCGAGCTGCCCGCAGAACCAAGCACCCAAGCCCCGCCAGGTAGCGGCCGCCGCCCTGGGGGAAGAGCGATCATCGGAGGAACCAGAAGAGTATGAGCAAGAGTGGGAGCCGGCCGCCATGGTCCTGGCGTGCTTAGGGGGAAGAGACATGGTCCCGCGGGCTCCCCTACCCGCTAACACCAGGAAATACGGTCAGTGGGTGACCATTAATGGACAGCGAGCCGAGGCCTTGCGTGACACAGGCGCCAGTGTGACGGCCGTCCGCTGTCACCTGGTGAAGCCCGAACAGATCCTGCCGAACATTCTCTGCCCCGTCCGCTCGGCAGACAACTCTGAAAGTATGTGTCAAATGGCCTGCGTCCCATTCGAATGGGGAGGGGTCTCCGGCCTGTTGAAGGTGACGGTCCGGGACGATGCCCCCGTGGACTGCCTCCTGGGGAATGACCTCAAGAGTTCCCCGTGGGCCACCGTTGAGAGAAGGGAGCACCTGGGGATGCTGGGCCTCCCGGACTGGGCCTGCATAACCACCCGGTCCATGGCCGCCCGTGCCGTCCCTCGATCAGAAGAACCGGAATGGCCGGCACCTCCGCCCCCGGTCGCCCCAGTAGAAGACAACGACAAGGCCAGCCTCCCAGACCCGACGACCGAAGGGGACGCGCAATCCCAGGACCTTCCTGACCTGGCTCAGTGGCGTCAAGAAGGGGGGCCCACCCAAGAACAGTTCCGCCAGGAACAAAAGACCTGTCCCTCCCTCGAGGGACTCCGCCAACAAGCCAGCGCCCAGAACGCAGGGGACTCCACCGGAACCCACTGGGTCTACTGGGATAACGACCTGCTATACAGCGAGCAAAGAATCGCCGAGCTGGGGGCCGGTCGAGTACTGGTGGTACCTCTCCGCTTCAGAGACTTTCTGCTCAACCTGGCACACGATGTCCCCCTGGCTGGACACCTGGGCCAGGACAAAACGTACAGCCGCCTAGTGACCCACTTTTTCTGGCCGAAAATGAGGAACGACGTCCTGAACCACTGCCGATCTTGCCCCACATGCCAAGCCAGCGGGAAGAGTGGTCGGAAGCTGAAAGCCCCTCTGCAACCCTTCCCTGTGGTCACCACCCCGTTCGAGAGGGTGGGGATAGACATTGTGGGGCCTCTGGACCCCCGCACGGCACAAGGACACAGGTTCATCTTAGTACTGGTGGACCATGCCACCCGCTACCCCGAGGCGGTGCCCCTACGGACCGTGACAGCTCCAGTGGTTGGCCGGGCCCTAATGGGGATCTTCTCCCGGGTAGGCTTCCCCCGAGAAGTCGTCAGCGACCGAGGCACGAACTTTATATCCAAATACATGAAGTCCCTCTGGCAACAATGCGGGGTCACCTACAGATTCACGACCCCCTATCACCCCCAAGGGAACGGACTAGTGGAGCGGTTTAACCGCACTCTCAAGGGGATGATTGGGGGATTGGAAGAGCCCCTCCGTCGCCAGTGGGATGTACTACTCCCGTGCCTCCTCTTCGCTTACCGAGAAGTTCCCCAGAAGTCCCTCGGGTTTAGCCCTTTCGAACTCCTGTACGGGCACCCTGTGCGAGGGCCCCTCAGCCTAGTAAAAGAAGGTTGGGAGATGGCCCCCCTAAAGACCCCTCCAGACGTCTTCAAATACATCCTGGCCCTACGCAATCAGACCCGGCGCTTCAGACAGATGGCCAAGGCGAACCTCGAGGCCAGCCAGGAGGACATGAAGAGGTGGTATGATCACAATGCCTCCTCCGTTGAGTTCGAGCCTGGACAACAAGTATGGGTGATGTCCCCCACCGAACCATGTGCCTTGCAAGATAAGTGGACGGGGCCCTTCAAAGTGGTCGAGCGCAAAAGCCCCGTCACTTACCTCATCGACCTGGGGACCTCCCGGAACCCCCTCCGGGTCCTCCACACCAACCGACTCAAACCACACTTTGTGCGCTCAGAACTCAGCCTCCTGATGGCTACGGACAGTGGGGCAGAGGAAGACTCCGAACCCCTCCCGGATCTTCTGAAAACTCAGGAGAATGACGGCTCCGTGGACGGGGTCCGGCTCTCTGACGCCCTCACTTCGGAGCAACGCCAGGGCTGCCGGAACCTCCTGCTGCAGTTCGCTACCCTGTTCTCCCTCACCCCCGGGGTCACCCCTTGGTGTTTGCACGACGTGGACACCGGGGACAGTCCCCCTGTCCGACACCGGGCCTACCGCGTACCAGATCGGGTACGGGCCTGCATACAGGAGGAAGTGGCCAAGATGCTCACAATCGGGGTCATCGAGCCCTCGGACAGTCCCTGGGCCAGTCCGGTTGTATTGGTTCCCAAAGCCGCTGCCCCCGGCACCGCACCTGAACTGAGATTCTGCGTCGACTACCGGGGCTTGAATGCTGTCACCCGGACCGACGCTCATCCGATTCCCCGAGCAGACGAGCTGATCGACCGGCTGGGGGCCGCCCGCTACCTCAGTATCTTCGACCTAACAGCGGGCTACTGGCAGATCGGCCTCACACCCAGGGCTCAGGAACGGTCAGCCTTCTCTACCCCCGATGGCCACTACCAATTCAAGGTCATGCCCTTCGGCATGAAGAATGCCCCCGCCACGTTTCAACGCCTCGTGAACCAGGTCTTGGCGGGGCTCGAAGAGTTCAGCGCTGCCTACCTGGACGATATCGCTGTATACAGCCGCCACTGGCCCGACCACCTCCGTCACCTCCAAGAGGTCCTACAGGCTCTCCAGTGGGCCGGTCTCACAATTAAGGCCGGCAAGTGCCAAATTGGCCAAGGGTCTGTGACCTACCTTGGGCACCAAGTGGGAAGCGGGCTGGTGGCCCCGCTACAACTTAAGATTGCTGCCATCCAGTCCTGGCAGCCCCCCGTCACCCAGACCGAGGTCCGAGCCTTCTTGGGGCTCACCGGCTACTACCGGCGGTTCGTGAAAGACTACGGCAGCATCGTGGGGCCCCTCACGGGTCTCACGTCCAAGAACCAGCCGAAGCGGATTAACTGGACCCCCGATTGTCAAGCGGCCTTCGAGAAGCTGAAGGCCGCCCTGTGCACCGCCCCTGTGCTCCAGGCCCCCGATTACAGTCAGGAATTCGTGGTACAGACCGACGCCTCCGACCACGGCATCGGGGCCGTCCTTTCTCAGTTAAACCCCGAGGGTCATGACCAGCCGGTGGCCTTCATCAGTCGACGTCTCCTGGCCCGAGAACAGCGCTGGAGCACCATCGAGAGGGAGGCCTTCGCAGTGGTGTGGGCCCTCAAGAAGCTCCGGCCCTATCTCTTCGGTACCCACTTCCGGGTACAAACCGACCATCGACCCCTGCAGTGGCTGATGCAGATGCGGGGGGAGAACCCAAAACTCTTGCGCTGGTCCATTTCCCTGCAGGGAATGGACTTCACTGTGGAGCACCGACCAGGCCAAGACCACGCCAACGCGGACGGCCTGTCCCGTTTTTTCCGCCTCGACGAAGAGAGTCCCCAAGGAGATGGGTGACTCTCCCCGCCTTCAGCTGGGGGGGACGCATGTTGGACAGGCCACACGAAGGGCTTGCTCCCTCCCCACACGACAGGGCCCGAGCTCCGGCCCACCAGGCATAACCCACGAAAAGCACCTGTACCCCGTCTCCCGACGGATCTTCGGCCCTCGGACCTCTACCCATCACGGGGCCCAGCCCCACCGGCTCCCCCGGCCGGTTCAAGCCACCATCTTGGGCCCTGCACCACGAGGCCGCGTGGCCTCGGCCCGACCCTAACCCCGGGCCTGGCCGGCCCCGACATCCCGGCACCACCCTCCACCCAGGAGGTGAGCGGACCACTTGGCAGGTCAATGGGAGAACGAAGTGTCAAGAGCTCTTCCCCCCGCCAGGTGCCGATCGCCTCCAGCTCCCCCCAGGCGCTGGCTCCACCCCCGGCTGGGTGTCTGGACACCTTCATCCCGGGCCCTCCGACCTCCAAGTGCGAGGGTCCGGACATCAAAGGGCGCCTGCCCTATAACTGGGGCAACTCCGGAGCAGGAAGGCAGTTGTATCCTGGAGTCGAGAGACACCGAGAGAACTCAGCCTTGACGGACTACTGGCGCTGCTATAGCCCGCTCTTGTGAACCATCGTCCTGCCTGCTGGCGCTGCCGCGGCCTTCTGCAACATCCATCCTCGTTGGGACCTGCTGGCGCTGCCGCGGCCCGTTGTAACGACCATCCTCGTCGGGACCTGCTGGCGCTGCCGCGGCCCGTTGTAACGACCATCCTCACCGGGACCTGCTGGCGCTGCCGCGGACCGTACATCGACCATCTTTCCGGGACCTGCTGGCGCTGCCGCGGACCGTGTACCGACCATCTCAACCGGGACCTGCTGGCGCTGCCGCGGCCCGTACCAACTAAGCCACCAAGCTCGAGGATTGTGAGCTAGTCATCATCTCATCCGAACTACCTGACTGGTAGACAGACTGTCCCGCTACCCCTTACCCTGCTTTGAGAGACTTGAATTGAGGGGACCCCTGAGTCCAGACCTCCTTGTACCATTCACCCGTACCTTAAGAAGTGCTTATAAAGAACACTGAACCTTATCCGTGTGTGGTATCTGTCTGTGAGGGGGAAGTTACTTGTCTGTACGATCGCTGGAGACGGCTCTCCCCGGAGACCTCTCCTCCTGACCCCGGCCGACCCTCACGGTCCGTCTACCCTTTCTAACAACCGTCCATCTGGACACAAGTGATCCAGGTGTGACACCTGCTCTGATTGCAGCCCAGGTTTAGAACCTCCATCTGGACACATGTGATCCAGATGCGACACCTGCTCTGGTTGCAGCCCAGGTAAAGAACATCGATCTGGACACAAGTGATCCAGGTGCAACACCTGCACTGATTGCAGCCCAGGTTAAAAACGTCCATCTGGACACAAGTGATCCAGGTGCGACACCTGCTCTGATTGCTGCCCAGGTTAAGAACCTCTATCTGGACACAAGTGATCCAGGTGCAACACCTGCTCTGATTGCAGCCCAGGTAAAGACCGTCCATCTTGACACAAGTGATCCAGGTGCGACACCTGCTCTGATTGCTGCCCATGTTAAGAACCTCCATCTTGACACAAGTGATCCAGGTGCGACACCTGCTCTGATTGCAGCCCAGGTTAAGAACGTCCATCTGGACACAAGTGATCCAGGTGCAACACCTGCACTGATTGCAGCCCAGGTTAAAAACGTCCAACTGGACACAAGTGATCCAGGTGTGACACCTGCTCTGATTGCTGCCCAGGTTAAGAACCTCCATCTTGACACAAGTGATCCAGGTGCGACACCTGCTCTGGTTGCAGCCCAGGCTAAGAACGTCCATCTGGACACAAGTGATCCAGGTGCGACACCTGCTCTGATTGCAGCCCAGGTTAAGACCATCCATCTGGACACAAATGACCAGGTGCGACACCTGCTCTGATTGCAACCCAGGTTAAGAACGTCCATCTGGACACAAGTGATCCAGGTGCAACACCTGCTCTGATTGCAGCCTAGGTTAAGACCGTCCATCTGGACACAAGTGATCCTGGTGCAAAATCTGCTCTGATTGCAGCCCAGGTTAATACCGTCCATCTGGACACAAGTGATCCTGGTGCGACACCTGCACTGATTGCAGCCCAGGTTAAGACCGTCCATCTGGACACAAGTGATCCAGGTGCGACACCTGCTCTGATTGCAGCCCAGGTTAAGACCGTCCATCTAGACACAAGTGATCCAGGTGCGACACCTGCTCTGATTGCAGCCCAGGTTAAGAACGTCCATCTGGACACAACTGATCCAGGTGCGACATCTGCTCTGATTGCAGCCCAGGTTAAGACCGTCCATCTGGACACAAGTGATCCTGGTGCGACATCTGCTCTGATTGCAGCCCAGGTTAATACCGTCCATCTGGACACAAGTGATCCTGGTGCTACACCTGCACTGATTGCAGCCCAGGTTAAGACCGTCCATCTGGACACAAGTGATCCAGGTGCGACACCTGCTCTGATTGCAGCCCAGGTTAAGACCGTCCATCTAGACACAAGTGATCCAGGTGCGACACCTGCTCTGATTGCAGCCCAGGTTAAGAACCTCCATCTGGACAAAAGTGATCCAGGTGCAACACCTGCTCTGATTGCAGCCCAGGTAAAGACCGTCTATCTTGACACAAGTGATCCAGGTGCAACACCTGCTCTGGTTGCAGCCCAGGTTAAGAACGTCCATCTGGACACATGTTATCCAGGTGCGACACCTGCTCTGATTGCAGCCCAGGTTAAGACCATCCATCTGGACACAAATGATCCAGGGGCAGTTGTCCGCACTCCTTGCAGCCCAGATTAATACCGTCCATCTGGACACAATTGATCCCAGTGCGACACCTGCTCTGATTGCAGCCGAGGTTAAGACAGTCAATCGGGACATAAGTGATCTAGGTGCGACACCTGCTCTGATTGCAGCCCAGGTAAAGACCGTCCATCTGGACACAAGTGATCCAGGTGCGACAACTGCACTGATTGCAGCCCAGGTTAAAACCGTCCATCTGGACACAAGTGATCCAGGTGCGACACCTGCTCTGATTGCAGCCTAGGTTAAGAACCTCCATCTGGACACACGTGATCCAGGTGCAACACCTGCTCTGATTGCAGTCCAGGTTAAGACCGTCCATCTGGACACAAGTGATCCTGGTGCGACATCTGCTCTGAAGGCAGCCCAGGTTAAGAACCTCCATCTGGACACACGTGATCCAGGTGCGACACCTGCTCTGATTGTACTCCAGGTTAATACCGTCCATCTGGACACAAGTGATCCTGGTGCGACACCTGCACTGATAGCAGCCCAGGTTAAGACCGTCCATCTGGACACAAGTGATCCAGGTGCGACACCTGCTCTGATTGCAGCCTAGGTTAAGACCGTCCAATTAGACACAAGTGATCCAGGTGCAACACCTGCTCTGATTGCAGCCCAGGTTAAGAACCTCCATCTGGACACAAGTGATCCAGGTGCAACACCTGCTCTGATTGCAGCCCAGGTAAAGACCGTCCATCTTGACACAAGTGATCCAGGTGCGACACCTGCTCTGGTTGCAGCCCAGGTTAAGAACGTCCATCTGGACACATGTTATCCAGGTGCGACACCTGCTCTGATTGCAGCCCAGGTTAAGACCATCCATCTGGACACAAATGATCCAGGGGCAGTTGTCCGCACTCCTTGCAGCCCAGATTAATACAGTCCATCTGGACACAATTGATCCCAGTGCGACACCTGCTCTGATTGCAGCCGAGGTTAAGACAGTCCATCGGGACATAAGTGATCTAGGTGTGACACCTGCTCTGATTGCAGCCCAGGTAAAGACCGTCCATCTGGACACAAGTGATCCAGGTGCGACAACTGCACTGATTGCAGCCCAGGTTAAAACCGTCCATCTGGACACAAGTGATCCAGGTGCGACACCTGCTCTGATTGCAGCCTAGGTTTAGAACCTCCATCTGGACACACCGTGATCCAGGTGTGACACCTGCTCTGATTGCAGTCCAGGTTAAGACCGTCCATCTGGACACAAGTGATCCTGGTGCGTAATCTGCTCTGAATGCAGCCCAGGTTAAGACCGTCCATCTGGACACAAGTGATCCTGGTGCGACATCTGCTCTGATTGCAGCCCAGGTTAATACCGTCCATCTGGACACAAGTGATCCTGGTGCGGCACCTGCACTGATTGCAGCCCAGGTTAAGACCGTCCATCTGGACACAAGTGATCCAGGTGCGACACCTGCTCTGATTTCAGCCCAGGTTAAGACCGTCCATCTAGACACAAGTGATCCAGGTGCGACACCTGCTCTGATTGCAGCCCAGGTTAAGAACGTCCATCTGGACACAACTGATCCAGGTGCGACATCTGCTCTGATTGCAGCCCAGGTTAAGACCGTCCATCTGGACACAAGTGATCCTGGTGCGACATCTGCTCTGATTGCAGCCCAGGTTAATACTGTCCATCTGGACACAAGTGATCCTGGTGCGACACCTGCACTGATTGCAGCCCAGGTTAAGACTGTCCATCTGGACACAAGTGATCCAGGTGCGACACCTGCTCTGATTGCAGCCTAGGTTAAGACCGTCCATCTAGACACAAGTGATCCAGGTGGGACACCTGCTCTGATTGTAGCCCAGGTTAAGAACCTCCATCTGGACACAAGTGATCCAGGTGCAACACCTGCTCTGATTGCAGCCCAGGTAAAGACCGTCCATCTTGACACAAGTGATCCAGGTGCGACACCTGCTCTGGTTGCAGCCCAGGTTAAGAACGTCCATCTGGACACATGTTATCCAGGTGCGACACCTGCTGTTGGACAGGCCTCACAGACGGCTTGCTCCCTCCCCGCTCGACGGGGCCCGAACTCCGGCCCACCTGGCATATCCCCGCAACAAGCACCTGTACTCCGTCTCCCGACGGACCCTCTGCCCTCGGACCCCTACTCATCACGGGGTCCAGCCCCACCGGCTTTCCCGGCCGGGTCAAGCCGCCATCTTGGGCCCTGCACCACGCGGCCGCATGGCCTCCCCTCGACCCTAACCCCGGGCCTGGCCGGCCCCGACATCCCGGCACCACCATCCACCCAGGAGGTGAGCGGACCACTTGGCAGGTCAATGGGAGAACGAAGTGTCAAGGGCTCTCCCCCGCCAGGTGCCGATCGCCCCCAGCTCCCCCAGGCACTGGCTCCACCCCCTGCTGGGTGTCTGGACACCTTCATCCCGGACCCTCCGACCTCCAAGTGCGAGGGTCCGGACATCAAAGGGCACCAGCCCTATAACTGAGGCAGCTCCGGAGCAGGAAGGCAGTTGTATCCTGGAGTCGAGAGACACCGAGTGAACTCAACCCTAACGGTCTACTGGCGCTGCCGTAGCCCGCTCTTGTGAACCATCGTCCTGCCTGCTGGCGCTGCCGCGGCCTTGTGCAACCTTCATCTCCCTGGGACCTGCTGGCGCTGCCGCGGCCCGTTGTAACGACCATCCTCACCGGGACCTGCTGGCGCTGCCGCGGCCTTCTGCAACAGTCATCTTCTTGGGACCTGCTGGCGCTGCCGCGGCCCGTTGTAACGACCATCCTCACCGGGACCTGCTGGCGCTGCCGCGGACCGTATATCTTCCGGGGACCTGCTGGCGCTGCCGCGGCCCGTTGTATCGACCATCCACACCGGGACCTGCTGGCGCTGCCGCGGCCCATACCACCTAACCACCAAGCTCGAGGATTGTGAGCTCATCATCATCTCATCCGAACTACCTGATTGGTAAATAGACTGTCCCGCTACCCCCTTCCCTACCTTGCGAGACTCTAATCGAGGGGACCCCTGAGTCCAGACCTCCTTGTACCGTTTAACCGTACCTTAAATAAGTGCTTATAAAGAACACTGAACCTTATCCGTGTGTGATATCTGTCTGTGGGGGGAAGTTACTTGTCTGTACGATCGCTGGAGACGGCTCTCCCCGGAGACCTCTCCTCCTGACCCCGGCCGACCCTCCCGGTCCATCTACCTTTTCTAACATTGGTGGCCAGCGGCGCGATCCGAATCAACGCGTAATCGTACAGAAAGTAGCTCACCCCACGACAAAGCACGATGTCGACCAAAGATAGCAGCTCCACCGAGAAGTTCCAAATGGAGAAATTAGAAGAATACAACCACCGCGAACTGAGACAATTTTGCATAGAACTTGGCATTGCTACCACCGGCCTGAGTACCAAGGATGATCTAAAGCGCGCTCTTGAGTCATGGACAGAAACTGAGGTCGCAGGACCCCCCGACCAAAGCAGCGTCACACCAGACCAAAACAGCATCACACCAGAGGGGAACGCCACGGCTCCCGAGGAGCGGGGAACGGGCCTCTCACAGGAGGAGATACGAGAAAGAGACAGAGTCAGATTACACGAATTAGAGATGGCACGACTCAAGATGGATGGGGAACTTAAGTTAGCTGAACAGAAAATCAACCTCGAGCATATGCGGCTTCGAGAGGAACGAGAAGAAAAGCAGAGACAAAGAGAGCTGGAAGAGAAAAAAATAACGCTCGAGCACGAGCGCCGACTGGCGGAAATAGAACTGCGCAAACAGAATAAGGAACTAGGGGTGCCTGAGCGACCACACACCCCGGGGCCTATTGAGAAAAAAGTTCACATCCCCAAGGATGTGGTCCGCGAGTATGTCCGAGAAGACGACATACAACAGTGGTTTAAAGCCTATGAGATCGCAATGACCTCCCACCGGATCGACCGGAGTGATTGGGGAGCCGGACTTTGGGGGAGATTCATCAACGAGGGTCGCGATGCCCTGCTGCAGCTCCCCGATCACCAAATGTCGTCCTACGACCACATGAAGGCTGCCCTCCTCACCCGCTACGGCCTCACGCCCGAGATGTACCGCCAGAGGTTCAGAGATTGCACCCGGATCCCAGGTACAACGTGGGTGGAATACGTGAACTATTTCAGCCGGGCCTTCGAGGGTTGGATCAGGGGAAATCAGGTCACCACCTACGAACAACTCTTCAACCTCATGGTGTGGGAGCACCTGTCAAACAACTGTTTCGTCGAGCTCAGGCAGCACCTACTCGACAGTAAGCTGACTGACCCCCGGCAGCTCGCCGCCGAAGCTGACCGGTGGGAAAGCACCCGAGTGGGCCGGAAAGGGCCACACGACCAGAACAGAAGCAACCAAGGCCAGCACCGTCCTCGGGGAGGAGGAGGGGGCCAGGGGCGAGGGAGAGACGCCTTACCAGCAACACCCGTGGCCAGCACCCCACCTCCGGCCGGCCGGGGCAACCCCCCGTTGCGGCCTGGGTACCGAGCCAACGTCACGTGCCACCGGTGCCAGCGACTAGGCCACTACGCCAACGATCCGAACTGCCCGCTAAACCAACCACCCAAGCCCCGCCAGGTAGCTGCCGCTGCCCTGGGGGAAGAGCAATCATCGGAGGGACCCGAGGAGTATGAGCCGGACCAGCAAGGGTGGGAACCGCCCGCCATGGTCCTGGCATGCTTAGGGGGAAGGGACATGGTTCCGCGGGCTCCCCTACCCGCCAACACCAGAAAATACGGTCAGTGGGTGACCATTAATGGACAGAGAGCCGAGGCCTTGCGTGACACCGGCGCCAGCGTGACGGCCGTCCGCTGTCACCTGGTGAAGCCCGAGCAGATCCTGCCGAACATTCTCTGCCCCGTCCGCTCGGCAGATAACTCTGAGAGCATGTGTAAGATGGCCTGCGTCCCGTTTGAATGGGGAGGGGTCTCCGGCCTACTGAAGGTGACGGTCCGGGACGATGCCCCCGTGGACTGCCTCCTGGGGAATGACCTCGAGAGTTCCCCGTGGGCCACCGTCGAGAGAAGAGAGCACTTGGGGATGCTGGGCCTCCCGGACTGGGCCTGCATAACCACTCGATCCATGGCCGCCCGTGCCGCCCCCCGATCAGAAGAAACCGAATGGCCAGCACCTCCGCCCCCGGTTGCCCCCGTAGAGGACAACGGCGAGTCCGACCTCCCGGACCCGACTACCGAAGAAGACGCGCAACACCAGGACCTTCCGGATCTGGCTCAGTGGCGGCAAGAAGGGGGGCCCACCCAAGAACAGTTCCGCCAGGAACAAAAGACCTGTCCCTCCCTCGAGGGACTCCGCCAACAAGCCAGCACCCAAACCGCCGGGGACACCACCGGAACCCACTGGGTCTACTGGGATAACGACCTGCTCTACAGCGAGCAAAGAATCGCCGAGCTGGGGGCCGGTCGAGTTCTGGTGGTACCGCTCCGCTTCCGAGACTTTCTGCTCAACCTAGCCCACGATGTCCCCCTGGCTGGACACCTGGGCCAGGACAAAACGTACAGTCGCCTGGTGACCCACTTTTTTTGGCCGAAAATGAGGAATGACGTCCTGAACCACTGCCGATCGTGCCCCACATGCCAAGCCAGCGGGAAGAGTGGCCGGAAGCTGAAGGCCCCTCTACAACCCTTCCCGGTGGTCACCACCCCGTTCGAGAGGGTGGGGATAGACATTGTGGGACCTCTGGACCCTCGCACGGCACAAGGACACAGGTTCATCTTGGTACTAGTGGACCATGCCACCCGCTACCCCGAGGCGGTGCCCCTACGGACAGTGACCGCTCCAGTGGTTGGCCGGGCCCTGATGGGGATCTTCTCCCGGGTAGGCTTCCCCCGAGAAGTCGTCAGCGACCGAGGCACGAATTTCATATCAAAATACATGAAGTCCCTCTGGCAACAATGCGGGGTCACCTACAGATTCACGACCCCCTATCACCCCCAAGGGAACGGACTAGTGGAGCGTTTTAACCGCACTCTCAAAGGGATGATTGGGGGATTGGAAGAACCTCTCCGTCACCAGTGGGATGTACTGCTCCCGTGCCTCCTCTTCGCCTACCGGGAAGTTCCCCAGAAGTCCCTCGGTTTTAGCCCCTTTGAACTCCTATACGGACACCCTGTGCGAGGGCCCCTCAGCCTAGTCAAGGAAGGTTGGGAGATGGCCCCCCTAACGACCCCTCCAGACGTCTTCAAATACATCCTGGCCTTACGAAACCAGACCCGGCGCTTCAGGGAGATGGCCAAGGCGAACCTCGAGGCCAGCCAGGAGGACATGAAGAGGTGGTATGATCACAATGCCTCCTCCGTTGAATTCGAGCCTGGGCAGCAAGTATGGGTGATGTCCCCCACCGAACCATGTGCCCTGCAAGATAAGTGGACGGGGCCCTTCAAAGTGGTCGAGCGCAAAAGCCCCGTCACTTACCTCATCGACATGGGGTCCTCCCGGAACCCCCTTCGGGTCCTCCACACCAACCGGCTCAAACCGCACTTTGTGCGCTCCGAACTAAGCCTCTTGATGGCTACAGACAGTGGCACAGAAGAAGACTCCGAGCCCCTCCCGGATCTCCTGAAGACTCAGGAGAAGGACGGCTCCGTGGACGGGGTCCGGCTCTCTGACGCCCTCACTTCGGAGCAACGCCAGGACTGCCGGAACCTCCTGCTGCAGTTCGCTGCCCTGTTCTCCCTCACCCCCGGGGTCACCCCCTGGTGTTTGCACGACGTAGACACCGGGGACAGTCCCCCTGTCCGGCACCGGGCCTACCGCGTACCAGATCGGGTACGGGCCTGCATACAGGAGGAAGTGGCCAAGATGCTCACGATCGGGGTCATCGAGCCCTCGGACAGTCCCTGGGCCAGTCCGGTCGTATTAGTTCCCAAGGCCGCTGCCCCCGGCTCCGCCCCTGAACTGAGATTCTGCGTCGACTACCGGGGCTTGAACGCTGTCACCCGGACCGACGCTCATCCCATCCCCCGAGCAGACGAGCTGATCGACCGGCTGGGGGCCGCCCGCTACCTTAGTATCTTCGACCTAACGGCGGGCTACTGGCAGATCGGCCTCACACCCAGGGCTCAGGAACAGTCAGCCTTCTCCACCCCCGACGGCCACTATCAATTTAAGGTCATGCCCTTTGGCATGAAGAATGCCCCCGTCACGTTCCAACGCCTTGTGAACCAGGTCTTGGCAGGGCTTGAAGAATTCAGCGCTGCCTACCTGGACGATATCGCTGTATACAGCCGCCACTGGTCCGACCACCTCCGTCACCTCCAAGAGGTCCTACAAGCCCTCCAGCGGGCCGGCCTCACCATTAAGGCCGGCAAGTGCCAGATTGGCCAAGGGTCTGTGACCTACCTTGGGCACCAAGTGGGGAGCGGGCTGGTGGCCCCACTACAACTTAAGATTGCTGCCATCCAGTCCTGGCAGCCCCCCGTCACCCAGACCGAGGTCCGAGCCTTCTTGGGGCTCACCGGCTACTACCGGCGGTTCGTGAAGGACTACGGCAGCATCGTGGGGCCCCTCACGGGTCTCACATCCAAGAACCAGCCGAAGCGGGTCAACTGGACTCCTGATTGTCAAGCGGCCTTCGAGGAGCTGAAGGCCGCCCTGTGCACCGCCCCGGTGCTCCAGGCCCCCGATTACAGTCGGGAATTTGTGGTGCAGACCGACGCCTCCGACCACGGCATCGGGGCCGTCCTCTCTCAGTTGAACCCCGAAGGTCATGACCAGCCGGTGGCCTTCATCAGCCGACGTCTCCTGGCCCGAGAACAGCGTTGGAGCACCATCGAGAGGGAGGCATTTGCAGTAGTGTGGGCCCTCAAAAAGCTCCGACCCTATCTCTTCGGTACCCACTTCCGGGTACAAACCGACCATCGACCCCTGCAATGGCTGATGCAGATGCGGGGGGAGAACCCAAAACTCTTGCGCTGGTCCATTTCCCTGCAGGGAATGGACTTCACCGTGGAGCACCGACCAGGCCAAGACCACGCCAACGCAGATGGCCTGTCCCGCTTTTTCCGCCTCGACGAAGAGAGTCCCCAAGGAGATGGGTGACTCTCCCCGCCTTCAGCTGGGGGGGACGCATGTTGGACAGGCCTCACAGACGGCTTGCTCCCTCCCCGCTCGACGGGGCCCGAACTCCGGCCCACCTGGCATATCCCCGCAACAAGCACCTGTACTCCGTCTCCCGACGGACCCTCTGCCCTCGGACCCCTACTCATCACGGGGTCCAGCCCCACCGGCTTTCCCGGCCGGGTCAAGCCGCCATCTTGGGCCCTGCACCACGCGGCCGCATGGCCTCCCCTCGACCCTAACCCCGGGCCTGGCCGGCCCCGACATCCCGGCACCACCATCCACCCAGGAGGTGAGCGGACCACTTGGCAGGTCAATGGGAGAACGAAGTGTCAAGGGCTCTCCCCCGCCAGGTGCCGATCGCCCCCAGCTCCCCCAGGCACTGGCTCCACCCCCTGCTGGGTGTCTGGACACCTTCATCCCGGACCCTCCGACCTCCAAGTGCGAGGGTCCGGACATCAAAGGGCACCAGCCCTATAACTGAGGCAGCTCTGGAGCAGGAAGGCAGTTGTATCCTGGAGTCGAGAGACACCGAGTGAACTCAACCCTGACGGTCTACTGGCGCTGCCGTAGCCCGCTCTTGTGAACCATCGTCCTGCCTGCTGGCGCTGCCGCGGCCTTCTGCAACCTTCATCTCCCTGGGACCTGCTGGCGCTGCCGCGGCCCGTTGTAACGACCATCCTCACCGGGACCTGCTGGCGCTGCCGCGGCCTTCTGCAACAGTCATCTTCTTGGGACCTGCTGGCGCTGCCGCGGCCCGTTGTAACGACCATCCTCACCGGGACCTGCTGGCGCTGCCGCGGACCGTATATCTTCCGGGGACCTGCTGGCGCTGCCGCGGCCCGTTGTATCGACCATCCACACCGGGACCTGCTGGCGCTGCCGCGGCCCATACCACCTAACCACCAAGCTCGAGGATTGTGAGCTCATCATCATCTCATCCGAACTACCTGATTGGTAAATAGACTGTCCCGCTACCCCCTTCCCTACCTTGCGAGACTCTAATCGAGGGGACCCCTGAGTCCAGACCTCCTTGTACCGTTTAACCGTACCTTAAATAAGTGCTTATAAAGAACACTGAACCTTATCCGTGTGTGATATCTGTCTGTGGGGGGGAAGTTACTTGTCTGTACGATCGCTGGAGACGGCTCTCCCCGGAGACCTCTCCTCCTGACCCCGGCCGACCCTCCCGGTCCATCTACCTTTTCTAACACCTGCTCTGATTGCAGCCCAGGTTAAGACCATCCATCTGGACACAAATGATCCAGGGGCAGTTGTCCGCACTCCTTGCAGCCCAGATTAATACCGTCCATCTGGACACAATTGATCCCAGTGCGACACCTGCTCTGATTGCAGCCGAGGTTAAGACAGTCCATCGGGACATAAGTGATCTAGGTGTGACACCTGCTCTGATTGCAGCCCAGGTAAAGACCGTCCATCTGGACACAAGTGATCCAGGTGCGACAACTGCACTGATTGCAGCCCAGGTTAAAACCGTCCATCTGGACACAAGTGATCCAGGTGCGACACCTGCTCTGATTGCAGCCTAGGTTAAGAACCTCCATCTGGACACACGTGATCCAGGTGCGACACCTGCTCTGATTGCAGTCCAGGTTAAGACCGTCCATCTGGACACAAGTGATCCTGGTGCGACAACTGCTCTGAATGCAGGCCAGGTTAAGAACCTCCATCTGGACACACGTGATCCAGGTGCGACACCTGCTCTGATTGCAGTCCAGGTTAAGACCGTCCATCTGGACACAAGTGACCAAGGTGCGACACCTGCTCTGATTGCAACCCAGGTTAAGACCTTCGATCTGGGCACAAGTGATCCAGGTGCGACATATGCTGTGATTGCAGCCCAGGTTAAGACCGTCCATCTGGACACAAGTGATCCTGGTGCGACAACTGCACTGATTGCTGCCCAGGTTAAAACCGTCCATATGGACACAAGTGATCCAGGTGCGACACCTGCTCTGATTGCAGCCTAGGTTTAGATCCTCCATCTGGACACACGTGATCCAGGTGCGACACCTGCTCTGATTGCAGCCCAGGTTAAGACCGTTCATCTGGACACAAGTGATCCAGGTGCGACAACTGCTCTGATTGGAGCCCAGGTTAAGAACCTCCATCTGGACACAAGTGATCCAGGTGCAACACCTGATCTGATTGCAGCCCAGGTTAAGACCGTCCATCTGGACACAAGTGATCCTGGTGCGACATCTGCTCTGATTGCAGCCCAGGTTAATACCGTCCATCTGGACACAAGTGATCCAGGTGCGACACCTGCTCTGATTGCTGCCCAGGTTAAGAACCTCCATCTTGACACAAGTGATCCAGGTGCGACACCTGCTCTGGTTGCAGCCCAGGTTAAGAACGTCCATCTGGACACAAGTGATCCTGGTGCGACACCTGCACTGATTGCAGCCCAGGTTAAGACCGTCCATCTGGACACAAGTGATCCAGGTGCGACACCTGCTCTGATTGCAGCCTAGGTTAAGACTGTCCATCTAGACACAAGTGATCCAGGTGCGACACCTGCTCTGATTGCAGCCCAGGTTAAGAACCTCCATCTGGACACAAGTGATCCAGGTGCAAAACCTGCTCTGATTGCAGCCCAGGTAAAGACCGTCCATCTTGACACAAGTGATCCAGGTGCGACACCTGCTCTGGTTGCAGCCCAGGTTAAGAACGTCCATCTGGACACATGAGATCCAGGTGCGACACCTGCTCTGATTGCAGCCCAGGATAAGACCATCCATCTGGACACAAATGATCCAGGGGCAGTTGTCCGCACTCCTTGCAGCCCAGATTAATACCGTCCATCTGGACACAATTGATCCCAGTGCGACACCTGCTCTGATTGCAGCCGAGGTTAAGACAGTCCATCGGGACATACGTGATCTAGGTGTGACACCTGCTCTGATTGCAGCCCAGGTAAAGACCGTCCATCTGGACACAAGTGATCCAGGTGCGACAACTGCACTGATTGCAGCCCAGGTTAAAACCGTCCATCTGGACACAAGTGATCCAGGTGCGACACCTGCTCTGATTGCAGCCTAGGTTAAGAACCTCCATCTGGACACACGTGATCCAGGTGCGACACCTGCTCTGATTGCAGTCCAGGTTAAGACCGTCCATCTGGACACAAGTGATCCTGGTGCGACATCTGCTCTGAATGCAGCCCAGGTTAAGAACCTCCATCTGGACACACGTGATCCAGGTGCGACACCTGCTCTGATTGCAGTCCAGGTTAAGACCGTCCATCTGGACACAAGTGACCAAGGTGCGACACCTGCTCTGATTGCAACCCAGGTTAAGACTTTCGATCTGGGCACAAGTGATCCAGGTGCGACATATGCTGTGATTGCAGCCCAGGTTAAGACCGTCCATCTGGACACAAGTGATCCTGGTGCAACAACTGCACTGATTGCAGCCCAGGTGAAAACCGTCCATATGGACACAAGTGATCCAGGTGCGACACCTGCTCTGATTGCAGCCTAGGTTTAGATCCTCCATCTGGACACACGTGATCCAGGTGCGACACCTGCTCTGATTGCAGCCCAGGTTAAGACCGTTCATCTGGACACAAGTGATCCAGGTGCGACAACTGCTCTGATTGGAGCCCAGGTTAAGAACCTCCATCTGGACACAAGTGATCCAGGTGCAACACCTGATCTGATTGCAGCCCAGGTTAAGACCGTCCATCTGGACACAAGTGATCCTGGTGCGACATCTGCTCTGATTGCAGCCCAGGTTAATACCGTCCATCTGGACACAAGTGATCCAGGTGCGACACCTGCTCTGATTGCTGCCCAGGTTAAGAACCTCCATCTTGACACAAGTGATCCAGGTGCGACACCTGCTCTGGTTGCAGCCCAGGTTAAGAACGTCCATCTGGACACAAGTGATCCTGGTGCGACACCTGCACTGATTGCAGCCCAGGTTAAGACCGTCCATCTGGACACAAGTGATCCAGGTGCGACACCTGCTCTGATTGCAGCCTAGGTTAAGACCGTCCATCTAGACACAAGTGATCCAGGTGCGACACCTGCTCTGATTGCAGCCCAGGTTAAGAACCTCCATCTGGACACAAGTGATCCAGGTGCAACACCTGCTCTGATTGCAGCCCAGGTAAAGACCGTCCATCTTGACACAAGTGATCCAGGTGCGACACCTGCTCTGGTTGCAGCCCAGGTTAAGAACGTCCATCTGGACACATGTTATCCAGGTGCGACACCTGCTCTGATTGCAGCCCAGGATAAGACCATCCATCTGGACACAAATGATCCAGGGGCAGTTGTCCGCACTCCTTGCAGCCCAGATTAATACCGTCCATCTGGACACAATTGATCCCAGTGCGACACCTGCTCTGATTGCAGCCGAGGTTAAGACAGTCCATCGGGACATAAGTGATCTAGGTGTGACACCTGCTCTGATTGCAGCCCAGGTAAAGACCGTCCATCTGGACACAAGTGATCCAGGTGCGACAACTGCACTGATTGCAGCCCAGGTTAAAACCGTCCATCTGGACACAAGTGATCCAGGTGCGACACCTGCTCTGATTGCAGCCTAGGTTAAGAACCTCCATCTGGACACACGTGATCCAGGTGCGACACCTGCTCTGATTGCAGTCCAGGTTAAGACCGTCCATCTGGACACAAGTGATCCTGGTGCGACATCTGCTCTGAATGCAGCCCAGGTTAAGAACCTCCATCTGGACACACATGATCCAGGTGCGACACCTGCTCTGATTGCAGTCCAGGTTAAGACCGTCCATCTGGACACAAGTGATCAAGGTGCGACACCTGCTCTGATTGCAACCCAGGTTAAGACTTTCGATCTGGGCACAAGTGATCCAGGTGCGACATATGCTGTGATTGCAGCCCAGGTTAAGACCGTCCATCTGGACACAAGTGATCCTGGTGCAACAACTGCACTGATTGCAGCCCAGGTGAAAACCGTCCATATGGACACAAGTGATCCAGGTGCGACACCTGCTCTGATTGCAGCCTAGGTTTAGATCCTCCATCTGGACACAAGTGATCCAGGTGCGACAACTGCTCTGATTGGAGCCCAGGTTAAGAACCTCCATCTGGACACAAGTGATCCAGGTGCAACACCTGATCGGATTGCAGCCCAGGTTAAGACCGTCCATCTGGACACAAGTGATCCTGGTGCGACATCTGCTCTGATTGCAGCCCAGGTTAAGACCATCCATCTGGACACAAGTGATCCAGGTGCGACACCTGCTCTGATTGCTGCCCAGGTTAAGAACCTCCATCTTGACACAAGTGATCCAGGTGCGACACCTGCTCTGGTTGCAGCCCAGGTTAAGAACGTCCATCTGGACACAAGTGATCCAGGTGCAACACCTGCACTGATTGCAGCCCAGGTTAAAAACGTCCATCTGGACACAAGTGATCCAGGTGTGACACCTGCTCTGATTGCTGCCCAGGTTAAGAACCTCCATCTTGACACAAGTGATCCAGGTGCGACACCTGCTCTGGTTGCAGCCCAGGTTAAGAACGTCCATCTGGACACAAGTGATCCAGGTGCGACACCTGCTTTGACTGCAGCCCAGGTTAAGAACCTCCATCTGGACACAAGTGATCCAGGTGCGACACCTGCTCTGATTGCAGCCCAGATTAAGACCATCCATCTGGACACAAATGATCCAGGGGCGACACCTGCTTTGACTGCAGCCCAGGTTAAGAACCTCCATCTGGACACAAGTGATGCAGGTGTGACACCTGCTCTGATTGCTGCCCAGGTTAAGAACCTCCATCTTGACACAAGTGATCCAGGTGCAACACCTGCTCTGGTTGCAGCCCAGGTTAAGAACGTCCATCTGGACACAAGTGATCCAGGTGCGACACCTGCTCTGATTGCAGCCCAGGTTAAGACCATCCATCTGGACACAAATGATCCAGGGGCAGTTGTCTACAATCCTTGCAGCCCAGATTAATACTGTCCATCTGGACACAATTGATCCCAGTGCGACATCTGCTCTGATTGCAGCCCAGGTAAAGACAGTCCATCGGGACATAAGTGATCTAGGTGCGACACCTGCTCTGATTGCAGCCCAGGTTAAGACCGTCCATCTGGACACAAGTGATCCAGGTGCGACACCTGCTCTGATTGCAGTCTAGGTTAAGAACCTCCATCTGGACACACGTGATCCAGGTGTGATAGCTGCTCTGATTGCAGCCCAGGTTAAGACTGTCCATCTGGACACAAGTGACCCAGGTGCGACACCTGTTCTGATTGCAGCCCAGGTAAAGAACGTCCATCTGGACACAAGTGATCCAAGTGCGACACCTGGTCTGATTGCAGCCCAGGTTAAGACCGTCCATCTGGACACAAGTGATCCAGGTGCGACACCTGCTCTGATTGCAGTCTAGGTTAAGAACCTCCATCTGGACACACGTGATCCAGGTGTGATACCTGCTCTGATTGCAGCCCAGGTTAAGACTGTCCATCTGGACACAAGTGACCCAGGTGCGACACCTTTTCTGATTGCAGCCCAGGTAAAGAACGTCCATCTGGAAACAACTGATCCAGGTGCGACACCTGCTCTGATTGCAGCCCACGTAAAGACCGTCCATCTGGACGCAAGTGATCCAGTTGCGACACCTGCTCTGATTGCAGCCCTGGTTAAGACCGTCCATCTGGACACAAGCGATCCAGGTGCGACAACTGCTCTGATTGCAGCCCAGGTTAAGAACCTCCATCTGGACACAAGTGATCCAGGTGCAACACCTGATCTGATTGCAGCCCAGGTTAAGACCGTCCATCTGGACACAAGTGATCCTGGTGCGACCTCTGCTCTGATTGCAGCCCAGGTTAATACCGTCCATCTGGACACAATTGATCCTGGTGCGATACCTGCACTGATTGCAGCCCAGGTTAAGAGCGTCCATCTGGACACAAGTGATCCAGGTGCGACACCTGCTCTGATTGCAGCCCAGGTTAAGACCGTCCATCTGGACACAAGTGATCCAGGTGTGACAACTGCACTGATTGCAGCCCAGGTTAAAACCGTCCATCTGGACACAAGTGATCCAGGTGCGACACCTGCTCTGATTGCAGCCTAGGTTAAGAACCTCCATCTGGACACACGTGATCCAGGTGCGACACCTGCTCTGATTGCAGTCCAGGTTAAGACCGTCCATCTGGACACAAGTGATCCTGGTGCGACAACTGCTCTGAATGCAGGCCAGGTTAAGAACCTCCATCTGGACACACGTGATCCAGGTGCGACACCTGCTCTGATTGCAGTCCAGGTTAAGACCGTCCATCTGGACACAAGTGACCAAGGTGCGACACCTGCTCTGATTGCAACCCAGGTTAAGACCTTCGATCTGGGCACAAGTGATCCAGGTGCGACATATGCTGTGATTGCAGCCCAGGTTAAGACCGTCCATCTGGACACAAGTGATCCTGGTGCGACAACTGCACTGATTGCTGCCCAGGTTAAAACCGTCCATATGGACACAAGTGATCCAGGTGCGACACCTGCTCTGATTGCAGCCTAGGTTTAGATCCTCCATCTGGACACACGTGATCCAGGTGCGACACCTGCTCTGATTGCAGCCCAGGTTAAGACCGTTCATCTGGACACAAGTGATCCAGGTGCGACAACTGCTCTGATTGGAGCCCAGGTTAAGAACCTCCATCTGGACACAAGTGATCCAGGTGCAACACCTGATCTGATTGCAGCCCAGGTTAAGACCGTCCATCTGGACACAAGTGATCCTGGTGCGACATCTGCTCTGATTGCAGCCCAGGTTAATACCGTCCATCTGGACACAAGTGATCCAGGTGCGACACCTGCTCTGATTGCTGCCCAGGTTAAGAACCTCCATCTTGACACAAGTGATCCAGGTGCGACACCTGCTCTGGTTGCAGCCCAGGTTAAGAACGTCCATCTGGACACAAGTGATCCTGGTGCGACACCTGCACTGATTGCAGCCCAGGTTAAGACCGTCCATCTGGACACAAGTGATCCAGGTGCGACACCTGCTCTGATTGCAGCCTAGGTTAAGACCGTCCATCTAGACACAAGTGATCCAGGTGCGACACCTGCTCTGATTGCAGCCCAGGTTAAGAACCTCCATCTGGACACAAGTGATCCAGGTGCAACACCTGCTCTGATTGCAGCCCAGGTAAAGACCGTCCATCTTGACACAAGTGATCCAGGTGCGACACCTGCTCTGGTTGCAGCCCAGGTTAAGAACGTCCATCTGGACACATGTTATCCAGGTGCAACACCTGCTCTGATTGCAGCCCAGGATAAGACCATCCATCTGGACACAAATGATCCAGGGGCAGTTGTCCGCACTCCTTGCAGCCCAGATTAATACCGTCCATCTGGACACAATTGATCCCAGTGCGACACCTGCTCTGATTGCAGCCGAGGTTAAGACAGTCCATCGGGACATAAGTGATCTAGGTGTGACACCTGCTCTGATTGCAGCCCAGGTAAAGACCGTCCATCTGGACACAAGTGATCCAGGTGCGACAACTGCACTGATTGCAGCCCAGGTTAAAACCGTCCATCTGGACACAAGTGATCCAGGTGCGACACCTGCTCTGATTGCAGCCTAGGTTAAGAACCTCCATCTGGACACACGTGATCCAGGTGCGACACCTGCTCTGATTGCAGTCCAGGTTAAGACCGTCCATCTGGACACAAGTGATCCTGGTGCGACATCTGCTCTGAATGCAGCCCAGGTTAAGAACCTCCATCTGGACACACGTGATCCAGGTGCGACACCTGCTCTGATTGCAGTCCAGGTTAAGACCGTCCATCTGGACACAAGTGACCAAGGTGCGACACCTGCTCTGATTGCAACCCAGGTTAAGACTTTCGATCTGGGCACAAGTGATCCAGGTGCGACATATGCTGTGATTGCAGCCCAGGTTAAGACCGTCCATCTGGACACAAGTGATCCTGGTGCAACAACTGCACTGATTGCAGCCCAGGTGAAAACCGTCCATATGGACACAAGTGATCCAGGTGCGACACCTGCTCTGATTGCAGCCCAGGTTAAGACCGTTCATCTGGACACAAGTGATCCAGGTGCGACAACTGCTCTGATTGGAGCCCAGGTTAAGAACCTCCATCTGGACACAAGTGATCCAGGTGCAACACCTGATCTGATTGCAGCCCAGGTTAAGACCGTCCATCTGGACACAAGTGATCCTGGTGCGACATCTGCTCTGATTGCAGCCCAGGTTAATACCGTCCATCTGGACACAAGTGATCCAGGTGCGACACCTGCTCTGATTGCTGCCCAGGTTAAGAACCTCCATCTTGACACAAGTGATCCAGGTGCGACACCTGCTCTGGTTGCAGCCCAGGTTAAGAACGTCCATCTGGACACAAGTGATCCTGGTGCGACACCTGCACTGATTGCAGCCCAGGTTAAGACCGTCCATCTGGACACAAGTGATCCAGGTGCGACACCTGCTCTGATTGCAGCCTAGGTTAAGACCGTCCATCTAGACACAAGTGATCCAGGTGCGACACCTGCTCTGATTGCAGCCCAGGTTAAGAACCTCCATCTGGACACAAGTGATCCAGGTGCAACACCTGCTCTGATTGCAGCCCAGGTAAAGACCGTCCATCTTGACACAAGTGATCCAGGTGCGACACCTGCTCTGGTTGCAGCCCAGGTTAAGAACGTCCATCTGGACACATGTTATCCAGGTGCGACACCTGCTCTGATTGCAGCCCAGGATAAGACCATCCATCTGGACACAAATGATCCAGGGGCAGTTGTCCGCACTCCTTGCAGCCCAGATTAATACCGTCCATCTGGACACAATTGATCCCAGTGCGACACCTGCTCTGATTGCAGCCGAGGTTAAGACAGTCCATCGGGACATAAGTGATCTAGGTGTGACACCTGCTCTGATTGCAGCCCAGGTAAAGACCGTCCATCTGGACACAAGTGATCCAGGTGCGACAACTGCACTGATTGCAGCCCAGGTTAAAACCGTCCATCTGGACACAAGTGATCCAGGTGCGACACCTGCTCTGATTGCAGCCTAGGTTAAGAACCTCCATCTGGACACACGTGATCCAGGTGCGACACCTGCTCTGATTGCAGTCCAGGTTAAGACCGTCCATCTGGACACAAGTGATCCTGGTGCGACATCTGCTCTGAATGCAGCCCAGGTTAAGAACCTCCATCTGGACACACGTGATCCAGGTGCGACACCTGCTCTGATTGCAGTCCAGGTTAAGACCGTCCATCTGGACACAAGTGACCAAGGTGCGACACCTGCTCTGATTGCAACCCAGGTTAAGACTTTCGATCTGGGCACAAGTGATCCAGGTGCGACATATGCTGTGATTGCAGCCCAGGTTAAGACCGTCCATCTGGACACAAGTGATCCTGGTGCAACAACTGCACTGATTGCAGCCCAGGTGAAAACCGTCCATATGGACACAAGTGATCCAGGTGCGACACCTGCTCTGATTGCAGCCTAGGTTTAGATCCTCCATCTGGACACAAGTGATCCAGGTGCGACAACTGCTCTGATTGGAGCCCAGGTTAAGAACCTCCATCTGGACACAAGTGATCCAGGTGCAACACCTGATCGGATTGCAGCCCAGGTTAAGACCGTCCATCTGGACACAAGTGATCCTGGTGCGACATCTGCTCTGATTGCAGCCCAGGTTAAGACCATCCATCTGGACACAAGTGATCCAGGTGCGACACCTGCTCTGATTGCTGCCCAGGTTAAGAACCTCCATCTTGACACAAGTGATCCAGGTGCGACACCTGCTCTGGTTGCAGCCCAGGTTAAGAACGTCCATCTGGACACAAGTGATCCAGGTGCAACACCTGCACTGATTGCAGCCCAGGTTAAAAACGTCCATCTGGACACAAGTGATCCAGGTGTGACACCTGCTCTGATTGCTGCCCAGGTTAAGAACCTCCATCTTGACACAAGTGATCCAGGTGCGACACCTGCTCTGGTTGCAGCCCAGGTTAAGAACGTCCATCTGGACACAAGTGATCCAGGTGCGACACCTGCTCTGATTGCAGCCCAGATTAAGACCATCCATCTGGACACAAATGATCCAGGGGCGACACCTGCTTTGACTGCAGCCCAGGTTAAGAACCTCCATCTGGACACAAGTGATGCAGGTGTGACACCTGCTCTGATTGCTGCCCAGGTTAAGAACCTCCATCTTGACACAAGTGATCCAGGTGCAACACCTGCTCTGGTTGCAGCCCAGGTTAAGAACGTCCATCTGGACACAAGTGATCCAGGTGCGACACCTGCTCTGATTGCAGCCCAGGTTAAGACCATCCATCTGGACACAAATGATCCAGGGGCAGTTGTCTACAATCCTTGCAGCCCAGATTAATACTGTCCATCTGGACACAATTGATCCCAGTGCGACACCTGCTCTGATTGCAGCCCAGGTAAAGACAGTCCATCGGGACATAAGTGATCTAGGTGCGACACCTGCTCTGATTGCAGCCCAGGTTAAGACCGTCCATCTGGACACAAGTGATCCAGGTGCGACACCTGCTCTGATTGCAGTCTAGGTTAAGAACCTCCATCTGGACACACGTGATCCAGGTGTGATAGCTGCTCTGATTGCAGCCCAGGTTAAGACTGTCCATCTGGACACAAGTGACCCAGGTGCGACACCTGTTCTTATTGCAGCCCAGGTAAAGAACGTCCATCTGGACACAAGTGATCCAAGTGCGACACCTGGTCTGATTGCAGCCCAGGTTAAGACCGTCCATCTGGACACAAGTGATCCAGGTGCGACACCTGCTCTGATTGCAGTCTAGGTTAAGAACCTCCATCTGGACACACGTGATCCAGGTGTGATACCTGCTCTGATTGCAGCCCAGGTTAAGACTGTCCATCTGGACACAAGTGACCCAGGTGCGACACCTGTTCTGATTGCAGCCCAGGTAAAGAACGTCCATCTGGACACAACTGATCCAGGTGCGACACCTGCTCTGATTGCAGCCCACGTAAAGACCGTCCATCTGGACGCAAGTGATCCAGTTGCGACACCTGCTCTGATTGCAGCCCTGGTTAAGACCGTCCATCTGGACACAAGCGATCCAGGTGCGACAACTGCTCTGATTGCAGCCCAGGTTAAGAACCTCCATCTGGACACAAGTGATCCAGGTGCAACACCTGATCTGATTGCAGCCCAGGTTAAGACCGTCTGTTAGAAAAGGTAGACGGACCGGGAGGGCCGGCCGGGGTCAGGGGGAGAGGTCTCCAGGGAGAGCCGTCTCCAGCGATCGTACAGACAAGTAACTTCCCCCCCACAGACAGATATCACACACGGATAAGGTTCAGTGTTCTTTATAGGTACTTATTTACGATACGGTAGAATGGTACAAGGAGGTCTGGACTCAGGGGTCCCCTCGGTTAGAGTCTCGTAAGGTAGGGAAGGGGGTAGCGGGTCAGTCTATTTACCAATCAGGTAGTTCGGATGAGATGATGATGATGAGCTCACAATCCTCGAGCTTGGTGGTTAGGTGGTACGGTCCGCGGCAGCGCCAGCAGGTCCCGGTGAGGATGGTCGTTACAACGGGCCGCGGCAGCGCCAGCAGGTCCCAGGAAGATGAACGGTCCGCGGCAGCGCCAGCAGGTCCCGGTGAGGATGGTCGTTACAACGGGCCGCGGCAGCGCCAGCAGGTCCCAGGAAGATGAACGGTCCGCGGCAGCGCCAGCAGGTCCCGGTGAGGATGGTCGTTACAACGGGCCGCGGCAGCGCCAGCAGGTCCCAGGAAGATAAAGATTGCAGAAGGCCGCGGCAGCGCCAGCAGGCAGGACGATGGTTCACAAGAGCGGGCTACGGCAGCGCCAGTAGACCGTCAGGGTTGAGTTCACTCGGTGTCTCTCGACTCCAGGATACAACTGCCTTCCTGCTCTGGAGCTGCCTCAGTTATAGGGCTGGTGCCCTTTGATGTCCGGGCCCTCGCACTTGGAGGTCGGAGGGTCCGGGATGAAGGTGTCCAGACACCCAGCAGGGGGTGGAGCCAGCGCCTGGGGGAGCTGGAGGCGATCGGCACCTGGCGGGGGGAAGAGCCCTTGACACTTCGTTCTCCCATTGACCTGCCGAGTGGTCCGCTCACCTCCTGGGTGGATGGTGGTGCCGGGATGTCGGGGCCGGCCAGGCCCGGGGTTAGGGTCGAGGGGAGGCCATGCGGCCGCGTGGTGCAGGGCCCAAGATGGCGGCTTGACCCGGCCGGGGAAGCCGGTGGGGCTGGACCCCGTGATGAGTAGGGGTCCGAGGGCAGAGGGTCCGTCGGGAGACGGGGTACAGGTGCTTGCCGCGGGGATATGCCAGGTGGGCCGGAGTTCGGGCCCTGTCGAGCGGGGAGGGAGCAAGCCGTCTGTGAGGCCTGTCCAACATGCGTCCCCCCCAGCTGAAGGCGGGGAGAGTCACCCATCTCCTTGGGGACTCTCTTCGTCGAGGCGGAAAAAGCGGGACAGGCCATCCGCGTTGGCGTGGTCTCGGCCTGGTCGTTGCTCCACAGTGAAGTCCATTCCCTGCAGGGAAATGGACCAGCGCAAGAGTTTTGGGTTCTCCCCCCGCATCTGCATCAGCCATTGCAGGGGTCGATGGTCGGTTTGTACCCGGAAGTGGGTACCGAAGAGATAGGGTCGGAGCTTTTTGAGGGCCCACACTACTGCGAATGCCTCTCTCTCGATGGTGCTCCAACGCTGTTCTCGGGCCAGGAGACGTCGACTGATGAAGGCCACCGGCTGGTCATGACCTTCGGGGTTCAACTGAGAGAGGACGGCTCCGATGCCGTGGTCGGAGGCGTCGGTCTGCACCACAAATTCCCGACTGTAATCGGGGGCCTGGAGCACCGGGGCGGTGCACAGGGCGGCCTTCAGCTCCTCGAAGGCCGCTTGACAATCAGGAGTCCAGTTGACCTGCTTCGGTTGATTCTTGGATGTGAGACCCGTGAGGGGCCCCACGATGCTGCCGTAGTCCTTCACGAACCGCCGGTAGTAGCCGGTGAGCCCCAAGAAGGCTCGGACCTCGGTCTGGGTGACGGGGGGCTGCCAGGACTGGATGGCAGCAATCTTAAGTTGTAGTGGGGCCACCAGCCCGCTTCCCACTTGGTGCCCAAGGTAGGTCACAGACCCTTGGCCAATTTGGCACTTGCCGGCCTTAATGGTGAGGCCGGCCCGCTGGAGGGCTTGGAGGACCTCTTGGAGGTGACGGAGGTGGTCGGACCAGTGGCGGCTGTATACAGCGATATCGTCCAGGTAGGCAGCGCTGAATTCTTCGAGCCCCGCCAAGACCTGGTTCACAAGACGTTGGAACGTGGCGGGGGCATTCTTCATGCCAAAGGGCATGACCTTAAATTGATAGTGGCCATCGGGGGTGGAGAAGGCTGACCGTTCCTGAGCCCTGGGTGTGAGGCCGATCTGCCAGTAGCCCGCCGTTAGGTCGAAGATACTAAGGTAGCGGGCGGCCCCCAGCCGGTCGATCAGCTCGTCTGCTCGGGGGATGGGATGAGCGTCGGTCCGGGTGACAGCGTTCAAGCCCCGGTAGTCGACGCAGAATCTCAGTTCAGGGGCGGTGCCGAGGGCAGCGGCCTTGGGAACTAATACAACCGGACTGGCCCAGGGACTGTCCGAGGGCTCGATGACCCCGATCGTGAGCATCTTGGCCACTTCCTCCTGTATGCAGGCCCGTACCCGATCTGGTACGCGGTAGGCCCGGTGCCGGACAGGGGGACTGTCCCCGGTGTCTACGTCGTGCAAACACCAAGGGGTGACCCCGGGGGTGAGGGAGAACAGGGCAGCGAACTGCAGCAGGAGGTCCCGGCAGTCCTGGCGTTGCTCCGAAGTGAGGGCGTCAGAGAGCCGGACCCCATCCACGGAGCCGTCCTTCTCCTGAGTCTTTAGGAGATCCGGGAGGGGCTCGGAGTCTTCTTCTGTACCACTGTCTGTAGCCATCAAGAGGCTAAGTTCGGAGCGCACAAAGTGTGGCTTGAGCCGGTTGGTGTGGAGGACCCGCAGGGGGTTCCGGGAGGACCCCATGTCGATGAGGTAAGTGACGGGGCTTTTACGTTCGACCACTTTGAAGGGCCCCGTCCACTTGTCTTGCAGGGCACATGGTTCGGTGGGGGACATCACCCATACTTGCTGCCCAGGCTCGAATTCAACGGAGGAGGCATTGTGATCATACCACCTCTTCATGTCCTCCTGGCTGGCCTCGAGGTTCGCCTTGGCCATCTCCCTGAAGCGCCGGGTCTGGTTTCGTAGGGCCAGGATGTATTTGAAGACGTCTGGAGGGGTCGTTAAGGGGGCCATCTCCCAACCTTCCTTGACTAGGCTGAGGGGCCCTCGCACAGGGTGCCCGTACAGGAGTTCGAAAGGGCTAAAGCCGAGGGACTTCTGGGGGACTTCTCGGTAGGCGAAGAGGAGGCACGGGAGTAGGACATCCCACTGGCGACGGAGAGGCTCTTCCAATCCCCCAATCATCCCCTTGAGAGTGCGGTTAAAACGCTCCACTAGTCCGTTCCCTTGGGGGTGATAGGGGGTCGTGAATCTGTAGGTGACCCCGCATTGTTGCCAGAGGGACTTCATGTATTTAGATATGAAATTCGTACCTCGGTCGCTGACGACTTCTCGGGGGAAGCCTACCCGGGAGAAGATCCCCATCAGGGCCCGGCCAACCACCGGAGCTGTCACTGTCCGTAGGGGCACCGCCTCGGGGTAGCGGGTGGCATGGTCCACTAGTACCAAGATGAACCTGTGTCCTTGTGCCGTGCGGGGGTCCAGAGGCCCCACAATGTCTATCCCCACCCTCTCGAACGGGGTGGTGACCACAGGGAAGGGTTGCAGAGGGGCCTTCAGCTTCCGACCACTCTTCCCGCTGGCTTGGCACGTGGGGCAAGATCGGCAGTGGTTCAGGACGTCATTCCTCATTTTCGGCCAGAAAAAGTGGGTCACCAGGCGACTGTATGTTTTGTCCTGGCCCAGGTGTCCAGCCAGGGGGACATCGTGGGCCAAGTTGAGCAGAAAGTCTCGGAAGCGGAGCGGTACCACCAGAACTCGACCGGCCCCCAGCTCGGCGATTCTTTGCTCGCTGTAGAGCAGGTCGTTGTCCCAGTAGACCCAGTGGGTGCCGGTGGTGTCCCCGGCGTTTTGGGTATTGGCTTGTTGGCGCAGTCCCTCGAGGGAGGGACAGGTCTTTTGCTCCTGGCGGAACTGTTCTTGGGTGGGCCCCCCCTCTTGACGCCACTGAGCCAGATCCGGGAGGTCCTGGTGCTGCGCGTCTTCTTCGATAGTCGGGTCCGGGAGGTCGGACTCGCCGCTGTCCTCTACGGGGGCAACCGGGGGCGGAGGTGCTGGCCATTCGGTTTCTTCTGATCGGGGGGCGGCACGGGCGGCCATGGATCGGGTGGTTATGCAGGCCCAGTCCGGGAGGCCCAGCATCCCCAGGTGCTCTCTTCTCTCGACGGTGGCCCACGGGGAACTCTCGAGGTCGTTCCCCAGGAGGCAGTCCACGGGGGCATCGTCCCGGACCGTCACCTTCAGTAGGCCGGAGACCCCTCCCCATTCAAACGGGACGCAGGCCATCTTACACATACTCTCAGAGTTATCTGCCGAGCGGACGGGGCAGAGAATGTTCGGCAGGATCTGTTCGGGCTTCACCAGATGACAGCGGACGGCCGTCACGCTGGCGCCGGTGTCACGCAAGGCCTCGGCTCTCTGTCCATTAATGGTCACCCACTGACCGTATTTTCTGGTGTTGGCGGGTAGGGGAGCCCGCGGAACCATGTCTCTTCCCCCTAGGCATGCCAGGACCATGGCGGCCGGTTCCCACCCTTGCTGGGCCGGCTCGTACTCTTCGGGTCCCTCCGATGATTGCTCTTCCCCTAGGGCAGCGGCCGCTACCTGGCGGGGCTTGGGTGTTTGGTTTAGCGGGCAGGTCGGGTCGTTGGCGTAGTGGCCTAGTCGCTGGCACCGGTGGCACGTGACGTTGGCTCGGTACCCAGGCCGCAACGGGGGGTTGCCCCGGCCGGCCGGAGGCGGGGTGCTGGCCACGGGTGTTGCTGGTAAGGCGTCTCTCCCTCGCCCCTGGCCCCCTCCTCCTCCCCGAGGACGGTGCTGGCCTTGGTTGCCTCTGTTCTGGTCGTGGGGCCCTCTCCGGCCCACTCGGGTGCTTTCCCACCGGTCAGCTTCGGCGGCGAGCTGCCGGGGGTCAGTCAGCTTACTGTCGAGTAGGTGCTGCCTGAGCTCGACGAAACAGTTGTTTGACAGGTGCTCCCATACCATAAGGTTGAAGAGTTGTTCGTAGGTGGTGACCTGACTTCCCTTGATCCAACCTTCGAATGCTCGGCTGAAATAGTTCACGTATTCTACCCAAGTTGTACCTGGGATCCTGGTGCAATCTCTGAACCTCTGGCGGTACATCTCGGGAGTGAGGCCGTAGCGGGTGAGGAGGGCAGCCTTCATGTGGTCGTAGGACGACATTTGGTGATCGGGGAGCTGCAGCAGGGCATCGCGACCCTCGTTGATAAATCTCCCCCAAAGTCCGGCTCCCCAATCACTCCGGTCGATCCGGTGGGAGGTCATTGCGATCTCATAGGCTTTAAACCACTGTTGTATGTCGTCTTCTCGGACATATTCGCGGACAACATCCTTGGGGATGTGAACTTTTTTCTCACTTGGCCCCGGGGTGTGTGGTCGCTCAGGCACCCCCAGTTCCTTATTCTGTTTGCGCAGTTCTATTTCCGCTAGTCGGCGCTCGTGCTCGAGCGTTATTTTTTTCTCTTCCAGCTCTCTCTGTCTCTGCTTTTCTTCTCGTTCCTCTCGAAGCCGCATTTGCTCGAGGTTGAGTTTCGGTTCAGCTAACTTGAGTTCCCCATCCATCTTGAGTCGTGCCATCTCCAACTCGTGTAATCTGACTCTGTCTCTTTCTCGGATCTCCTCTTGCGGGAGGCCCGTTCCCCGCTCCTCGGGAGCCGTGGCGTTCCCCTCTGGTGTGACGCTGGTTTGGTCTGGTGTGACGCTGCTTTGGTCGGAGGGTCCTGTGACCCCCGTTTCTGTCCATGACTCCAGAGCGCGCTTTAGATCATCCTTGGTACTCAGGCCGGTGGTAGCAATGCCAAGTTCTATGCAAAATTGTCTCAGTTCGCGGTGGTTGTATTCTTCTAACTTCTCCATTTGGAATTTCTCGGTGGAGCTGCTATCTTTGGTCGACATCGTGCTTATGTCGTGGGGTGAGCTACTTTCTGTACGATTACGCGTTGATTCGGATCGCGCCGCTGGCCACCAATGTTAGAAAAGGTAGACGGACCGGGAGGGCCGGCCGGGGTCAGGGGGAGAGGTCTCCAGGGAGAGCCGTCTCCAGCGATCGTACAGACAAGTAACTTCCCCCCCACAGACAGATATCACACACGGATAAGGTTCAGTGTTCTTTATAGGTACTTATTTACGATACGGTAGAATGGTACAAGGAGGTCTGGACTCAGGGGTCCCCTCGGTTAGAGTCTCGTAAGGTAGGGAAGGGGGTAGCGGGTCAGTCTATTTACCAATCAGGTAGTTCGGATGAGATGATGATGATGAGCTCACAATCCTCGAGCTTGGTGGTGAGGTGGTACGGTCCGCGGCAGCGCCAGCAGGTCCCGGTGAGGATGGTCGTTACAACGGGCCGCGGCAGCACCAGCAGGTCCCAGGAAGATGAACGGTCCGCGGCAGCGCCAGCAGGACCCGGTGAGGATGGTCGTTACAACGGGCCGCGGCAGCGCCAGCAGGTCCCAGGAAGATGAACGGTCCGCGGCAGCGCCAGCAGGTCCCGGTGCGGATGGTCGTTACAACGGGCCGCGGCAGCGCCAGCAGGTCCCAGGAAGATAAAGATTGCAGAAGGCCGCGGCAGCGCCAGCAGGCAGGACGATGGTTCACAAGAGCGGGCTACGGCAGCGCCAGTAGACCGTCAGGGTTGAGTTCACTCGGTGTCTCTCGACTCCAGGATACAACTGCCTTCCTGCTCTGGAGCTGCCTCAGTTATAGGGCTGGTGCCCTTTGATGTCCGGGCCCTCGCACTTGGAGGTCGGAGGGTCCGTGTTAGAAAAGGTAGATGGACCGGGAGGGTCGGCCGGGGTCAGGAGGAGAGGTCTCCGGGGAGAGCCGTCTCCAGCGATCGTACAGACAAGTAACTTCCCCCCCACAGACAGATATCACACACGGATAAGGTTCAGTGTTCTTTATAAGCACTTATTTAAGGTACGGTTAAATGGTACAAGGAGGTCTGGACTCAGGGGTCCCCTCGATTAGAGTCTCGCAAGGTAGGGAAGGGGGTAGCGGGACAGTCTATTTACCAATCAGGTAGTTCGGATGAGATGATGATGAGCTCACAATCCTCGAGCTTGGTGGTTAGGTGGTATGGGCCGCGGCAGCGCCAGCAGGTCCCGGTGTGGATGGTCGATACAACGGGCCGCGGCAGCGCCAGCAGGTCCCCGGAAGATATACGGTCCGCGGCAGCGCCAGCAGGTCCCGGTGAGGATGGTCGTTACAACGGGCCGCGGCAGCGCCAGCAGGTCCCAGGAAGATGACTGTTGCAGAAGGCCGCGGCAGCGCCAGCAGGTCCCGGTGAGGATGGTCGTTACAACGGGCCGCGGCAGCGCCAGCAGGTCCCAGGAAGATGACTGTTGCAGAAGGCCGCGGCAGCGCCAGCAGGTCCCGGTGAGGATGGTCGTTACAACGGGCCGCGGCAGCGCCAGCAGGTCCCAGGAAGATGAAGGTTGCAGAAGGCCGCGGCAGCGCCAGCAGGCAGGACGATGGTTCACAAGAGCGGGCTACGGCAGCGCCAGTAGACCGTCAGGGTTGAGTTCACTCGGTGTCTCTCGACTCCAGGATACAACTGCCTTCCTGCTCCGGAGCTGCCTCAGTTATAGGGCTGGTGCCCTTTGATGTCCGGACCCTCGCACTTGGAGGTCGGAGGGTCCGGGATGAAGGTGTCCAGACACCCAGCAGGGGGTGGAGCCAGTGCCTGGGGGAGCTGGGGGCGATCGGCACCTGGCGGGGGAGAGCCCTTGACACTTCGTTCTCCCATTGACCTGCCAAGTGGTCCGCTCACCTCCTGGGTGGATGGTGGTGCCGGGATGTCGGGGCCGGCCAGGCCCGGGGTTAGGGTCGAGGGGAGGCCATGCGGCCGCGTGGTGCAGGGCCCAAGATGGCGGCTTGACCCGGCCGGGAAAGCCGGTGGGGCTGGACCCCGTGATGAGTAGGGGTCCGAGGGCAGAGGGTCCGTCGGGAGACGGAGTACAGGTGCTTGTTGCGGGGATATGCCAGGTGGGCCGGAGTTCGGGCCCTGTCGAGCGGGGAGGGAGCAAGCCGTCTGTGAGGCCTGTCCAACATGCGTCCCCCCCAGCTGAAGGCGGGGAGAGTCACCCATCTCCTTGGGGACTCTCTTCGTCGAGGCGGAAAAAGCGGGACAGGCCATCTGCGTTGGCATGGTCTTGGCCTGGTCGGTGCTCCACGGTGAAGTCCATTCCCTGCAGGGAAATGGACCAGCGCAAGAGTTTTGGGTTCTCCCCCCGCATCTGCATCAGCCATTGCAGGGGTCGATGGTCGGTTTGTACCCGGAAGTGGGTACCGAAGAGATAGGGTCGGAGCTTTTTGAGGGCCCACACTACTGCAAATGCCTCCCTCTCGATGGTGCTCCAACGCTGTTCTCGGGCCAGGAGACGTCGGCTGATGAAGGCCACCGGCTGATCATGACCTTCGGGGTTCAACTGAGAGAGGACGGCCCCGATGCCGTGGTCGGAGGCGTCGGTCTGCACCACAAATTCCCGACTGTAATCGGGGGCCTGGAGCACCGGGGCGGTGCACAGGGCGGCCTTCAGCTCCTCGAAGGCCGCTTGACAATCAGGAGTCCAGTTGACCCGCTTCGGCTGGTTCTTGGATGTGAGACCCGTGAGGGGCCCCACGATGCTGCCGTAGTCCTTCACGAACCGCCGGTAGTAGCCGGTGAGCCCCAAGAAGGCTCGGACCTCGGTCTGGGTGACGGGGGGCTGCCAGGACTGGATGGCAGCAATCTTAAGTTGTAGTGGGGCCACCAGCCCGCTCCCCACTTGGTGCCCAAGGTAGGTCACAGACCCTTGGCCAATCTGGCACTTGCCGGCCTTAATGGTGAGGCCGGCCCGCTGGAGGGCTTGTAGGACCTCTTGGAGGTGACGGAGGTGGTCGGACCAGTGGCGGCTGTATACAGCGATATCGTCCAGGTAGGCAGCGCTGAATTCTTCAAGCCCTGCCAAGACCTGGTTCACAAGGCGTTGGAACGTGGCGGGGGCATTCTTCATGCCAAAGGGCATGACCTTAAATTGATAGTGGCCATCGGGGGTAGAGAAGGCTGACCGTTCCTGAGCCCTGGGTGTGAGGCCGATCTGCCAGTAGCCCGCCGTTAGGTCGAAGATACTAAGGTAGCGGGCGGCCCCCAGCCGGTCGATCAGCTCGTCTGCTCGGGGGATGGGATGAGCGTCGGTCCGGGTGACAGCGTTCAAGCCCCGGTAGTCGACGCAGAATCTCAGTTCAGGGGCGGAGCCGGGGGCAGCGGCCTTGGGAACTAATACGACCGGACTGGCCCAGGGACTGTCCGAGGGCTCGATGACCCCGATCGTGAGCATCTTGGCCACTTCCTCCTGTATGCAGGCCCGTACCCGATCTGGTACGCGGTAGGCCCGGTGCCGGACAGGGGGACTGTCCCCGGTGTCTACGTCGTGCAAACACCAAGGGGTGACCCCGGGGGTGAGGGAGAACAGGGCAGCGAACTGCAGCAGGAGGTTTCGGCAGTCCTGGCGTTGCTCCGAAGTGAGGGCGTCAGAGAGCCGGACCCCGTCCACGGAGCCGTCCTTCTCCTGAGTCTTCAGGAGATCCGGGAGGGGCTCGGAGTCTTCTTCTGTGCCACTGTCTGTAGCCATCAAGAGGCTTAGTTCGGAGCGCACAAAGTGCGGTTTGAGCCGGTTGGTGTGGAGGACCCGAAGGGGGTTCCGGGAGGACCCCATGTCGATGAGGTAAGTGACGGGGCTTTTGCGCTCGACCACTTTGAAGGGCCCCGTCCACTTATCTTGCAGGGCACATGGTTCGGTGGGGGACATCACCCATACTTGCTGCCCAGGCTCGAATTCAACGGAGGAGGCATTGTGATCATACCACCTCTTCATGTCCTCCTGGCTGGCCTCGAGGTTCGCCTTGGCCATCTCCCTGAAGCGCCGGGTCTGGTTTCGTAAGGCCAGGATGTATTTGAAGACGTCTGGAGGGGTCGTTAGGGGGGCCATCTCCCAACCTTCCTTGACTAGGCTGAGGGGCCCTCGCACAGGGTGTCCGTATAGGAGTTCAAAGGGGCTAAAACCGAGGGACTTCTGGGGAACTTTCCGGTAGGCGAAGAGGAGGCACGGGAGCAGTACATCCCACTGGCGACGGAGAGGTTCTTCCAATCCCCCAATCATCCCTTTGAGAGTGCGGTTAAAACGCTCCACTAGTCCGTTCCCTTGGGGGTGATAGGGGGTCGTGAATCTGTAGGTGACCCCGCATTGTTGCCAGAGGGACTTCATGTATTTTGATATGAAATTCGTGCCTCGGTCGCTGACGACTTCTCGGGGGAAGCCTACCCGGGAGAAGATCCCCATCAGGGCCCGGCCAACCACTGGAGCGGTCACTGTCCGTAGGGGCACCGCCTCGGGGTAGCGGGTGGCATGGTCCACTAGTACCAAGATGAACCTGGGTCCTTGTGCCGTGCGGGGGTCCAGAGGTCCCACAATGTCTATCCCCACCCTCTCGAACGGGGTGGTGACCACCGGGAAGGGTTGTAGAGGGGCCTTCAGCTTCCGGCCACTCTTCCCGCTGGCTTGGCATGTGGGGCACGATCGGCAGTGGTTCAGGACGTCATTCCTCATTTTCGGCCAAAAAAAATGGGTCACCAGGCGACTGTACGTTTTGTCCTGGCCCAGGTGTCCAGCCAGGGGGACATCGTGGGCTAGGTTGAGCAGAAAGTCTCGGAAGCGGAGCGGTACCACCAGAACTCGACCGGCCCCCAGCTCGGCGATTCTTTGCTCGCTGTAGAGCAGGTCGTTATCCCAGTAGACCCAGTGGGTTCCGGTGGTGTCCCCGGCGGTTTGGGTGCTGGCTTGTTGGCGGAGTCCCTCGAGGGAGGGACAGGTCTTTTGTTCCTGGCGGAACTGTTCTTGGGTGGGCCCCCCTTCTTGCCGCCACTGAGCCAGATCCGGAAGGTCCTGGTGTTGCGCGTCTTCTTCGGTAGTCGGGTCCGGGAGGTCGGACTCGCCGTTGTCCTCTACGGGGGCAACCGGGGGCGGAGGTGATGGCCATTCGGTTTCTTCTGATCGGGGGGCGGCACGGGCGGCCATGGATCGGGTGGTTATGCAGGCCCAGTCCGGGAGGCCCAGCATCCCCAAGTGCTCTCTTCTCTCGACGGTGGCCCACGGGGAACTCTCGAGGTCATTCCCCAGGAGGCAGTCCACGGGGGCATCGTCCCGGACCGTCACCTTCAGTAGGCCGGAGACCCCTCCCCATTCAAACGGGACGCAGGCCATCTTACACATGCTCTCAGAGTTATCTGCCGAGCGGACGGGGCAGAGAATGTTCGGCAGGATCTGCTCGGGCTTCACCAGGTGACAGCGGACGGCCGTCACGCTGGCGCCGGTGTCACGCAAGGCCTCGGCTCTCTGTCCATTAATGGTCACCCACTGACCGTATTTTCTGGTGTTGGCGGGTAGGGGAGCCCGCGGAACCATGTCCCTTCCCCCTAAGCATGCCAGGACCATGGCGGCCGGTTCCCACCCTTGCTGGTCCGGCTCATACTCCTCGGGTCCCTCCGATGATTGCTCTTCCCCCAGGGCAGCGGCAGCTACCTGGCGGGGCTTGGGTGGTTGGTTTAGCGGGCAGTTCGGATCGTTGGCGTAGTGGCCTAGTCGCTGGCACCGGTGGCACGTGACGTTGGCTCGGTACCCAGGCCGCAACGGGGGGTTGCCCCGGCCGGCCGGAGGTGGGGTGCTGGCCACGGGTGTTGCTGGTAAGGCGTCTCTCCCTCGCCCCTGGCCCCCTCCTCCTCCCCGAGGACGGTGCTGGCCTTGGTTGCTTCTGTTCTGGTCGTGTGGCCCTTTCCGGCCCACTCGGGTGCTTTCCCACCGGTCAGCTTCGGCGGCGAGCTGCCGGGGGTCAGTCAGCTTACTGTCGAGTAGGTGCTGCCTGAGCTCGACGAAACAGTTGTTTGACAGGTGCTCCCATACCATAAGGTTGAAGAGTTGTTCGTAGGTGGTGACCTGATTTCCCTTGATCCAACCCTCGAAGGCCCGGCTGAAATAGTTCACGTATTCCACCCAAGTTGTACCTGGGATCCGGGTGCAATCTCTGAACCTCTGGCGGTACATCTCGGGCGTGAGGCCGTAGCGGGTGAGGAGGGCAGCCTTCATGTGGTCGTAGAACGACATTTGGTGATCGGGGAGCTGCAGCAGGGCATCGCGACCCTCGTTGATGAATCTCCCCCAAAGTCCGGCTCCCCAATCACTCCGGTCGATCCGGTGGGAGGTCATTGCGATCTCATAGGCTTTAAACCACTGTTGTATGTCGTCTTCTCGGACATACTCGCGGACCACATCCTTGGGGATGTGAACTTTTTTCTCAATAGGCCCCGGGGTGTGTGGTCGCTCAGGCACCCCCAGTTCCTTATTCTGTTTGCGCAGTTCTATTTCCGCCAGTCGGCGCTCGTGCTCGAGCGTTATTTTTTTCTCTTCCAGCTCTCTTTGTCTCTGCTTTTCTTCTCGTTCCTCTCGAAGCCGCATATGCTCGAGGTTGATTTTCTGTTCAGCTAACTTAAGTTCCCCATCCATCTTGAGTCGTGCCATCTCTAATTCGTGTAATCTGACTCTGTCTCTTTCTCGTATCTCCTCCTGTGAGAGGCCCGTTCCCCGCTCCTCGGGAGCCGTGGCGTTCCCCTCTGGTGTGCTGCTGTTTTGGTCTGGTGTGACGCTGCTTTGGTCGGAGGGTCCTGCGACCCCAGTTTCTGTCCATGACTCAAGAGCGCGCTTTAGATCATCCTTGGTACTCAGGCCGGTGGTAGCAATGCCAAGTTCTATGCAAAATTGTCTCAGTTCGCGGTGGTTGTATTCTTCTAATTTCTCCATTTGGAACTTCTCGGTGGAGCTGCTATCTTTGGTCGACATCGTGCTTTGTCGTGGGGTGAGCTACTCTCTGTACGATTACGCGTTGATTCGGATCGCGCCGCTGGCCACCAATGTTAGAAAAGGTAGATGGACCGGGAGGGTCGGCCGGGGTCAGGAGGAGAGGTCTCCGGGGAGAGCCGTCTCCAGCGATCGTACAGACAAGTAACTTCCCCCCCACAGACAGATATCACACACGGATAAGGTTCAGTGTTCTTTATAAGCACTTATTTAAGGTACGGTTAAATGGTACAAGGAGGTCTGGACTCAGGGGTCCCCTCGATTAGAGTCTCGCAAGGTAGGGAAGGGGGTAGCGGGACAGTCTATTTACCAATCAGGTAGTTCGGATGAGATGATGATGAGCTCACAATCCTCGAGCTTGGTGGTTAGGTGGTATGGGCCGCGGCAGCGCCAGCAGGTCCCGGTGTGGATGGTCGATACAACGGGCCGCGGCAGCGCCAGCAGGTCCCCGGAAGATATACGGTCCGCGGCAGCGCCAGCAGGTCCCGGTGAGGATGGTCGTTACAACGGGCCGCGGCAGCGCCAGCAGGTCCCAGGAAGATGACTGTTGCAGAAGGCCGCGGCAGCGCCAGCAGGTCCCGGTGAGGATGGTCGTTACAACGGGCCGCGGCAGCGCCAGCAGGTCCCAGGAAGATGACTGTTGCAGAAGGCCGCGGCAGCGCCAGCAGGTCCCGGTGAGGATGGTCGTTACAACGGGCCGCGGCAGCGCCAGCAGGTCCCAGGAAGATGAAGGTTGCAGAAGGCCGCGGCAGCGCCAGCAGGCAGGACGATGGTTCACAAGAGCGGGCTACGGCAGCGCCAGTAGACCGTCAGGGTTGAGTTCACTCGGTGTCTCTCGACTCCAGGATACAACTGCCTTCCTGCTCCGGAGCTGCCTCAGTTATAGGGCTGGTGCCCTTTGATGTCCGGACCCTCGCACTTGGAGGTCGGAGGGTCCGGGATGAAGGTGTCCAGACACCCAGCAGGGGGTGGAGCCAGTGCCTGGGGGAGCTGGGGGCGATCGGCACCTGGCGGGGGAGAGCCCTTGACACTTCGTTCTCCCATTGACCTGCCAAGTGGTCCGCTCACCTCCTGGGTGGATGGTGGTGCCGGGATGTCGGGGCCGGCCAGGCCCGGGGTTAGGGTCGAGGGGAGGCCATGTGGCCGCGTGGTGCAGGGCCCAAGATGGCGGCTTGACCCGGCCGGGAAAGCCGGTGGGGCTGGACCCCGTGATGAGTAGGGGTCCGAGGGCAGAGGGTCCGTCGGGAGACGGAGTACAGGTGCTTGTTGCGGGGATATGCCAGGTGGGCCGGAGTTCGGGCCCTGTCGAGCGGGGAGGGAGCAAGCCGTCTGTGAGGCCTGTCCAACAGTCCGGGATGAAGGTGTCCAGACACCCAGCAGGGGGTGGAGCCAGCGCCTGGGGGAGCTGGAGGCGATCGGCACCTGGCGGGGGGAAGAGCCCTTGACACTTCGTTCTCCCATTGACCTGCCGAGTGGTCCGCTCACCTCCTGGGTGGATGGTGGTGCCGGGATGTCGGGGCCGGCCAGGCCCGGGGTTAGGGTCGAGGGGAGGCCATGCGGCCGCGTGGTGCAGGGCCCAAGATGGCGGCTTGACCCGGCCGGGGAAGCCGGTGGGGCTGGACCCCGTGATGAGTAGGGGTCCGAGGGCAGAGGGTCCGTCGGGAGACGGGGTACAGGTGCTTGCCGCGGGGATATGCCAGGTGGGCCGGAGTTCGGGCCCTGTCGAGCGGGGAGGGAGCAAGCCGTCTGTGAGGCCTGTCCAACACCGTCCATCTGGACACAAGTGATCCTGGTGCGACCTCTGCTCTGATTGCAGCCCAGGTTAATACCGTCCATCTGGACACAATTGATCCTGGTGCGATACCTGCACTGATTGCAGCCCAGGTTAAGAGCGTCCATCTGGACACAAGTGATCCAGGTGCGACACCTGCTCTGATTGCAGCCCAGGTTAAGACCGTCCATCTGGACACAAGTGATCCAGGTGTGACACCTGCTCTGATTGCAGCCCAGGTTTAGAACCTCCATCTGGACACATGTGATCCAGATGCGACACCTGCTCTGGTTGCAGCCCAGGTAAAGAACATCGATCTGGACACAAGTGATCCAGGTGCAACACCTGCACTGATTGCAGCACAGGTTAAAAACGTCCATCTGGACACAAGTGATCCAGGTGCGACACCTGTTCTGATTGCTGCCCAGGTTAAGAACCTCTATCTGGACACAAGTGATCCAGGTGCAACACCTGCTCTGATTGCAGCCCAGGTAAAGACCGTCCATCTTGACACAAGTGATCCAGGTGCGACACCTGCTCTGATTGCTGCCCATGTTAAGAACCTCCATCTTGACACAAGTGATCCAGGTGCGCCACCTGCTCTGATTGCAGCCCAGGTTAAGAACGTCCATCTGGACACAAGTGATCCAGGTGCAACACCTGCACTGATTGCAGCCCAGGTTAAAAACGTCCATCTGGACACAAGTGATCCAGGTGTGACACCTGCTCTGATTGCTGCCCAGGTTAAGAACCTCCATCTTGACACAAGTGATCCAGGTGCGACACCTGCTCTGGTTGCAGCCCAGGCTAAGAACGTCCATCTGGACACAAGTGATCCAGGTGCGACACCTGCTCTGATTGCAGCCCAGGTTAAGACCATCCATCTGGACACAAATGACCAGGTGCGACACCTGCTCTGATTGCAACCCAGGTTAAGAACGTCCATCTGGACACAAGTGATCCAGGTGCAACACCTGCTCTGATTGCAGCCTAGGTTAAGACCGTCCATCTGGACACAAGTGATCCTGGTGCAAAATCTGCTCTGATTGCAGCCCAGGTTAATACCGTCCATCTGGACACAAGTGATCCTGGTGCGACACCTGCACTGATTGCAGCCCAGGTTAAGACCGTCCATCTGGACACAAGTGATCCAAGTGCGACACCTGCTCTGATTGCAGCCCAGGTTAAGACCGTCCATCTAGACACAAGTGATCCAGGTGCGACACCTGCTCTGATTGCAGCCCAGGTTAAGAACGTCCATCTGGACACAACTGATCCAGGTGCGACATCTGCTCTGATTGCAGCCCAGGTTAAGACCGTCCATCTGGACACAAGTGATCCTGGTGCGACATCTGCTCTGATTGCAGCCCAGGTTAATACCGTCCATCTGGACACAAGTGATCCTGGTGCGACACCTGCACTGATTGCAGCCCAGGTTAAGACCGTCCATCTGGACACAAGTGACCAAGGTGCGACACCTGCTCTGATTGCAACCTAGGTTAAGACCTTCGATCTGGGCACAAGTGATCCAGGTGCGACATATGCTGTGATTGCAGCCCAGGTTAAGACCGTCCATCTGGACACAAGTGATCCTGGTGCGACAACTGCACTGATTGCAGCCCAGGTGAAAACCGTCCATATGGACACAAGTGATCCAGGTGCGACACCTGCTCTGATTGCAGCCTAGGTTTAGATCCTCCATCTGGACACACGTGATCCAGGTGCGACACCTGCTCTGATTGCAGCCCAGGTTAAGACTGTTCATCTGGACACAAGTGATCCAGGTGCGACAACTGCTCTGATTGGAGCCCAGGTTAAGAACCTCCATCTGGACACAAGTGATCCAGGTGCAACACCTGATCGGATTGCAGCCCAGGTTAAGACCGTCCATCTGGACACAAGTGATCCTGGTGCGACATCTGCTCTGATTGCAGCCCAGGTTAAGACCATCCATCTGGACACAAGTGATCCAGGTGCGACACCTGCTCTGATTGCTGCCCAGGTTAAGAACCTCCATCTTGACACAAGTGATCCAGGTGCGACACCTGCTCTGGTTGCAGCCCAGGTTAAGAACGTCCATCTGGACACAAGTGATCCATGTGCAACACCTGCACTGATTGCAGCCCAGGTTAAAAACGTCCATCTGGACACAAGTGATCCAGGTGTGACACCTGCTCTGATTGCTGCCCAGGTTAAGAACCTCCATCTTGACACAAGTGATCCAGGTGCGACACCTGCTCTGGTTGCAGCCCAGGTTAAGAACGTCCATCTGGACACAAGTGATCCAGGTGCGACACCTGCTCTGATTGCAGCCCAGATTAAGACCATCCATCTGGACACAAATGATCCAGGGGCGACACCTGCTTTGACTGCAGCCCAGGTTAAGAACCTCCATCTGGACACAAGTGATCCAGGTGTGACACCTGCTCTGATTGCTGCCCAGGTTAAGAACCTCCATCTTGACACAAGTGACCCAGGTGCAACACCTGCTCTGGTTGCAGCCCAGGTTAAGAAAGTCCATCTGGACACAAGTGATCCAGGTGCGACACCTGCTCTGATTGCAGCCCAGGTTAAGACCATCCATCTGGACACAAATGATCCAGGGGCAGTTGTCTACAATCCTTGCAGCCCAGATTAATACTGTCCATCTGGACACAATTGATCCCAGTGCGACACCTGCTCTGATTGCAGCCCAGGTAAAGACAGTCCATCGGGACATAAGTGATCTAGGTGCGACACCTGCTCTGATTGCAGCCCAGGTTAAGACCGTCCATCTGGACACAAGTGATCCAGGTGTGACACCTGCTCTGATTGCAGTCTAGGTTAAGAACCTCCATCTGGACACATGTGATCCAGGTGTGATAGCTGCTCTGATTGCAGCCCAGGTTAAGACTGTCCATCTGGACACAAGTGACCCAGGTGCGACACCTGTTCTGATTGCAGCCCAGGTAAAGAACGTCCATCTGGACACAAGTGATCCAAGTGCGACACCTGGTCTGATTGCAGCCCAGGTTAAGACCGTCCATCTGGACACAAGTGATCCAGGTGCGACACCTGCTCTGATTGCAGTCTAGGTTAAGAACCTCCATCTGGACACACGTGATCCAGGTGTGATACCTGCTCTGATTGCAGCCCAGGTTAAGACTGTCCATCTGGACACAAGTGACCCAGGTGCGACACCTGTTCTGATTGCAGCCCAGGTAAAGAACGTCCATCTGGACACAACTGATCCAGGTGCGACACCTGCTCTGATTGCAGCCCACGTAAAGACCGTCCATCTGGACGCAAGTGATCCAGTTGCGACACCTGCTCTGATTGCAGCCCTGGTTAAGACCGTCCATCTGGACACAAGCGATCCAGGTGCGACAACTGCTCTGATTGCAGCCCAGGTTAAGAACCTCCATCTGGACACAAGTGATCCAGGTGCAACACCTGATCTGATTGCAGCCCAGGTTAAGACCGTCCATCTGGACACAAGTGATCCTGGTGCGACCTCTGCTCTGATTGCAGCCCAGGTTAACACCGTCCATCTGGACACAATTGATCCTGGTGCGATACCTGCACTGATTGCAGCCCAGGTTAAGACCGTCCATCTGGACACAAGTGATCCAGGTGCGACACCTGCTCTGATTGCAGCCCAGGTTAAGACCGTCCATCTGGACACAAGTGATCCAGGTGTGACACCTGCTCTGATTGCAGCCCAGGTTTAGAACCTCCATCTGGACACATGTGATCCAGATGCGACACCTGCTCTGGTTGCAGCCCAGGTAAAGAACATCGATCTGGACACAAGTGATGCAGGTGCAACACCTGCACTGATTGCAGCCCAGGTTAAAAACGTCCATCTGGACACAAGTGATCCAGGTGCGACACCTGCTCTGATTGCTGCCCAGGTTAAGAACCTCTATCTGGACACAAGTGATCCAGGTGCAACACCTGCTCTGATTGCAGCCCAGGTAAAGACCGTCCATCTTGACACAAGTGATCCAGGTGCGACACCTGCTCTGATTGCTGCCCATGTTAAGAACCTCCATCTTGACACAAGTGATCCAGGTGCGACACCTGCTCTGATTGCAGCCCAGGTTAAGAACGTCCATCTGGACACAAGTGATCCAGGTGCAACACCTGCACTGATTGCAGCCCAGGTTAAAAACGTCCATCTGGACACAAGTGATCCAGGTGTGACACCTGCTCTGATTGCTGCCCAGGTTAAGAACCTCCATCTTGACACAAGTGATCCAGGTGCGACACCTGCTCTGGTTGCAGCCCAGGCTAAGAACGTCCATCTGGACACAAGTGATCCAGGTGCGACACCTGCTCTGATTGCAGCCCAGGTTAAGACCATCCATCTGGACACAAATGACCAGGTGCGACACCTGCTCTGATTGCAACCCAGGTTAAGAACGTCCATCTGGACACAAGTGATCCAGGTGCAACACCTGCTCTGATTGCAGCCTAGGTTAAGACCGTCCATCTGGACACAAGTGATCCTGGTGCAAAATCTGCTCTGATTGCAGCCCAGGTTAATACCGTCCATCTGGACACAAGTGATCCTGGTGCGACACCTGCACTGATTGCAGCCCAGGTTAAGACCGTCCATCTGGACACAAGTGATCCAGGTGCGACACCTGCTCTGATTGCAGCCCAGGTTAAGACCGTCCATCTAGACACAAGTGATCCAGGTGCGACACCTGCTCTGATTGCAGCCCAGGTTAAGAACGTCCATCTGGACACAACTGATCCAGGTGCGACATCTGCTCTGATTGCAGCCCAGGTTAAGACCGTCCATCTGGACACAAGTGATCCTGGTGCGACATCTGCTCTGATTGCAGCCCAGGTTAATACCGTCCATCTGGACACAAGTGATCCTGGTGCGACACCTGCACTGATTGCAGCCCAGGTTAAGACCGTCCATCTGGACACAAGTGATCCAGGTGCGACACCTGCTCTGATTGCAGCCCAGGTTAAGACCGTCCATCTAGACACAAGTGATCCAGGTGCGACACCTGCTCTGATTGCAGCCCAGGTTAAGAACCTCCATCTGGACAAAAGTGATCCAGGTGCAACACCTGCTCTGATTGCAGCTCAGGTAAAGACCGTCTATCTTGACACAAGTGATCCAGGTGTGACACCTGCTCTGATTGCAGCCCAGGTTTAGAACCTCCATCTGGACACATGTGATCCAGATGCGACACCTGCTCTGGTTGCAGCCCAGGTAAAGAACATCGATCTGGACACAAGTGATGCAGGTGCAACACCTGCACTGATTGCAGCCCAGGTTAAAAACGTCCATCTGGACACAAGTGATCCAGGTGCGACACCTGCTCTGATTGCTGCCCAGGTTAAGAACCTCTATCTGGACACAAGTGATCCAGGTGCAACACCTGCTCTGATTGCAGCCCAGGTAAAGACCGTCCATCTTGACACAAGTGATCCAGGTGCGACACCTGCTCTGATTGCTGCCCATGTTAAGAACCTCCATCTTGACACAAGTGATCCAGGTGCGACACCTGCTCTGATTGCAGCCCAGGTTAAGAACGTCCATCTGGACACAAGTGATCCAGGTGCAACACCTGCACTGATTGCAGCCCAGGTTAAAAACGTCCATCTGGACACAAGTGATCCAGGTGTGACACCTGCTCTGATTGCTGCCCAGGTTAAGAACCTCCATCTTGACACAAGTGATCCAGGTGCGACACCTGCTCTGGTTGCAGCCCAGGCTAAGAACGTCCATCTGGACACAAGTGATCCAGGTGCGACACCTGCTCTGATTGCAGCCCAGGTTAAGACCATCCATCTGGACACAAATGACCAGGTGCGACACCTGCTCTGATTGCAACCCAGGTTAAGAACGTCCATCTGGACACAAGTGATCCAGGTGCAACACCTGCTCTGATTGCAGCCTAGGTTAAGACCGTCCATCTGGACACAAGTGATCCTGGTGCAAAATCTGCTCTGATTGCAGCCCAGGTTAATACCGTCCATCTGGACACAAGTGATCCTGGTGCGACACCTGCACTGATTGCAGCCCAGGTTAAGACCGTCCATCTGGACACAAGTGATCCAGGTGCGACACCTGCTCTGATTGCAGCCCAGGTTAAGACCGTCCATCTAGACACAAGTGATCCAGGTGCGACACCTGCTCTGATTGCAGCCCAGGTTAAGAACGTCCATCTGGACACAACTGATCCAGGTGCGACATCTGCTCTGATTGCAGCCCAGGTTAAGACCGTCCATCTGGACACAAGTGATCCTGGTGCGACATCTGCTCTGATTGCAGCCCAGGTTAATACCGTCCATCTGGACACAAGTGATCCTGGTGCGACACCTGCACTGATTGCAGCCCAGGTTAAGACCGTCCATCTGGACACAAGTGATCCAGGTGCGACACCTGCTCTGATTGCAGCCCAGGTTAAGACCGTCCATCTAGACACAAGTGATCCAGGTGCGACACCTGCTCTGATTGCAGCCCAGGTTAAGAACCTCCATCTGGACAAAAGTGATCCAGGTGCAACACCTGCTCTGATTGCAGCTCAGGTAAAGACCGTCTATCTTGACACAAGTGATCCAGGTGCAACACCTGCTCTGGTTGCAGCCCAGGTTAAGAACGTCCATCTGGACACATGTTATCCAGGTGCGACACCTGCTCTGATTGCAGCCCAGGTTAAGACCATCCATCTGGACACAAATGATCCAGGGGCAGTTGTCCGCACTCCTTGCAGCCCAGATTAATACCGTCCATCTGGACACAATTGATCCCAGTGCGACACCTGCTCTGATTGCAGCCGAGGTTAAGACAGTCAATCGGGACATAAGTGATCTAGGTGCGACACCTGCTCTGATTGCAGCCCAGGTAAAGACCGTCCATCTGGACACAAGTGATCCAGGTGCGACAACTGCACTGATTGCAGCCCAGGTTAAAACCGTCCATCTGGACACAAGTGATCCAGGTGCGACACCTGCTCTGATTGCAGCCTAGGTTAAGAACCTCCATCTGGACACACGTGATCCAGGTGCAACACCTGCTCTGATTGCAGTCCAGGTTAAGACCGTCCATCTGGACACAAGTGATCCTGGTGCGACATCTGCTCTGAAGGCAGCCCAGGTTAAGAACCTCCATCTGGACACACGTGATCCAGGTGCGACACCTGCTCTGATTGTACTCCAGGTTAATACCGTCCATCTGGACACAAGTGATCCTGGTGCGACACCTGCACTGATTGCAGCCCAGGTTAAGACCGTCCATCTGGACACAAGTGATCCAGGTGCGACACCTGCTCTGATTGCAGCCTAGGTTAAGACCGTCCATCTAGACACAAGTGATCCAGGTGCGACACCTGCTCTGATTGCAGCCCAGGTTAAGAACCTCCATCTGGACACAAGTGATCCAGGTGCAACACCTGCTCTGATTGCAGCCCAGGTAAAGACCGTCCATCTTGACACAAGTGATCCAGGTGCGACACCTGCTCTGGTTGCAGCCCAGGTTAAGAACGTCCATCTGGACACATGTTATCCAGGTGCGACACCTGCTCTGATTGCAGCCCAGGTTAAGACCATCCATCTGGACACAAATGATCCAGGGGCAGTTGTCCGCACTCCTTGCAGCCCAGATTAATACAGTCCATCTGGACACAATTGATCCCAGTGCGACACCTGCTCTGATTGCAGCCGAGGTTAAGACAGTCCATCGGGACATAAGTGATCTAGGTGTGACACCTGCTCTGATTGCAGCCCAGGTAAAGACCGTCCATCTGGACACAAGTGATCCAGGTGCGACAACTGCACTGATTGCAGCCCAGGTTAAAACCGTCCATCTGGACACAAGTGATCCAGGTGCGACACCTGCTCTGATTGCAGCCTAGGTTTAGAACCTCCATCTGGACACACCGTGATCCAGGTGCGACACCTGCTCTGATTGCAGTCCAGGTTAAGACCGTCCATCTGGACACAAGTGATCCTGGTGCGTAATCTGCTCTGAATGCAGCCCAGGTTAAGACCGTCCATCTGGACACAAGTGATCCTGGTGCGACATCTGCTCTGATTGCAGCCCAGGTTAATACCGTCCATCTGGACACAAGTGATCCTGGTGCGACATCTGCTCTGAATGCAGACCAGGTTAAGAACCTCCATCTGGACACACGTGATCCAGGTGCGACACCTGCTCTGATTGCAGTCCAGGTTAAGACCGTCCATCTGGACACAAGTGACCAAGGTGCGACACCTGCTCTGATTGCAACCCAGGTTAAGACCTTCCATCTGGGCACAAGTGATCCAGGTGCGACATCTGCTGTGATCGCAGCCCAGGTTAAGACCGTCCATCTGGACACAAGTGATCCTGGTGCGACACCTGCACTAATTGCAGCCCAGGTTAAGACTGTCCATCTGGACACAAGTGATCCAGGTGCGACACCTGCTCTGATTGCAGCCTAGGGTAAGATCCTCCATCTGGACACAAGTGATCCAGGTGCGACACCTGCTCTGATTGCAGCCCAGGTTAAGACCATCCATCTGGACACAAATGACCAGGTACGACACCTGCTCTGATTGCAACCCAGGTTAAGAACGTCCATCTAGACACAAGTGATCCAGGTGCGACACCTGCTCTGATTGCAGCCCAGGTTAAGACCGTCCATCTGGACACAACTGATCCAGGTGCGACATCTGCTCTGATTGCAGCCCAGGTTAAGACCGTCCATCTGGACACAACTGATCCAGGTGCGACATCTGCTCTGATTGCAGCCCAGGTTAAGACAGTCCATCGGGACATAAGTGATCTAGGTGTGACACCTGCTCTGATTGCAGCCCAGGTAAAGACCGTCCATCTGGACACAAGTGATCCTGGTGCGACATCTGCTCTGAATGCAGGCCAGGTTAAGAACCTCCATCTGGACACACGTGATCCAGGTGCGACACCTGCTCTGATTGCAGTCCAGGTTAAGACCGTCCATCTGGACACAAGTGACCAAGGTGCGACACCTGCTCTGATTGCAACCCAGGTTAAGACCTTCGATCTGGGCACAAGTGATCCAGGTGCGACAACTGCACTGATTGCTGCCCAGGTTAAGACCGTCCATCTGGACACAAGTGATCCAGGTGCGACACCTGCTCTGATTGCAGCCTAGGTTAAGACCGTCCATCTAGACACAAGTGATCCAGGTGCGACACCTGCTCTGATTGCAGCCCAGGTTAAGAACCTCCATCTGGACACAAGTGATCCAGGTGCAACACCTGCTCTGATTGCAGCCCAGGTAAAGACCGTCCATCTTGACACAAGTGATCCAGGTGCGACACCTGCTCTGGTTGCAGCCCAGGTTAAGAACGTCCATCTGGACACATGTTATCCAGGTGCGACACCTGCTCTGATTGCAGCCCAGGTTAAGACCATCCATCTGGACACAAATGATCCAGGGGCAGTTGTCCGCACTCCTTGCAGCCCAGATAAATACCGTCCATCTGGACACAATTGATCCCAGTGCGACACCTGCTCTGATTGCAGCCGAGGTTAAGACAGTCCATCGGGACATAAGTGATCTAGGTGTGACACCTGCTCTGATTGCAGCCCAGGTAAAGACCGTCCATCTGGACACAAGTGATCCAGGTACGACAACTGCACTGATTGCAGCCCAGGTTAAAACCGTCCATCTGGACACAAGTGATCCAGGTGCGACACCTGCTCTGATTGCAGCCTAGGTTAAGAACCTCCATCTGGACACACCGTGATCCAGGTGCGACACGTGCTCTGATTGCAGTCCAGGTTAAGACCGTCCATCTGGACACAAATGATCCTGGTGCGACATCTGCTCTGAATGCAGACCAGGTTAAGAACCTCCATCTGGACACACGTGATCCAGGTGCGACACCTGCTCTGATTGCAGTCCAGGTTAAGACCGTCCATCTGGACACAAGTGACCAAGGTGCGACACCTGCTCTGATTGCAACCCAGGTTAAGACCTTCCATCTGGGCACAAGTGATCCAGGTGCGACATCTGCTGTGATCGCAGCCCAGGTTAAGACCGTCCATCTGGACACAAGTGATCCTGGTGCGACACCTGCACTAATTGCAGCCCAGGTTAAGACTGTCCATCTGGACACAAGTGATCCAGGTGCGACACCTGCTCTGATTGCAGCCTAGGTTAAGATCCTCCATCTGGACACAAGTGATCCAGGTGCGACACCTGCTCTGATTGCAGCCCAGGTTAAGACCATCCATCTGGACACAAATGACCAGGTACGACACCTGCTCTGATTGCAACCCAGGTTAAGAACGTCCATCTAGACACAAGTGATCCAGGTGCGACACCTGCTCTGATTGCAGCCCAGGTTAAGAACGTCCATCTGGACACAACTGATCCAGGTGCGACATCTGCTCTGATTGCAGCCCAGGTTAAGACCGTCCATCTGGACACAAGTGATCCTGGTGCGACATCTGCTCTGATTGCAGCCCAGGTTAATACTGTCCATCTGGACACAAGTGATCCTGGTGCGACACCTGCACTGATTGCAGCCCAGGTTAAGACCGTCCATCTGGACACAAGTGATCCAGGTGCGACACCTGCTCTGATTGCAGCCTAGGTTAAGACCGTCCATCTAGACACAAGTGATCCAGGTGCGACACCTGCTCTGATTGTAGCCCAGGTTAAGAACCTCCATCTGGACACAAGTGATCCAGGTGCAACACCTGCTCTGATCGCAGCCCAGGTAAAGACCGTCCATCTTGACACAAGTGATCCAGGTGCGACACCTGCTCTGGTTGCAGCCCAGGTTAAGAACGTCCATCTGGACACATGTTATCCAGGTGCGACACCTGCTCTGATTGCAGCCCAGGTTAAGACCATCCATCTGGACACAAATGATCCAGGGGCAGTTGTCCGCACTCCTTGCAGCCCAGATTAATACCGTCCATCTGGACACAATTGATCCCAGTGCGACACCTGCTCTGATTGCAGCCGAGGTTAAGACAGTCCATCGGGACATAAGTGATCTAGGTGTGACACCTGCTCTGATTGCAGCCCAGGTAAAGACCGTCCATCTGGACACAAGTGATCCAGGTGCGACAACTGCACTGATTGCAGCCCAGGTTAAAACCGTCCATCTGGACACAAGTGATCCAGGTGCGACACCTGCTCTGATTGCAGCCTAGGTTAAGAACCTCCATCTGGACACATGTGATCCAGGTGCGACACCTGCTCTGATTGCAGTCCAGGTTAAGACCGTCCATCTGGACACAAGTGATCCTGGTGCGACATCTGCTCTGAATGCAGGCCAGGTTAAGAACCTCCATCTGGACACACGTGATCCAGGTGCGACACCTGCTCTGATTGCAGTCCAGGTTAAGACCGTCCATCTGGACACAAGTGACCAAGGTGCGACACCTGCTCTGATTGCAACCCAGGTTAAGACCTTCGATCTGGGCACAAGTGATCCAGGTGCGACAACTGCACTGATTGCTGCCCAGGTTAAAACCGTCCATCTGGACACAAGTGATCCTGGTGCGACAACTGCACTGATTGCTGCCCAGGTTAAAACCGTCCATATGGACACAAGTGATCCAGGTGCGACACCTGCTCTGATTGCAGCCTAGGTTTAGATCCTCCATCTGGACACACGTGATCCAGGTGCGACACCTGCTCTGATTGCAGCCCAGGTTAAGACCGTTCATCTGGACACAAGTGATCCAGGTGCGACAACTGCTCTGATTGGAGCCCAGGTTAAGAACCTCCATCTGGACACAAGTGATCCAGGTGCAACACCTGATCTGATTGCAGCCCAGGTTAAGACCGTCCATCTGGACACAAGTGATCCTGGTGCGACATCTGCTCTGATTGCAGCCCAGGTTAATACCGTCCATCTGGACACAAGTGATCCAGGTGTGACACCTGCTCTGATTGCTGCCCAGGTTAAGAACCTCCATCTTGACACAAGTGATCCAGGTGCGACACCTGCTCTGGTTGCAGCCCAGGTTAAGAACGTCCATCTGGACACAAGTGATCCTGGTGCGACACCTGCACTGATTGCAGCCCAGGTTAAGACCGTCCATCTGGACACAAGTGATCCAGGTGCGACACCTGCTCTGATTGCAGCCTAGGTTAAGACCGTCCATCTAGACACAAGTGATCCAGGTGCGACACCTGCTCTGATTGCAGCCCAGGTTAAGAACCTCCATCTGGACACAAGTGATCCAGGTGCAACACCTGCTCTGATTGCAGCCCAGGTAAAGACCGTCCATCTTGACACAAGTGATCCAGGTGCGACACCTGCTCTGGTTGCAGCCCAGGTTAAGAACGTCCATCTGGACACATGTTATCCAGGTGCGACACCTGCTCTGATTGCAGCCCAGGTTAAGACCATCCATCTGGACACAAATGATCCAGGGGCAGTTGTCCGCACTCCTTGCAGCCCAGATAAATACCGTCCATCTGGACACAATTGATCCCAGTGCGACACCTGCTCTGATTGCAGCCGAGGTTAAGACAGTCCATCGGGACATAAGTGATCTAGGTGTGACACCTGCTCTGATTGCAGCCCAGGTAAAGACCGTCCATCTGGACACAAGTGATCCAGGTACGACAACTGCACTGATTGCAGCCCAGGTTAAAACCGTCCATCTGGACACAAGTGATCCAGGTGCGACACCTGCTCTGATTGCAGCCTAGGTTAAGAACCTCCATCTGGACACACCGTGATCCAGGTGCGACACGTGCTCTGATTGCAGTCCAGGTTAAGACCGTCATCTGGACACAAATGATCCTGGTGCGACATCTGCTCTGAATGCAGACCAGCTTAAGAACCTCCATCTGGACACACGTGATCCAGGTGCGACACCTGCTCTGATTGCAGTCCAGGTTAAGACCGTCCATCTGGACACAAGTGACCAAGGTGCGACACCTGCTCTGATTGCAACCCAGGTTAAGACCTTCCATCTGGGCACAAGTGATCCAGGTGCGACATCTGCTGTGATCGCAGCCCAGGTTAAGACCGTCCATCTGGACACAAGTGATCCTGGTGCGACACCTGCACTAATTGCAGCCCAGGTTAAGACTGTCCATCTGGACACAAGTGATCCAGGTGCGACACCTGCTCTGATTGCAGCCTAGGTTAAGATCCTCCATCTGGACACAAGTGATCCAGGTGCGACACCTGCTCTGATTGCAGCCCAGGTTAAGACCATCCATCTGGACACAAATGACCAGGTACGACACCTGCTCTGATTGCAACCCAGGTTAAGAACGTCCATCTGGACACAAGTGATCCAGGTGCGACACCTGCTCTGATTGCAGCCCAGGTTAAGACAGTTCATCTGGACACAGGTGATCAAGGTGCGACAACTGCTCTGATTGCAGCCCGGGTTAAGAACCTCCATCTGGACACAAGTGATCTAGGTGCAACACCTGATCTGATTGCAGTCCAGGTTAAGACCGTCCATCTGGACACAAGTGATCCTGGTGCGACATCTGCTCTGATTGCAGCCCAGGTTAATACCGTCCATCTGGACACAGGTGATCCTGGTGCGGCACCTGCACTGATTGCAGCCCAGTTTAAGACCGTCCATCTGGACACAAGTGATCCAGGTGCGACACCTGCTCTGATTGCAGCCCAGGTTAAGACCGTCCATCTAGACACAAGTGATCCAGGTGCGACACCTGCTCTGATTGCAGCCCAGGTTAAGAACGTCCATCTGGACACAACTGATCCAGGTGCGACATCTGCTCTGATTGCAGCCCAGGTTAAGACCGTCCATCTGGACACAAGTGATCCTGGTGCGACATCTGCTCTGATTGCAGCCCAGGTGTTAGAAAGGGTAGATGGACCGGGAGGGTCGGCCGGGGACAGGAGGAGAGGTCTCCGGGGAGAGCCGTCTCCAGCGATCGTACAGACAAGTAACTTCCCCCCCACAGACAGATACCACACACGGATAAGGTTCAGTGTTCTTTATAAGCACTTCTTAAGGTACGGTTGAATGGTACAAGGAGGTCTGGACTCAGGGGTCCCCTCGATTCAAGTCTCTCAAAGCAGGGTAAGGGGTAGCGGGACAGTCTGTCTACCAGTCAGGTAGTTCGGATGAGATGATGACTAGCTCACAATCCTCGAGCTTGGTGGCTTAGTTGGTACGGGCCGCGGCAGCGCCAGCAGGTCCCGGTTGAGATGGTCGGTACACGGTCCGCGGCAGCGCCAGCAGGTCCCGGAAAGATGGTCGATGTACGGTCCGCGGCAGCGCCAGCAGGTCCCGGTGAGGATGGTCGTTACAACGTGCCGCGGCAGCGCCAGCAGGTCCCGACGAGGATGGTCGTTACAACGGGCCGCGGCAGCGCCAGCAGGTCCCGACGAGGATGGAGGTTGCAGAAGGCCGCGGCAGCGCCAGCAGGCAGGACGATGGTTCACAAGAGCGGGCTACGGCAGCGCCAGTAGTCCGTCAAGGCTGAGTTCTCTCGGTGTCTCTCGACTCCAGGATACAACTGCCTTCCTGCTCCGGAGTTGCCCCAGTTATAGGGCAGGCGCCCTTTGATGTCCGGACCCTCGCACTTGGAGGTCGGAGGGCCCGGGATGAAGGTGTCCAGGCACCCAGCAGGGGGTGGAGCCAGCGCCTGGGGGGAGCTGGAGGCGATCGGCACCTGGCGGGGGGAAGAGCTCTGGACACTTCGTTCTCCCATTGACCTGCCAAGTGGTCCGCTCACCTCCTGGGTGGAGGGTGGTGCCGGGATGTCGGGGCCGGCCAGGCCCGGGGTTAGGGTCGGGCCGAGGCCACGCGGCCTCGTGGTGCAGGGCCCAAGATGTCGGCTTGAACCGGCCGGGGGAGCCGGTGGGGCTGGGCCCCGTGATGAGTAGAGGTCTGAGGGCAGAAGATCCGTCGGGAGACGGGGTACAGGTGCTTTTCGTGGGTTATGCCTGGTGGGCCGGAGCTCGGGCCCTGTCGTGCGGGGAGGGACCAAGCCCTTCGTGTGGCCTGTCCAACATGCGTCCCCCCCAGCTGAAGGCGGGGAGAGTCACCCATCTCCTTGGGGACTCTCTTCGTCGAGGCGGAAAAAGCGGGACAGGCCATCCGCGTTGGCGTGGTCTTGGCCTGGTCGGTGCTCCACAGTGAAGTCCATTCCCTGCAGGGAAATGGACCAGCGCAAGAGTTTTGGGTTCTCCCCCCGCATCTGCATCAGCCACTGCAGGGGTCGATGGTCGGTTTGTACCCGGAAGTGGGTACCGAAGAGATAGGGCCGGAGCTTCTTGAGGGCCCACACCACTGCGAAGGCCTCCCTCTCGATGGTGCTCCAGCGCTGTTCTCGGGCCAGGAGACGTCGACTGATGAAGGCCACCGGCTGGTCATGACCCTCGGGGTTTAACTGAGAAAGGACGGCCCGATGCCGTGGTCGGAGGCGTCGGTCTGTACCACGAATTCCTGACTGTAATCGGGGGCCTGGAGCACAGGGGCGGTGCACAGGGCGGCCTTCAGCTTCTCGAAGGCCGCTTGACAATCGGGGGTCCAGTTAATCCGCTTCGGCTGGTTCTTGGACGTGAGACCCGTGAGGGGCCCCACGATGCTGCCGTAGTCTCTCACGAACCGCCGGTAGTAGCCGGTGAGCCCCAAGAAGGCTCGGACCTCGGTCTGGGTGACGGGGGGCTGCCAGGACTGGATGGCAGCAATCTTAAGTTGTAGCGGGGCCACCAGCCCGCTTCCCACTTGGTGCCCAAGGTAGGTCACAGACCCTTGGCCAATTTGGCACTTGCCGGCCTTAATTGTGAGACCGGCCCGCTGGAGGGCCTGTAGGACCTCTTGGAGGTGACGGAGGTGGTCGGGCCAGTGGCGGCTGTATACAGCGATATCGTCCAGGTAGGCAGCGCTGAACTCTTCGAGCCCCGCCAAGACCTGGTTCACGAGGCGTTGAAACGTGGCGGGGGCATTCTTCATGCCGAAGGGCATGACCTTGAATTGGTAGTGGCCATCGGGGGTAGAGAAGGCTGACCGTTCCTGAGCCCTGGGTGTGAGGCCGATCTGCCAGTAGCCCGCTGTTAGGTCGAAGATACTGAGGTAGCGGGCGGCCCCCAGCCGGTCGATCAGCTCGTCTGCTCGGGGAATCGGATGAGCGTCGGTCCGGGTGACAGCGTTCAAGCCCCGGTAGTCGACGCAGAATCTCAGTTCAGGTGCGGTGCCGGGGGCAGCGGCTTTGGGAACCAATACAACCGGACTGGCCCAGGGACTGTCCGAGGGCTCGATGACCCCGATTGTGAGCATCTTGGCCACTTCCTCCTGTATGCAGGCCCGTACCCGATCTGGTACGCGGTAGGCCCGGTGTCGGACAGGGGGACTGTCCCCGGTGTCCACGTCGTGCAAACACCAAGGGGTGACCCCGGGGGTGAGGGAGAACAGGGTAGCGAACTGCAGCAGGAGGTTCCGGCAGCCCTGGCGTTGCTCCGAAGTGAGGGCGTCAGAGAGCCGGACCCCGTCCACGGAGCCGTCATTCTCCTGAGTTTTCAGAAGATCCGGGAGGGGTTCGGAGTCTTCCTCGGCCCCACTGTCCGTAGCCATCAGGAGGCTGAGTTCTGAGCGCACAAAGTGTGGTTTGAGTCGGTTGGTGTGGAGGACCCGGAGGGGGTTCCGGGAGGTCCCCAGGTCGATGAGGTAAGTGACGGGGCTTTTGCGCTCGACCACTTTGAAGGGCCCCGTCCACTTATCTTGCAAGGCACATGGTTCGGTGGGGGACATCACCCATACTTGTTGTCCAGGCTCGAACTCAACGGTGGAGGCATTGTGATCATACCACCTCTTCATGTCCTCCTGGCTGGCCTCGAGGTTCGCCTTGGCCATCTGTCTGAAGCGCCGGGTCTGATTGCGTAGGGCAAGGATGTATTTGAAGACGTCTGGAGGGGTCTTTAGGGGGGCCATCTCCCAACCTTCTTTTACTAGGCTGAGGGGCCCTCGCACAGGGTGCCCGTACAGGAGTTCGAAAGGGCTAAACCCGAGGGACTTCTGGGGAACTTCTCGGTAAGCGAAGAGGAGGCACGGGAGTAGTACATCCCACTGGCGACGGAGGGGCTCTTCCAATCCCCCAATCATCCCCTTGAGAGTGCGGTTAAACCGCTCCACTAGTCCGTTCCCTTGGGGGTGATAGGGGGTCGTGAATCTGTAGGTGACCCCGCATTGTTGCCAGAGGGACTTCATGTATTTGGATATAAAGTTCGTGCCTCGGTCGCTGACGACTTCTCGGGGGAAGCCTACCCGGGAGAAGATCCCCATTAGGGCCCGGCCAACCACCGGAGCTGTCACGGTCCGTAGGGGCACCGCCTCGGGGTATCGGGTGGCATGGTCCACCAGTACTAAGATGAACCTGTGTCCTTGTGCCGTGCGGGGGTCCAGAGGCCCCACAATGTCTATCCCCACCCTCTCGAACGGGGTGGTGACCACAGGGAAGGGTTGCAGAGGGGCTTTCAGCTTCCGACCACTCTTCCCGCTGGCTTGGCATGTGGGGCAAGATCGGCAGTGGTTCAGGACGTCGTTCCTCATTTTCGGCCAGAAAAAGTGGGTCACTAGGCGGCTGTACGTTTTGTCCTGGCCCAGGTGTCCAGCCAGGGGGACATCGTGTGCCAGGTTGAGCAGAAAGTCTCTGAAGCGGAGAGGTACCACCAGTACTCGACCGGCCCCCAGCTCGGCGATTCTTTGCTCGCTGTATAGCAGGTCGTTATCCCAGTAGACCCAGTGAGTTCCGGTGGAGTCCCCTGCGTTCTGGGCGCTGGCTTGTTGGCGAGTCCCTCGAGGGAGGGACAGGTCTTTTGTTCCTGGCGGAACTGTTCTTGGGTGGGCCCCCCTTCTTGACGCCACTGGGCCAGGTCAGGAAGGTCCTGGGATTGCGCGTCCCCTTCGGTCGTCGGGTCTGGGAGGCTGGCCTTGTCGTTGTCTTCTACTGGGGCGACCGGGGGTTGAGGTGCCGGCCATTCCGGTTCTTCTGATCGAGGGACGGCACGGGCGGCCATGGACCGGGTGGTTATGCAGGCCCAGTCCGGGAGGCCCAGCATCCCCAGGTGCTCCCTTCTCTCAACTGCGGCCCACGGGGAACTCTCGAGGTCATTCCCCAGGAGGCAGTCCACGGGGGCATCGTCCCGGACCGTCACCTTCAACAGGCCGGAGACCCCTCCCCATTCGAATGGGACGCAGGCCATTTGACACATACTTTCAGAGTTGTCTGCCGAGCGGACGGGGCAGAGAATGTTCGGCAGGATCTGCTCGAGCTTCACCAGGTGACAGCGGACGGCCGTCACACTGGCGCCTGTGTCACGCAAGGCCTCGGCTCGCTGTCCATTAATGGTCACCCACTGACCGTATTTCCTGGTGTTAGCGGGTAGGGGAGCCCGCGGGACCATGTCTCTTCCCCCTAAGCACGCCAGGACCATGGCGGCCGGCTCCCACTCTTGCTGGGCCGGCTCATACTCTTCTGGTTCCTCCGATGATCGCTCTTCCCCCAGGGCGGCGGCAGCTACCTGGCGGGGCTTGGGTGCTTGGTTCTGCGGGCAGCTCGGGTCATTGGCGTAGTGGCCGACTCGCTGGCATCGGTGGCACGTGACGTTGGCTCGGGCCCCAGGACGCCACGGGGGGTTGCCCCGGCCGGCCGGAGGCGGGGTGCTGGTCACGGGTGTTTTCCCATCGGTCAGCTTCGGCGGCGAGCTGCCGGGGGTCAGTCAGCTTACTGTCGAGGAGGTGCTGCCTGAGCTCGACGAAACAGTTGTTCGACAGGTGCTCCCATACCATAAGGTTAAAGAGTTGTTCGTAAGTGGTGACATGGCTCCCCTTTATCCAACCCTCGAAGGCACGGCTGAAATAGTTCACGTATTCTACCCAAGTTGTACCTGGGATCCGGGTGCAATCTCTGAACCTCTGGCGGTACATCTCGGGTGTGAGGCCGTAGCGGGTGAGGAGGGCAGCCTTCATGTGGTCGTAGGACGACATTTGGTGATCTGGGAGCTGCAGTAGGGCATCGCGACCCTCGTTGATAAACCTCCCCCAGAGTCCGGCTCCCCAATCACTCCGGTCGATCCGGTGGGAGGTCATGGCGATCTCGTAGGCTTTAAACCACTGTTGTATGTCGTCTTCTCGGACATACTCGCGGACAACATCCTTGGGGATGTGGACTTTTTTCTCGATTGGCCCCGGGGTGTGTGGTCGCTCAGGCACCCCCAGTTCTTTATTTTGTTTCCGAAGCTCTATCTCCGCTAGTTGGCGCTCGTGCTCGAGCGTTATTTTTTTCTCCTCCAGCTCTCTCTGTCTCTGCTTCTCTTCTCGTTCATCTCGGAGCCGCATATGCTCGAGGTTGAGTTTCTGTTCAGCTAACTTGAGTTCCCCATCCATCTTGAGTCGTGCCATTTCCAACTCGTGCAATCTGGTTCTTTCTCTTTCTCGGATCTCCTCCTGCGAGAGGCCCGTTCCCCGTTCCTCGGGAGCCGTGGCGTTCCCCTCTGGTGTGATGCTGCTTTGGTCGGAGGGTCCGGCGACCCCAGTTTCTGTCCACGACTCTAGGGCGTGCTTTAGATCATCCTTGGTACTCAGGCCGGTGGTAGCAATGCCAAGTTCTATGCAGAATTGTCTCAGTTCGCGGTGGTTGTATTCTTCTAATTTATCCATTTGGAAATTCTCGGTGGAGCTGCTATCTTTGGCTGACATCGTGTTTTTGTCGTGGGGTGAGCTACTCTCTGTACGATTATGCGTTGATTCGGATCGCGCCGCTGGCCACCAATGTTAGAAAGGGTAGATGGACCGGGAGGGTCGGCCGGGGACAGGAGGAGAGGTCTCCGGGGAGAGCCGTCTCCAGCGATCGTACAGACAAGTAACTTCCCCCCCACAGACAGATACCACACACGGATAAGGTTCAGTGTTCTTTATAAGCACTTCTTAAGGTACGGTTGAATGGTACAAGGAGGTCTGGACTCAGGGGTCCCCTCGATTCAAGTCTCTCAAAGCAGGGTAAGGGGTAGCGGGACAGTCTGTCTACCAGTCAGGTAGTTCGGATGAGATGATGACTAGCTCACAATCCTCGAGCTTGGTGGCTTAGTTGGTACGGTCCGCGGCAGCGCCAGCAGGTCCCGGTTGAGATGGTCGGTACACGGTCCGCGGCAGCGCCAGCAGGTCCCGGAAAGATGGTCGATGTACGGTCCGCGGCAGCGCCAGCAGGTCCCGGTGAGGATGGTCGTTACAACGGGCCGCGGCAGCGCCAGCAGGTCCCGGTGAGGATGGTCGTTACAACGGGCCGCGGCAGCGCCAGCAGGTCCCAGGAAGATGAATGTTGCAGAAGGCCGCGGCAGCGCCAGCAGGCAGGACGATGGTTCACAAGAGCGGCTACGGCAGCGCCAGTAGACCGTCAAGGTTGAGTTCACTCGGTGTCTCTCGACTCCAGGATACAACTGCCTTCCTGCTCCGGAGCTGCCTCAGTTATAGGGCTGGTGCCCTTTGATGTCCGGACCCTCGCACTTGGAGGTCGGAGGGTCCGGGATGAAGGTGTCCAGACACCCAGCAGGGGGTGGAGCCAGTGCCTGGGGGAGCTGGGGGCGATCGGCACCTGGCGGGGGAGAGCCCTTGACACTTCGTTCTCCCATTGACCTGCCAAGTGGTCCGCTCACCTCCTGGGTGGATGGTGGTGCCGGGATGTCGGGGCCGGCCAGGCCCGGGGTTAGGGTCGAGGTGAGGCCATGCGGCCGCGTGGTGCAGGGCCCAAGAGGGCGGCTTGACCCGGCCGGGGAAGCCGGTGGGGCTGGACCCCGTGATGAGTAGGGGTCCGAGGGCAGAGGGTCCGTCGGGAGACGGAGTACGGGTGCTTGTCGCGGGGATATGCCAGGTGGGCCGGAGTTCGGGCCCTGTCGTGCGGGGAGGGAGCAAGCCGTCTGTGAGGCCTGTCCAACATGCGTCCCCCCCAGCTGAAGGCGGGCAGAGTCACCCATCTCCTTGGGGACTCTCTTCGTCGAGGCGGAAAAAGCGGGACAGGCCATCCGCGTTGGCGTGGTCTTGGCCTGGTCGGTGCTCCACGGTGAAGTCCATTCCCTGCAGGGAAATGGACCAGCGCAAGAGTTTTGGGTTCTCCCCCCGCATCTGCATCAGCCATTGCAGGGGTCGATGGTCGGTTTGTACCCGGAAGTGGGTACCGAAGAGATAGGGTCGGAGCTTTTTGAGGGCCCACAGTACTGCAAATGCCTCCCTCTCGATGGTGCTCCAACGCTGTTCTCGGGCCAGGAGACGTCGACTGATGAAGGCCACCGGCTGGTCATGACCTTCGGGGTTCAACTGAGAGAGGACGGCTCCGATGCCGTGGTCGGAGGCGTCGGTCTGCACCACAAATTCCCGACTGTAATCGGGGGCCTGGAGCACAGGGGCGGTGCACAGGGCGGCCTTCAGCTCCTCGAAGGCCGCTTGACAATCAGGAGTCCAGTTGACCCGCTTCGGTTGGTTCTTGGATGTGAGACCCGTGAGGGGCCCCACGATGCTGCCGTAGTCCTTCACGAACCGCCGGTAGTAGCCGGTGAGCCCCAAGAAGGCTCGGACCTCGGTCTGGGTGACGGGGGGCTGCCAGGACTGGATGGCCGCAATCTTAAGTTGTAGTGGGGCCACCAGCCCGCTTCCCACTTGGTGCCCAAGGTAGGTCACAGACCCTTGGCCAATTTGGCACTTGCCGGCCTTAATGGTGAGGCCGGCCCGCTGGAGGGCTTGTAGGACCTCTTGGAGGTGACGGAGGTGGTCGGACCAGTGGCGGCTGTATACAGCGATATCGTCCAGGTAGGCAGCGCTGAATTCTTCGAGCCCCGCCAAGACCTGGTTCACAAGGCGTTGGAACGTGGCGGGGGCATTCTTCATGCCAAAGGGCATGACCTTAAATTGATAGTGGCCATCGGGGGTGGAGAAGGCTGACCGTTCCTGAGCCCTGGGTGTGAGGCCGATCTGCCAGTAGCCCGCCGTTAGGTCGAAGATACTAAGGTAGCGGGCGGCCCCCAGCCGGTCGATCAGCTCGTCTGCTCGGGGGATGGGATGAGCGTCGGTCCGGGTGACAGCGTTCAGGCCCCGGTAGTCGACGCAGAATCTCAGTTCAGGTGCGGTGCCGGGGGCAGCGGCCTTGGGAACTAATACAACCGGACTGGCCCAGGGACTGTCCGAGGGCTCGATGACCCCGATCGTGAGCATCTTGGCCACTTCCTCCTGTATGCAGGCCCGTACCCGATCTGGTACGCGGTAGGCCCGGTGCCGGACAGGGGGACTGTCCCCGGTGTCTACGTCGTGCAAACACCAAGGGGTGACCCCGGGGGTGAGGGAGAACAGGGCAGCGAACTGCAGCAGGAGGTCCCGGCAGTCCTGGCGTTGCTCCGAAGTGAGGGCGTCAGAGAGCCGGACCCCGTCCACGGAGCCGTCCTTCTCCTGAGTCTTCAGGAGATCCGGGAGGGGCTCGGAGTCTTCTTCTGTACCACTGTCTGTAGCCATCAAGATGCTTAGTTCGGAGCGCACAAAGTGTGGTTTGAGCCGGTTGGTGTGGAGGACCCGAAGGGGGTTCCGGGAGGACCCCATGTCGATGAGGTAAGTGACGGGGCTTTTACGCTCGACCACTTTGAAGGGCCCCGTCCACTTATCTTGCAGGGCACATGGTTCGGTGGGGGACATCACCCATACTTGCTGCCCAGGCTCGAATTCAACGGAGGAGGCATTGTGATCATACCACCTCTTCATGTCCTCCTGGCTGGCCTCGAGGTTCGCCTTGGCCATCTCCCTGAAGCGCCGGGTCTGGTTTCGTAAGGCCAGGATGTATTTGAAGACGTCTGGAGGGGTCGTTAAGGGGGCCATCTCCCAACCTTCCTTGACTAGGCTGAGGGGCCCTCGCACAGGGTGCCCGTACAGGAGTTCGAAGGGGCTAAAACCGAGGGACTTCTGGGGAACTTCCCGGTAGGCGAAGAGGAGGCACGGGAGCAGTACATCCCACTGGCGACGGAGAGGCTCTTCCAATCCCCCAATCATCCCCTTGGGAGTGCGGTTAAAACGCTCCACTAGTCCGTTCCCTTGGGGGTGATAGGGGGTCGTGAATCTGTAGGTGACCCCGCATTGTTGCCAGAGGGACTTCATGTATTTAGATATGAAATTCGTACCTCGGTCGCTGACGACTTCTCGGGGGAAGCCTACCCGGGAGAAGATCCCCATCAGGGCCCGGCCAACCACCGGAGCTGTCACTGTCCGTAGGGGCACCGCCTCGGGGTAGCGGGTGGCATGGTCCACTAGTACCAAGATGAACCTGTGTCCTTGTGCCGTGCGGGGGTCCAGAGGCCCCACAATGTCTATCCCCACCCTCTCGAACGGGGTGGTGACCACAGGGAAGGGTTGCAGAGGGGCCTTCAGCTTCCGACCACTCTTCCCGCTGGCTTGGCATGTGGGGCAAGATCGGCAGTGGTTCAGGACGTCATTCCTCATTTTCGGCCAGAAAAAGTGGGTCACCAGGCGACTGTACGTTTTGTCCTGGCCCAGGTGTCCAGCCAGGGGGACATCGTGGGCCAGGTTGAGCAGAAAGTCTCGGAAGCGGAGCGGTACCACCAGAACTCGACCGGCCCCCAGCTCGGCGATTCTTTGCTCGCTGTAGAGCAGGTCGTTATCCCAGTAGACCCAGTGGGTTCCGGTGGTGTCCCCGGCGTTTTGGGTACTGGCTTGTTGGCGGAGTCCCTCGAGGGAGGGACAGGTCTTTTGTTCCTGGCGGAACTGTTCTTGGGTGGGCCCCCCTTCTTGACGCCACTGAGCCAGATCCGGAAGGTCCTGGTGTTGCGCGTCTTCTTCGGTAGTCGGGTCCGGGAGGTCGGACTCGCCGTTGTCCTCTACGGGGGCAACCGGGGGCGGAGGTGCTGGCCATTCGGTTTCTTCTGATCGGGGGGCGGCACGGGCGGCCATGGATCGGGTGGTTATGCAGGCCCAGTCCGGGAGGCCCAGCATCCCCAGGTGCTCTCTTTTCTCGACGGTGGCCCACGGGGAACTCTCGAGGTCATTCCCCAGGAGGCAGTCCACGGGGGCATCGTCCCGGACCGTCACCTTCAGTAGGCCGGAGACCCCTCCCCATTCAAACGGGACGCAGGCCATCTTACACATACTCTCAGAGTTATCTGCCGAGCGGACGGGGCAGAGAATGTTCGGCAGGATCTGCTCGGGCTTCACCAGATGACAGCGGACGGCCGTCACGCTGGCGCCGGTGTCACGCAAGGCCTCGGCTCTCTGTCCATTAATGGTCACCCACTGACCGTATTTTCTGGTGTTGGCGGGTAGGGGAGCCCGCGGAACCATGTCTCTTCCCCCTAAGCACGCCAGGACCATGGCGGCCGGTTCCCACCCTTGCTGGGCCGGCTCGTACTCTTCGGGTCCCTCCGATGATTGCTCTTCCCCTAGGGCAGCGGCAGCTACCTGGCGGGGCTTGGGTGTTTGGTTTAGTGGGCAGTTCGGGTCATTGGCGTAGTGGCCTAGTCGCTGGCACCGGTGGCATGTGACGTTGGCTCGGTACCCAGGCCGCAACGGGGGGTTGCCCCGGCCGGCCGGAGGCGGGGTGCTGGCCACGGGTGTTGCTGGTAAGGCGTCTCTCCCTCGCCCCTGGCCCCCTCCTCCTCCCCGAGGACGGTGCTGGCCTTGGTTGCTTCTGTTCTGGTCGTGTGGCCCTCTCCGGCCCACTCGGGTGCTTTCCCACCGGTCAGCTTCGGCGGCGAGCTGCCGGGGGTCAGTCAGCTTACTGTCGAGTAGGTGCTGCCTGAGCTCGACGAAACAGTTGTTTGACAGGTGCTCCCATACCATAAGGTTGAAGAGTTGTTCGTAGGTGGTGACCTGACTCCCCTTGATCCAACCCTCGAAGGCCCGGCTGAAATAGTTCACGTATTCTACCCAAGTTGTACCTGGGATCCGGGTGCAATCTCTGAACCTCTGGCGGTACATCTCGGGCGTGAGGCCGTAGCGGGTGAGGAGGGCAGCCTTCATGTGGTCGTAGGACGACATTTGGTGATCGGGGAGCTGCAGCAGGGCATCGCGACCCTCGTTGATAAATCTCCCCCAAAGTCCGGCTCCCCAATCACTCCGGTCGATCCGGTGGGAGGTCATTGCGATCTCATAGGCTTTAAACCACTGTTGTATGTCGTCTTCTCGGACATATTCGCGGACAACATCCTTGGGGATGTGAACTTTTTTCTCACTTGGCCCCGGGGTGTGTGGTCGCTCAGGCACCCCCAGTTCCTTATTCTGTTTGCGCAGTTCTATTTCCGCTAGTCGGCGCTCGTGCTCGAGCGTTATTTTTTTCTCTTCCAGCTCTCTCTGTCTCTGCTTTTCTTCTCGTTCCTCTCGAAGCCGCATATGCTCGAGGTTGAGTTTCTGTTCAGCTAACTTGAGTTCCCCATCCATCTTGAGTCGTGCCATCTCCAACTCGTGTAATCTGACTCTGTCTCTTTCTCGGATCTCCTCTTGCGAGAGGCCCGTTCCCCGCTCCTCGGGAGCCGTGGCGTTCCCCTCTGGTGTGATGCTGTTTTGGTCTGGTGTGACGCTGCTTTGGTCGGAGGGTCCTGTGACCCCAGTTTCTGTCCATGACTCAAGAGCGCGCTTTAGATCATCCTTGGTACTCAGGCCGGTGGTAGCAATGCCAAGTTCTATGCAAAATTGTCTCAGTTCGCGGTGGTTGTATTCTTCTAATTTCTCCATTTGGAATTTCTCGGTGGAGCTGCTATCTTTGGTCGACATCGTGCTTATGTCGTGGGGTGAGCTACTCTCTGTACGATTACGCGTTGATTCGGATCGCGCCGCTGGCCACCAACGTTAGAAAAGGTAGACGGACCGGGAGGGCCGGCCGGGGTCAGGGGGAGAGGTCTCCGGGGAGAGCCGTCTCCAGCGATCGTACAGACAAGTAACTTCCCCCCCCACAAACAGATATCACACACGGATAAGGTTCAGTGTTCTTTATAAGCACTTATTTAAGATACGGTTGAATGGTACAAGGAGGTCTGGACTCAGGGGTCCCCTCGATTAGAGTCTCGCAAGGTAGGGAAGGGGGTAGCGGGACAGTCTATTTACCAATCAGGTAGTTCGGATGAGATGATGATGAGCTCACAATCCTCGAGCTTGGTGGTTAGGTGGTACGGACCGCGGCAGCGCCAGCAGGTCCCGGTGCGGGTGGTCGATACAACGGGCCGCGGCAGCGCCAGCAGGTCCCCGGAAGATGTACGGTCCGCGGCAGCGCCAGCAGGTCCCGGTGCGGATGGTCGTTACAACGGGCCGCGGCAGCGCCAGCAGGTCCCAGGAAGATGAAGGTTGCAGAAGGCCGCGGCAGCGCCAGCAGGTCCCGGTGAGGATGGTCGTTACAACGGGCCGCGGCAGCGCCAGCAGGTCCCAGGAAGATGAATGTTGCAGAAGGCCGCGGCAGCACCAGCAGGCAGGACGATGGTTCACAAGAGCGGCTACGGCAGCGCCAGTAGACCTTCAAGGTTGAGTTCACTCGGTGTCTCTCGACTCCAGGATACAACTGCCTTCCTGCTCCGGAGCTGCCTCAGTTATAGGGCTGGTGCCCTTTGATGTCCGGACCCTCGCACTTGGAGGTCGGAGGGTCCGGGATGAAGGTGTCCAGACACCCAGCAGGGGGTGGAGCCAGTGCCTGGGGGAGCTGGGGGCGATCGGCACCTGGCGGGGGAGAGCCCTTGACACTTCGTTCTCCCATTGACCTGCCAAGTGGTCCGCTCACCTCCTGGGTGGATGGTGGTGCCGGGATGTCGGGGCCGGCCAGGCCCGGGGTTAGGGTCGAGGTGAGGCCATGCGGCCACGTGGTGCTGGGCCCAAGAGGGCGGCTTGACCCGGCCGGGGAAGCCGGTGGGGCTGGACCCCGTGATGAGTAGGGGTCCGAGGGCAGAGGGTCCGTCGGGAGACGGAGTACGGGTGCTTGTCGCGGGGATATGCCAGGTGGGCCGGAGTTCGGGCCCTGTCGTGCGGGGAGGGAGCAAGCCGTCTGTGAGGCCTGTCCAACACACCTGCTCTGATTGCAGCCCAGGTTTAGAACCTCCATCTGGACACATGTGATCCAGATGCGACACCTGCTCTGGTTGCAGCCCAGGTAAAGAACATCGATCTGGACACAAGTGATCCAGGTGCAACACCTGCACTGATTGCAGCCCAGGTTAAAAACGTCCATCTGGACACAAGTGATCCAGGTGCGACACCTGCTCTGATTGCTGCCCAGGTTAAGAACCTCTATCTGGACACAAGTGATCCAGGTGCAACACCTGCTCTGATTGCAGCCCAGGTAAAGACCGTCCATCTTGACACAAGTGATCCAGGTGCGACACCTGCTCTGATTGCTGCCCAGGTTAAGAACCTCCATCTTGACACAAGGGATCCAGGTGCGACACCTGCTCTGGTTGCAGCCCAGGTTAAGAACGTCCATCTGGACACAAGTGATCCAGGTGCAACACCTGCACTGATTGCAGCCCAGGTTAAAAACGTCCATCTGGACACAAGTGATCCAGGTGTGACACCTGCTCTGATTGCTGCCCAGGATAAGAACCTCCATCTTGACACAAGTGATCCAGGTGCGACACCTGCTCTGGTTGCAGCCCAGGTTAAGAACGTCCATCTGGACACAAGTGATCCAGGTGCGACACCTGCTCTGATTGCAGCCCAGGTTAAGACCATCCATCTGGACACAAATGACCAGGTGGGACACCTGCTCTGATTGCAACCCAGGTTAAGAACATCCATCTGGACACAAGTGATTCAGGTGCAACACCTGCTCTGATTGCAGCCTAGGTTAAGACCGTTCATCTGGACACAAGAGATCAAGGTGCGACAACTGCTCTGATTGCAGCCCAGGTTAAGAACCTCCATCTGGACACAAGTGATCCAGGTGCAACACCTGATCTGATTGCAGCCCAAGTTAAGACCGTCCATCTGGACACAAGTGATCCTGGTGCGAAATCTGCTCTGATTGCAGCCCAGGTTAATACCGTCCATCTGGACACAAGTGATCCTGGTGCGACCCCTGCACTGATTGCAGCCCAGGTTAAGACCGTCCATCTGGACACAAGTGATCCAGGTGCGACACCTGCTCTGATTGCAGCCCAGGTTAAGACCGTCCATCTAGACACAAGTGATCCAGGTGCGACACCTGCTCTGATTGCAGCCCAGGTTAATAACGTCCATCTGGACACAACTGATCCAGGTGCGACATCTGCTCTGATTGCAGCCCAGGTTAAGACCGTCCATCTGGACACAAGTGATCCTGGTGCGACATCTGCTCTGATTGCAGCCCAGGTTAATACCGTCCATCTGGACACAAGTGATCCTGGTGCGACACCTGCACTGATTGCAGCCCAGGTTAAGACCGTCCATCTGGACACAAGTGATCCAGGTGCGACACCTGCTCTGATTGCAGCCCAGGTTAAGACCGTCCATCTAGACACAAGTGATCCAGGTGCGACACCTGCTCTGATTGCAGCCCAGGTTAAGAACCTCCATCTGGACAAAAGTGATCCAGGTGCAACACCTGCTCTGATTACAGCCCAGGTAAAGACTGTCTATCTTGACACAAGTGATCCAGGTGCAACACCTGCTCTGGTTGCAGCCCAGGTTAAGAACGTCCATCTGGACACATGTTATCCAGGTGCGACACCTGCTCTGATTGCAGCCCAGGTTAAGACCATCCATCTGGACACAAATGATCCAGGGGCAGTTGTCCGCACTCCTTGCAGCCCAGATTAATACCGTCCATCTGGACACAATTGATCCCAGTGCGACACCTGCTCTGATTGCAGCCGAGGTTAAGACAGTCCATCGGGACATAAGTGATCTAGGTGCGACACCTGCTCTGATTGCAGCCCAGGTAAAGACCGTCCATCTGGACACAAGTGATCCAGGTGCGACAACTGCACTGATTGCAGCCCAGGTTAAAACCGTCCATCTGGACACAAGTGATCCAGGTGCGACACCTGCTCTGATTGCAGCCTAGGTTAAGAACCTCCATCTGGACACACGTGATCCAGGTGCGACACCTGCTCTGATTGCAGTCCAGGTTAAGACCGTCCATCTGGACACAAGTGATCCTGGTGCGACATCTGCTCTGAATGCAGGCCAGATTAAGAACCTCCATCTGGACACACGTGATCCAGGTGCGACACCTGCTCTGATTGCAGTCCAGGTTAAGACCGTCCATCTGGACACAAGTGACCAAGGTGCGACACCTGCTCTGATTGCAACCCAGGTTAAGTCCTTCGATCTGGGCACAAGTGATCCAGGTGCGACATATGCTGTGATTGCAGCCCAGGTTAAGACCGTCCATCTGGACACAAGTGATCCTGGTGCGACAACTGCACTGATTGCAGCCCAGGTTAAAACCGTCCATATGGACACAAGTGATCCAGGTGCGACACCTGCTCTGATTGCAGCCTAGGTTTAGATCCTCCATCTGGACACACGTGATCCAGGTGCGACACCTGCTCTGATTGCAGCCCAGGTTAAGACCGTTCATCTGGACACAAGTGATCCAGGTGCGACAACTGCTCTGATTGGAGCCCAGGTTAAGAACCTCCATCTGGACACAAGTGATCCAGGTGCAACACCTGATCTGATTGCAGCCCAGGTTAAGACCGTCCATCTGGACACAAGTGATCCTGATGCGACATCTGCTCTGATTGCAGCCCAGGTTAATACCGTCCATCTGGACACAAGTGATCCAGGTGCGACACCTGCTCTGATTGCAGCCTAGGTTAAGACCGTCCATCTAGACACAAGTGATCCAGGTGCGACACCTGCTCTGATTGCAGCCCAGGTTAAGAACCTCCATCTGGACACAAGTGATCCAGGTGCAACACCTGCTCTGATTGCAGCCCAGGTAAAGACCGTCCATCTTGACACAAGTGATCCAGGTGCGACACCTGCTCTGGTTGCAGCCCAGGTTAAGAACGTCCATCTGGACACATGTTATCCAGGTGCGACACCTGCTCTGATTGCAGCCCAGGTTAAGACCATCCATCTGGACACAAATGATCCAGGGGCAGTTGTCCGCACTCCTTGCAGCCCAGATTAATACCGTCCATCTGGACACAATTGATCCCAGTGCGACACCTGCTCTGATTGCAGCCGAGGTTAAGACAGTCCATCGGGACATAAGTGATCTAGGTGTGACACCTGCTCTGATTGCAGCCCAGGTAAAGACCGTCCATCTGGAGACAAGTGATCCAGGTGCGACAACTGCACTGATTGCAGCCCAGGTTAAAACCGTCCATCTGGACACAAGTGATCCAGGTGCGACACCTGCTCTGATTGCAGCCTAGGTTAAGAACCTCCATCTGGACACACCGTGATCCAGGTGCGACACCTGCTCTGATTGCAGTCCAGGTTAAGACCGTCCATCTGGACACAAGTGATCCTGGTGCGACATCTGCTCTGAATGCAGCCCAGGTTAAGAACCTCCATCTGTACACACGTGATCCAGGTGCGACACCTGCTCTGATTGCAGTCCAGGTTAAGACCGTCCATCTGGACACAAGTGACCAAGGTGCGACACCTGCTCTGATTGCAACCCAGGTTAAGACCTTCCATCTGGGCACAAGTGATCCAGGTGCGACATCTGCTGTGATCGCAGCCCAGGTTAAGACCGTCCATCTGGACACAAGTGATCCTGGTGCGACACCTGCACTAATTGCAGCCCAGGTTAAGACTGTCCATCTGGACACAAGTGATCCAGGTGCGACACCTGCTCTGATTGCAACCCAGGTTAAGAATGTCCATCTGGACACAAGTGATCCAGGTGCGACACCTGCTCTGATTGCAGCCCAGGTTAAGACCGTTCATCTGGACACAAGTGATCCAGGTGCGACAACTGCTCTGATTGCAGCCCGGGTTAAGAACCTCCATCTGGACACAAGTGATCCAGGTGCAACACCTGATCTGATTGCAGCCCAGGTTAAGACCGTCCATCTGGACACAAGTGATCCTGGTGCGACATCTGCTCTGATTGCAGCCCAGGTTAATACCGTCCATCTGGACACAAGTGATCCTGGTGCGGCACCTGCACTGATTGCAGCCCAGTTTAAGACCGTCCATCTGGACACAAGTGATCCAGGTGCGACACCTGCTCTGATTGCAGCCCAGGTTAAGACCGTCCATCTAGACACAAGTGATCCAGGTGCGACACCTGCTCTGATTGCAGCCCAGGTTAAGAACGTCCATCTGGACACAACTGATCCAGGTGCGACATCTGCTCTGATTGCAGCCCAGGTTAAGACCGTCCATCTGGACACAAGTGATCCTGGTGCGACATCTGCTCTGATTGCAGCCCAGGTTAATACCGTCCATCTGGACACAAGTGATCCTGGTGCGACACCTGCACTGATTGCAGCCCAGGTTAAGACCGTCCATCTGGACACAAGTGATCCAGGTGCGACACCTGCTCTGATTGCAGCCTAGGTTAAGACCGTCCATCTAGACACAAGTGATCCAGGTGCGACACCTGCTTTGATTGCAGCCCAGGTTAAGAACCTCCATCTGGACACAAGTGATCCAGGTGCAACACCTGCTCTGATTGCAGCCCAGGTAAAGACCGTCCATCTTGACACAAGTGATCCAGGTGCGACACCTGCTCTGGTTGCAGCCCAGGTTAAGAACGTCCATCTGGACACATGTTATCCAGGTGCGACACCTGCTCTGATTGCAGCCCAGGTTAAGACCATCCATCTGGACACAAATGATCCAGGGGCAGTTGTCCGCACTCCTTGCAGCCCAGATTAATACCGTCCATCTGGACACAATTGATCCCAGTGCGACACCTGCTCCGATTGCAGCCGAGGTTAAGACAGTCCATCGGGACATAAGTGATCTAGGTTGGACACCTGCTCTGATTGCAGCCCAGGTAAAGACCGTCCATCTGGACACAAGTGATCCAGGTGCGACAACTGCACTGATTGCAGCCCAGGTTAAAACCGTCCATCTGGACACAAGTGATCCAGGTGCGACACCTGCTCTGATTGCAGCCTAGGTTAAGAACCTCCATCTGGAAACACGTGATCCAGGTGCGACACCTGCTCTGATTGCAGTCCAGGTTAAGACCGTCCATCTGGACACAAGTGATCCTGGTGCGACATCTGCTCTGAATGCAGGCCAGGTTAAGAACCTCCATCTGGACACATGTGATCCAGGTGCGACACCTGCTCTGATTGCAGTCCAGGTTAAGACCGTCCATCTGGACACAAGTGACCAAGGTGCGACACCTGCTCTGATTGCAACCCAGGTTAAGACCTTCGATCTGGGCACAAGTGATCCAGGTGCGACATATGCTGTGATTGCAGCCCAGGTTAAGACCGTCCATCTGGACACAAGTGATCCTGGTGCGACAACTGCACTGATTGCAGCCCAGGTTTAAACCGTCCATATGGACACAAGTGATCCAGGTGCGACACCTGCTCTGATTGCAGCCTAGGTTTAGATCCTCCATCTGGACACACGTGATCCAGGTGCGACACCTGCTCTGATTGCAGCCCAGGTTAAGACCGTTCATCTGGACACAAGTGATCCAGGTGCGACAACTGCTCTGATTGGAGCCCAGGTTAAGAACCTCCATCTGGACACAAGTGATCCAGGTGCAACACATGATCTGATTGCAGCCCAGGTTAATACCGTCCATCTGGACACAAGTGATCCAGGTGCGACACCTGCTCTGATTGGTGCCCAGGTTAAGAACCTCCATCTTGACACAAGTGTTCCAGGTGCGACACCTGCTCTGGTTGCAGCCCAGGTTAAGAACGTCCATCTGGACACAAGTGATCCAGGTGCAACACCTGCACTGATTGCAGCCCAGGTTAAAAACGTCCATCTGGACACAAGTGATCCAGGTGCAACACCTGCTCTGATTGCAGCCCAGGTTAAGAACCTCCATCTTGACACAAGTGATCCAGGTGCGACACCTGCTCTGGTTGCAGCCCAGGTTAAGAACGTCCATCTGGACACAAGTGATCCAGGTGCGACACCTGCTCTGATTGCAGCCCAGGTTAAGACCATCCATCTGGACACAAATGATCCAGGGGCGACACCTGCTTTGACTGCAGCCCAGGTTAAGAACCTCCATCTGGACACAAGTGATCCAGGTGTGACACCTGCTCTGATTGCTGCCCAGGTTAAGAACCTCCATCTTGACACAAGTGATCCAGGTGCAACACCTGCTCTGGTTGCAGCCCAGGTTAAGAACGTCCATCTGGACACAAGTGATCCAGGTGCGACACCTGCTCTGATTGCAGCCCAGGTTAAGACCATCCATCTGGACACAAATGATCCAGGGGCAGTTCTCTACAATCCTTGCAGCCCAGATTAATACTGTCCATCTGGACACAACTGATCCCAGTGCGACACCTGCTCTGATTGCAGCCCAGGTAAAGACAGTCCATCGGGACATAAGTGATCTAGGTGCGACACCTGCTCTGATTGCAGCCCAGGTTAAGACCGTCCATCTGGACACAAGTGATCCAGGTGCGACACCTGCTCTGATTGCAGTCTAGGTTAAGAACCTCCATCTGGACACACGTGATCCAGGTGTGATAGCTGCTCTGATTGCAGCCCAGGTTAAGACTGTCCATCTGGACACAAGTGACCCAGGTGCGACACCTGTTCTGATTTCAGCCCAGGTAAAGAACGTCCATCTGGACACAAGTGATCCAAGTGCGACACCTGCTCTGATTGCAGCCCAGGTTAAGACCGTCCATCTGGACACAAGTGATCCAGGTGCGACACCTGCTCTGATTGCAGTCTAGGTTAAGAACCTCCATCTGGACACACGTGATCCAGGTGTGATACCTGCTCTGATTGCAGCCCAGGTTAAGACTGTCCATCTGGACACAAGTGACCCAGGTGCGACACCTGTTCTGATTGCAGCCCAGGTAAAGAACGTCCATCTGGACACAACTGATCCAGGTGCGACACCTGCTCGGATTGCAGCCCACGTAAAGACCGTCCATCTGGACGCAAGTGATCCAGTTGCGACACCTGCTCTGATTGCAGCCCTGGTTAAGACCGTCCATCTGGACACAAGCGATCCAGGTGCGACAACTGTTCTGATTGCAGCTCAGGTTAAGAACCTCCATCTGGACACAAGTGATCCAGGTGCAACACCTGATCTGATTGCAGCCCAGGTTAAGACCGTCCATCTGGACACAAGTGATCCTGGTGCGACATCTGCTCTGATTGCAGCCCAGGTTAATACCGTCCATCTGGACACAATTGATCCTGGTGCGATACCTGCACTGATTGCTGCCCAGGTTAAGACCGTCCATCTGGACACAAGTGATCCAGGTGCGACACCTGCTCTGATTGCAGCCCAGGTTAAGACCGTCCATCTGGACACAAGTGATCCAGGTGTGACACCTGCTCTGATTGCAGCCCAGGTTTAGAACCTCCGTCTGGACACATGTGATCCAGATGCGACACCTGCTCTGGTTGCAGCCCAGGTAAAGAACATCGATCTGGACACAAGTGATCCAGGTGCAACACCTGCACTTATTGCAGCCCAGGTTAAAAACGTCCATCTGGACACAAGTGATCCAGGTGCGACACCTGCTCTGATTGCTGCCCAGGTTAAGAACCTCTATCTGGACACAAGTGATCCAGGTGCAACACCTGCTCTGTTTGCAGCCCAAGTTAAGACCGTCCATCTAGACACAAGTGATCCAGGTGCGACACCTGCTCTGATTGCAGCCCAGGTTAAGAACGTCCATCTGGACACAACTGATCCAGGTGCGACATCTGCTCTGATTGCAGCCCAGGTTAAGACCGTCCATCTGGACACAAGTGATCCTGGTGCGACATCTGCTCTGATTGCAGCCCAGGTTAATACCGTCCATCTGGACACAAGTGATCCAGGTGCGACACCTGCTCTGATTGCAGCCCAGGTTAAGACCGTCCATCTAGACACAAGTGATCCAGGTGCGACACCTGCTCTGATTACAGCCCAGGTTAAGAACGTCCATCTGGACACAACTGATCCAGGTGCGACATCTGCTCTGATTGCAGCCCAGGTTAAGACCGTCCATCTGGACACAAGTGATCCTGGTGCGACATATGCTCTGATTGCAGCCCAGGTTAATACCGTCCATCTGGACACAAGTGATCCTGGTGCGACACCTGCACTGATTGCAGCCCAGGTTAAGACCGTCCATCTGGACACAAGTGATCCAGGTGCGACACCTGCTCTGATTGCAGCCTAGGTTAAGACCGTCCATCTAGACACAAGTGATCCAGGTGCGACACCTGCTCTGATTGCAGCCCAGGTTAAGAACCTCCATCTGGACACAAGTGATCCAGGTGCAACACCTGCTCTGATTGCAGCCCAGGTTAAGACCATCCATCTGGACACAAATGATCCAGGGGCAGTTGTCCGCACTCCTTGCAGCCCAGATTAATATCGTCCATCTGGACACAATTGATCCCAGTGCGACACCTGCTCTGATTGCAGCCGAGGTTAAGACAGTCCATCGGGACATAAGTGATCTAGGTTGGACACCTGCTCTGATTGCAGCCCAGGTAAAGACCGTCCATCTGGACACAAGTGATCCAGGTGCGACAACTGCACTGATTGCAGCCCAGGTTAAAACCGTCCATCTGGACACAAGTGATCCAGGTGCGACACCTGCTCTGATTGCAGCCTAGGTTAAGAACCTCCATCTGGAAACACGTGATCCAGGTGCGACACCTGCTCTGATTGCAGTCCAGGTTAAGACCGTCCATCTGGACACAAGTGATCCTGGTGCGACATCTGCTCTGAATGCAGGCCAGGTTAAGAACCTCCATCTGGACACATGTGATCCAGGTGCAACACCTGATCTGATTGCAGCCCAGGTTAATACCGTCCATCTGGACACAAGTGATCCAGGTGCGACACCTGCTCTGATTGCTGCCCAGGTTAAGAACCTCCATCTTGACACAAGTGATCCAGGTGCGACACCTGCTCTGGTTGCAGCCCAGGTTAAGAACGTCCATCTGGACACAAGTGATCCAGGTTCAACACCTGCACTGATTGCAGCCCAGGTTAAAAACGTCCATCTGGACACAAGTGATCCAGGTGCAACACCTGCTCTGATTGCAGCCCAGGTTAAGAACCTCCATCTTGACACAAGTGATCCAGGTGCGACACCTGCTCTGGTTGCAGCCCAGGTTAAGAACGTCCATCTGGACACAAGTGATCCAGGTGCGACACCTGCTCTGATTGCAGCCCAGGTTAAGACCATCCATCTGGACACAAATGATCCAGGGGCGACACCTGCTTTGACTGCAGCCCAGGTTAAGAACCTCCATCTGGACACAAGTGATCCAGGTGTGACACCTGCTCTGATTGCTGCCCAGGTTAAGAACCTCCATCTTGACACAAGTGATCCAGGTGCAACACCTGCTCTGGTTGCAGCCCAGGTTAAGAACGTCCATCTGGACACAAGTGATCCAGGTGCGACACCTGCTCTGATTGCAGTCCAGGTTAAGACCGTCCATCTGGACACAAGTGACCAAGGTGCGACACCTGCTCTGATTGCAACCCAGGTTAAGACCTTCGATCTGGGCACAAGTGATCCAGGTGCGACATATGCTGTGATTGCAGCCCAGGTTAAGACCGTCCATCTGGACACAAGTGATCCTGGTGCGACAACTGCACTGATTGCAGCCCAGGTTTAAACCGTCCATATGGACACAAGTGATCCAGGTGCGACACCTGCTCTGATTGCAGCCTAGGTTTAGATCCTCCATCTGGACACACGTGATCCAGGTGCGACACCTGCTCTGATTGCAGCCCAGGTTAAGACCGTTCATCTGGACACAAGTGATCCAGGTGCGACAACTGCTCTGATTGGAGCCCAGGTTAAGAACCTCCATCTGGACACAAGTGATCCAGGTGCAACACCTGATCTGATTGCAGCCCAGGTTAATACCGTCCATCTGGACACAAGTGATCCAGGTGCGACACCTGCTCTGATTGCTGCCCAGGTTAAGAACCTCCATCTTGACACAAGTGATCCAGGTGCGACACCTGCTCTGGTTGCAGCCCAGGTTAAGAACGTCCATCTGGACACAAGTGATCCAGGTTCAACACCTGCACTGATTGCAGCCCAGGTTAAAAACGTCCATCTGGACACAAGTGATCCAGGTGCAACACCTGCTCTGATTGCAGCCCAGGTTAAGAACCTCCATCTTGACACAAGTGATCCAGGTGCGACACCTGCTCTGGTTGCAGCCCAGGTTAAGAACGTCCATCTGGACACAAGTGATCCAGGTGCGACACCTGCTCTGATTGCAGCCCAGGTTAAGACCATCCATCTGGACACAAATGATCCAGGGGCGACACCTGCTTTGACTGCAGCCCAGGTTAAGAACCTCCATCTGGACACAAGTGATCCAGGTGTGACACCTGCTCTGATTGCTGCCCAGGTTAAGAACCTCCATCTTGACACAAGTGATCCAGGTGCAACACCTGCTCTGGTTGCAGCCCAGGTTAAGAACGTCCATCTGGACACAAGTGATCCAGGTGCGACACCTGCTCTGATTGCAGCCCAGGTTAAGACCATCCATCTGGACACAAATGATCCAGGGGCAGTTGTCTACAATCCTTGCAGCCCAGATTAATACTGTCCATCTGGACACAACTGATCCCAGTGCGACACCTGCTCTGATTGCAGCCCAGGTAAAGACAGTCCATCGGGACATAAGTAACCCCGGGCGTAGCACTACGCTTCACCCACGTAGTGTACGTAGCGCTGCCTGCTTCGCACTTTCCGAAGTAGGCGAAGCAGGGCAGCGCTACGCACACGCCGAGGGCGAAGCGTAGCTGCTTGCCACCCGCCACCCACCTCCCGCCTGCCCTCCTTTTAATAATATAAGCAATGAAAAATAAATTAAAGTAAGTCGACTTACCGTAAGCGCGGCGTCTCCGGGGCTCCCTCTTTCTGTTTCTAATTTCTTCTGGCAAATGCGCATGCGCGGACACCCGCGCATGCGCATTTCTCGCGAGAAATGCGCATGCGCGGGCGTCCGCGCATGCGCATTTGTCAGAAGAAATTAGAAACGAAGAAGAGGGAGCCCCGGAGACGCCGCGCTTACGGTAAGTCGCTTTACTTTAATTTATTTTATATTGCTGATATTATTTAAAAGAAGGGCGGGCGGGAGGTGGGTGGCACGTAGTGGGGCTACGCGAAGCGCGTAGTGTGCGTAGATTTGGGCACACTACGTGCTGCTTCACGTAGCCCCACTACGCCCACTACGCCCACCCTTAGACATAAGTGATCTAGGTGCGACACCTGCTCTGATTGCAGCCCAGGTTAAGACCGTCCATCTGGACACAAGTGATCCAGGTGCGACACCTGCTCTGATTGCAGTCTAGGTTAAGAACCTCCATCTGGACACACGTGATCCAGGTGTGATAGCTGCTTGTTAGAAAAGGTAGACGGACCGGGAGGGCCGGCCGGGGTCAGGGGGAGAGGTCTCCAGGGAGAGCCGTCTCCAGCGATCGTACAGACAAGTAACTTCCCCCCCACAGACAGATATCACACACGGATAAGGTTCAGTGTTCTTTATAGGTACTTATTTACGATACGGTAGAATGGTACAAGGAGGTCTGGACTCAGGGGTCCCCTCGATTAGAGTCTCGTAAGGTAGGGAAGGGGGTAGCGGGTCAGTCTATTTACCAATCAGGTAGTTCGGATGAGATGATGATGAGCTCACAATCCTCGAGCTTGGTGGTTAGGTGGTACGGTCTGCGGCAGCGCCAGCAGGTCCCGGTGAGGATGGTCGGTACAACGGGCCGCGGCAGCGCCAGCAGGTCCCAGGAAGATGTACGGTCCGCGGCAGCGCCAGCAGGTCCCGGTGAGGATGGTCGTTACAACGGGCCGCGGCAGCGCCAGCAGGTCCCAGGAAGATGTACGGTCCGCGGCAGCGCCAGCAGGTCCCGGTGAGGATGGTCGTTACAACGGGCCGCGGCAGCGCCAGCAGGTCCCAGGAAGATGTACGGTCCGCGGCAGCGCCAGCAGGTCCCGGTGAGGATGGTCGTTACAACGGGCCGCGGCAGCGCCAGCAGGTCCCAGGACGATAGAGATTGTAGAAGGCCGCGGCAGCGCCAGCAGGCAGGACGATGATTCACAAGAGCGGGCTACGGCAGCGCCAGTAGACCGTCAGGGTTGAGTTCACTCGGTGTCTCTCGACTCCAGGATACAACTGCCTTCCTGCTCTGGAGCTGCCTCAGTTATAGGGCTGGTGCCCTTTGATGTCCGGGCCCTCGCACTTGGAGGTCGGAGGGTCCGGGATGAAGGTGTCCAGACACCCAGCAGGGGGTGGAGCCAGCGCCTGGGGGAGCGGGAGGCGATCGGCACCTGGCAGGGGGAAGAGCCCTTGACACTTCGTTCTCCCATTGACCTGCCAAGTGGTCCGCTCACCTCCTGGGTGGATGGTGGTGCCGGGATGTCGGGGCCGGCCAGGCCCGGGGTTAGGGTCGAGGGGAGGCCATGCGGCCGCGTGGTGCAGGGCCCAAGATGGCGGCTTGACCCGGCCGGGGAAGCCGGTGGGGCTAGACCCCGTGATGAGTAGGGGTCCGAGGGCAGAGGGTCCGTCGGGAGACGGGGTACAGGTGCTTGCCGCGGGGATAGGCCAGGTGGGCCGGAGTTCGGGCCCTGTCGAGCGGGGAGGGAGCAAGCCGTCTGTGAGGCCTGTCCAACATGCGTCCCCCCCAGCTGAAGGCGGGGAGAGTCACCCATCTCCTTGGGGACTCTCTTCGTCGAGGCGGTAAAAGCGGGACAGGCCATCCGCGTTGGCGTGGTCTTGGCCTGGTCGGTGCTCCACAGTGAAGTCCATTCCCTGCAGGGAAATGGACCAGCGCAAGAGTTTTGGGTTCTCCCCCCGCATCTGCATCAGCCATTGCAGGGGTCGATGGTCGGATTGTACCCGGAAGTGGGTACCGAAGAGATAGGGTCGGAGCTTTTTGAGGGCCCACACTACTGCGAATGCCTCTCTCTCGATGGTGCTCCAACGCTGTTCTCGGGCCAGGAGACGTCGACTGATGAAGGCCACCGGCTGGTCATGACCTTCGGGGTTCAACTGAGAGAGGACGGCTCCGATGCCGTGGTCGGAGGCGTCGGTCTGCACCACAAATTCCCGACTGTAATCGGGGGCCTGGAGCACCGGGGCGGTGCACAGGGCGGCCTTCAGCTCCTCGAAGGCCGCTTGACAATCAGGAGTCCAGTTGACCCGCTTCGGTTGATTCTTGGATGTGAGACCCGTGAGGGGCCCCACGATGCTGCCGTAGTCCTTCACGAACCGCCGGTAGTAGCCGGTGAGCCCCAAGAAGGCTCGGACCTCGGTCTGGGTGACGGGGGGCTGCCAGGACTGGATGGCAGCAATCTTAAGTTGTAGTGGGGCCACCAGCCCGCTTCCCACTTGGTGCCCAAGGTAGGTCACAGACCCTTGGCCAATTTGGCACTTGCCGGCCCTAATGGTGAGGCCGGCCCGCTGGAGGGCTTGGAGGACCTCTTGGAGGTGACGGAGGTGGTCGGACCAGTGGCGGCTGTATACAGCGATATCGTCCAGGTAGGCAGCGCTGAATTCTTCGAGCCCCGCCAAGACCTGGTTCACAAGACGTTGGAACGTGGCGGGGGCATTCTTCATGCCAAAGGGCATGACCTTAAATTGATAGTGGCCATCGGGGGTGGAGAAGGCGGACCGTTCCTGAGCCCTGGGTGTGAGGCCGATCTGCCAGTAGCCCGCCGTTAGGTCGAAGATACTAAGGTAGCGGGCGGCCCCCAGCCGGTCGATCAGCTCGTCTGCTCGGGGGATGGGATGAGCGTCGGTCCGGGTGACAGCGTTCAAGCCCCGGTAGTCGACGCAGAATCTCAGTTCAGGGGCGGTGCCGGGGGCAGCGGCCTTGGGAACTAATACAACCGGACTGGCCCAGGGACTGTCCGAGGGCTCGATGACCCCGATCGTGAGCATCTTGGCCACTTCCTCCTGTATGCAGGCCCGTACCCGATCTGGTACGCGGTAGGCCCGGTGCCGGACAGGGGGACTGTCCCCGGTGTCTACGTCGTGCAAACACCAAGGGGTGACCCCGGGGGTGAGGGAGAACAGGGCAGCGAACTGCAGCAGGAGGTCCCGGCAGTCCTGGCGTTGCTCCGAAGTGAGGGCGTCAGAGAGCCGGACCCCATCCACGGAGCCGTCCTTCTCCTGAGTCTTTAGGAGATCCGGGAGGGGCTCGGAGTCTTCTTCTGTACCACTGTCTGTAGCCATCAAGAGGCTAAGTTCGGAGCGCACAAAGTGTGGCTTGAGCCGGTTGGTGTGGAGGACCCGCAGGGGGTTCCGGGGGGACCCCATGTCGATGAGGTAAGTGACGGGGCTTTTACGTTCGACCACTTTGAAGGGCCCCGTCCACTTGTCTTGCAGGGCACATGGTTCGGTGGGGGACATCACCCATACTTGCTGCCCAGGCTCGAATTCAACGGAGGAGGCATTGTGATCATACCACCTCTTCATGTCCTCCTGGCTGGCCTCGAGGTTCGCCTTGGCCATCTCCCTGAGGCGCCGGGTCTGGTTTCGTAGGGCCAGGATGTACTTGAAGACGTCTGGAGGGGTCGTTAAGGGGGCCATCTCCCAACCTTCCTTGACTAGGCTGAGGGGCCCTCGCACAGGGTGCCCGTACAGGAGTTCGAAAGGGCTGAAGCCGAGGGACTTCTGGGGGACTTCTCGGTAGGCGAAGAGGAGGCACGGGAGTAGGACATCCCACTGGCGACGGAGAGGCTCTTCCAATCCCCCAATCATCCCCTTGAGAGTGCGGTTAAAACGCTCCACTAGTCCGTTCCCTTGGGGGTGATAGGGGGTCGTGAATCTGTAGGTGACCCCGCATTGTTGCCAGAGGGACTTCATGTATTTAGATATGAAATTCGTACCTCGGTCGCTGACGACTTCTCGGGGGAAGCCTACCCGGGAGAAGATCCCCATCAGGGCCCTGCCAACCACCGGAGCTGTCACTGTCCGTAGGGGCACCGCCTCGGGGTAGCGGGTGGCATGGTCCACTAGTACCAAGATGAACCTGTGTCCTTGTGCCGTGCGGGGTTCCAGAGGCCCCACAATGTCTATCCCCACCCTCTCGAACGGGGTGGTGACCACAGGGAAGGGTTGCAGAGGGGCCTTCAGCTTCCGACCACTCTTCCCGCTGGCTTGGCACGTGGGGCAAGATCGGCAGTGGTTCAGGACGTCATTCCTCATTTTCGGCCAGAAAAAGTGGGTCACCAGGCGACTGTATGTTTTGTCCTGGCCCAGGTGTCCAGCCAGGGGGACATCGTGGGCCAAGTTGAGCAGAAAGTCTCGGAAGCGGAGCGGTACCACCAGAACTCGACCGGCCCCCAGCTCGGCTATTCGTTGCTCGCTGTAGAGCAGGTCGTTGTCCCAGTAGACCCAGTGGGTGCCGGTGGTGTCCCCGGCGTTTTGGGTATTGGCTTGTTGGCGGAGTCCCTCGAGGGAGGGACAGGTCTTTTGTTCCTGGCGGAACTGTTCTTGGGTGGGCCCCCCCTCTTGACGCCACTGAGCCAGATCCGGGAGGTCCTGGTGCTGCGCGTCTTCTTCGATAGTCGGGTCCGTGAGGTCGGACTCGCCGTTGTCCTCTACGGGGGCAACCGGGGGCGGAGGTGCTGGCCATTCGGTTTCTTCTGATCGGGGGGCGGCACGGGCGGCCATGGATCGGGTGGTTATGCAGGCCCAGTCCGGGAGGCCCAGCATCCCCAGGTGCTCTCTTCTCTCGACGGCGGCCCACGGGGAACTCTCGAGGTCGTTCCCCAGGAGGCAGTCCACGGGGGCATCGTCCCGGACCGTCACCTTCAGTAGGCCGGAGACCCCTCCCCATTCAAACGGGACGCAGGCCATCTTACACATACTCTCAGAGTTATCTGCCGAGCGGACGGGGCAGAGAATGTTCGGCAGGATCTGTTCGGGCTTCACCAGATGACAGCGGACGGCCGTCACGCTGGCGCCGGTGTCACGCAAGGCCTCGGCTCTCTGTCCATTAATGGTCACCCACTGACCGTATTTTCTGGTGTTGGCGGGTAGGGGAGCCCGCGGAACCATGTCTCTTCCCCCTAGGCATGCCAGGACCATGGCGGCCGGTTCCCACCCTTGCTGGGCCGGCTCGTACTCTTCGGGTCCCTCCGATGATTGCTCTTCCCCTAGGGCAGCGGCCGCTACCTGGCGGGGCTTGGGTGTTTGGTTTAGCGGGCAGGTCGGGTCGTTGGCGTAGTGGCCTAGTCGCTGGCACCGGTGGCACGTGACGTTGGCTCGGTACCCAGGCCGCAACGGGGGGTTGCCCCGGCCGGCCGGAGGCGGGGTGCTGGCCACGGGTGTTGCTGGTAAGGCGTCTCTCCCTCGCCCCTGGCCCCCTCCTCCTCCCCGAGGACGGTGCTGGCCTTGGTTGCCTCTGTTCTGGTCGTGGGGCCCTCTCCGGCCCACTCGGGTGCTTTCCCACCGGTCAGCTTCGGCGGCGAGCTGCCGGGGGTCAGTCAGCTTACTGTCGAGTAGGTGCTGCCTGAGCTCGACGAAACAGTTGTTTGACAGGTGCTCCCATACCATAAGGTTGAAGAGTTGTTCGTAGGTGGTGACCTGACTTCCCTTGATCCAACCTTCGAATGCCCGGCTGAAATAGTTCACGTATTCTACCCAAGTTGTACCTGGGATCCTGGTGCAATCTCTGAACCTCTGGCGGTACATCTCGGGCGTGAGGCCGTAGCGGGTGAGGAGGGCAGCCTTCATGTGGTCGTAGGACGACATTTGGTGATCGGGGAGCTGCAGCAGGGCATCGCGACCCTCGTTGATGAATCTCCCCCAAAGTCCGGCTCCCCAATCACTCCGGTCGATCCGGTGGGAGGTCATTGCGATCTCATAGGCTTTAAACCACTGTTGTATGTCGTCTTCTCGGACATATTCGCGGACAACATCCTTGGGGATGTGAACCTTTTTCTCACTTGGCCCCGGGGTGTGTGGTCGCTCAGGCACCCCCAGTTCCTTATTCTGTTTGCGCAGTTCTATTTCCGCTAGTCGGCGCTCGTGCTCGAGCGTTATTTTTTTCTCTTCCAGCTCTCTCTGTCTCTGCTTTTCTTCTCGTTCCTCTCGAAGCCGCATATGCTCGAGGTTGAGTTTCTGTTCAGCTAACTTGAGTTCCCCATCCATCTTGAGTCGTGCCATCTCCAACTCGTGTAATCTGACTCTGTCTCTTTCTCGGATCTCCTCTTGCGGGAGGCCCGTTCCTCGCTCCTCGGGAGCCGTGGCGTTCTCCTCTGGTGTGACGCTGGTTTGGTCGGAGGGTCCTGTGACCCCCGTTTCTGTCCATGACTCCAGAGCGCGCTTTAGATCATCCTTGGTACTCAGGCCGGTGGTAGCAATGCCAAGTTCTATGCAAAATTGTCTCAGTTCGCGGTGGTTGTATTCTTCTAACTTCTCCATTTGGAATTTCTCGGTGGAGCTGCTATCTTTGGTCGACATCGTGCTTATGTCGTGGGGTGAGCTACTTTCTGTACGATTACGCGTTGATTCGGATCGCGCCGCTGGCCACCAATGTTAGAAAAGGTAGACGGACCGGGAGGGCCGGCCGGGGTCAGGGGGAGAGGTCTCCAGGGAGAGCCGTCTCCAGCGATCGTACAGACAAGTAACTTCCCCCCCACAGACAGATATCACACACGGATAAGGTTCAGTGTTCTTTATAGGTACTTATTTACGATACGGTAGAATGGTACAAGGAGGTCTGGACTCAGGGGTCCCCTCGATTAGAGTCTCGTAAGGTAGGGAAGGGGGTAGCGGGTCAGTCTATTTACCAATCAGGTAGTTCGGATGAGATGATGATGAGCTCACAATCCTCGAGCTCGGTGGTTAGGTGGTACGGTCCGCGGCAGCGCCAGCAGGTCCCGGTGAGGATGGTCGGTACAACGGGCCGCGGCAGCGCCAGCAGGTCCCAGGAAGATGTACGGTCCGCGGCAGCGCCAGCAGGTCCCGGTGAGGATGGTCGTTACAACGGGCCGCGGCAGCGCCAGCAGGTCCCAGGAAGATGTACGGTCCGCGGCAGCGCCAGCAGGTCCCGGTGAGGATGGTCGTTACAACGGGCCGCGGCAGCGCCAGCAGGTCCCAGGAAGATGTACGGTCCGCGGCAGCGCCAGCAGGTCCCGGTGAGGATGGTCGTTACAACGGGCCGCGGCAGCGCCAGCAGGTCCCAGGACGATAGAGATTGTAGAAGGCCGCGGCAGCGCCAGCAGGCAGGACGATGATTCACAAGAGCGGGCTACGGCAGCGCCAGTAGACCGTCAGGGTTGAGTTCACTCGGTGTCTCTCGACTCCAGGATACAACTGCCTTCCTGCTCTGGAGCTGCCTCAGTTATAGGGCTGGTGCCCTTTGATGTCCGGGCCCTCGCACTTGGAGGTCGGAGGGTCCGGGATGAAGGTGTCCAGACACCCAGCAGGGGGTGGAGCCAGCGCCTGGGGGAGCGGGAGGCGATCGGCACCTGGCAGGGGGAAGAGCCCTTGACACTTCGTTCTCCCATTGACCTGCCAAGTGGTCCGCTCACCTCCTGGGTGGATGGTGGTGCCGGGATGTCGGGGCCGGCCAGGCCCGGGGTTAGGGTCGAGGGGAGGCCATGCGGCCGCGTGGTGCAGGGCCCAAGATGGCGGCTTGACCCGGCCGGGGAAGCCGGTGGGGCTGGACCCCGTGATGAGTAGGGGTCCGAGGGCAGAGGGTCCGTCGGGAGACGGGGTACAGGTGCTTGCCGCGGGGATAGGCCAGGTGGGCCGGAGTTCGGGCCCTGTCGAGCGGGGAGGGAGCAAGCCGTCTGTGAGGCCTGTCCAACACTGCTCTGATTGCAGCCCAGGTTAAGACTGTCCATCTGGACACAAGTGACCCAGGTGCGACACCTGTTCTGATTTCAGCCCAGGTAAAGAACGTCCATCTGGACACAAGTGATCCAAGTGCGACACCTGCTCTGATTGCAGCCCAGGTTAAGACCGTCCATCTGGACACAAGTGATCCAGGTGCGACACCTGCTCTGATTGCAGTCTAGGTTAAGAACCTCCATCTGGACACACGTGATCCAGGTGTGATACCTGCTCTGATTGCAGCCCAGGTTAAGACTGTCCATCTGGACACAAGTGACCCAGGTGCGACACCTGTTCTGATTGCAGCCGAGGTAAAGAACGTCCATCTGGACACAACTGATCCAGGTGCGACACCTGCTCTGATTGCAGCCCACGTAAAGACCGTCATTCTGGACGCAAGTGATCCAGTTGCGACACCTGCTCTGATTGCAGCCCTGGTTAAGACCGTCCATCTGGACACAAGCGAGCCAGGTGCGACAACTGTTCTGATTGCAGCCCAGGTTTAGAACCTCCATCTGGACACATGTGATCCAGATGCGACACCTGCTCTGGTTGCAGCCCAGGTAAAGAACATCGATCTGGACACAAGTGATCCAGGTGCAACACCTGCACTTATTGCAGCCCAGGTTAAAAACGTCCATCTGGACACAAGTGATCCAGGTGCGACACCTGCTCTGATTGCTGCCCAGGTTAAGAACCTCTATCTGGACACAAGTGATCCAGGTGCAACACCTGCTCTGATTGCAGCCCAGGTAAAGACCGTCCATCTTGACACAAGTGATCCAGGTGCGACACCTGCTCTGATTGCTGCCCAGGTTAAGAACCTCCATCTTGACACAAGTGATCCAGGTGCGACACCTGCTCTGGTTGCAGCCCAGGTTAAGAACGTCCATCTGGACACAAGTGATCCAGGTGCAACACCTGCACTGATTGCAGCCAGGTTAAAAACGTCCATCTGGACACAAGTGATCCAGGTGTGACACCTGCTCTGATTGCTGCCAGGATAAGAACCTCCATCTTGACACAAGTGATCCAGGTGCGACACCTGCTCTGGTTGCAGCCCAGGTTAAGAACGTCCATCTGGACACAAGCGATCCAGGTGCGACAACTGTTCTGATTGCAGCCCAGGTTAAGAACCTCCATCTGGACACAAGTGATCCAGGTGCAACACCTGATCTGATTGCAGCCCAGGTTAAGACCGTCCATCTGGACACAAGTGATCCTGGTGCGACATCTGCTCTGATTGCAGCCCAGGTTAATACCGTCCATCTGGACACAATTGATCCTGGTGCGATACCTGCACTGATTGCAGCCCAGGTTAAGACCGTCCATCTGGACACAAGTGATCCAGGTGCGACACCTGCTCTGATTGCAGCCCAGGTTAAGACCGTCCATCTGGACACAAGTGATACAGGTGTGACACCTGCTCTGATTGCAGCCCAGGTTTAGAACCTCCATCTGGACACGTGATCCAGATGCGACACCTGCTCTTGTTGCAGCCCAGGTAAAGAACATCGATCTGGACACAAGTGATCCAGGTGCAACACCTGCACTTATTGCAGCCCAGGTTAAAAACGTCCATCTGGACACAAGTGATCCAGGTGCGACACCTGCTCTGATTGCTGCCCAGGTTAAGAACCTCTATCTGGACACAAGTGATCCAGGTGCAACACCTGCTCTGATTGCAGCCCAGGTAAAGACCGTCCATCTTGACACAAGTGATCCAGGTGCGACACCTGCTCTGATTGCTGCCCAGGTTAAGAACCTCCATCTTGACACAAGTGATCCAGGTGCGACACCTGCTCTGGTTGCAGCCCAGGTTAAGAACGTCCATCTGGACACAAGTGATCCAGGTGCAACACCTGCACTGATTGCAGCCCAGGTTAAAAACGTCCATCTGGACACAAGTGATCCAGGTGTGACACCTGCTCTGATTGCTGCCCAGGATAAGAACCTCCATCTTGACACAAGTGATCCAGGTGCGACACCTGCTCTGGTTGCAGCCCAGGTTAAGAACGTCCATCTGGACACAAGTGATCCAGGTGCGACACCTGCTCTGATTGCAGCCCAGGTTAAGACCATCCATCTGGACACAAATGACCAGGTGCGACACCTGCTCTAATTGCAACCCAGGTTAAGACCGTTCATCTGGACACAAGTGATCCAGGTGCGACAACTGCTCTGATTGCAGCCCAGGTTAAGAACCTCCATCTGGACACAAGTGATCAAGGTGCAACACCTGATCTGATTGCAGCCCAGGTTAAGACCGTCCATCTGGACACAAGTGATCCTGGTGCGACACCTGCACTGATTGCAGCCCAGGTTAAGACCGTCCATCTGGACACAAGTGATCCAGGTGCGACACCTGCTCTGATTGCAGCCCAGGTTAAGACCGTCCATCTAGACACAAGTGATCCAGGTGCGACACCTGCTCTGATTGCAGCCCAGGTTAAGAACGTCCATCTGGACACAACTGATCCAGGTGCGACATCTGCTCTGATTGCAGCCCAGGTTAAGACCGTCCATCTGGACACAAGTGATCCTGGTGCGACATCTGCTCTGATTGCAGCCCAGGTTAAGACCGTCCATCTAGACACAAGTGATCCAGGTGCGACACCTGCTCTGATTGCAGCCCAGGTTAAGAACGTCCATCTGGACACAACTGATCCAGGTGCGACATCTGCTCTGATTGCAGCCCAGGTTAAGACCGTCCATCTGGACACAAGTGATCCTGGTGCGACATCTGCTCTGATTGCAGCCCAGGTTAATACCGTCCATCTGGACACAAGTGATCCTGGTGCGACACCTGCACTGATTGCAGCCCAGGTTAAGACCGTCCATCTGGACACAAGTGATCCAGGTGCGACACCTGCTCTGATTGCAGCCCAGGTTAAGACCGTCCATCTAGACACAAGTGATCCAGGTGCGACACCTGCTCTGATTGCAGCCCAGGTTAAGAACCTCCATCTGGACAAAAGTGATCCAGGTGCAACACCTGCTCTGATAGCAGCCCAGGTAAAGACCGTCTATCTTGACACAAGTGATCCAGGTGCAACACCTGCTCTGGTTGCAGCCCAGGTTAAGAACGTCCACCTGGACACATGTTATCCAGGTGCGACACCTGCTCTGATTGCAGCCCAGGTTAAGACCATCCATCTGGACACAAATGATCCAGGGGCAGTTGTCCGCACTCCTTGCAGCCCAGATTAATACCGTCCATCTGGACACAATTGATCCCAGTGCGACACCTGCTCTGATTGCAGCCGAGGTTAAGACAGTCCATCGGGACATAAGTGATCTAGGTGCGACACCTGCTCTGATTGCAGCCCAGGTAAAGACCGTCCATCTGGACACAAGTGATCCAGGTGCGACAACTGCACTGATTGCAGCCCAGGTTAAAACCGTCCATCTGGACACAAGTGATCCAGGTGCGACACCTGCTCTGATTGCAGCCTAGGTTAAGAACCTCCATCTGGACACACGTGATCCAGGTGCAACACCTGCTCTGATTGCAGTCCAGGTTAAGACCGTCCATCTGGACACAAGTGATCCTGGTGTGACATCTGCTCTGAAGGCAGCCCAGGTTAAGAACCTCCATCTGGACACACGTGATCCAGGTGCGACACCTGCTCTGATTGTACTCCAGGTTAATACCATCCATCTGGACACAAGTGATCCTGGTGCGACACCTGCACTGATTGCAGCCCAGGTTTAGACCGTCCATCTGGACACAAGTGATCCAGGTGCGACACCTGCTCTGATTGCAGCCTAGGTTAAGACCGTCCATCTAGACACAAGTGATCCAGGTGCGACACCTGCTCTGATTGCAGCCCAGGTTAAGAACCTCCATCTGGGCACAAGTGATCCAGGTGCAACACCTGCTCTGATTGCAGCCCAGGTAAAGACCGTCCATCTTGACACAAGTGATCCAGGTGCGACACCTGCTCTGGTTGCAGCCCAGGTTAAGAACGTCCATCTGGACACATGTTATCCAGGTGCGACACCTGCTCTGATTGCAGCCCAGGTTAAGACCATCCATCTGGACACAAATGATCCAGGGGCAGTTGTCCGCACTCCTTGCAGCCCAGATTAATACCGTCCATCTGGACACAATTGATCCCAGTGCGACACCTGCTCTGATTGCAGCCGAGGTTATGACAGTCCATCGGGACATAAGTGATCTAGGTGTGACACCTGCTCTGATTGCAGCCCAGGTAAAGACCGTCCATCTGGACACAAGTGATCCAGGTGCGACAACTGCACTGATTGCAGCCCAGGTTAAAACAGTCCATCTAGACACAAGTGATCCAGGTGCGACACCTGCTCTGATTGCAGCCTAGGTTAAGAACCTCCATCTGGACACACGTGATCCAGGTGCGACACCTGCTCTGATTGCAGTCCAGGTTAAGACCGTCCATCTGGACACAAGTGATCCTGGTGCAACATCTGCTCTGAATGCAGCCCAGGTTAAGAACCTCCATCTGGACACACGTGATCCAGGTGCGACACCTGCTCTGATTGCAGTCCAGGTTAAGACCATCCATCTGGACACAAGTGACCAAGGTGCGACACCTGCTCTGATTGCAACCCAGGTTAAGACCTTCGATCTGGGCACAAGTGATCCAGGTGCGACATATGCTGTGATTGCAGCCCAGGTTAAAACCGTCCATATGGACACAAGTGATCCTGGTGCGACAACTGCTCTAATTGCAGCCTAGGTTTAGATCCTCCATCTGGACACACGTGATCCAGGTGCGACACCTGCTCTGATTGCAGCCCAGGTTAAGACCGTTCATCTGGACACAAGTGATCCAGGTGCGACAACTGCTCTGATTGGAGCCCAGGTTAAGAACCTCCATCTGGACACAAGTGATCCAGGTGCAACACCTGATCTGATTGCAGCCCAGGTTAAGACCGTCCATCTGGACACAAGTGATCCTGGTGCGACATCTGCTCTGATTGCAGCCCAGGTTAATACCGTCCATCTGGACACAAGTGATCCAGGTGCGACACCTGCTCTGATTGCTGCCCAGGTTAAGAACCTCCATCTTGACACAAGTGATCCAGGTGCGACACCTGCTCTGGTTGCAGCCCAGGTTAAGAACGTCCATCTGGACACAAGTGATCCAGGTGCAACACCTGCACTGATTGCAGCCCAGGTTAAAAACGTCCATCTGGACACAAGTGATCCAGGTGTGACACCTGCATTGATTGCTGCCCAGGTTAAGAACGTCCATCTGGACACAAGTGATCCAGGTGCGACACCTGCTCTGATTGCAGCCCAGGTTAAGACCATCCATCTGGACACAAATGATCCAGGGGCGACACCTGCTTTGACTGCAGCCCAGGTTAAGAACGTCCATCTGGACACAAGTGATCCAGGTGTGACACCTGCTCTGATTGCTGCCCAGGTTAAGAACCTCCATCTTGACACAAGTGATCCAGGTGCAACACCTGCTCTGGTTGCAGCCCAGGTTAAGAACGTCCATCTGGACACAAGTGATCCAGGTGCGACACCTGCTCTGATTGCAGCCCAGGTTAAGACCATCCATCTGGACACAAATGATCCAGGGGCAGTTGTCTACAATCCTTGCAGCCCAGATTAATACTGTCCATCTGGACACAATTGATCCCAGTGCGACACCTGCTCTGATTGCAGCCCAGGTAAAGACAGTCCATCGGGACATAAGTGATCTAGGTGCGACACCTGCTCTGATTGCAGCCCAGGTTAAGACCGTCCATCTGGACACAAGTGATCCAGGTGCGACACCTGCTCTGATTGCAGTCTAGGTTAAGAACCTCCATCTGGACACACGTGATCCAGGTGTGATAGCTGCTCTGATTGCAGCCCAGGTTAAGACTGTCCATCTGGACACAAGTGACCCAGGTGCGACACCTGTTCTGATTGCAGCCCAGGTAAAGAACGTCCATCTGGACACAAGTGATCCAAGTGCGACACCTGCTCTGATTGCAGCCGAGGTTAAGACCGTCCATCTGGACACAAGTGATCCAGGTGCGACACCTGCTCTGATTGCAGTCTAGGTTAAGAACCTCCATCTGGACACACGTGATCCAGGTGTGATACCTGCTCTGATTGCAGCCCAGGTTAAGACTGTCCATCTGGACACAAGTGACCCAGGCGCGACACCTGTTCTGATTGCAGCCCAGGTAAAGAACGTCCATCTGGACACAACTGATCCAGGTGCGACACCTGCTCTGATTGCAGCCCACGTAAAGACCGTCCATCTGGACGCAAGTGATCCAGTTGCGACACCTGCTCTGATTGCAGCCCTGGTTAAGACCGTCCATCTGGACACAAGCGATCCAGGTGCGACAACTGCTCTGATTGCAGCCCAGGTTAAGAACCTCCATCTGGACACAAGTGATCCAGGTGCAACACCTGATCTGATTGCAGTCCAGGTTAAGACCGTCCATCTGGACACAAGTGATCCTGGTGCGACATCTGCTCTGAATGCAGCCCAGGTTAAGAACCTCCATCTGGACACACGTGATCCAGGTGCGACACCTGCTCTGATTGCAGTCCAGGTTAAGACCGTCCATCTGGACACAAGTGACCAAGGTGCGACACCTGCTCTGATTGCAACCCAGGTTAAGACATTCGATCTGGGCACAAGTGATCCAGGTGCGACATATGCTGTGATTGCAGCCCAGGTTAAGACCGTCCATCTGGACACAAGTGATCCTGGTGCAACAACTGCACTGATTGCAGCCCAGGTTAAAACCGTCCATATGGACACAAGTGATCCAGGTGCGACACCTGCTCTGATTGCAGCCTAGGTTTAGATCCTCCATCTGGACACACGTGATCCAGGTGCGACACCTGCTCTGATTGCAGCCCAGGTTAAGACCGTTCATCTGGACACAAGTGATCCAGGTGCGACAACTGCTCTGATTGGAGCCCAGGTTAAGAACCTCCATCTGGACACAAGTGATCCAGGTGCAACACCTGATCTGATTGCAGCCCAGGTTAAGACTGTCCATCTGGACACAAGTGATCCTGGTGCGACATCTGCTCTGATTGCAGCCCAGGTTAATACCGTCCATCTGGACACAAGTGATCCAGGTGCGACACCTGCTCTGATTGCAGCCCAGGTTAAGACCATCCATATGGACACAAATGATCCAGGGGCAGTTGTCTACAATCTTTGCAGCCCAGATTAATACTGTCCATCTGGACACAATTGATCCAGGTGCGACACCTGCTCTGATTGCAGCCCAGGTAAAGACAGTCCATCGGGACATAAGTGATCTAGGTGCGACACCTGCTCTGATTGCAGCCCACGTAAAGACCGTCCATCTGGACGCAAGTGATCCAGTTGCGACACCTGCTCTGATTGCAGCCCTGGTTAAGACCGTCCATCTGGACACAAGCGATCCAGGTGCGACAACTGCTCTGATTGCAGCCCAGGTTAAGAACCTCCATCTGGACACAAGTGATCCAGGTGCAACACCTGATCTGATTGCAGTCCAGGTTAAGACCGTCCATCTGGACACAAGTGATCCAGGTGCGACACCTGCTCTGATTGCAGTCTAGGTTAAGAACCTCCATCTGGACACAATTGATCCCAGTGTGACACCTGCTCTGATTGCAGCCCAGGTAAAGACAGGCTATCGGGACATAAGTGATCTAGGTGTGACACCTGCTCTGATTGCAGCCCAGGTTAAGACTGTCCATGTGGACACAAGTGACCCAGGTGCGACACCTGTTCTGATTGCAGCCCAGGTAAAGAACGTCCATCTGGACACAAGTGATCCAAGTGCGACACCTGCTCTGATTGCAGCCCAGGTTAAGACCGTCCATCTGGACACAAGTGATCCAGGTGCGACACCTGCTCTGATTGCAGTCTAGGTTAAGAACCTCCATCTGGACACACGTGATCCAGGTTTGATACCTGCTCTGATTGCAGCCCAGGTTAAGACTGTCCATCTGGACACAAGTGACCCAGGTGCGACACCTGTTCTGATTGCAGCCCAGGTAAAGAACGTCCATCTGGACACAACTGATCCAGGTGCGACACCTGCTCTGATTGCAGCCCACGTAAAGACCGTCCATCTGGACGCAAGTGATCCAGTTGCCACACCTGCTCTGATTGCAGCCCTGGTTAAGACTGTCCATCTGGACACAAGTGATCCAGGTGCGACAACTGCTCTGATTGCAGCCCAGGTTAAGAACCTCCATCTGGACACAAGTGATCTAGGTGCAACACCTGCTCTGATTGCAGCCCAGGTTAAGATCGTCCATCTGGACACAAGTGATCCTGGTGCGATATCTGCTCTGATTGCAGCCCAGGTTAATACCGTTGTTGGACAGGCCTCACAGACGGCTTGCTCCCTCCCCGCACGACAGGGCCCGAACTCCGGCCCACCTGGCATATCCCCGCGACAAGCACCCGTACTCCGTCCCCCGACGGACCCTCTGCCCTCGGACCCCTACTCATCACGGGGTCCAGCCCCACCGGCTTCCCCGGCCGGGTCAAGCCGCCCTCTTGGGCCCTGCACCACGCGGCCGCATGGCCTCACCTCGACCCTAACCCCGGGCCTGGCCGGCCCCGACATCCCGGCACCACCATCCACCCAGGAGGTGAGCGGACCACTTGGCAGGTCAATGGGGGAACAAAGTGTCAAGGGCTCTCCCCCGCCAGGTGCCGATCGCCCCCAGCTCCCCCAGGCACTGGCTCCACCCCCTGCTGGGTGTCTGGACACCTTCATCCCGGACCCTCCGACCTCCAAGTGCGAGGGTCCGGACATCAAAGGGCCCCAGCCCTATAACTGAGGCAGCTCCGGAGCAGGAAGGCAGTTGTATCCTGGAGTCGAGAGACACCGAGTGAACTCAACCTTGACGGTCTACTGGCGCTGCCGTAGCCGCTCTTGTGAACCATCGTCCTGCCTGCTGGCGCTGCCGCGGACCGTACATCTTCCGGGGACCTGCTGGCGCTGCCGCGGCCCGTTGTATCGACCACCCGCACCGGGACCTGCTGGCGCTGCCGCGGTCCGTACCACCTAACCACCAAGCTCGAGGATTGTGAGCTCATCATCATCTCATCCGAACTACCTGATTGGTAACTAGACTGTCCCGCTACCCCCTTCCCTACCTTGCGAGACTCTAATCGAGGGGACCCCTGAGTCCAGACCTCCTTGTACCATTCAACCGTATCTTAAATAAGGATAAGTGCTTATAAAGAACACTGAACCTTATCCGTGTGTGATATCTGTCTGTGGGGGGGGAAGTTACTTGTCTGTACGATCGCTGGAGACGGCTCTCCCCGGAGACCTCTCCCCCTGACATCGGCCGGCCCTCCCGGTCCGTCTACCTTTTCTAACATTGGTGGCCAGCGGCGCGATCCGAATCAACGCGTAATCGTACAGAGAGTAGCTCACCCCACGACATAAGCACGATGTCGACCAAAGATAGCAGCTCCAACGAGAAATTCCAAATGGAGAAATTAGAAGAATACAACCACCGCGAACTGAGACAATTTTGCATAGAACTTGGCATTGCTACCACCGGCCTGAGTACCAAGGATGATCTAAAGCGCGCTCTTGAGTCATGGACAGAAACTGGGGTCACAGGACCCTCCGACCAAAGCAGCGTCACACCAGACCAAAACAGCATCACACCAGAGGGGAACGCCACGGCTCCCGAGGAGCGGGGAACGGGCCTCTCGCAAGAGGAGATCCGAGAAAGAGACAGAGTCAGATTACACGAGTTGGAGATGGCACGACTCAAGATGGATGGGGAACTCAAGTTAGCTGAACAGAAACTCAACCTCGAGCATATGCGGCTTCGAGAGGAACGAGAAGAAAAGCAGAGACAGAGAGAGCTGGAAGAGAAAAAAATAACGCTCGAGCACGAGCGCCGACTAGCGGAAATAGAACTGCGCAAACAGAATAAGGAACTGGGGGTGCCTGAGCGACCACACACCCCGGGGCCAAGTGAGAAAAAAGTTCACATCCCCAAGGATGTTGTCCGCGAATATGTCCGAGAAGACGACATACAACAGTGGTTTAAAGCCTATGAGATCGCAATGACCTCCCACCGGATCGACCGGAGTGATTGGGGAGCCGGACTTTGGGGGAGATATATCAACGAGGGTCGCGATGCCCTGCTGCAGCTTCCCGATCACCAAATGTCGTCCTACGACCACATGAAGGCTGCCCTCCTCACCCGCTACGGCCTCACGCCCGAGATGTACCGCCAGAGGTTCAGAGATTGCACCCGGATCCCAGGTACAACTTGGGTAGAATACGTGAACTATTTCAGCCGGGCCTTCGAGGGTTGGATCAAGGGAAGTCAGGTCACCACCTACGAACAACTCTTCAACCTTATGGTATGGGAGCACCTGTCAAACAACTGTTTCGTCGAGCTCAGGCAGCACCTACTCGACAGTAAGCTGACTGACCCCCGGCAGCTCGCCGCCGAAGCTGACCGGTGGGAAAGCACCCGAGTTGGCCGGAGAGGGCCACACGACCAGAACAGAAGCAACCAAGGCCAGCACCATCCTCGGGGAGGAGGAGGGGGCCAGGGGCGAGGGAGAGACGCCTTACCAGCAACACCCGTGGCCAGCACCCCGCCTCCGGCCGGCCGGGGCAACCCCCCGTTGCGGCCTGGGTACCGAGCCAACGTCACGTGCCACCGGTGCCAGCGACTAGGCCACTACGCCAATGACCCGAACTGCCCGCTAAACCAAACACCCAAGCCCCGCCAGGTAGCTGCCGCTGCCCTAGGGGAAGAGCAATCATCGGAGGGACCCGAAGAGTACGAGCCGGCCCAGCAAGGGTGGGAACCGGCCGCCATGGTCCTGGCGTGCTTAGGGGGAAGAGACATGGTTCCGCGGGCTCCCCTACCCGCCAACACCAGAAAATACGGTCAGTGGGTGACCATTAATGGACAGAGAGCCGAGGCCTTGCGTGACACCGGCGCCAGCGTGACGGCCGTCCGCTGTCATCTGGTGAAGCCCGAGCAGATCCTGCCGAACATTCTCTGCCCCGTCCGCTCGGCAGATAACTCTGAGAGTATGTGTAAGATGGCCTGCGTCCCGTTTGAATGGGGAGGGGTCTCCGGCCTACTGAAGGTGACGGTCCGGGACGATGCCCCCGTGGACTGCCTCCTGGGGAATGACCTCGAGAGTTCCCCGTGGGCCACCGTCGAGAAAAGAGAGCACCTGGGGATGCTGGGCCTCCCGGACTGGGCCTGCATAACCACCCGATCCATGGCCGCCCGTGCCGCCCCCCGATCAGAAGAAACCGAATGGCCAGCACCTCCGCCCCCGGTTGCCCCCGTAGAGGACAACGGCGAGTCCGACCTCCCGGACCCGACTACCGAAGAAGACGCGCAACACCAGGACCTTCCGGATCTGGCTCAGTGGCGTCAAGAAGGGGGGCCCACCCAAGAACAGTTCCGCCAGGAACAAAAGACCTGTCCCTCCCTCGAGGGACTCCGCCAACAAGCCAGTACCCAAAACGCCGGGGACACCACCGGAACCCACTGGGTCTACTGGGATAACGACCTGCTCTACAGCGAGCAAAGAATCGCCGAGCTGGGGGCCGGTCGAGTTCTGGTGGTACCGCTCCGCTTCCGAGACTTTCTGCTCAACCTGGCCCACGATGTCCCCCTGGCTGGACACCTGGGCCAGGACAAAACGTACAGTCGCCTGGTGACCCACTTTTTCTGGCCGAAAATGAGGAATGACGTCCTGAACCACTGCCGATCTTGCCCCACATGCCAAGCCAGCGGGAAGAGTGGTCGGAAGCTGAAGGCCCCTCTGCAACCCTTCCCTGTGGTCACCACCCCGTTCGAGAGGGTGGGGATAGACATTGTGGGGCCTCTGGACCCCCGCACGGCACAAGGACACAGGTTCATCTTGGTACTAGTGGACCATGCCACCCGCTACCCCGAGGCGGTGCCCCTACGGACAGTGACAGCTCCGGTGGTTGGCCGGGCCCTGATGGGGATCTTCTCCCGGGTAGGCTTCCCCCGAGAAGTCGTCAGCGACCGAGGTACGAATTTCATATCTAAATACATGAAGTCCCTCTGGCAACAATGCGGGGTCACCTACAGATTCACGACCCCCTATCACCCCCAAGGGAACGGACTAGTGGAGCGTTTTAACCGCACTCTCAAGGGGATGATTGGGGGATTGGAAGAGCCTCTCCGTCGCCAGTGGGATGTACTGCTCCCGTGCCTCCTTTTCGCCTACCGGGAAGTTCCCCAGAAGTCCCTCGGTTTTAGCCCCTTCGAACTCCTGTACGGGCACCCTGTGCGAGGGCCCCTCAGCCTAGTCAAGGAAGGTTGGGAGATGGCCCCCTTAACGACCCCTCCAGACGTCTTCAAATACATCCTGGCCTTACGAAACCAGACCCGGCGCTTCAGGGAGATGGCCAAGGCGAACCTCGAGGCCAGCCAGGAGGACATGAAGAGGTGGTATGATCACAATGCCTCCTCCGTTGAATTCGAGCCTGGGCAGCAAGTATGGGTGATGTCCCCCACCGAACCATGTGCCCTGCAAGATAAGTGGACGGGGCCCTTCAAAGTGGTCGAGCGTAAAAGCCCCGTCACTTACCTCATCGACATGGGGTCCCCCCGGAACCCCCTTCGGGTCCTCCACACCAACCGGCTCAAACCACACTTTGTGCGCTCCGAACTAAGCCTCTTGATGGCTACAGACAGTGGTACAGAAGAAGACTCCGAGCCCCTCCCGGATCTCCTGAAGACTCAGGAGAAGGACGGCTCCGTGGACGGGGTCCGGCTCTCTGACGCCCTCACTTCGGAGCAACGCCAGGACTGCCGGGACCTCCTGCTGCAGTTCGCTGCCCTGTTCTCCCTCACCCCCGGGGTCACCCCTTGGTGTTTGCACGACGTAGACACCGGGGACAGTCCCCCTGTCCGGCACCGGGCCTACCGCGTACCAGATCGGGTACGGGCCTGCATACAGGAGGAAGTGGCCAAGATGCTCACGATCGGGGTCATCGAGCCCTCGGACAGTCCCTGGGCCAGTCCGGTTGTATTAGTTCCCAAGGCCGCTGCCCCCGGCACCGCACCTGAACTGAGATTCTGCGTCGACTACCGGGGCTTGAACGCTGTCACCCGGACCGACGCTCATCCCATCCCCCGAGCAGACGAGCTGATCGACCGGCTGGGGGCCGCCCGCTACCTTAGTATCTTCGACCTAACGGCGGGCTACTGGCAGATCGGCCTCACACCCAGGGCTCAGGAACGGTCAGCCTTCTCCACCCCCGATGGCCACTATCAATTTAAGGTCATGCCCTTTGGCATGAAGAATGCCCCCGCCACGTTCCAACGCCTTGTGAACCAGGTCTTGGCGGGGCTCGAAGAATTCAGCGCTGCCTACCTGGACGATATCGCTGTATACAGCCGCCACTGGTCCGACCACCTCCGTCACCTCCAAGAGGTCCTACAAGCCCTCCAGCGGGCCGGCCTCACCATTAAGGCCGGCAAGTGCCAAATTGGCCAAGGGTCTGTGACCTACCTTGGGCACCAAGTGGGAAGCGGGCTGGTGGCCCCACTACAACTTAAGATTGCGGCCATCCAGTCCTGGCAGCCCCCCGTCACCCAGACCGAGGTCCGAGCCTTCTTGGGGCTCACCGGCTACTACCGGCGGTTCGTGAAGGACTACGGCAGCATCGTGGGGCCCCTCACAGGTCTCACATCCAAGAACCAACCGAAGCGGGTCAACTGGACTCCTGATTGTCAAGCGGCCTTCGAGGAGCTGAAGGCCGCCCTGTGCACCGCCCCGGTGCTCCAGGCCCCCGATTACAGTCGGGAATTTGTGGTGCAGACCGACGCCTCCGACCATGGCATCGGAGCCGTCCTCTCTCAGTTGAACCCCGAAGGTCATGACCAGCCGGTGGCCTTCATCAGTCGACGTCTCCTGGCCCGAGAACAGCGTTGGAGCACCATCGAGAGGGAGGCATTTGCAGTAGTGTGGGCCCTCAAAAAGCTCCGACCCTATCTCTTCGGTACCCACTTCCGGGTACAAACCGACCATCGACCCCTGCAATGGCTGATGCAGATGCGGGGGGAGAACCCAAAACTCTTGCGCTGGTCCATTTCCCTGCAGGGAATGGACTTCACCGTGGAGCACCGACCAGGCCAAGACCACGCCAACGCGGATGGCCTGTCCCGCTTTTTCCGCCTCGACGAAGAGAGTCCCCAAGGAGATGGGTGACTCTCCCCGCCTTCAGCTGGGGGGGACGCATGTTGGACAGGACTCACAGATGGCTTGCTCCCTCCCCGCACGACAGGGCCCGAACTCCGGCCCACCTGGCATATCCCCGCGACAAGCACCCGTACTCCGTCCCCCGACGGACCCTCTGCCCTCGGACCCCTACTCATCACGGGGTCCAGCCCCACCGGCTTCCCCGGCCGGGTCAAGCCGCCCTCTTGGGCCCTGCACCACGCGGCCGCATGGCCTCACCTCGACCCTAACCCCGGGCCTGGCCGGCCCCGACATCCCGGCACCACCATCCACCCAGGAGGTGAGCGGACCACTTGGCAGGTCAATGGGGGAACGAAGTGTCAAGGGCTCTCCCCCGCCAGGTGCCGATCGCCCCCAGCTCCCCCAGGCACTGGCTCCACCCCCTGCTGGGTGTCTGGACACCTTCATCCCGGACCCTCCGACCTCCAAGTGCGAGGGTCCGGACATCAAAGGGCCCCAGCCCTATAACTGAGGCAGCTCCGGAGCAGGAAGGCAGTTGTATCCTGGAGTCGAGAGACACCGAGTGAACTCAACCTTGACGGTCTACTGGCGCTGCCGTAGCCGCTCTTGTGAACCATCGTCCTGCCTGCTGGCGCTGCCGCGGACCGTACATCTTCCGGGGACCTGCTGGCGCTGCCGCGGCCCGTTGTATCGACCACCCGCACCGGGACCTGCTGGCGCTGCCGCGGTCCGTACCACCTAACCACCAAGCTCGAGGATTGTGAGCTCATCATCATCTCATCCGAACTACCTGATTGGTAACTAGACTGTCCCGCTACCCCCTTCCCTACCTTGCGAGACTCTAATCGAGGGGACCCCTGAGTCCAGACCTCCTTGTACCATTCAACCGTATCTTAAATAAGTGCTTATAAAGAACACTGAACCTTATCCGTGTGTGATATCTGTCTGTGGGGGGGGAAGTTACTTGTCTGTACGATCGCTGGAGACGGCTCTCCCCGGAGACCTCTCCCCCTGACACCGGCCGGCCCTCCCGGTCCGTCTACCTTTTCTAACAACCGTCCATCTGGACACAATTGATCCTGGTGCGACACCTGCACTGATTGCAGCCCAGGTTAAGACCGTCCATCTGGACACAAGTGATCCAGGTGCGACACCTGCTCTGATTGCAGCCCAGGTTAAGACCGTCCATCTGGACACAAGTGATCCAGGTGTGACACCTGCTCTGATTGCAGCTCAGGTTTAGAACCTCCATCTGGACACATGTGATCCAGATGCGACACCTGCGCTGGTTGGAGCCCAGGTAAAGAACATCGATCTGGACACAAGTGATCCAGGTGCGACACCTGCTCTGATTGCTGCCCAGGTTAAGAACCTCTATCTGGACACAAGTGATCCAGGTGCAACACCTGCTCTGATTGCAGCCCAGGTAAAGCCCGTCCATCTTGACACAAGTGATCCAGGTGCGACACCTGCTCTGATTGCTGCCCAGGTTAAGAACCTCCATCTTGACACAAGTGATCCAGGTGCGACACCTGCTCTGGTTGCAGCCCAGGTTAAGAACGTCCATCTGGACACAAGTGATCCAGGTGCAACACTTGCACTGATTGCAGCCCAGGTTAAAAACGTCCATCTGGACACAAGTGATCCAGGTGTGACACCTGCTCTGATTGCTGCCAAGGTTAAGAACCTCCATCTTGACACAAGTGATCCAGGTGCGACACCTGCTCTGGTTGCAGCCCAGGTTAAGAACGTCCATCTGGACACAAGTGATCCAGGTGCGACACCTGCTCTGATTGCAGCCCAGGTTAAGACCATCCATCTGGACACAAATGACCAGGTGCGACACCTGCTCTGATTGCAACCCAGGTTAAGAACGTCCATCTGGACACAAGTGATCCAGGTGCAACACCTGCTCTGATTGCAGCCTAGGTTAAGACCGTTCATCTGGACACAAGTGATCCAGGTGCGACAACTGCTCTGATTGCAGCCCAGGTTAAGAACCTCCATCTGGACACAAGTGATCCAGGTGCAACACCTGATCTGATTGCAGCCCTGGTTAAGACCGTCCATCTGGACACAATTGATCCCAGTGCGACACCTGCTCTGATTGCAGCCCAGGTAAAGACAGTCCATCGGGACATAAGTGATCTAGGTGCGACACCTGCTCTGATTGCAGCCCACGTAAAGACCGTCCATCTGGACGCAAGTGATCCAGTTGCGACACCTGCTCTGATTGCAGCCCTGGTTAAGACCGTCCATCTGGACACAAGCGATCCAGGTGCGACAACTGCTCTGATTGCAGCCCAGGTTAAGAACCTCCATCTGGACACAAGTGATCCAGGTGCAACACCTGATCTGATTGCAGTCCAGGTTAAGACCGTCCATCTGGACACAAGTGATCCAGGTGCGACACCTGCTCTGATTGCAGTCTAGGTTAAGAACCTCCATCTGGACACAATTGATCCCAGTGCGACACCTGCTCTGATTGCAGCCCAGGTAAAGACAGGCTATCGGGACATAAGTGATCTAGGTGTGACACCTGCTCTGATTGCAGCCCAGGTTAAGACTGTCCATCTGGACACAAGTGACCCAGGTGCGACACCTGTTCTGATTGCAGCCCAGGTAAAGAACGTCCATCTGGACACAAGTGATCCAAGTGCGACACCTGCTCTGATTGCAGCCCAGGTTAAGACCGTCCATCTGGACACAAGTGATCCAGGTGCGACACCTGCTCTGATTGCAGTCTAGGTTAAGAACCTCCATCTGGACACACGTGATCCAGGTTTGATACCTGCTCTGATTGCAGCCCAGGTTAAGACTGTCCATCTGGACACAAGTGACCCAGGTGCGACACCTGTTCTGATTGCAGCCCAGGTAAAGAACGTCCATCTGGACACAACTGATCCAGGTGCGACACCTGCTCTGATTGCAGCCCACGTAAAGACCGTCCATCTGGACGCAAGTGATCCAGTTGCCACACCTGCTCTGATTGCAGCCCTGGTTAAGACTGTCCATCTGGACACAAGTGATCCAGGTGCGACAACTGCTCTGATTGCAGCCCAGGTTAAGAACCTCCATCTGGACACAAGTGATCTAGGTGCGACACCTGCTCTGATTGCAGCCCAGGTTAAGACCATCCATCTGGACACAAATGACCAGGTGCGACACCTGCTCTGATTGCAACCCAGGTTAAGAACGTCCATCTGGACACAAGTGATCCAGGTGCAACACCTGCTCTGATTGCAGCCTAGGTTAAGACCGTTCATCTGGACACAAGTGATCCAGGTGCGACAACTGCTCTGATTGCAGCCCAGGTTAAGAACCTCCATCTGGACACAAGTGATCCAGGTGCAACACCTGATCTGATTGCAGCCCTGGTTAAGACCGTCCATCTGGACACAAGTGATCCTGGTGCGAAATCTGCTCTGATTGCAGCCCAGGTTAATACCGTCCATCTGGACACAAGTGATCCTGGTGCGACACCTGCACTGATTGCAGCCCAGTTTAAGACCGTCCATCTGGACACAAGTGATCCAGGTGCGACACCTGCTCTGATTGCAGCCCAGGTTAAGACCGTCCATCTGGACACAAGTGATCCTGGTGCGACACCTGCACTGATTGCAGCCCAGGTTAAGACCGTCCATCTGGACACAAGTGATCCAGGTGCGACACCTGCTCTGATTGCCGCCCAGGTTAAGACCGTCCATCTAGACACAAGTGATCCAGGTGCGACACCTGCTCTGATTGCAGCCCAGGTTAAGAACCTCCATCTGGACACAAGTGATCCAGGTGCAACACCTGCTCTGATTGCAGCCCAGGTAAAGACCGTCTATCTTGACACAAGTGATCCAGGTGCAACACCTGCTCTGGTTGCAGCCCAGGTTAAGAACGTCCATCTGGACACATGTTATCCAGGTGCGACACTTGCTCTGATTGCAGCCCAGGTTAAGACCATCCATCTGGACACAAATGATCCAGGGGCAGTTGTCCGCACTCCTTGCAGCCCAGATTAATACCGTCCATCTGGACACAATTGATCCCAGTGCGACACATGCTCTGATTGCAGCCGAGGTTAAGACAGTCCATCGGGACATAAGTGATCTAGGTGTGACACCTGCTCTGATTGCAGCCCAGGTAAAGACCGTCCATCTGGACACAAGTGATCCAGGTGCGACAACTGCACTGATTGCAGCCCAGGTTAAAACCGTCCATCTGGACACAAGTGATCCAGGTGTGACACCTGCTCTGATTGCAGCCTAGGTTAAGAACCTCCATCTGGACACACGTGATCCAGGTGCAACACCTGCTCTGATTGCAGTCCAGGTTAAGACCGTCCATCTGGACACAAGTGATCCAGGTGCGACACCTGCTCTGATTGCACTCCAGGTTAAGACCGTCCATCTGGACACAAGTGACCAAGGTGCGACACCTGCTCTGATTGCAACCCAGGTTAAGACCTTCGATCTGGGCACACGTGATCCAGGTGCGACATATGCTGTGATTGCAGCCCAGGTTAAGACCGTCCATCTGGACACAAGTGATCCTGGTGCGACAACTGCACTGATTGCAGCCCAGGTTAAGACCTTCCATCTGGGCACAAGTGATCCAGGTGCGACATCTGCTGTGATCGCAGCCCAGGTTAAGACCGTCCATCTGGACACAAGTGATCCTGGTGCGACACCTGCACTAATTGCAGCCCAGGTTAAGACTGTCCATCTGGACACAAGTGATCCAGGTGCGACACCTGCTCTGATTGCAGCCTAGGTTAAGATCCTCCATCTGGACACAAGTGATCCAGGTGCGACACCTGCTCTGATTGCAGCCCAGGTTAAGACCATCCATCTGGACACAAATGACCAGGTACGACACCTGCTCTGATTGCAACCCAGGTTAAGAACGTCCATCTGGACACAAGTGATCCAGGTGCGACACCTGCTCTGATTGCAGCCCAGGTTAAGACCGTTCATCTGGACACAAGTGATCCAGGTGCGACAACTGCTCTGATTGCAGCCCGGGTTAAGAACCTCCATCTGGACACAAGTGATCCAGGTGCAACACCTGATCTGATTGCAGCCCAGGTTAAGACCGTCCATCTGGACACAAGTGATCCTGGTGTGACATCTGCTCTGATTGCAGCCCAGGTTAATACCGTCCATCTGGACACAAGTGATCCTGGTGCGACACCTGCTCTGATTGCAGCCCAGGTTAAGACCGTCCATCTAGACACAAGTGATCCAGGTGCGACACCTGCTCTGATTACAGCCCAGGTTAAGACCGTCCATCTGGACACAAGTGATCCAGGTGCGACACCTGCTCTGATTGCAGCCCAGGTTAAGACCGTCCCTCTAGACACAAGTGATCCAGGTGCGACACCTGCTCTGATTGCAGCCCAGGTTAAGAACGTCCATCTGGACACAACTGATCCAGGTGCGACATCTGCTCTGATTGCAGCCCAGGTTAAGACCGTCCATCTGGACACAAGTGATCCTGGTGCGACATCTGCTCTGATTGCAGCCCAGTTTAATACCAGTCATCTAGACACAAGTGATCCTGGTGCGACACCTGCACTGATTGCAGCCCAGGTTAAGACCGTCCATCTGGACACAAGTGATCCAGGTGCGACACCTGCTCTGATTGCAGCCTAGGTTAAGACCGTCCATCTGGACACAAGTGATCCTGGTGCGACACCTGCACTGATTGCAGCCCAGTTTAAGACCGTCCATCTGGACACAAGTGATCCAGGTGCGACACCTGCTCTGATTGCAGCCCAGGTTAAGACCGTCCATCTAGACACAAGTGATCCAGGTGCGACACCTGCTCTGATTGCAGCCCAGGTTAAGAACGTCCATCTGGACACAACTGATCCAGGTGCGACATCTGCTCTGATTGCAGCCCAGGTTAAGACCGTCCATCTGGACACAAGTGATCCTGGTGCGACATCTGCTCTGATTGCAGCCCAGGTTAATACCGTCCATCTGGACACAAGTGATCCTGGTGCGACACCTGCACTGATTGCAGCCCAGGTTAAGACCGTCCATCTGGACACAAGTGATCCAGGTGCGACACCTGCTCTGATTGCCGCCCAGGTTAAGACCGTCCATCTAGACACAAGTGATCCAGGTGCGACACCTGCTCTGATTGCAGCCCAGGTTAAGAACCTCCATCTGGACACAAGTGATCCAGGTGCAACACCTGCTCTGATTGCAGCCCAGGTAAAGACCGTCTCTCTTGACACAAGTGATCCAGGTGCAACACCTGCTCTGGTTGCAGCCCAGGTTAAGAACGTCCATCTGGACACATGTTATCCAGGTGCGAAACTTGCTCTGATTGCAGCCCAGGTTAAGACCATCCATCTGTACACAAATGATCCAGGGGCAGTTGTCCGCACTCCTTGCAGCCCAGATTAATACCGTCCATCTGGACACAATTGATCCCAGTGCGACACATGCTCTGATTGCAGCCGAGGTTAAGACAGTCCATCGGGACATAAGTGATCTAGGTGTGACACCTGCTCTGATTGCAGCCCAGGTAAAGACCGTCCATCTGGACACAAGTGATCCAGGTGCGACAACTGCACTGATTGCAGCCCAGGTTAAAACCGTCCATCTGGACACAAGTGATCCAGGTGTGACACCTGCTCTGATTGCAGCCTAGGTTAAGAACCTCCATCTGGACACACGTGATCCAGGTGCAACACCTGCTCTGATTGCAGTCCAGGTTAAGACCGTCCATCTGGACACAAGTGATCCAGGTGCGACACCTGCTCTGATTGCACTCCAGGTTAAGACCGTCCATCTGGACACAAGTGACCAAGTTGCGACACCTGCTCTGATTGCAACCCAGGTTAAGACCTTCGATCTGGGCACACGTGATCCAGGTGCGACATATGCTGTGATTGCAGCCCAGGTTAAGACCGTCCATCTGGACACAAGTGATCCTGGTGCGACAACTGCACTGATTGCAGCCCAGGTTAAGACCTTCCATCTGGGCACAAGTGATCCAGGTGCGACATCTGCTGTGATCGCAGCCCAGGTTAAGACCGTCCATCTGGACACAAGTGATCCTGGTGCGACACCTGCACTAATTGCAGCCCAGGTTAAGACTGTCCATCTGGACACAAGTGATCCAGGTGTGTTGGACAGGCCACACGAAGGGCTTGGTCCCTCCCCGCACGACAGGGCCCGAGCTCCGGCCCACCAGGCATAACCCACGAAAAGCACCTGTACCCCGTCTCCCGGCGGATCTTCTGCCCTCGGACCTCTACTCATCACGGGGCCCAGCCCCACCGGCTCCCCCGGCCGGTTCAAGCCGCCATCTTGGGCCCTGCACCACGAGGCCGCGTGGCCTCGGCCCGACCCTAACCCCGGGCCTGGCCGGCCCCGACATCCCGGCACCACCCTCCACCCAGGAGGTGAGCGGACCACTTGGCAGGTCAATGGGAGAACGAAGTGTCAAGAGCTCTTCCCCCCGCCAGGTGCCGATCGCCTCCAGCTCCCCCCAGGCGCTGGCTCCACCCCCTGCTGGGTGTCTGGACACCTTCATCCCGGGCCCTCCGACCTCCAAGTGCGAGGGTCCGGACATCAAAGGGCGCCTGCCCTATAACTGGGGCAACTCCGGAGCAGGAAGGCAGTTGTATCCTGGAGTCGAGAGACACCGAGAGAACTCAGCCTTGACGGACTACTGGCGCTGCCGTAGCCCGCTCTTGTGAACCATCGTCCTGCCTGCTGGCGCTGCCGGGGCCTTCTGCAACCTCCATCCTCGTCGGGACCTGCTGGCGCTGCCGCGGCCTGTTGTAACGACCATCCTCGTCGGGACCTGCTGGCGCTGCCGCGGCCCGCTGTAACGACCATCCTCACCGGGACCTGCTGGCGCTGCCGCGGACCGTACATCGACCATCTTTCCGGGACCTGCTGGCGCTGCCGCGGACCGTGTACCGACCATCTCAACCGGGACCTGCTGGCGCTGCCGCGGCCCGTACCAACTAAGCCACCAAGCTCGAGGATTGTGAGCTAGTCATCATCTCATCCGAACTACCTGACTGGTAGACAGACTGTCCCGCTACCCCTTACCCTGCTTTGAGAGACTTGAATCGAGGGGACCCCTGAGTCCAGACCTCCTTGTACCATTCAACCGTACCTTAAGAAGTGCTTATAAAGAACACTGAACCTTATCCGTGTGTGGTATCTGTCTGTGGGGGGGAAGTTACTTGTCTGTACGATCGCTGGAGACGGCTCTCCCCGGAGACCTCTCCTCCTGTCCCCGGCCGACCCTCCCGGTCCATCTACCCTTTCTAACATTGGTGGCCAGCGGCGCGATCCGAATCAACGCATAATCGTACAGAGAGTAGCTCACCCCACGACAAAAACACGATGTCAGCCAAAGATAGCAGCTCCACCGAGAATTTCCAAATGGATAAATTAGAAGAATACAACCACCGCGAACTGAGACAATTCTGCATAGAACTTGGCATTGCTACCACCGGCCTGAGTACCAAGGATGATCTAAAGCACGCCCTAGAGTCGTGGACAGAAACTGGGGTCGCCGGACCCTCCGACCAAAGCAGCATCACACCAGAGGGGAACGCCACGGCTCCCGAGGAGCGGGGAACGGGCCTCTCGCAGGAGGAGATCCGAGAAAGAGAAAGAACCAGATTGCACGAGTTGGAAATGGCACGACTCAAGATGGATGGGGAACTCAAGTTAGCTGAACAGAAACTCAACCTCGAGCATATGCGGCTCCGAGATGAACGAGAAGAGAAGCAGAGACAGAGAGAGCTGGAGGAGAAAAAAATAACGCTCGAGCACGAGCGCCAACTAGCGGAGATAGAGCTTCGGAAACAAAATAAAGAACTGGGGGTGCCTGAGCGACCACACACCCCGGGGCCAATCGAGAAAAAAGTCCACATCCCCAAGGATGTTGTCCGCGAGTATGTCCGAGAAGACGACATACAACAGTGGTTTAAAGCCTACGAGATCGCCATGACCTCCCACCGGATCGACCGGAGTGATTGGGGAGCCGGACTTTGGGGGAGGTTTATCAACGAGGGTCGCGATGCCCTACTGCAGCTCCCAGATCACCAAATGTCGTCCTACGACCACATGAAGGCTGCCCTCCTCAACCGCTACGGCCTCACACCCGAGATGTACCGCCAGAGGTTCAGAGATTGCACCCGGATCCCAGGTACAACTTGGGTAGAATACGTGAACTATTTCAGCCGTGCCTTCGAGGGTTGGATAAAGGGGAGCCATGTCACCACTTACGAACAACTCTTTAACCTTATGGTATGGGAGCACCTGTCGAACAACTGTTTCGTCGAGCTCAGGCAGCACCTCCTCGACAGTAAGCTGACTGACCCCCGGCAGCTCGCCGCCGAAGCTGACCAATGGGAAAGCACCCGAGTGGGCCGGAGGGGGCCACACGAACAGAACAGAAGCAACCCAGGCCAGCACCGTCCTCGGGGAGGAGGAGGGGGCCAGGGGCGAGGGAGAGACGCCTTGCCAACAACACCCGTGACCAGCACCCCGCCTCCGGCCGGCCGGGGCAACCCCCCGTGGCGTCCTGGGGCCCGAGCCAACATCACGTGCCACCGATGCCAGCGAGTCGGCCACTACGCCAATGACCCGAGCTGCCCGCAGAACCAAGCACCCAAGCCCCGCCAGGTAGCTGCCACCGCCCTGGGGGAAGAGCGATCATCGGAGGAACCAGAAGAGTATGAGCCGGCCCAGCAAGAGTGGGAGCCGGCCGCCATGGTCCTGGCGTGCTTAGGGGGAAGAGACATGGTCCCGCGGGCTCCCCTACCCGCTAACACCAGGAAATACGGTCAGTGGGTGACCATTAATGGACAGCGAGCCGAGGCCTTGCGTGACACAGGCGCCAGTGTGACGGCCGTCCGCTGTCACCTGGTGAAGCCCGAGCAGATCCTGCCGAACATTCTCTGCCCCGTCCGCTCGGCAGACAACTCTGAAAGTATGTGTCAAATGGCCTGCGTCCCATTCGAATGGGGAGGGGTCTCCGGCCTGTTGAAGGTGACGGTCCGGGACGATGCCCCCGTGGACTGCCTCCTGGGGAATGACCTCGAGAGTTCCCCGTGGGCCACAGTTGAGAGAAGGGAGCACCTGGGGATGCTGGGCCTCCCGGACTGGGCCTGCATAACCACCCGGTCCATGGCCGCCCGGTCCGTCCCTCGATCAGAAGAACCGGAATGGCCGGCACCTCCACCCCCGGTCGCCCCAGTAGAAGACAACGACAAGGCCAGCCTCCCAGACCCGACGACCGAAGGGGACGCGCAATCCCAGGACCTTCCTGACCTGGCCCAGTGGCGTCAAGAAGGGGGGCCCACCCAAGAACAGTTCCGCCAGGAACAAAAGACCTGTCCCTCCCTCGAGGGACTCCGCCAACAAGCCAGCGCCCAGAACGCAGGGGACTCCACCGGAACTCACTGGGTCTACTGGGATAACGACCTGCTATACAGCGAGCAAAGAATCGCCGAGCTGGGGGCCGGTCGAGTACTGGTGGTACCTCTCCGCTTCAGAGACTTTCTGCTCAACCTGGCACACGATGTCCCCCTGGCTGGACACCTGGGCCAGGACAAAACGTACAGCCGCCTAGTGACCCACTTTTTCAGGCCGAAAATGAGGAACGACGTCCTGAACCACTGCCGATCTTGCCCCACATGCCAAGCCAGCGGGAAGAGTGGTCGGAAGCTGAAAGCCCCTCTGCAACCCTTCCCTGTGGTCGCCACCCCGTTCGAGAGGGTGGGGATAGACATTGTGGGGCCTCTGGACGCCCGCACGGCACAAGGACACAGGTTCATCTTAGTACTGGTGGACCATGCCACCCGATACCCCGAGGCGGTGCCCCTACGGACCGTGACAGCTCCGGTGGTTGGCCGGGCCCTAATGGGGATCTTCTCCCGGGTAGGCTTCCCCCGAGAAGTCGTCAGCGACCGAGGCACGAACTTTATATCCAAATACATGAAGTCCCTCTGGCAACAATGCGGTGTCACCTACAGATTCACGACCCCCTATCACCCCCAAGGGAACGGACTAGTGGAGCGGTTTAACCGCACTCTCAAGGGGATGATTGGGGGATTGGAAGAGCCCCTCCGTCGCCAGTGGGATGTACTACTCCCGTGCCTCCTCTTCGCTTACCGAGAAGTTCCCCAGAAGTCCCTCGGGTTTAGCCCTTTCGAACTCCTGTACGGGCACCCTGTGCGAGGGCCCCTCAGCCTAGTAAAAGAAGGTTGGGAGATGGCCCCCCTAAAGACCCCTCCAGACGTCTTCAAATACATCCTGGCCCTACGCAATCAGACCCGGCGCTTCGGACAGATGGCCAAGGCGAACCTCGAGGCCAGCCAGGAGGATATGAAGAGGTGGTATGATCACAATGCCTCCTCCGTTGAGTTCGAGCCTGGACAACAAGTATGGGTGATGTCCCCCACCGAACCATGTGCCTTGCAAGATAAGTGGACGGGGCCCTTCAAAGTGGTCGAGCGCAAAAGCCCCGTCACTTACCTCATCGACCTGGGGACCTCCCAGAACCCCCTCCGGGTCCTCCACACCAACCGACTCAAACCACACTTTGTGCGCTCAGAACTCAGCCTCCTGATGGCTACGGACAGTGGGGCCGAGGAAGACTCCGAACCCCTCCCGGATCTTCTGAAAACTCAGGAGAATGACGGCTCCGTGGACGGGGTCCGGCTCTCTGACGCCCTCACTTCGGAGCAACGCCAGGGCTGCCGGAACCTCCTGCTGCAGTTCGCTACCCTGTTCTCCCTCACCCCCGGGGTCACCCCTTGGTGTTTGCACGACGTGGACACCGGGGACAGTCCCCCTGTCCGACACCGGGCCTACCGCGTACCAGATCGGGTACGGGCCTGCATACAGGAGGAAGTGGCCAAGATGCTCACAATCGGGGTCATCGAGCCCTCGGACAGTCCCTGGGCCAGTCCGGTTGTATTGGTTCCCAAAGCCGCTGCCCCCGGCACCGCACCTGAACTGAGATTCTGCGTCGACTACCGGGGCTTGAACGCTGTCACCCGGACCGACGCTCATCCGATTCCCCGAGCAGACGAGCTGATCGACCGGCTGGGGGCCGCCCGCTACCTCAGTATCTTCGACCTAACAGCGGGCTACTGGCAGATCGGCCTCACACCCAGGGCTCAGGAACGGTCAGCCTTCTCTACCCCCGATGGCCACTACCAATTCAAGGTCATGCCCTTCGGCATGAAGAATGCCCCCGCCACGTTTCAACGCCTCGTGAACCAGGTCTTGGCGGGGCTCGAAGAGTTCAGCGCTGCCTACCTGGACGATATCGCTGTATACAGCCGCCACTGGCCCGACCACCTCCGTCACCTCCAAGAGGTCCTACAGGCCCTCCAGCGGGCCGGTCTCACAATTAAGGCCGGCAAGTGCCAAATTGGCCAAGGGTCTGTGACCTACCTTGGGCACCAAGTGGGAAGCGGGCTGGTGGCCCCGCTACAACTTAAGATTGCTGCCATCCAGTCCTGGCAGCCCCCCGTCACCCAGACCGAGGTCCGAGCCTTCTTGGGGCTCACCGGCTACTACCGGCGGTTCGTGAGAGACTACGGCAGCATCGTGGGGCCCCTCACGGGTCTCACGTCCAAGAACCAGCCGAAGCGGATTAACTGGACCCCCGATTGTCAAGCGGCCTTCGAGAAGCTGAAGGCCGCCCTGTGCACCGCCCCTGTGCTCCAGGCCCCCGATTACAGTCAGGAATTCGTGGTACAGACCGACGCCTCCGACCACGGCATCGGGGCCGTCCTTTCTCAGTTAAACCCCGAGGGTCATGACCAGCCGGTGGCCTTCATCAGTCGACGTCTCCTGGCCCGAGAACGGCGCTGGAGCACCATCGAGAGGGAGGCCTTCGCAGTGGTGTGGGCCCTCAAAAAGCTCCGGCCCTATCTCTTCGGTACCCACTTCCGGGTACAAACCGACCATCGACCCCTGCAGTGGCTGATGCAGATGCGGGGGGAGAACCCAAAACTCTTGCGCTGGTCCATTTCCCTGCAGGGAATGGACTTCACTGTGGAGCACCGACCAGGCCAAGACCACGCCAACGCGGATGGCCTGTCCCGCTTTTTCCGCCTCGACGAAGAGAGTCCCCAAGGAGATGGGTGACTCTCCCCGCCTTCAGCTGGGGGGGACGCATGTTGGACAGGCCACACGAAGGGCTTGGTCCCTCCCCGCACGACAGGGCCCGAGCTCCGGCCCACCAGGCATAACCCACGAAAAGCACCTGTACCCCGTCTCCCGGCGGATCTTCTGCCCTCGGACCTCTACTCATCACGGGGCCCAGCCCCACCGGCTCCCCCGGCCGGTTCAAGCCGCCATCTTGGGCCCTGCACCACGAGGCCGCGTGGCCTCGGCCCGACCCTAACCCCGGGCCTGGCCGGCCCCGACATCCCGGCACCACCCTCCACCCAGGAGGTGAGCGGACCACTTGGCAGGTCAATGGGAGAACGAAGTGTCAAGAGCTCTTCCCCCCGCCAGGTGCCGATCGCCTCCAGCTCCCCCCAGGCGCTGGCTCCACCCCCTGCTGGGTGTCTGGACACCTTCATCCCGGGCCCTCCGACCTCCAAGTGCGAGGGTCCGGACATCAAAGGGCGCCTGCCCTATAACTGGGGCAACTCCGGAGCAGGAAGGCAGTTGTATCCTGGAGTCGAGAGACACCGAGAGAACTCAGCCTTGACGGACTACTGGCGCTGCCGTAGCCCGCTCTTGTGAACCATCGTCCTGCCTGCTGGCGCTGCCGCGGCCTTCTGCAACCTCCATCCTCGTCGGGACCTGCTGGCGCTGCCGCGGCCCGTTGTAACGACCATCCTCGTCGGGACCTGCTGGCGCTGCCGCGGCCCGCTGTAACGACCATCCTCACCGGGACCTGCTGGCGCTGCCGCGGACCGTACATCGACCATCTTTCCGGGACCTGCTGGCGCTGCCGCGGACCGTGTACCGACCATCTCAACCGGGACCTGCTGGCGCTGCCGCGGCCCGTACCAACTAAGCCACCAAGCTCGAGGATTGTGAGCTAGTCATCATCTCATCCGAACTACCTGACTGGTAGACAGACTGTCCCGCTACCCCTTACCCTGCTTTGAGAGACTTGAATCGAGGGGACCCCTGAGTCCAGACCTCCTTGTACCATTCAACCGTACCTTAAGAAGTGCTTATAAAGAACACTGAACCTTATCCGTGTGTGGTATCTGTCTGTGGGGGGGAAGTTACTTGTCCGTACGATCGCTGGAGACGGCTCTCCCCGGAGACCTCTCCTCCTGTCCCCGGCCGACCCTCCCGGTCCATCTACCCTTTCTAACAAGGTGCGACACCTGCTCTGATTGCAGCCTAGGTTAAGATCCTCCATCTGGACACAAGTGATCCAGGTGCGACACCTGCTCTGATTGCAGCCCAGGTTAAGACCATCCATCTGGACACAAATGACCAGGTACGACACCTGCTCTGATTGCAACCCAGGTTAAGAACGTCCATCTGGACACAAGTGATCCAGGTGCGACACCTGCTCTGATTGCAGCCCCGGTTAAGACCGTTCATCTGGACACAAGTGATCCAGGTGCGACAACTGCTCTGATTGCAGCCCGGGTTAAGAACCTCCATCTGGACACAAGTGATCCAGGTGCAACACCTGATCTGATTGCAGCCCAGGTTAAGATCGGCCATCTGGACACAAGTGATCCTGGTGCGACATCTGCTCTGATTGCAGCCCAGGTTAATACCGTCCATCTGGACACAAGTGATCCTGGTGCGGCACCTGCACTGATTGCAGCCCAGGTTAAGACCGTCCATCTGGACACAAGTGATCCAGGTGCGACACCTGCTCTGATTGCAGCCCAGGTGAAGACCGTCCATCTAGACACAAGTGATCCAGGTGCGACACCTGCTCTGATTGCAGCCCAGGTTAAGAACGTCCATCTGGACACAACTGATCCAGGTGCGACATCTGCTCTGATTGCAGCCCAGGTTAAGACCGTCCATCTGGACACAAGTGATCCTGGTGCGACACCTGCTCTGATTGCAGCCCAGTTTAATACCAGTCATCTAGACACAAGTGATCCTGGTGCGACACCTGCACTGATTGCAGCCCAGGTTAAGACCGTCCATCTGGACACAAGTGATCCAGGTGCGACACCTGCTCTGATTGCAGCCTAGGTTAAGACCGTCCATCTAGACACAAGTGATCCAGGTGCGACACCTGCTCTGATTGCAGCCCAGGTTAAGAACCTCCATCTGGACACAAGTGATCCAGGTGCTACACCTGCTCTGATTGCAGCCCAGGTAAAGACCGTCCATCTTGACACAAGTGATCCAGGTGCGACACCTGCTCTGGTTGCAGCCCAGGTTAAGAACGTCCATCTGGACACATGTTATCCAGGTGCGACACCTGCTCTGATTGCAGCCCAGGTTAAGACCATCCATCTGGACACAAATGATCCAGGGGCAGTTGTCCGCACTCCTTGCAGCCCAGATTAATACCGTCCATCTGGACACAATTGATCCCAGTGTGACACCTGCTCTGATTGCAGCCGAGGTTAAGACAGTCCATCGGGACATAAGTGATCTAGGTGTGACACCTGCTCTAATTGCAGCCCAGGTAAAGACCGTCCATCTGGACACAAGTGACCCAGGTGCGACAACTGCACTGATTGCAGCCCAGGTTTAAACCGTCCATCTGGACACAAGTGATCCAGGTGCGACACCTGCTCTGATTGCAGCCTAGGTTAAGAACCTCCATCTGGACACACGTGATCCAGGTGCGACACCTGCTCTGATTACAGTCCAGGTTAAGACCGTCCATCTGGACACAAGTGATCCTGGTGCGACATCTGCTCTGAATGCAGCCCAGGTTAAGAACCTCCATCTGGACACACGTGATCCAGGTGCGACACCTGCTCTGATTGCAGTCCAGGTTAAGACCGTCCATCTGGACACAAGTGACCAAGGTGCGACACCTGCTCTGATTGCAACCCAGGTTAAGACCTTCGATCTGGGCACAAGTGATCCAGGTGCGACATATGCTGTGATTGCAGCCCAGGTTAAGACCGTACATCTGGACACAAGTGATCCTGGTGCGACAACTGCACTGATTGCAGCCCAGGTTAAAACCGTCCATATGGACACAAGTGATCCAGGTGCGACACCTGCTCTGATTGCAGCCTAGGTTTAGATCCTCCATCTGGACACAAGTGATCCAGGTGCGACAACTGCTCTGATTGGAGCCCAGGTTAAGAACCTCCATCTGGACACAAGTGATCCAGGTGCAACACCTGATCTGATTGCAGCCCAGGTTAAGACCGTCCATCTGGACACAAGTGATCCTGGTGCGACATCTGCTCTGATTGCAGCCCAGGTTAATACCGTCCATCTGGACACAAGTGATCCTGGTGCGACACCTGCACTGATTGCAGCCCATGTTAAGACTGTTCATCCAGACACAAGTCATCCAGGTGCAACACCTGCTCTGATTGCAGCCCAGGTTAAGACTGTCCATCTGGACACAAGTGATCCAGGTGAGACACCTGCTCTGATTGCAGCCCAGGTTAAGAACCTCCATCTGGACACAAGTGATCCAGGTGCAACACCTGCTCTGATTGCAGCCCAGGTAAAGACCGTCCATCTTGACACAAGTGATCCAGGTGCAACACCTGATCTGATTGCAGCCCAGGTTAATACCGTCCATCTGGACACAAGTGATCCTGGTGCGACACCTGCACTGATTGCAGCCCAGGTTAAGACCGTTCATCTGGACACAAGTGATCCAGGTGCGACAACTGCTCTGATTGCAGCCCGGGTTAAGAACCTCCATCTGGACACAAGTGATCCAGGTGCAACACCTGATCTGATTGCAGCCCAGGTTAAGACCGTCCATCTGGACACAAGTGATCCAGGTGCAACACTTGATCTGATTGCAGCCCAGGTTAATACCGTCCATCTGGACACAAGTGATCCTGGTGCGACACCTGCACTGATTGCAGCCCAGGTTAAGACCGTCCATCTGGACACAAGTGATCCAGGTGCGACACCTGCTCTGATTGCAGCCCAGGTTAAGACCGTCCATCTAGACACAAGTGATCCAGGTGCGACACCTGCTCTGATTGCAGCCCAGGTTAAGAACCTCCATCTGGACACAAGTGATCCAGGTGCAACACCTGCTCTGATTGCAGCCCAGGTAAAGACCGTCTATCTTGACACAAGTGATCCAGGTGCAACACCTGCTCTGGTTGCAGCCCAGGTTAAGAACGTCCATCTGGACACATGTTATCCAGGTGCGACACCTGCTCTGATTGCAGCCCAGGTTAAGACCATCCATCTGGACACAAATGATCCAGGGGCAGTTGTACGCACTCCTTGCAGCCCAGAATAATACCGTCCATCTGGACACAATTGATCCCAGTGCGACACCTGCTCTGATTGCAGCCGAGGTTAAGACAGTCCATCGGGACATAAGTGATCTAGGTGCGACACCTGCTCTGATTGCAGCCCAGGTAAAGACCGTCCATCTGGACACAAGTGATCCAGGTGCGACAACTGCACTGATTGCAGCCCAGGTTAAAACCGTCCATCTGGACACAAGTGATCCAGGTGCGACACCTGCTCTGATTGCAGCCTAGGTTAAGAACCTCCATCTGGACACACGTGATCCAGGTGCAACACCTGCTCTGATTGCAGTCCAGGTTAAGACCGTCCATCTGGACACAAGTGATCCTGGTGCGACATCTGCTCTGAAGGCAGCCCAGGTTAAGAACCTCCATCTGGACACACGTGATCCAGGTGCGACAACTGCTCTGATTGCACTCCAGGTTAAGACCGTCCATCTGGACACAAGTGACCAAGGTGCGACACCTGCTCTGATTGCAACCCAGGTTAAGACCTTCGATCTGGGCACAAGTGATCCAGGTGCGACATATGCTGTGATTGCAGCCCAGGTTAAGACCGTCCATCTGGACACAAGTGATCCTGGTGCGACAACTGCACTGATTGCAGCCCAGGTTAAGACCTTCCATCTGTGCACAAGTGATCCAGGTGCGACATCTGCTGTGATCGCAGCCCAGGTTAAGACCGTCCATCTGGACACAAGTGATCCTGGTGCGACACCTGCACTAATTGCAGCCCAGGTTAAGACTGTCCATCTGGACACAAGTGATCCAGGTGCGACACCTGCTCTGATTGCAGCCTAGGTTAAGATCCTCCATCTGGACACAAGTGATCCAGGTGCGACACCTGCTCTGATTGCAGCCCAGGTTAAGACCATCCATCTGGACACAAAGGACCAGGTACGACACCTGCTCTGATTGCAACCCAGGTTAAGAACGTCCATCTGGACACAAGTGATCCAGGTGCGACACCTGCTCTGATTGCAGCCCAGGTTAAGACCGTTCATCTGGACACAAGTGATCCAGGTGCGACAACTGCTCTGATTGCAGCCCGGGTTAAGAACCTCCATCTGGACACAAGTGATCCAGGTGCAACACCTGATCTGATTGCAGCCCAGGTTAAGACCGTCCATCTGGGTACAAGTGATCCTGGTGCGACATCTGCTCTGATTGCAGCCCAGGTTAATACCGTCCATCTGGACACAAGTGATCCTGGTGCGGCACCTGCACTGATTGCAGCCCAGGTTAAGACCGTCCATCTGGACATAAGTGATCCAGGTGCGACACCTGCTCTGATTGCAGCCCAGGTTAAGACCGTCCATCTAGACACAAGTGATCCAGGTGCGACACCTGCTCTGATTGCAGCCCAGGTTAAGAACGTCCATCTGGACACAACTGATCCAGGTGCGACATCTGCTCTGATTGCAGCCCAAGTTAAGACCGTCCATCTGGACACAAGTGATCCTGGTGCGACATCTGCTCTGATTGCAGCCCAGGTTAATACCGTCCATCTGGACACAAGTGATCCTGGTACGACACCTGCACTGATTGCAGCCCAGGTTAAGACCGTCCATCTGGACAGAAGTGATCCAGGTGCGACACCTGCTCTGATTGCAGCCTAGGTTAAGACCGTCCATCTAGACACAAGTGATCCAGGTGCGACACCTGCTCTGATTGCAGCCCAGGTTAAGAACCTCCATCTGGACACAAGTGATCCAGGTGCAACACCTGCTCTGATTGCAGCCCAGGTAAAGACCGTCCATCTTGACACAAGTGATCCAGGTGCGACACCTGCTCTGGTTGCAGCCCAGGTTAAGAACGTCCATCTGGACACATGTTATCCAGGTGCGACACCTGCTCTGATTGCAGCCCAGGTTAAGACCATCCATCTGGACCCAAATGATCCAGGGGCAGTTGTCCGCACTCCTTGCAGCCCAGATTAATACCGTCCATCTGGACACAATTGATCCCAGTGCGACACCTGCTCTGATTGCAGCCGAGGTTAAGACAGTCCATCGGGACATAAGTGATCTAGGTGTGACACCTGCTCTGATTGCAGCCCAGGTAAAGACCGTCCATCTGGACACAAGTGATCCAGGTGCGACAACTGCACTGATTGCAGCCCAGGTTAAAACCGTCCATCTGGACACAAGTGATCCAGGTGCGACACCTGCTCTGATTGCAGCCTAGGTTAAGAACCTCCATCTGGACACACGTGATCCAGGTGCGACACCTGCTCTGATTGCAGTCCAGGTTAAGACCGTCCATCTGGACACAAGTGATCCTGGTGCGACATCTGCTCTGAATGCAGCCCAGGTTAAGAACCTCCATCTGGACACACGTGTTCCAGGTGCTACACCTGCTCTGATTGCAGTCCAGGTTAAGACCGTCCATCTGGACACAAGTGACCAAGGTGCGACACCTGCTCTGATTGCAACCCAGGTTAAGACCTTCGATCTGGGCACAAGTGATCCAGGTGCGACATATGCTGTGATTGCAGCCCAGGTTAAGACCGTCCATCTGGACACAAGTGATCCTGGTGCGACAACTGCACTGATTGCAGCCCAGGTTAAAACCGTCCATATGGACACAAGTGATCCAGGTGCGACACCTGCTCTGATTGCAGCCTAGGTTTAGATCCTCCATCTGGACACACGTGATCCAGGTGCGACACCTGCTCTGATTGCAGCCCAGGTTAAGACCGTTCATCTGGACACAAGTGATCCAGGTGCGACAACTGCTCTGATTGGAGCCCAGGTTAAGAACCTCCATCTGGACACAAGTGATCCAGGTGCAACACCTGATCTGATTGCAGCCCAGGTTAAGACCGTCCATCTGGACACAAGTGATCCTGGTGCGACATCTGCTCTGATTGCAGCCCAGGTTAATACCGTCCATCTGGACACAAGTGATCCTGGTGCGACACCTGCACTGATTGCAGCCCAGGTTAAGATTGTTCATCCAGACACAAGTCATCCAGGTGCAACACCTGCTCTGATTGCAGCCCAGGTTAAGACTGTCCATCTGGACACAAGTGATCCAGGTGAGACACCTGCTCTGATTGCAGCCCAGGTTAAGAACCTCCATCTGGACACAAGTGATCCAGGTGCAACACCTGCTCTGATTGCAGCCCAGGTAAAGACCGTCCATCTTGACACAAGTGATCCAGGTGCGACACCTGCTCTGGTAGCAGCCCAGGTTAAGAACGTCCATCTGGACACAAATGATCCAGGGGCAGTTGTCCGCACTCCTTGCAGCCCAGATTAATACCGTCCATCTGGACACAATTGATCCCAGTGCGACACCTGCTCTGATTGCAGCCCAGGTTAAGACAGTCCATCGGGACATAAGTGATCTAGGTGCGACACCTGCTCTGATTGCAGCCCAGGTACAGACCGTCCATCTGGACACAAGTGATCCAGGTGCGACACCTGCTCTTATTGCAGCCTAGTTTAAGAACCTCCATCTGGACACACGTGATCCAGGTGCGAGACCTGCTCTGATTGCAGTCCAGGTTAAGACCGTCCATCTGGACACAAGTGACCAAGGTGCGACACCTGCTCTTATTGCAACCCAGGTTAAGAACCTCCATCTGGACAAAAGTGATCTAGGTGCGACACCTGCTCTGATTGCAGCCCAGGTAAAGACCGTCCATCTGGACACAAGTGATCCAGGTGCGACAACTGCACTGATTGCAGCCCAGGTTAAAACCGTCCATCTGGACACAAGTGATCCAGGTGCGACACCTGCTCTGATTGCAGCCTAGGTTAAGAACCTCCATCTGGACACACGTGATCCAGGTGCAACACCTGCTCTGATTGCAGTCCAGGTTAAGACCGTCCATCTGGACACAAGTGATCCTGGTGCGACATCTGCTCTGAAGGCAGCCCAGGTTAAGAACCTCCATCTGGACACACGTGATCCAGGTGCGACAACTGCTCTGATTGCACTCCAGGTTAAGACCGTCCATCTGGACACAAGTGACCAAGGTGCGACACCTGCTCTGATTGCAACCCAGGTTAAGACCTTCGATCTGGGCACAAGTGATCCAGGTGCGACATATGCTGTGATTGCAGCCCAGGTTAAGACCGTCCATCTGGACACAAGTGATCCTGGTGCGACAACTGCACTGATTGCAGCCCAGGTTAAGACCTTCCATCTGTGCACAAGTGATCCAGGTGCGACATCTGCTGTGATCGCAGCCCAGGTTAAGACCGTCCATCTGGACACAAGTGATCCTGGTGCGACACCTGCACTAATTGCAGCCCAGGTTAAGACTGTCCATCTGGACACAAGTGATCCAGGTGCGACACCTGCTCTGATTGCAGCCTAGGTTAAGATCCTCCATCTGGACACAAGTGATCCAGGTGCGACACCTGCTCTGATTGCAGCCCAGGTTAAGACCATCCATCTGGACACAAAGGACCAGGTACGACACCTGCTCTGATTGCAACCCAGGTTAAGAACGTCCATCTGGACACAAGTGATCCAGGTGCGACACCTGCTCTGATTGCAGCCCAGGTTAAGACCGTTCATCTGGACACAAGTGATCCAGGTGCGACAACTGCTCTGATTGCAGCCCGGGTTAAGAACCTCCATCTGGACACAAGTGATCCAGGTGCAACACCTGATCTGATTGCAGCCCAGGTTAAGACCGTCCATCTGGGTACAAGTGATCCTGGTGCGACATCTGCTCTGATTGCAGCCCAGGTTAATACCGTCCATCTGGACACAAGTGATCCTGGTGCGGCACCTGCACTGATTGCAGCCCAGGTTAAGACCGTCCATCTGGACATAAGTGATCCAGGTGCGACACCTGCTCTGATTGCAGCCCAGGTTAAGACCGTCCATCTAGACACAAGTGATCCAGGTGCGACACCTGCTCTGATTGCAGCCCAGGTTAAGAACGTCCATCTGGACACAACTGATCCAGGTGCGACATCTGCTCTGATTGCAGCCCAAGTTAAGACCGTCCATCTGGACACAAGTGATCCTGGTGCGACATCTGCTCTGATTGCAGCCCAGGTTAATACCGTCCATCTGGACACAAGTGATCCTGGTACGACACCTGCACTGATTGCAGCCCAGGTTAAGACCGTCCATCTGGACAGAAGTGATCCAGGTGCGACACCTGCTCTGATTGCAGCCTAGGTTAAGACCGTCCATCTAGACACAAGTGATCCAGGTGCGACACCTGCTCTGATTGCAGCCCAGGTTAAGAACCTCCATCTGGACACAAGTGATCCAGGTGCAACACCTGCTCTGATTGCAGCCCAGGTAAAGACCGTCCATCTTGACACAAGTGATCCAGGTGCGACACCTGCTCTGGTTGCAGCCCAGGTTAAGAACGTCCATCTGGACACATGTTATCCAGGTGCGACACCTGCTCTGATTGCAGCCCAGGTTAAGACCATCCATCTGGACCCAAATGATCCAGGGGCAGTTGTCCGCACTCCTTGCAGCCCAGATTAATACCGTCCATCTGGACACAATTGATCCCAGTGCGACACCTGCTCTGATTGCAGCCGAGGTTAAGACAGTCCATCGGGACATAAGTGATCTAGGTGTGACACCTGCTCTGATTGCAGCCCAGGTAAAGACCGTCCATCTGGACACAAGTGATCCAGGTGCGACAACTGCACTGATTGCAGCCCAGGTTAAAACCGTCCATCTGGACACAAGTGATCCAGGTGCGACACCTGCTCTGATTGCAGCCTAGGTTAAGAACCTCCATCTGGACACACGTGATCCAGGTGCGACACCTGCTCTGATTGCAGTCCAGGTTAAGACCGTCCATCTGGACACAAGTGATCCTGGTGCGACATCTGCTCTGAATGCAGCCCAGGTTAAGAACCTCCATCTGGACACACGTGTTCCAGGTGCTACACCTGCTCTGATTGCAGTCCAGGTTAAGACCGTCCATCTGGACACAAGTGACCAAGGTGCGACACCTGCTCTGATTGCAACCCAGGTTAAGACCTTCGATCTGGGCACAAGTGATCCAGGTGCGACATATGCTGTGATTGCAGCCCAGGTTAAGACCGTCCATCTGGACACAAGTGATCCTGGTGCGACAACTGCACTGATTGCAGCCCAGGTTAAAACCGTCCATATGGACACAAGTGATCCAGGTGCAACACCTGCTCTGATTGCAGCCTAGGTTTAGATCCTCCATCTGGACACACGTGATCCAGGTGCGACACCTGCTCTGATTGCAGCCCAGGTTAAGACCGTTCATCTGGACACAAGTGATCCAGGTGCGACAACTGCTCTGATTGGAGCCCAGGTTAAGAACCTCCATCTGGACACAAGTGATCCAGGTGCAACACCTGATCTGATTGCAGCCCAGGTTAAGACCGTCCATCTGGACACAAGTGATCCTGGTGCGACATCTGCTCTGATTGCAGCCCAGGTTAATACCGTCCATCTGGACACAAGTGATCCTGGTGCGACACCTGCACTGATTGCAGCCCAGGTTAAGATTGTTCATCCAGACACAAGTCATCCAGGTGCAACACCTGCTCTGATTGCAGCCCAGGTTAAGACTGTCCATCTGGACACAAGTGATCCAGGTGAGACACCTGCTCTGATTGCAGCCCAGGTTAAGAACCTCCATCTGGACACAAGTGATCCAGGTGCAACACCTGCTCTGATTGCAGCCCAGGTAAAGACCGTCCATCTTGACACAAGTGATCCAGGTGCGACACCTGCTCTGGTAGCAGCCCAGGTTAAGAACGTCCATCTGGACACATGTGATCCAGGTGCGACACCTGCTCTGATTGCAGCCTAGGTTAAGACCATCCATCTGGACACAAATGATCCAGGGCAGTTGTCCGCACTCCTTGCAGCCCAGATTAATACCGTCCATCTGGACACAATTGATCCCAGTGCGACACCTGCTCTGATTGCAGCCCAGGTTAAGACAGTCCATCGGGACATAAGTGATCTAGGTGCGACACCTGCTCTGATTGCAGCCCAGGTACAGACCGTCCATCTGGACACAAGTGATCCAGGTGCGACACCTGCTCTTATTGCAGCCTAGTTTAAGAACCTCCATCTGGACACACGTGATCCAGGTGCGAGACCTGCTCTGATTGCAGTCCAGGTTAAGACCGTCCATCTGGACACAAGTGACCAAGGTGCGACACCTGCTCTTATTGCAACCCAGGTTAAGAACCTCCATCTGGACAAAAGTGATCCAGGTGCGACACCTGCTCTGATTGCAACCCAGGTTAAGAACCTCCATCTGGACACAAGTGATCCAGGTGCGACACCTGCTCTGATTGCAGCCCAGGTTAAGAACGTCCATCTGAACACAAGTGATCCTGGTGCGACACCTGCACTGATTGCAGCCCAGGTTAAGACCGTCCATTTGGACACAAGTGATCCAGGTGCGACACCTGCTCTGATTGCAGCCCAGGTTAAGAACGTCCATCTGGACACAAATGATCCAGGGGCAGTTGTCCGCACTCCTTGCAGCCCAGATTAATACCGTCCATCTGGACACAATTGATCCCAGTGAGACACCTGCTCTGATTGCAGCCCAGGTTAAGACAGTCCATCGGGACATAAGTGATCTAGGTGCGACACCTGCTCTGATTGCAGCCCAGGTAAAGACCGTCCATCTGGACACAAGTGATCCAGGTGCGACACCTGCTCTTATTGCAGCCTAGGTTAAGAACCTCCATCTGGACACACGTGATCCAGGTGCGACACCTGCTCTGATTGCAGTCCAGGTTAAGACCGTCCACCTGGACACAAGTGACCAAGGTGCGACACCTGCTCTTATTGCAACCCAGGTTAAGAACCTCCATCTGGACACAAGTGATCCTGGTGCGACACCTGCTCTGATTGCAACCCAGGTTAAGAACCTCCATCTGGACACAAGTGATCCAGGTGCGACACCTGCTCTGATTGCAGCCCAGGTTAAGACCGTCCATCTGGACACAAATGATCCAGGTGCGACACCTGCTCTGATTGCAGCCCAGTAGAAGATAGTCAAATAATTGTGATTTTAGTGAAATTGTTCATGTTTCTCTGGCTCTGGTGTGACGGGAATGATCGGCTCTTTTTGTCCCTCCTGGGGATGATCATGTTTTAAAAAGCTGTTCTTCAAAATATTTAATAGCGCGGAGTCACCAATGGTATGGTGGCCATACATTTAGCTTCTGTTATCCTCCAAACAGTAAAGGAAGTTTCAAGACCAGGTGAAGTGCTGGTTTACAGGTGGACTGGTTTTGCTCCCGAGTTTAGTCAAAGTAATCATGCTCCTTTTCAAACAGTGTTTCCCTGGGGATGCTTCACTTGTTGCACAGGGACACGCAAGCGCTACGTAGAACAGAGCACTAGTGCGACGACGCCCCACTCGAGGGACAAGAGAACTTACCGAGGATAGCCGATGGGTAAAGAGGCGCCTCCAACCCACCTGCCTCCTGGGTGAAGTTCTAGGACCCAGAGTGGGGTTACAATCCCGAACACCTCTTTGAACAATGTGATGACAGAAAGTATAGCGCTTTGAGGTCTGTCAATTTTGAGTAACACAATAACAATGTTTAATAAGTCAAATCGCATTGAAAATGAATAATACCAGCCTCGTACACCATTATTATAGCTTTGTGTGTCATGAAATAATCTGAATTGTCACACTTGTGAGAGTGCGATAGTTAGGTGTTATGTTGGTACTGTCAATGGTAGAACTGGCAGGGGCAACGGGTGGTGCAGGCTGCAGTGGCCTTCAGAGAGGGAGCCTGGCACCTAATTGTTTCCAAATTAAGCACTGGGCCCAGCGGATGAGTTGCAAGGGTCAGGAGACAGTTCCTGCACCGCTATGGGTGGAGTCATACCTCCTGCACCTGCTGGTTTCACAGACGGTGCTAGTTTCAAGGGTTACAGCATGCACGCTTGTGTTCGGCACCACGCCTCTTCCGTTAGCGTCACGCCTGCACTCGCGTACGCGGCAGGACCTAGTGCAGAGTGAACCTTATACACGAGCACAGCGTAAGCTCGGTTCCTCTTATACTCTAATTCCTTTTAATACAATCCACTATTGTCAAGGACTAGGATTCTTGTGACTTTTTCCATAGCATCATGCAGTGATCAGTTGACCATGATCCAGAATGAGAAGTGAAAAAACAGTAGCTATCTTCACTGTGGAAATTCTACTGTACACGTCACAGGGGTGAGTAGTTTATTTAGTACTTTTCACCCACTTTTCCGGGGTGTTTGAACCCAACTGTATTGCAAAAATAAATGATAGTTTATTTCTTATAGAAGCAAGAGATGGAGCCTTCTTTTATGTTTTATTTGCCAAGTATATCTTCATATAAATGAGGCGAGTGTGCCTTTAGATAGGGTTAAGTAATTACTTTCGTATCTCACAAATACAGTAGGGCTGATGCACATGTCCTTTTTGTGTCACAGGATGTTCCCATGGTTTGTCCTGGTGAAGACCCGGTTACATGTATAAATTCTAACACACAAACTTTTTGGTCAAAACGTTGACAATCAATGTTATTTTGCCTGACCTACATGATATCAGTTGGAATAATGTATCGATGCACGCTCTTTGCTCATCTGGAATCCGATCTACTCTTGTAGCCAGGCCATATTGAATGTCATCTGTTCATTTTCAATTGTATATTTATATATAATTGCACACATTCCCACATTTCATGAGCACTGCATCAATCTCCATTATGGAGCACTTTGTTTGAGTTGTATTCTTTATAAAGTGAAAAGTGATGCGCACTATTGTACCCAATATTCGATTCATCCATCGAGGTGTATCACCGTTACATGTGCGTTTGTAAAAATAATTCTAGTGATTGATCCGGCTTTGCGTAGACTTAAGATATCCTCAATCAACTCCTTAATTTGTTCACCGCACAAATCTGGCAGGATTGTTTCTGTATGTACTGTACTAGCCCAGGTTCTGAAGACTATAGGGTGACCACATTGAGCGTCACTTGACTATGTCTACAAACTATACATTGGTTCACCCGGATTCATCATATGTAAAATACAACCAATTCAAAACTGTGCGGCAAAACTCCTCTGCCTTCCCCCAAGATAACGTATGACTCCAGTCCTGCAATCACTCGACTGGCGACCTATAGCTGGAAGGGCAGTGTTCAAGGCACTCTGCCTTGTCCACAGAGTCTCCAAAGGAAATGGACCGCTATATCTACATGTTCTATTCAAGAAAAACAAACAAAACAAAGCACTGAGCTCCAGGCTTTCACCACATATCATCACACCACCTTACTGTAAGAAATCCGTAGGAGGCACTGCTTTCTCAGTACAAGCCATGAAGCTCTGGAACTCACCACCAGCCAAGAGTTGAAGCATCCAGAGCATGGCCACTTCCAAAGACTGTTGAAAACATGGCTATCGTAAAGATAACTACGACATTCCACTACCCTGGGAAAAAACCAAGGGCCACATGTACAAAAATGTTTTGCAGTTGCAAACGGAGAATCGTCCGGTTGCGACCACTAAATAGCCATTTGACATGTACTAACCCTATTTTATGAGTTGATAACCTATCACCGAATCGCAAAATAGAGTTTGCGAGTCGGTATTAGGAAGGGGCGTGTTAAGGGCGTCCCTTCCTAATAGCGAGTTGCAGGGGAATGTCTGAATGTTTTGCCACCGGAATGCGGTCACAAAACATTCACAGTTTATCACTAATTTCAAGCTGGTGGTAACCCATTCGTAAATGGGAAGGGGTCTCAATGGGACCCCTCCCCCTTTGCAAATGTAGGCGCAAACATCTTTTAGGAGCAGCTATTGGTCCCACAAACCACTGTCTACTCTTAAAAAATGAAAAGATAACTTTTCGTTTTTGTTTATGAAATGCCTCCTTCAAGCAATTACTTTATTGAAAAAGCAGTCACAGACATGGTGGTCTGGTGACTCTAGCAGGCCACCATCCCTCTGATTTTCGCCATTCCGAATAGGTCACAAATTGCAACCTGCCTCATGAATATTGATGAGGCGGGTCCATTTGCGACCCCAATAGGAATCACAAACAGTATCAAACATACGGTTGTAGATCGCATTTCACTATTTCTTAATTGTGAATTGCAAAAAGTCGCAATTTGAAACTCTCAAAATGTACCAATCGTACATGTGGCCCCAAGAATGATGATCACACCTTCAAGTCATTGTTGCGGTAAGAAACAGTGCTAAATGCAGAATTACTCTTCTCGCAGGTACTCTCACAGAATTTTTAGGTAATTTCGCATGATTACACTACACAGAATTTCGCGAATTACACCCACCCCCAGCAGGCAGCCCCCCCTTAGAGGTACTAATGACAATGTAAAGCTGCAGCACAATGCTATACAGTATTTCCTCAGCTGACCCCTCCCCCACAGCCTTCCTTCCTGACAGGATGATGGAATGGCTATGCCACAGAGGAGTCGTGTGCCCTCTTGGGAGTTTGGCCAGTACATTATTAATGAAGTGGCCACTCGATGGCCCGTCCTAAGACATTTCCATCGAAGTCAGCTTAATGACCCCACACCTAGGCGTGGAGTGCAGCTTATCTGAAGCGCTGGTGGCGGGGTGGATGGAGAGGTGGGTGTGGATGGGTGGGGGTTGAATGCTCAGTGCCTCTGACATAGAAACCCAGCACCCTGTAACAGGCATTCATGAAGGTAGCCACCAATGCACCGCCGTGAGGCTGCATCCCAGCACCCTGTCACAGTCATTCATGAAGGCAGCCACCGATGCACCGCCGTGAGGCTGCATCCCAGCAACCTGTCACAGGCATTCATGAAGGCAGGCACCGATGCACCGCCGTGAGGCTGCATCCCAGCACCCTGTGACAGGCATTCATGAAGGCAGGCACCGATGAACCGCCTTGAGGCTGCATCCCAGCACCCTGTAACAGGCAATCATGAAGGCAGGCACCGACGCACCGCCGTGAGGCTGCATCCCAGCACCCTGTCACAGGCAATCATGAAGGCAGACTGTTAGAAATGAGGGGGCTCTGGTTGACGCAGGTGTGAACCCACAACAAGCAGGGACCCTTTACTTCTTGTCAGGGCGAAGGATGACTCCCCAGAATAACCCCTGCTCACCCTCTAGGTGCGTGGCGCGAGCAGTCTAGGCTAAGTCTCAGGCGTACACGGTTAAGCAAATGCAATTACACATACAGTAAACCCCTTGCATGCACCACAAACGGACACCAATCAGGAAGTATATAAAAATAAGCTTTTATGTAGATTCAGCAGATTCAAATACAAGGCCCAGTAACGTTGAACTGATGGGGCCACAATTCTTGGAAATACGGTCAAGCTCTCTTTGTTTTACGGAAAGTTCTTTAGGCGGGCACAAGGTAACTGTAGGCCTCAGCGCACTTCGTGCTGAGGCAGCGCCCAGGGAGCACACAGCAGATGACAGGGAAATAAGAACGTTGCGGACCCTGGATCCGATGCGAGCTCGCGGTCGAGTTCGTAAGTACAGTACCTTGTTTCTTGACGCAAAGGCGGGTGCGGGATTTCAGCGGCTCTTCGACAGAAGAGCGAGGTGGCGTCCGGGGCTCCCACACTTCACGAGGGTGTCTGATCTTCAGGCTCACGACAAGAGCGGGGTGTTGCAGGTGGCGTGTGAACAAAGCGGGGCAGCCGGGCACGCAGATGCGTCCGGGCCGTCCGAGGCTTGGAGATGCTCACAAACGCCGATTCCGGCGGGAGGGTGAAGGTGCACAGCGAGCCTCCAACGAGCGAGGTGACGGGGCAGCCCAGCACAGCGTAGGGGGAGCGGCTCTGATCGAGCGAGGCTCTTCCCAAGGCGGGGGCGGCTAAGCAGTCCTGGTTACGGCTCAAGGAGGGACTGGGGCACGAGGGTCACAGCTCCGGCGAGGGAAAGGACACCACAGTCCAGCAGCAGGCGAGTGAAGATCAGGTAGAGCCCAATGGTCCTGGGGCTCAGTTCAGGGGGCAAGCTCAGTTCCAAGCCCTTGGAGATCGTTTTGGAAAAGCACAAGTCTTGAAAGTAAAAGTAAAGTGAAAGTCTTCAGCAACAGTTTCCCTTCTCTCCTTTGGCAGCAAGGTCACCACTGCAGGCCAATCCCCCAGGATAGGGACAGTCTTCCTCCTACAGCTTTCCCGGTGCCTCCTCCTCAGGCAGAGATTCTTCTTGGTCAAAAGCGGATCTAGTTTCTCAGGAGCAGGGCTCCTCCATTTATACAGCAAATCTTTTGTTCTCCCAGGACAGGGGGGCCCTTGCCTAGTTCAGTCCGGTTTCTGAGCACTTTGTTTACGCGATGCAGGCTTCTTCTTTCAGAGTGCAGGGCAGAGTCATCAGACGCTCCACAGGGGGCGGAGCCGGCATTGAGGTAGCAGAGCACTATCCTATTCAGAGCCTAGGAGCACTCCTCCCACCCATCTACCTGTCGATCGTCCTATTCATTACCAGGCTACCTAGCCCTGCCCATCTGGGTTCCCCCAGCCCTGTCACTCATACCAGCCAGACATCAGATACACATCACGCAGAGGCGGCTGAAAGGCTTAGGCAAGCAAAGGCCAACTTTCTAAAAGCGGCATTTGCAAACCCGGAATATTAAAATAAACCTTGCCAAAAGATGTACCTTATTATTCCGAGTTCAGGCATACTAAACTCGATCTTCTACCATGTTCCCTGGGTCGGTTAGGATCATAGGGTGTAACAATCCAGGCTGCCCATACTGGCCTATGAGAACAGGGTAGCCTTGCAGTAGTGAACAACAAGATGGCGGTCATTCACTACTAGGACATGCCACGCATCCAGGCTTGTCCTACCTTAGGCTTACAACGCACCCTGCCCGTGGGCCTACCAGAGGGGTGACTAACATGCAGCTAAGGGAAGGTTTTAGGGACTGGCAAGTGTGGGCACTTGCCGGTCAGCATGTCAGTACCAGACTGCACGCAGGTTCTGCGATGGCAGACCTCAGACATATTTTACCGGCCGCTTCTGTGGGTGGCACAACCAGTGCTGCAAGCCCACCAGCGGTGTTCGCATTTACCTGCCCTGGCGCCCCTGGCGCACTTTACTGGGGTCTGACAGTAAATCAAACAATCCAATCATGGAATCCAACCAACATATACAATTTACATAGGGAGCACTCGCACCGCGACACTGGTTGGCAGTGGCACAGCGCGCTGAGCGGCCAACACCATAAAAACACATGAGGCACAGCGACAAAAAGAGGAAGGGAGACTCACGCCAAGGTGCCAGGTCTAACACGTGTCCCCTCCAGCTGAAAAGTGGGGAGAACTACCCTACCCCAGGGAGTTCCTCATCACTAAGGCGGAAAAATCTGGACAGACCGTCAGCATTGGCGTGATCTGTACCAGGGCGATGTTCCACCGTGAAATCCATACCCTGTAGGGAAATGGACCACCTCAACAGCTTTGGATTCTCACCCCTCATATGCATCAACCATCTGAGGGGCCTGTGGTCCGTCTGAACCCGGAAGTGAGACCCAAACAAGTAGGGTCTTAGCTTCTTCAGCGCCCAGACCACAGCAAATGCCTCACGCTCAATAGCACTCCACCTTTGTTCCCGTGGAAGTAACCTCCTGCTAAGAAAGGCTACGGGTTGATCTAGGCCCTCCTCATTAATCTGTGAAAGAACAGCCCCCACACCATGCTCTGAAGCGTCTGTCTGAACGATAAACTCTTTGGAGAAGTTGGGAGCCAAGAGCACGGGCGCCGTGCACATAGCAGTTTTCAAGGCCTCAAAAGCTTTCTGACAGGTGTCAGTCCAAATCACTTTCCTGGGCTGCTTCTTCGAAGTCAGCGCTGTCAAGGGGGCAACCATGTTGCCATACCCCTTGACAAACCTCCTGTAGTACCCGGTGAGACCTAGGAAGGCTCTCACCTCCGTCTGGGTTTTGGGCGCCTCCCAATTCAGGATGGTTTCTATCTTGGGCTGAAGGGGTGCCACCTGGCCACTCCCAACTTGGTGTCCCAAGTACACCACGGAACCCTGCCCGATCTGGCACTTACTCGCCTTGATCGTGAGGCCTGCCTTGCGCAGCGCCATCAACACTTCCCAGAGGTGACGCAAGTGTTCCTCCCAAGTGGAGCTGAACACTGCGATGTCATCCAGGTAGGCTGCACTGAACGAATCCAGCCCAGCCAACACCTGGTTGACCAATCTCTGGAAGGTGGCAGGGGCATTCTTCATCCCAAATGGCATAACCCGGAACTGGTAGTGCCCATCTGGGGTGGAAAATGCTGACCTCTCTTTGGCCCCCTCGGTCAAGGCGATCTGCCAATACCCAGACGTTAAATCAAACGTGCTGAGGTAGTTGGCAGCCCCTAGCCGATCGATGAGCTCATCAGCTCTGTGGATGGGGTGGGCGTCTGTCCTAGTGACCGAATTGAGTCCTCTGTAGTCCACACAGAACCGGAGTTCGGGTGTGGCTCCCGGCGCTGCAGCCTTTGGGACCAAGACCACGGGGCTGGCCCAAGGACTGCTAGAAGACTCAATTACCCCGAGTGCAAACATCTTGGAGACCTCCTCCTTGATGCATGTCCTCACCCTGTCAGTCACCCTGTAGGCCTTGTGCCGCACAGGTGGACTATCCCCAGTGTCCACATCATGGACGCACCAATCAGTGACACCAGGGACCAGGGAAAACAGGTCAGAAAACTGTCCCAGCAACTGGCGACAATCATTCTGTTGCTCAGGGGTCAGGGTGGAAGAGAGGATGACACCATCCACTGACCCATCTTGCTCCTTGGCTGACAGGAGGTCAGGAAGAGGTTCTGTCTCCTCTTCCATTCCAGCATCTGTTGCCAAGAGCATGCCCACTTGGGACCTCTCCAAGTGGGGCTTGAGGCGGTTGACATGTAGGACCCTTAAGGGGTTCCTAGGAGACTTCAGGTCCACCACGTAGGTAACAGGACTCTTGCGCTCCACCACCTCAAAGGGACCGGTCCACTTATCCTGGAGCACACACGGCTCCACGGGGGCCAAGACCCATACTTTCTGTCCAGGCTGAAGCTCTACCAGAGTGGCATTCTGGTCGTACCACCGCTTCATCTCCTCCTGGCTGGCTTCCAGATTTGCCTCAGCAAGTTGCCTGAATCGCCTAGTCTGATTCCTGAAGGCCAGCATGTAACTATATACATTCTGGGGAGGCTTCCTGGGAGATTGCTCCCAGCCTTCTTTGACCAGACTTAGAGGTCCTCTGACTGGGTGGCCATACAGAAGCTCAAAGGGACTGAACCCCAGAGACTTCTGTGGCACCTCACGGTAAGCGAAGAGAAGGCATGGTAAGAGGACGTCCCACTTACGCCTCATGGCTCCTTCTAGGCCAATTATCATGCCTTTGAGGGTTCGGTTGAATCTCTCAACCAACCCGTTTCCTTGGGGGTGGTAAGGGGTGGTGAACTTGTAGGTTACACCACACTCTTGCCAAAGAGATTTCATGTACTTGGACATGAAATTGGTACCTCGGTCAGACACCACTTCTAGAGGGAATCCCACTCGGGAGAAAATTCCCATCAGTGCCCGTCCCACCACGGGGGCCGTCACTGTCCTTAGAGGAATGGCTTCTGGGTACCGGGTGGCATGGTCCACCAGGACCAGGATGAACCTATTGCCCATCGCTGTCCTGGGGTCCAGTGGCCCTACAATGTCAATCCCCACTCGCTGGAATGGGGTACCGACCACAGGGAATGGCTGGAGTGGAGCCTTCTGCTTCCTTCCACTCTTTCCACTTGCCTGGCAAGTCTGGCATGTCCTGCAGTGAGTATCTGAACTCCTGCGCATTTGAGGCCAATAAAAGTGGGTGACAAGCCTTTCAAAGGTCTTGTCCTGCCCCAAATGCCCTGCCAATGGCACATCGTGAGCCAGCCCCAGTAGGAAGGCTCTGAAGTCCTGGGGTACCACCAGCGCACGGGCTGACCCAGGCTCAGCAACCTTAGGCTCTGTATATAGGAGGTCGTTCTCCCAGTAAACGAAATGTGATCCTGACTGATCACCTGCGGCCTGGTCTGCAGCCTGCTGCCGCATACCCACGAGAGAAGGGCACTCCTTCTGTGCCTTGCAAAAGTCCTCCCTGGTGGGACCCCCTTCCTGCTGCCAATGGGTCAGCTCCGGCAGGTCTCCCAGTTCAGCTATCTGCTCCCCTGTAGGCTCCAGGGCATCCACCTCAAGGTCTGCTCCCTCCTGGACCGTGGGAACTTCAGGGGCCGGCTTCCCGCGCCCCTTGCTCCTTCTCTCTGAGGCCGGTTCCTGGGCCTCCCTCTCAGGCTCCAGGACCTCTTGAGTACCTCTACTGGCTGCCATGGACCGTGTGGTGACACACGCCCAATCCGGCATACCCAACATCTCCAGGTGAGCACTCCGCTCCACCTTAGCCCAAGGTGAGCTCTCCAAATCGTTCCCTAACAAACAGTCTACAGGCATGGCGGGCCTCACAGCTACCTGAAGAGTACCAGAGACCCCCCCCCCACTCAAAGGGAACCTGAGCCACCTTGCAGTGTCTCTCTGTGTTGTCAGCGGCAACAACGGGATAGAATGCATTGGGGACCACCTGCTCCTGAGACACCAGGTGACACCTGACAGCTGTCACACTGGCTCCTGTATCTCTAAGAGCTTCCACTCTATGGCCATTTATGGTCACCCACTGCCTGTACTTCTTAGTGTTCTCAGGCAGCTGGGTTGGAGGGACCACTTCACGGTCTCCTAGCGAGACCAGGGACATCTCTGCGGGACCCCACCCACCTTGGACATCCCTCTCCTCCCCCAAGGCTACACTAGTCACCTGCCGGGGTGGAGCACCAGTGGGCGCTGGTTTACCAAACAATGGACACTTTACATCAGAGGCAAAATGCCCCAAATTGTTACACCTGTAACATCTTACGGGCCCCTTTTGAGCAGGAGGACCTGTCGGGGCCCCGGTCGGTTTCTGGGGTGGGGGAGGCTGAGAACCTTTCCCTTGGTTCCCTTGGGGACTATTTTGGGGCCCTTTTTGGAACTGCTTCTGTTTACCCCTGTCCCCCCCACTCTTCTGCTGGGGACCCTGCCCACCTTTGGCGGAATCCCCCACGGTACCCTTGTGGACCCTGGTACTGACTGTTAGAAATGGGATTTCTGGTTGGCTAGGGCTTGCGCCAAAGCCAGGCAGAAACCACCACTCTAGTCAGGGCAAGGAAGTTACACGCCAACGATAACCCCTGCTCACCCCCTTGGTAGCTTGGCACGAGCAGACAGGCTTATCCCTGAGGCGATGTGTAAAGCGTTTGCGCGCGCACCCAGCAACAACACCCAAGGCCAACCACAAAGGAAACTCCACACAAGGTATTCTATAAAAATAGCCTTTGTATTATACACAACACATTAGATAAAAACACACACTCTACAATGTGCCAACAGGCACGGGCAGAATTTACAAGGGATTATATGTACAGGGGACAGGGCCACATGGACCACTGTCCGGAATTAGCACTTTTAGAACTTAGGAACAATACTTTAGAACATAGGAAATAAAATTACGGTTGCCCAAAATTACACCTAGCACACAACTGGTATCAGGTAAGTACCACCTACGCAACCCTAACCACCTTAGGAAAATATTGCGCAGGGAATCAGGACCTCACTGGCACCACCTGTACTAGGGAGAAAACAACCACCTAGGTATCACAATACCTGTAGGGGTCTAAGCACATAAACACATGATGCATAACATTCAGAGGTGTAAAGCAAAGCACATGACGCAAAAACACATTCAGAGGTGCAGAACAGGTACAATGGCGCAAAAACTCACATTAGTCACCATCTGTGGCAGTCCCTGGGCCAACTGGCCGATCCGGGGGCAGACAGGCCCAACCCCAGCAAAGTCAGGGCGCGACTGCGCAGGTTGCGCAAACCAGGGCGCATAACGCACAACCTAAACGATGCAGCTGCCCACTAAGTGCTGGGCAGCTGTGAGTAAACCTAGGCACCACTATGCCTTTAAATCCACTATCACCCGCGTTGGAGCGCACTGGCGCCCGGAGAAAACAATGCCCCCAGACGTTGGAGCGGCAATGAGCTCTAGAACCACGTTGGGGGCGACGTTGGAGCGACCCGCTGCCTTTCGGGGCCGCTCTTATTTGCACAAGATGCCCCCGCAGTCTCTCGGGGCTCAGGAGCAAAGATTCGCGCTGCCGCTGCCCACTGTCAGGCGGGGCAGCGGAACGAAGAGGAATGAGCCCGGCGGCCGCTGCTCGAACGTTACTAGGGGGACGGGGTAGCACCGAGAACGTGCCCTGTCCCGCTCCCCGCCACCCAGTAGCTAAGCCCCACTCACCGGGATGAAGGCGCTGGTCCCGCTTGGTGAGAAGACTTCTCCGGACTCTGGCGGCCTGCGGAGCTCTCCCTCTGCTTCGCAGGAGCCCCGCTCAGGCCCACACACCTTCCGGCTCCTTTCACGACCGGACGTCCTGCAGGGCGGGTCGCGGTTCTCGCGGTCGAGCCTCCGGTCATGTGGGTGACACCCCCTGCCGCTGGACCAATCCCAGCGCGGCAGGGAGGTGACGTCAGTGAACTTTCGGGCTGCCGGCGGTGAATTCGATACCGGCTTTCTCCGAAGCGCGGGGTGGGCTCCCGCCTTCGGATTTAAAGTATTAAGGGACGGAAACAAGTGGCAAGGTCCCTGGCGGGGTGGGCACCCGCTAGGGATATATATTTTCCAATAAAGCGGGGTAGGCTCCTGCTCGAGCTCCACAATGCGGGGTGGGCACCCGCTTTACTACACGGCGGACTAGCAGGGAATCCCTACGTCGGGGTTCCCTCGCTAACAATTGCAGCTCCGCGCTGCTGGCCACGAATAAAGCGCTCCTAGCGCTATAAGTGAAAGAAAAGCGCTTCCAGGCGCTTCAGGGGCAAAATACAGCGCTCCCAGCGCTTAAAGGAGGACACAAACAGAGTCCAGTAAAGTTCTCCCCTGCATGCAGCAGGGCAGGGGTGGGGGGGGGCAAGGCTGGACCCAGAGCCAGCTCACTGGGCCTCCAGGCAGGGAGGTAGTCCAAGTGGCGGTCCTCTGGTCCAGCAGCAGCAGCAGCCCCCCTCAGGCAGGATCCTGGCAGAGAACAGTTTCTGTGGGGACACAGCCCCATTTTTATACAGGCAAACCCTTTGTTCTGGGTTCAGGGTGAGGGGGAAAACCAGTCGCAGCTGGTTGGGGAGCACCCTTGATGTGCTCAGCCCCTCACTCTATTCACTGGCAGGGCTAGGGTCGTCAGTCGCACCACAGGGGGCGGGGCCAGCATTGTGTTTGGAAAACCCTGTCCTATTCAGGACCCAGGTGGACTCCTCCCACCCATCTAGCTGCTGATCTCCCCATTCACCACTGGGTGACTCATCCTGACACTGGGGAATCCCTAGCCCGTCACATGACACGACCAGCCAATCACGCGACAGACACACTGCACACAGAAGTGCCCACTTCTAGAAGTGGCACTTCCACACTAGGTACATGCACGCCGCACACATCATCGCGCAGCATTCACTCCCACGAGTCCGCACATACCAAACTCGGGCCTGCACACCCCACGCATCAGGAACTACTAGGGACACATACATTCCCCATGCATTCCTATGGGAGGGCATGCCTATCTCACCACATGCACTCAGAGCACGCACGCACTTTACCCTGGGACACAGGGAAAGTGCGCAGAGACCAAACAATCACCAATAAAAAGCCAAAAAGTCCAGGGGTGAACCTGCCAGAAGGGCCAAGTCCAACACAACCCCCTTCCAGCCAAAACGCAGGGCAGACCAATCACCACCGTGATGGACTTCCCTGCTTGGGGCGATAGAACACGGACGCGGGCCCGCAACTGCATGGACACCCTCCGGTTCTACGCCACGGTGAACCCATGGAATTCTTTTTAACACCACTGTCTGGACCAACTGGGATACCCCACTGGTACTCCCAAGCTGTCCGCGGCCAAGACCAGGCCCTAGGCCACCCAGGTGCCACTGGTCTTTGCCTAACCACAGAGTGGGGGGTAGTAACCCCTGGCACATAGCGGCCATTCTCCACTCTTCCTCTCGGAAAGACAGGACTAGACTGCCACTGGTTCTCCAGCCTAGGGTCTACACCCTCAGGCGGACCAGGAGTCTCAGGGAAGGCTCTCCTCCCCCTACCTCTTCTCCTAGGGTTCCTCCTCCTCTGGCGAGGGGTACACCTAGAACGCCATTCCAACCCAGGGTTTAACCCCTCAGGTTATACCGGGGGCAGAGGTGGGCTCTCCCACCCTCTGCACCCCCTTCCAGAACCCTGCTCCCTACCGACTGGGGCGGTACCTCTGGAAGAAGAACTGGTCGGGACGCTGATTACAGACGTCCCACCCGTCAGGTCAGGCTGATCCTGAACCTGGCCTCCCAACCTCCGGCCTAGAACCTTTGGTGGAATAATTGCCTGGCACTCCAGGACTTCTGGGGATTTCCACTCCATCCCCCTGAGGCTATCAAAGGACACATACGTCAAGCGACTGTCTGTCTGGCGCTGATCTCCCGTCCCCTGTCCACCTGACAGTGCGCGGAGATCCCCCAGAACAGAAGTGGTGCCACCCTGGTCACTACACGGGATCCTAGCCCAACTGGGTAGTCCCTGACCCACAGGCTCTTCCACTGGGAAACTCATCCCCCAATCACTCCTCACACTGGACTCCTGTACCCTCCCTACCGGAGCGGTACTGCCAGACTCTAGAACCACAGGAGCCCTGGTTACAGGTGCTCCAGGTCCTCTACTCACCAGGAGATCTCCCTCAAATGGGCTAACAGGACAGCCTAGGTCCCCAACTTCTTGTTCCCTCATGGAACCATCCAAGTCCTGAGGCAGGGTTTCGTACGTCAGGGGACCCTCGGTCACCCTCTCACTCCTGCTCCACTGAGCCAGGCGGTGAGCCCCTACACCCTCCTCGCTATCCTGGGACCTAGCTGGGCTACACTGAGCCTCTTCCACCACGCTGGGCTGGAAGATACCTGACCCACTACTTTTGGAGTCACTCCCTAATGACTCTAGAGAACCTCTAGCCCTTTCCCAGCGCTCTGCCTCATCCGCAAGGTCAAATGGCTCAGCCAATCCACACCCCAACAGGTGTTGGCGCAACCCTGGCACACAACAACTGAGCAGGTGTTCTTTGAGAACCAGATTACACAGTATATCAAAATCACTTGCTGTGGAAATCCAATCAAACATTGCCTCCTCACATCCTTCCACAAACTCCTCCCAAGTCTGGTGAGACAGTTTCCTACTGCCCCTGAATTTCAACCTTAACTCCTCCTCCTGGGGAACAGGTACCAGACTGGGGGAACTGGGACTGGGATTTCCTACACTGGAATCTATCTGGCTGCTACCACTGGACTCAACCCTCCCTGGGGAGTCCAGAAAATTAAAACTGCGCGCAGGGGATAGTCTACCCTCCAGAGCTACTTTGCCTCTGGTGGAGGCCCTCTCAGCCTCCTCTACCCTCTCCCGCGCCAAGACCCACTCAGTCTCTCGCTGTTGCTTCCTGGCCTCCAGCTGCGCCATAGCCTGAGCATGCTCTAACCTGAGCTTCTCTAACGCCAGCTGGTGCTCCCTTTCTTTCCTCCTATCTTCCCACTCCTCTGGGGACAGGGAAAGGGATGAGGCGCTGCCTCCTACGCTGGACCCAGCAAGGGACGCCCTACCTATGGGGTCCTCACTCTCTACTGGCGTCCAGGTATTGTCATCCTCTACCTCCTCTTCTGACTCTTCCTCTGTACAGTACCTTTCTAACTCCTGCCTCTGGCACCAAGCTAGCTCATAGGGATCACAAGCAGGCTCCATTCTGGCGGACGTTATGGTAACAATTATACAGGGAACCTAGGGGTCTGAGTTTCACACAGGAGCACAATTCACAAAAACATTCAGCAAGCTCTCTAACCCAGAGAACTCACACTCACTTGCCTAGTGCCACACACCATTCATCCACACACACAACCCTCCCCTCGGACTGGTAAGGCAGTTTCTACCACCCCTGATTCCTCAACCTGACCACCACGTGACACAGGTACCAACTCTGGGCGCAGGGCGGGGGACAAATGTACAGGACACTATTACGCTGCCACCACTGGATCCCACCCTCTGGTGAATCCAGAAACACAATGCACTAAGGGGGATGATCTACCCTCCCGAGCTAGGGACACCTAACTCACAGTGCACAAAAACACATTTCCAAAGAAATGACAAGTTAAAACAATTTTAAAACAATAATCCCTATACCATGTGATTTATCTAAATGCAGAGTTTTGTAGTGCGGCCAGTTGCCGCTGCGGTACAGCGCAAACACAAGTCCAAATCCCACCGCTGATCACCAATGTTAGAAATGGGATTTCTGGTTGGCTAGGGCTTGCGCCAAAGCCAGGCAGAAACCACCACTCTAGTCAGGGCAAGGAAGTTACACGCCAACGATAACCCCTGCTCACCCCCTTGGTAGCTTGGCACGAGCAGACAGGCTTATCCCTGAGGCGATGTGTAAAGCGTTTGCGCGCGCACCCAGCAACAACACCCAAGGCCAACCACAAAGGAAACTCCACACAAGGTATTCTATAAAAATAGCCTTTGTATTATACACAACACATTAGATAAAAACACACACTCTACAATGTGCCAACAGGCACGGGCAGAATTTACAAGGGATTATATGTACAGGGGACAGGGCCACATGGACCACTGTCCGGAATTAGCACTTTTAGAACTTAGGAACAATACTTTAGAACATAGGAAATAAAATTACGGTTGCCCAAAATTACACCTAGCACACAACTGGTATCAGGTAAGTACCACCTACGCAACCCTAACCACCTTAGGAAAATATTGCGCAGGGAATCAGGACCTCACTGGCACCACCTGTACTAGGGAGAAAACAACCACCTAGGTATCACAATACCTGTAGGGGTCTAAGCACATAAACACATGATGCATAACATTCAGAGGTGTAAAGCAAAGCACATGACGCAAAAACACATTCAGAGGTGCAGAACAGGTACAATGGCGCAAAAACTCACATTAGTCACCATCTGTGGCAGTCCCTGGGCCAACTGGCCGATCCGGGGGCAGACAGGCCCAACCCCAGCAAAGTCAGGGCGCGACTGCGCAGGTTGCGCAAACCAGGGCGCATAACGCACAACCTAAACGATGCAGCTGCCCACTAAGTGCTGGGCAGCTGTGAGTAAACCTAGGCACCACTATGCCTTTAAATCCACTATCACCCGCGTTGGAGCGCACTGGCACCCGGAGAAAACAATGCCCCCAGACGTTGGAGCTGCAATGAGCTCTAGAACCACGTTGGGGGCGACGTTGGAGCGACCCGCTGCCTTTCGGGGCCGCTCTTATTTGCACAAGATGCCCCCGCAGTCTCTCGGGGCTCAGGAGCAAAGATTCGCGCTGCCGCTGCCCACTGTCAGGCGGGGCAGCGGAACGAAGAGGAATGAGCCCGGCGGCCGCTGCTCGAACGTTACTAGGGGGACGGGGTAGCACCGAGAACGTGCCCTGTCCCGCTCCCCGCCACCCAGTAGCTAAGCCCCACTCACCGGGATGAAGGCGCTGGTCCCGCTTGGTGAGAAGACTTCTCCGGACTCTGGCGGCCTGCGGAGCTCTCCCTCTGCTTCGCAGGAGCCCCGCTCAGGCCCACACACCTTCCGGCTCCTTTCACGACCGGACGTCCTGCAGGGCGGGTCGCGGTTCTCGCGGTCGAGCCTCCGGTCATGTGGGTGACACCCCCTGCCGCTGGACCAATCCCAGCGCGGCAGGGAGGTGACGTCAGTGAACTTTCGGGCTGCCGGCGGTGAATTCGATACCGGCTTTCTCCGAAGCGCGGGGTGGGCTCCCGCCTTCGGATTTAAAGTATTAAGGGACGGAAACAAGTGGCAAGGTCCCTGGCGGGGTGGGCACCCGCTAGGGATATATATTTTCCAATAAAGCGGGGTAGGCTCCTGCTCGAGCTCCACAATGCGGGGTGGGCACCCGCTTTACTACACGGCGGACTAGCAGGGAATCCCTACGTCGGGGTTTCCTCGCTAACAATTGCAGCTCCGCGCTGCTGGCCACGAATAAAGCGCTCCTAGCGCTATAAGTGAAAGAAAAGCGCTTCCAGGCGCTTCAGGGGCAAAATACAGCGCTCCCAGCGCTTAAAGGAGGACACAAACAGAGTCCAGTAAAGTTCTCCCCTGCATGCAGCAGGGCAGGGGTGGGGGGGGGCAAGGCTGGACCCAGAGCCAGCTCACTGGGCCTCCAGGCAGGGAGGTAGTCCAAGTGGCGGTCCTCTGGTCCAGCAGCAGCAGCAGCCCCCCTCAGGCAGGATCCTGGCAGAGAACAGTTTCTGTGGGGACACAGCCCCATTTTTATACAGGCAAACCCTTTGTTCTGGGTTCAGGGTGAGGGGGAAAACCAGTCGCAGCTGGTTGGGGAGCACCCTTGATGTGCTCAGCCCCTCACTCTATTCACTGGCAGGGCTAGGGTCGTCAGTCGCACCACAGGGGGCGGGGCCAGCATTGTGTTTGGAAAACCCTGTCCTATTCAGGACCCAGGTGGACTCCTCCCACCCATCTAGCTGCTGATCTCCCCATTCACCACTGGGTGACTCATCCTGACACTGGGGAATCCCTAGCCCGTCACATGACACGACCAGCCAATCACGCGACAGACACACTGCACACAGAAGTGCCCACTTCTAGAAGTGGCACTTCCACACTAGGTACATGCACGCCGCACACATCATCGCGCAGCATTCACTCCCACGAGTCCGCACATACCAAACTCGGGCCTGCACACCCCACGCATCAGGAACTACTAGGGACACATACATTCCCCATGCATTCCTATGGGAGGGCATGCCTATCTCACCACATGCACTCAGAGCACGCACGCACTTTACCCTGGGACACAGGGAAAGTGCGCAGAGACCAAACAATCACCAATAAAAAGCCAAAAAGTCCAGGGGTGAACCTGCCAGAAGGGCCAAGTCCAACACTGACCCAGCGGTCCGCCTCCTCAGCAAGCTTCCTAGGGTTAGTCAGCCTACTATCGATCAGGTGCTGGCGTAGCTCAGGAAAACAATTACTGGACAAGTGCTCCCATGCCATTAAATCAAGAAGCCCTTGATAATCATTCACCTTACTACCCTTTACCCAACCATCCAGCGCTCTGCAAAAGAAAGTCACATACTCCACATACGTACTATTGGGAATCTTAGTGCAACCCCTAAACCTCTGTCTATATAACTCAGGGGTCAACCCATACCTAGCCATCAATGCTTCCTTCATATGGGCATAAGAATTATGAACATCAGCAGGTAAATCTAACAGTGTGTCCCGCCCTTCACTCAGGAACCGTCCCCACAACCCCGCTCCCCAATCTTTCTCAGGGACCCGGTGGGAAGACATGGCTACCTCGTAGGCTCTGAACCACTGCCCGATGTCGTCATTCTTGAAGAACTCCTTCACTACATCCTTGGGAATATAAACTCTTGGTTCCGCCGGTACTGGCGGTGTGCGGCCACCAGAGGGATTAAGCTCCAAACTTTTTGCTTTCAGCTCCAGCTCCCTCAGCTTCATGTCATGCTCTAATTGTAGTTTCTTTTCTTCCATGGCTAGTCTTTGTTTTTCCATATCCATCTGCCCATGAAGTTTTGCCATCTCCACCTCGTGTGCACGGGTTGCTGCCCTGTCTGCCAATTCTTCTGGCGACAGGCCTCTGCCAAACTCATGGACACTTTCTGGTGGAACCACTTCCACCTGATTTTCTGGTGCCTTTGACTCATACCAGGCCCTCAGCGCCTTCACGAATTGGGTCTTGTTTTTCAATCCAGTTTGGGCAATTCTGAACTTGGAGCAAAAACCTTTCAATTCTTCATTGCTATAATTCCGAAGTGCGCTTTCTTCCCAATCTATGTCCTCAAATCCAGAGATTATAGAAGCTGCCCTTCCAGCGGGAAGTGAACCAGGCATGGTTCTAACAACGGAGATTCTTGGCAAAACAAAAACAAATTCTAGTCTTGTGGCTTTGTTACTGGTCTGCTCTCACTACGTGGTGATCAGTGATTCACTATACGCAAACCACAAATGCAAATCCGTAAATCCTCACCGCTGCCACCAATGTTAGAAATGAGGGGGCTCTGGTTGACGCAGGTGTGAACCCCACAACAAGCAGGGACCCTTTACTTCTTGTCAGGGCGAAGGATGACTCCCCAGAATAACCCCTGCTCACCCTCTAGGTGCGTGGCGCGAGCAGTCTAGGTTAAGTCTCAGGCGTACACGGTTAAGCAAATGCAATTACACATACAGTAAACCCCTTGCATGCACCACAAACGGACACCAATCAGGAAGTATATAAAAATAAGCTTTTATGTAGATTCAGCAGATTCAAATACAAGGCCCAGTAACGTTGAACTGATGGGGCCACAATTCTTGGAAATACGGTAAAGCTCTCTTTGTTTTACGGAAAGTTCTTTAGGCGGGCACAAGGTAACTGTAGGCCTCAGCGCACTTCGTGCTGAGGCAGCGCCCAGGGAGCACACAGCAGATGACAGGGAAATAAGAACGTTGCGGACCCTGGATCCGATGCGAGCTCGCGGTCGAGTTCGTAAGTACAGTACCTTGTTTCTTGACGCAAAGGCGGGTGCGGGATTTCAGCGGCTCTTCGACAGAAGAGCGAGGCGGCGTCCGGGGCTCCCACACTTCACGAGGGTGTCTGATCTTCAGGCTCACGACAAGAGCGGGGTGTTGCAGGTGGCGTGTGAACAAAGCGGGGCAGCCGGGCACGCAGATGCGTCCGGGCCGTCCGAGGCTTGGAGATGCTCACAAACGCCGATTCCGGCGGGAGGGTGAAGGTGCACAGCGAGCCTCCAACGAGCGAGGTGACGGGGCAGCCCAGCACAGCGTAGGGGGAGCGGCTCCGATCGAGCGAGGCTCTTCCCAAGGCGGGGGCGGCTAAGCAGTCCTGGTCACGGCTCAAGGAGGGACTGGGGCACGAGGGTCACAGCTCCGGCGAGGGAAAGGACACCACAGTCCAGCAGCAGGCGAGTGAAGATCAGGTAGAGCCCAATGGTCCTGGGGCTCAGTTCAGGGGGCAAGCTCAGTTCCAAGCCCTTGGAGATCGTTTTGGAAAAGCACAAGTCTTGAAAGTAAAAGTAAAGTGAAAGTCTTCAGCAACAGTTTCTCTTCTCTCCTTTGGCAGCAAGGTCACCACTGCAGGCCAATCCCCCAGGATAGGGACAGTCTTCCTCCTACAGCTTTCCCGGTGCCTCCTCCTCAGGCAGAGATTCTTCTTGGTCAAAAGCGGATCTAGTTTCTCAGGAGCAGGGCTCCTCCATTTATACAGCAAATCTTTTGTTCTCCCAGGCCAGGGGGGCCCTTGCCTAGTTCAGTCCGGTTTCTGAGCACTTTGTTTACGCGATGCAGGCTTCTTCTTTCAGAGTGCAGGGCAGAGTCATCAGACGCTCCACAGGGGGCGGAGCCGGCATTGAGGTAGCAGAGCACTATCCTATTCAGAGCCTAGGAGCACTCCTCCCACCCATCTACCTGTCGATCGTCCTATTCATTACCAGGCTACCTAGCCCTGCCCATCTGGGTTCCCCCAGCCCTGTCACTCATACCAGCCAGACATCAGATACACATCACGCAGAGGCGGCTGAAAGGCTTAGGCAAGCAAAGGCCAACTTTCTAAAAGCGGCATTTGCAAACCCGGAATATTAAAATAAACCTTGCGAAAAGATGTACCTTATTATTCCGAGTTCAGGCATACTAAACTCGATCTTCTACCATGTTCCCTGGGTCGGTTAGGATCATAGGGTGTAACAATCCAGGCTGCCCATACTGGCCTATGAGAACAGGGTAGCCTTGCAGTAGTGAACAACAAGATGGCGGTCATTCACTACTAGGACATGCCACGCATCCAGGCTTGTCCTACCTTAGGCTTACAACGCACCCTGCCCGTGGGCCTACCAGAGGGGTGACTAACATGCAGCTAAGGGAAGGTTTTAGGGACTGGCAAGTGTGGGCACTTGCCGGTCAGCATGTCAGTACCAGACTGCACACAGGTTCTGCGATGGCAGACCTCAGACATATTTTACCGGCCGCTTCTGTGGGTGGCACAACCAGTGCTGCAAGCCCACCAGCGGTGTTCGCATTTACCTGCCCTGGCGCCCCTGGCGCACTTTACTGGGGTCTGACAGTAAATCAAACAATCCAATCATGGAATCCAACCAACATATACAATTTACATAGGGAGCACTCGCACCGCGACACTGGTTGGCAGTGGCACAGCGCGCTGAGCGGCCAACACCATAAAAACACATGAGGCACAGCGACAAAAAGAGGAAGGGAGACTCACGCCAAGGTGCCAGGTCTAACACAGAAACCGACACACCGCCGTGAGGCTGCATCCCAGCATCCTGTCACAGGCAATCATGAAGGCAGGCACCGATGCACCGCCTTGAGGCTGCATCCCAGCACCCTGTCACAGGCAATCATGAAGGCAGGCACCGACGCACCGCCGTGAGGCTGCATCCCAGCACCCTGTCACAGGCAATCATGAAGGCAGACACCGACGCACCGCCGTGAGGCTGTATCCCAGCACCCTGTCACAGGCATTCATGAAGGCAGGCACCGATGCACCCCCGTGAGGCTGCATCCCAGCACCCTGTCACAGGCATTCATGAAGGCAGGCACCGATGCACCGCCATGAGGCTGCATCCCAGCACCCTGTCACAGGCATTCACGAAGGCAGGCACCGATGCACCGCCGTGAGGCTGCATCCCAGCACCCTGTCACAGGCATTCATGAAGGCAGGCACCGATGCACCGCCATGAGGCTGCATCCCAGCACCCTGTCACAGGCATTCATGAAGGCAGGCACTGATGCACCGCTGTGAGGCTACATCCCAGCACCCTGTCACAGGCATTCATGAAGGCAGCCACCAATGCACCGCCGTGAGGCTGCATCCCAGCACCCTGTCACAGGCAATCATGAAGGCAGCCACCGATGCACCGCCGTGAGGCTGCATCCCAGCACCCTGTCACAGGCATTCATGAAGTCAGGCACCGATGCACTGCCGTGAGGCTGAATCCCGGCACCCTGTCACAGGCATTCATGAAGGCAGGCACCGATGCACCGCCGTGAGGCTGCATCCCGGCACCCTGTGACAGGCATTCATGAAGGCAGGCACCGACGCACCGCCTTGAGGCTGCATCCCGGCACCCTGTCAAAGGCATTCATGAAGGCAGCCACCGACGCACCGCCGTGAGGCTGCATCCCGGCACCCTGTCACAGGCATTCATGAAGGCAGCCACCGACGCACCGCCGTGAGGCTGCATCCCGGCACCCTGTCACAGGCATTCATGAAGGCAGGCACCGACGCACCGCCGTGATGCTGCATCTCAGCACCCTGTCACAGGCATTCATGAAGGCAGGCACCGACGCACCACCGTAAGGCTGCTTCCCAGCACCCTGTCACAGGCATTCATGAAGGCAGGCACCGACGCACCGCCGTGAGGCTGCATCCCAGCACCCTGCCACAGGCATACATGAAGGCAGACACTGACGCGCCGCCGTGAGGCTGCATCCCAGCACCCTGTCACAGGCATTTATGAAGGCAGGCACCAACGCACCGCTGTGAGGCTGCATCCCAGCACCCTGTCACAGGCATTCATGAAGGCAGGCACCGACGCACCGCCCTGAGGCTGCATCCCAGCACCCTGTCACAGGCATTCATGAAGGCAGGCACCGATGCGCCGCCGTGAGGCTGCATCCCAGCACCCTGTCACAGGCATTTATGAAGGCAGGCACCGATGCACCGCCGTGAGGCTGCATCCCAGCACCCTGTCACAGACATTCATGAAGGCAGGCACCGATGCACCGCCGTGAGGCTGCATCCCAGCACCCTGACACAGGCATTCATGAAGGCAGGCACCGATGCACCCCCGTGAGGCTGCATCCCAGCACCCTGACACAGGCATTCATGAAGGCAGGCACCGATGCACCACTGTGAGGCTGCATCCCGGCACCCTGTCACAGGCATTCATGAAGGCAGCCACCGATGCACCGCCGTGAGGCTGCATCCCAGCACCCTGACACAGGCATTCATGAAGGCAGGCACCGATGCACCCCCGTGAGGCTGCTTCCCAGCACCCTGTCACAGGCATTCATGAAGGCAGGCACCGACGCACCGCCGTGAGGCTGCATCCCAGCACCCTGCCACAGGCATACATGAAGGCAGACACTGACGCACCGCCGTGAGGCTGCATCCCAGCACCCTGTCACAGGCATTTATGAAGGCAGGCACCAACGCACCGCTGTGAGGCTGCATCCCAGCACCCTGTCACAGGCATTCATGAAGGCAGGCACCGACGCACCGCCCTGAGGCTACATCCCAGCACCCTGTCACAGGCATTCATGAAGGCAGGCACCGATGCGCCGCCGTGAGGCTGCATCCCAGCACCCTGTCACAGACATTTATGAAGGCAGGCACCGATGCACCGCCGTGAGGCTGCATCCCAGCACCCTGTCACAGACATTCATGAAGGCAGGCACCGATGCACTGCCGTGAGGCTGCATCCCAGCACCCTGACACAGGCATTCATGAAGGCAGGCACCGATGCACCCCCGTGAGGCTGCATCCCAGCACCCTGACACAGGCATTCATGAAGGCAGGCACCGATGCACCACTGTGAGGCTGCATCCCGGCACCCTGTCACAGGCATTCATGAAGGCAGCCACCGACGCACCGCCGTGAGGCTGCATCCCAGCACCCTGAAGGCAGGCACCGATGCACCGCCGTGAGGCTGTCCCAGCACCCTGAAGGCAGGCACCGACGCGCCGCCGTGAGGCTGCATCCCAGCACCCTGAAGGCAGGCACCGATGCACCACCGTGAGGCTGCATCCCAGCACCCTGAAGGCAGGCACCGACGCGCCGCCGTGAGGCTGCATCCCAGCACCCTGTGACAGGCATTCATGAGGGCAGGCACCGCCGCGCCGCCGTGAGGCTGCATCCCAGCACCCTGTCACAGGCATTTATGAAGACAGGCACCGATGCACCGCCGTGAGGCTGCATCCCAGCAGCCTGTCACAGGCATTTATGAAGGCAGGCACCGCCGCGCCGCCGTGAGGCTGCATCCCAGGACCCTGCCACAGGCATTCATGAAGGCAGGCAGCGACGCGCCGCCGTGAGGCTGCATCCCAGCACCCTGTCACAGGCATTCATGAAGGCAGGCACCGATGCACCGCCGTGAGGCTGCATCCCATCACCCTGTCACAGGCATTCATGAAGGCAGGCACCGATGCGCCGCCGTGAGGCTGCATCCCAGCACCCTGACACAGGCATTCATGAAGTCAGCCACCGATGCACCCCCGTGAGGCTGCATCCCAGCACCCTGACACAGGCATTCATGAAGGCAGGCACCGATGCACCACTGTGAGGCTGCATCCCAGCACCCTGTCACAGGCATTTATGAAGGCAGGCACTGATGCACCGCCGTGAGGCTGCATCCCAGCACCCTGTCACAGGCATTCATGAAGGCAGGCACCGATGCACCGCCGTGAGGTTGCATCCCAGCACCCTGACACAGGCATTCATGAAGGCAGGCACCGATGCACCACTGTGAGGCTGCATCCCAGCACCCTGACACAGGCATTCATGAAGGCAGGCACCGATGCACCACTGTGAGGCTGCATCCCAGCACCCTGACACAGGCATTCATGAAGTCAGGCACCGATGCACCCCAGTGAGGCTGCATCCCAGCACTCTGACACAGGCATTCATGAAGGCAGCCACCGACGCACCGCCGTGAGGCTGCATCCCAGCACCCTGAAGGCAGGCACCGATGCACCGCCGTAAGGCTGCATCCCAGCACCCTGAAGGCAGGCACCGATGCACCGCCGTGAGGCTGCATCCCAGCAACCTGAAGGCAGGCACCGACGCGCCGCCGTGAGGCTGCATCCCAGCAACCTGAAGGCAGGCACCGATGCACCGCCGTGAGGCTGCATCCCAGCACCCTGAAGTCAGGCACCGACGCGCCGCCATGAGGCTGCATCCCAGCACCCTCAAGGCAGGCGCCGCCGCGCCGCCGTGAGGCTGCATCCCAGCACCCTGAAGGCAGGCACCGATGCACCGCCGTGAGGCTGCATCCCAGCACCCTGAAGGCAGGCACCGCCACGCCGCCGTGAGGCTGCATCCCAGCACCCTGTGACAGGCATTCATGAAGGCAGGCACCGACGCACCGCCGTGAGGCTGCATCCCAGCACCCTGTCACAGGCATTCGTGAAGGCAGGCACCGATGCACCGCCGTGAGGCTGCATCCCAGCAACCTGTCACAGGCATTCATGAAGGCAGGCACCGATGCACCGCCGTGAGGCTGCATTCCAGCACCCTGTGACAGGCATTCATGAAGGCAGCCACCGATGCACCGCCGTGAGGCTGCATCCCAGCAACCTATCACAGGCATTCATGAAGGCAGGCACCGATGCACCACCGTGAGGCTGCATCCCAGCACCCTGTGACAGGCATTCATAAAGGCAGGCACCGATGCACCGTCGTGAGGCTGCATCCCAGCACCCTGTGACAGGCATTCATGAGGGCAGGCACCGACGCGCCGCCGTGAGGCTGCATCCCAGCACCCTGTGACAGGCATTCATGAAGGCAGGCACCGATGCACCGCCGTGAGGCTGCATCCCAGAAACCTGTCACAGGCATTCATGAAGGCAGGCACCGATGCACCGCCGTGAGGCTGCATTCCAGCACCCTGTCACAGGCATTCATGAAGGCAGGCACCGATGCGCCGCTGTGAGGCTGCATCCCAGCACCCTGTGACAGGCATTCATGAAGGCAGGCACCGACGCACCGCCGTGAGGCTGCATCCCAGCACCCTGTGACAGGCATTCATGAAGGCAGGCACCGATGCACCACCGTGAGGCTGCATCCCAGCAACCTGTCACAGGCATTCATGAAGGCAGGCACCGATGCACCACCGTGAGGCTACATCCCGGCACCCTCTCAAAGGCATTCATGAAGGCAGGCACCGATGCACCACTGTGAGGCTGCATCCCAGCACCCTGACACAGGCATTCATGAAGGCAGGCACCGATGCACCACTGTGAGGCTGCATCCCAGCACCCTGTCACAGGCATTCATGAAGGCAGGCACCGATGCACCGCCGTGAGGTTGCATCCCAGCACCCTGACACAGGCATTCATGAAGGCAGGCACCGATGCACCACTGTGAGGCTGCATCCCAGCACCCTGACACAGGCATTCATGAAGGCAGGCACCGATGCACCACTGTGAGGCTGCATCCCAGCACCCTGACACAGGCATTCATGAAGTCAGGCACCGATGCACCCCCGTGAGGCTGCATCCCAGCACTCTGACACAGGCATTCATGAAGGCAGCCACCGACGCACCGCCGTGAGGCTACATCCCAGCACCCTGAAGGCAGGCACCGATGCACCGCCGTGAGGCTGCATCCCAGCACCCTGAAGGCAGGCACCGATGCACCGCCGTGAGGCTGCATCCCAGCACCCTGAAGGCAGGCACCGACGCGCCGCCGTGAGGCTGCATCCCAGCAACCTGAAGGCAGGCACCGATGCACCGCCGTGAGGCTGCATCCCAGCACCCTGAAGTCAGGCACCGACGCGCCGCCATGAGGCTGCATCCCAGCACCCTCAAGGCAGGCGCCGCCGCGCCGCCATGAGGCTGCATCCCAGCACCCTGAAGGCAGGCACCGATGCACCGCCGTGTGGCTGCATCCCAGCACCCTGAAGGCAGGCACTGCCGCGCCGCCGTGAGGCTGCATCCCAGCACCCTGTGACAGGCATTCATGAAGGCAGGCACCGACGCACCGCCGTGAGGCTGCATCCCAGCACCCTGTCACAGGCATTCGTGAAGGCAGGCACCGATGCACCGCCGTGAGGCTGCATCCCAGCAACCTGTCACAGGCATTCATGAAGGCAGGCACCGATGCACCGCCGTGAGGCTGCATCCCAGCACCCTGTGACAGGCATTCATGAAGGCAGCCACCGATGCACCGCCGTGAGGCTGCATCCCAGCAACCTGTCACAGGCATTCATGAAGGCAGGCACCGATGCACCACCGTGAGGCTGCATCCCAGCACCCAGTGACAGGCATTCATAAAGGCAGGCACCGATGCACTGCCGTGAGGCTGCATCCCAGCACCCTGTGACAGGCATTCATGAGGGCAGGCACCGCCGCGCCGCCGTGAGGCTGCATCCCAGCACCCTGTGACAGGCATTCATGAAGGCAGGCACCGATGCACCGCCGTGAGGCTGCATCCCAGAAACCTGTCACAGGCATTCATGAAGGCAGGCACCGATGCACCGCCGTGAGGCTGCATCCCAGCACCCTGTCACAGGCATTCATGAAGGCAGGCACCGACGCGCCGCTGTGAGGCTGCATCCCAGCACCCTGTGACAGGCATTCATGAAGGCAGGCACCGACGCACCGCCGTGAGGCTGCATCCCAGCACCCTGTGACAGGCATTCATGAAGGCAGGCACCGATGCACCACCGTGAGGCTGCATCCCAGCAACCTGTCACAGGCATTCATGAAGGCAGGCACCGATGCACCACCGTGAGGCTGCATCCCGGCACCCTCTCAAAGGCATTCATGAAGGCAGGCACCGACGCACCGCCGTGAGGCTGCATCCCAGCACCCTGATACAGGCATTCATGAAGGCAGGCACCGACGCACCGCCTTGAGGCTGCATCCCGGCACCCTGTCAAAGGCATTCATGAAGGCAGGCACCGACGCACCGCCATGAGGCTGCATCCCGGCACCCTGTCACAGGCATTCATGAAGGCAGCCACCGACGCACCGCCGTGAGGCTGCATCCCAACACCCTGTCACAGGCATTCATGAAGGCAGGCACCGATGCACCGCTGTGAGGCTGCATCCCAGCACCCTGACACAGGCATTCATGAAGGCAGGCACCGATGCACCACTGTGAGGCTGCATCCCAGCACCCTGACACAGGCATTCATGAAGTCAGGTACCGATGCACCCCCGTGAGGCTGCATCCCAGCACCCTGACACAGGCATTCATGAAGGCAGGCACCGATGCACCACTGTGAGGCTGCATCCCGGCACCCTGTCACAGGCATTCATGAAGGCAGCCACCGCCGCAGCGCCGCGAGGCTGCATCCCAGCACCCTGAAGGCAGGCACCGATGCACCGCCATGAGGCTGCATCCCAGCACCCTGAAGGCAGGCACCGCCGCGCCGCCGTGAGGCTGCATCCCAGCACCCTGAAGGCAGGCACCGATGCACCGCCGTGAGGCTGCATCCCAGCACCCTGAAGGCAGACACCGATGCACCGCCGTGAGGCTGCATCCCAGCACCCTTTGACAGGCATTCATGAGGGCAGGCAGCGACGCGCCGCCGTGAGGCTGCATCCCAGCACCCTGTCACAGGCATTTATGAAGGCAGGCACCGATGCACCGCCGTGAGGCTGCATCCCAGCACCCTGTCACAGGCATTTATGAAGGCAGGCACCGACACGCCGCCGTGAGGCTGCATCCCAGCACCCTGCCACAGCCATTCATGAAGGCAGGCACCGACGCGCCGCCGTGAGGCTGCATCCCAGCACCCTGTCACAGGCATTCATGAAGGCAGGCACCGATGCACCGCCATGAGGCTGCATCCCAGCACCCTGTCACAGGCATTCATGAAGGCAGGCACCGATGTGCCGCCGTGAGGCTGCATCCCAGCACCCTGACACAGGCATTCATGAAGTCAGGCACCGATGCACCCCCGTGAGGCTGCATCCCAGCACCCTGACACAGGCATTCATGAAGGCAGGCACCGATGCACCACTGTGAGGCTGCATCCCAGCACCCTGTCACAGGCATTTATGAAGGCAGGCACCGATGCACCGCCGTGAGGCTGCATCCCAGCACCCTGTCCCAGGCATTCATGAAGGCAGGCACCGATGCACCGCCGTGAGGCTGCATCCCAGCACCCTGACACAGGCATTCATGAAGGCAGGCACCGATGCACCACTGTGAGGCTGCATCCCAGCACCCTGACACAGGCATTCATGAAGGCAGGCACCGATGCACCACTGTGAGGCTGCATCCCAGCACCCTGACACAGGCATTCATGAAGTCAGGCACCGATGCACCCCCGTGAGGCTGCATCCCAGCACCCTGACACAGGCATTCATGAAGTCAGGCACCGACGCGCCGCCATGAGGCTGCATCCCAGCACCCTGAAGGCAGGCACCGACGCGCCGCCGTGAGGCTGCATCCCAGCACCCTGAAGGCAGGCACAGATGCACCGCCGTGAGGCTGCATCCTGGCACCCTGTAACAGGCATTCAGGAAGGCAGGCACCGATGCACCGCCGTGAGGCTGCATCCCAGCACCCTGAAGGCAGGCACCGATGCGCCGCCGTGAGGCTGCATCCCAGCACCCTGAAGGCAGGCACCGACGCGCCGCCGTGAGGCTGCATCCCAGCACCCAGAAGGAAGGCACCGATGCACCGCCGTGAGGCTGCATCCCAGCACCCTGAAGGCAGGCACCGATGCGCCGCCGTGAGGCTGCATCCCAGCACCCTGAATGCAGGCACCGACGCGCCGCCGTGAGGCTGCATCCCAGCACCCTGAAGGCAGGCACCGACGCGCCGCCGTGAGGCTGCATCCCAGCACCCAGAAGGCAGGCACCGATGCACCGCCGTGAGGCTGCATCCCAGCACCCTGAAGGCAGGCACCGCCGCGCCGCCGTGAGGCTGCATCCCAGCACCCTGAATGCAGGCACCGATGCGCCGCCGTGAGGCCGCATGGATGCAACAGTTCTCTTGCACGTTCAGTTGCTGTCAGAGGACAACCCAGAAAAAATCCAAATATGGTTATTACAATTACTTGCATTGGTGCTTATGCTGTGATTTTGGTGTATTAGGGCTCTAGATGTCACTGTTCTATAGACGGCGCGTGCCTGGACACACCACTGGTCGAAGCCCCTGTGAGGTAGAGACTGTGAAACACTAAAGTGAGCCTGCAGAATGCACGTGACATTGTCAGGGGAGATTTCCACCTTCAAGCTGCCGTCTTTGAACCTTTTTTTTTACAATCAAGAAGATTTTTTAAGGACTTACATCACTGCACTTTACTAGTCTGTAATCAAAATGAATAATAAATAAACAAACCTCGGCAAAGACTAAAGGTTTGACTTTGGCGTGCATGCATTTCTTGCTCACTTACCAATATACAAAACAAGCATTGTGTTGGACTTGGCCCTTCTGGCAGGTTCACCCCTGAACTTTTTGCTTTTTATTGGTGACTTGTGTTAGTGATTTTTGGCCTCTGCGCACTTTTACCACTGTGTCCCAGGGTAAAGTGGGTGCGTGCAGTGAAGTTGGCCTGCCCTCCCATAGGAATGCATGGGGGAATGTATGTGTCCCTGGTAGTTCCTGATGCGTGGGGTGTGCAGGCTCGAGTTTGGTATGTACGGACTCGTGTGATGAAATGCTGCGCGATGATGTGTGCGGCGTGCATGTACCTAGTGTGGAAGTGCCACTTCTAGAAGTGGGCACTTCTGTGTGCAGTATGAAATGTGTGGCTTGTCTGGCGATTGGCTGGCTGATGTCATGTGGCGGGCTAGGGAAATCCCCAGAGTCAGGAGGAGTCACCCAGGGTGAATGGGGAGATCAGCAGCTAGGTGGGTGGGAGGAGTACACCTGGGTCCTGAATAGGGCTAGGTTTTCCCTACACAATGCTGGCTCCGCCTCCTGTGGTGCGACTGATGACCCTAGCCCTGCCAGTGAATAGGGAGAGGGGCTGAGCAAAACAAAGTGCTCAGGAACCAGTTGTAACTGGTTCGCCCCTTCCCTGCACCTTGAGACAAAGGGTTTTACAGTATAAGAAGGGGCTGTGTCCCCTTACAAATTGTTCTCTTGCTGATCCAACTTGAGGGGGGCCTGCTGCTGCTGGGCACCAGGAGAGACCGCCACTGGGGACTGCCTCCCTGCTGGAGGGTCCTGTGAGCTGGCCCCTGGGCCCAGTCCTAGCCCCCTGCATCTGAAGACTTTGTTTCTGGACCTAGCTTTTATCCCTAAGTGCCTGGGAGCGCTTTTATCTGCTTTATAGCGCAAGGAGCGCTTTACTTTGGACCCCAGCGCTTAGAGAGCGCTTCGGTGTCGCCTCTGTCGCACCGAACTGTTTGCCTAAAATGAGGGAATCCCCAGCGTAGGGATCCCCCCTCGTGGTGCCGAGAATTGCAGCGGGTGCCCACCCCGCATTGTGTGCTCGTTGGCGGGTGCCCACCCCGCTTATTTGATTATTTAGTTGACGGGTGCCCACTCCGCTTATTTGTGGTGATTGCGAGGGAGCCTACCCCTCTCACGAGCAGAGAATCATCGCCGCGGCCGGGGAAGCCCAGGAAGTCAGGCAGCGCTGACTGGGACAGGGGCGTGGCCCAACCAGGAAGTGGACGGGAGCCCACCCCGCGCTCCTGGGATTCTGATCGCGAGAGAGAAGGAAGCTGCGTTGTGATCCAGGGAAGCGGACGGGAGCCTACCCCGTGCTTCTCCGAAGAGGAGAGAAGGACGAGAAGAAGTGCCCGGGTGAAGTCCGCGAGGAACGAGCCCCGCAGACCGAGTCCTGACTTCGCCACCTCTCCCCCAGCCGGTGAGTGTCAAAAGGGAGTCCGGGTGGTGAGAGGCGGAAGGAGACCGGCCCCGCTTTACAGAGGCCGCTCCAACGGGACCGCAGTGTTGGTCTTTGAACGCGAGTGGCGCTCCAACGATGGGGCGCCTTGGTTGATTCAGAGCTGCGCTCGGCTCTACAACGTTCTAGGGGGCATTGTTTATTGCACGAGCCCAGTGAGGCTCCCACGTACTCGGGGGCATTCTTGTGTTCAGAGCCCCGTGGCTCCAACATCGGGGGCAATATTTTAATAGAGCCCTGAAAGGCTCTAGGGGGCATTTCTTGTGGTTAAAGCCCAGGGATGCTCCACGTGACTGGGTCATTTGATTTAAAAGGCACAGTGGTGCCCCGGCTCATTTCTCCAGCTGCCCAGCACTTAGTGGGCAGCTGCAATGTTTAGGTTGTGGCCTTTACGCTTTTGGCTTGCGCCGCAGGCGCAGCCTTGCTGGACAGGGCGTCCTAGCCCCGACAAGGCCAGTTGGCCTAGGGACTGCCACAGGTGGTGGCTTATGTGAGTTTCTCGCTAAGGTTCCTAATCTGCACCTCTGAATGTATCTTTATGCGTCATGTGCCTTGTTTTACACCGCTGAATGTATTTTATGCATCATGTGTTTTCCTTCCTTACACCGCTGAATGTATTTTATGCATCATGTGTTTTCCTTCCCTACACCTCTGAATGTGTTGTGATGCATCATGTGTAATGTGCTTATACCCCTACAGGTATTGTGATACTTAGGTGGTTGTTTTCTCCTAGTACAGGTGGTGCTAGTGAGGTCCTGGTTCCCTGCGCGATATTTTCCTAAGGTGGTTAGGGTTGCGTAGGTGGTACTTACCTGTTACCAGTAGTTACTGGTTGTGTGCTACATGGGTTATTTTGTGCTACAATAATTTTATATCCTAAGTTCTAAAAGTGCTAATTCCTGACAGTGGTCCATGTGGCCCTGTCCCCTGTACATATAATCCCTTGTAAATTCTGCCCATGCCTGTTGGCACATTGTAAAGTGTGTGTTTTTATCTAATGTGTTTGGTATAATACAGAGGTTATTTTTATAGAATACCTTGTGTGGAGTTTCCTTTGTGGTGGGCCTTGGGTGTTGTTGCTGGGTGTGCGCGCAAACGCTTTACACATTGCCTCAGAGATAAGCCTGACTGCTCGTGCCAAGCTACCAAGGGGGTGAGCAGGGGTTATCTTTGGCGTGTAACTCCCCAGCCCTGACTAGAGTGGTGGTTTCTGCCTGGCTTTGGCGCAAGCCCTAGTCAACCAGAAATCGCCATTTCTAACACATTGGCATAATCAATAAGCCTTGCCTTTGGGACCTTATAAGGGTTTAGCCATGCAGCACATAGCACATATCTTTGGTGCTACAACATCTACTGTTTCCTCACATGCCACTGGTGAACAGCCACACACACCCAAGGATGGGCTTCTGTGCTATTGATTGAAAATGTGATACAGTCTCTTCAAAAAAGAGTATTTCTTTAACGTGGATGCATGACACAAATATGCACATTATAGCACTGTACTTATTAAAGTGTTTCTTTTGTACAACTAGTAGTCTGAACTTACATATCTGGAAGTACTTTCATATGTGAAAATTACTTTCTTGACTTTGCAATTGACGTGATGACGTATTGCTGATCCTGTACAAACAAAACAGTTCCCAAGTCAAGGTATTAAGTTTCTTAAATAGAGGACAGTGGTTTGCAACTCCAGTCAAAATGTAAGAGCAATAACCACTGGAAGACCACTAAGTTTAGATGTGGAGTACCGTTGTATTCACCATCAGGTGCTTGAACACCTCACCAGGGGTAGTCAGCGCTAGATAAATTCAACTACAATACAATACGTTCTCGCGTGATGATACAAACTCTGCCTGCAGCTGTTTTGTTTCAACAATGCACGCTGGTTTTCGTAGAGTGGGAAACAAGCTCTCGGTTGGCAGGTTCCATGACCGCTACCATGAGCAACTTAAGTTTGGCTCATAATCTAAAGTCGTAGCTCGGCCACTTGACACGTTGTGTGATCCTGGGCATATCACGTGATCCTCCTAGTAACTATAAGTTGCTGGAGTATATAGCCGGATCTTCATTACAGCCACTCTGACACTCAACTGTGTGCACTCCATGTCTATTCTTGTATAATGAATGCTGCATCACCTGTGCCCTCCCTGTGTCTTGTGCACTGAATGCTCCCACACATGTGCAATGTCTTTGCGTGTGTAAGGTCTCTTGCAACTTCTAACCTGCCAGGACTGCATGCGCCAATTCCGTCTTACCTGTCATTCTGGTGGATCCACAAATGACAATGTTTTCAGGCTGGCATGCCATTGTGAGTGGGCTCGAGGTGACAGGGCTTGGTGGCAACGTGACTTCTCTGGGGTGTAGTGCTGCAGCAACAGACCACTCTCATCAGTGTGGTCGGAGCATGTTGTGAGATGTGCTACCTGTGCAGTCAGGGACCCGCCTGCAAAAGGGGAGAGGCGCGTTGAGGGTGTGGGAGTTACATTCAGGGGGGTACATTTTCATAACCTGTGATCTTAAAGGAACATTGAATTTACATTTTGGAGACTTGGGGAAGCTACGAAACTTGCTTCCAGAAGTGTACGATGGAATATTTGGGGGTGTTTGAAGTACATGTGTTTATGAATACTAAATATTTTTTAACCTATACAGGTGGCAAAATGCAACTTGTTTTTGGCTAATGACCCAGGACGCATGAATTTGGAAGCTATGGTGTCGCTACAAACTGAGTGCCCTGGTGAATGCTGTGACTGGGTCATAGGAGTGCATAATCATTGATAAGAGATTGGATGGCAAATGTGCAGAGCTCCCAACTAAATAATGCGTGGAACGTGAGTTGATTGCCGAAGCCACAGGATTTAAAGGTGCAGGCAAACACGAGAGCTTATTAAGACCAGAAGGAAGCCTGAGGGTGCAATGCCCAGATGGGTGGAGGGGCCATTGTGTGCTGTGTCACGAGCATGAATGCGTTGGATGGACAACCAAAATGAACAATGACTCAAATTGCCTGGGAGGGAGCCACTCACCCAGAGGAGGGCAATGCACTAATAAAAAGGCGGAATTTACGACTGGCACAAGGAAAAAACAATGGAAATTGATGGGTGTGGTTAAAGCCAATATTGTAGATACAAAATGTCTTGCGGCCAGCACTTGTGCCTAGTCACGACCTACATAATGGCAAAGGTATAAAAGATAAAGGAGTGTGTCCCCAGGCCACGCACACAGGAGACTAATGGTTAAAGAGGGTGACGAAAAAGTTTATATATGTATTTTTAGTATAAATTTTGGGAAAACGTGAGGCTTGTGAGACCGCTAAAGCTGCCTCTAAGCCAGACCTAAAATGCACATATAGATACTTGGAGGGGCTTTGGGTCAGTCCTCTTCAGCCATTGCTCTATTCATCTGTCATTCACATTGAACCGCCTTCCACCACATCATATAGCCTGGTGCATTGGGTCACCCCGCTTCAGCGTTTGGTTCTCTTTCACTGCGAGTGACATCATTTCGCTTCATCACACGTGCACCTGCACCTAAAAAGAAGTGCAATTTGTTGTCAAGGCTACTGGGCCAATACTTTACATTGTCAATGTCTTTTGTTTCCATTCTTTATCCTTTTTGTAATCTCTTTCTATAATTTTATCGCCTTTTGTATTTTAATGATATCTTTAGATTACATGAATTGAAACCCAATGCTACCTTTTCTTTTTGTGAATAAAGTATCCATACCTCTACCATAAATAGGCAGCAGTGTCTTTTCTTGTTTCTTTTTATGGCATGTGCTTGCAATAAAAAAGAAAAATATAACCTTCACACCAGCTTACAAAGCCCACAGCTATTGGGTTAATCAATGCTTGCTGTTTATTGTTCCAGCTCCTGGCACAGATATGGCAGACAGAAGAACGGATGCTTCATGCGTGCACTGGCCCTGCAGTGTACTGGTTGAAGACAGTCAGGGTGTTCTGCGATTACTGAAAAAAGCAGGTTAACTGATTCTTTCTTCGGAATGACCATACACTCGCTAGTGAATAAACAATGGTTCCAGAGAGTACGATATAAGACATCGCGCATCAATTAATCATTCAGAGAAATCAATCATTTGCATAATGCATTAGACAAGGCACTACGACTGAAATAGAATTTATTGAGACTGCCAAAATGATGTAAAAGTACCTTAAAGGGTAAAAGGTGAGTGCTGATATGAAACATGCAATATATAAAAACAAGCACTGGCAAAGCCAGTCAGTTTGGTGATGACTGCCAGTATTTTGGATTTGTTAATGCTCATTTTGTTTTGAAATGGTTTTTATAAAATATCATGGGAGCTGACGGGCCCAATACAAAACAGAAATGGAAAAAACTGTTGGGCCCGACATCCTTGGAGTGGTTTTCACTGAACTTTTTAAATTCCAGCCTCCTGTTTTCACTGACTTAATTTTTGCTGGCTTCAGGACTCTGCACACTTTCCCGCTGCTAACCAGTGCTAAAGTGCTTGTGCTCTCTCCTTTAAACATGGTGGCACAGACTTACACCCAATTGACACATTTAATGTGCTTGTACGCCCCTAGTAAAGTGTACTACATGCACCCAGGGCCTGTAAATGAAATGGCACTTGTAGCACTCATTGTGCCACCCACTTAAGTAGCCCTTCTGACATGTCAAAAGCCAGCCATTGTAGCCTGTGTGTGCAGTTTAGCCGGCCATTTTGACCTGGTAAAATAAACCTTTTGCCAGCCCTAAAAACATTTTTACTACAAATATGTCACCCTTTGGTAGGCCCTAAACGTCCGAGAGCTTAGAATGTAGTGTATTTAAAAAGTGGGACATGTACTTTAAAGTTTTATTTGTCCTGGTACTGAAAACCCCTTACATTTGTTTTTCACTACTGCAAGGTCTACCTCTTCCGTAGGATAACATTGGGTTAACTTTTTACATTTGATAAGTGATAACTTTCAACTGGAAGCAGGCAGGACTGCTGAGTTTGGTGTCCAAAGAATTGTAATTTAAAGCTCTCTTTAAAGGGTAAAACTGGATTTTAAGTCACAATTCTGAAAATGGCACTTTTAGAAAGTTGCCATTTTCTTGCCCCAACCATTTTGTGCCTGCAGCTTGTTTACTGGGTTTTACAACAAGGTGTCACTGGCAGTTGGTCTTTGTGTATTGGTCCCAGCCAGTGGAAGAAAGGGCCACAGCTGTTGGCAGGATGGGTAATCTCTGACTTGACGAGAGGAAAGAGCTGTCATCTACCATATTTGCACATCACACATACTCTGTCTGAGCTCTCTAACAAAGGGTTCAACACTAGTCTATTGTGACCTTAGACAATCTGGGACCAGGACAGGGAGGTAGGAAATTCCAAGCACCTCTGGGAGTGGAAACCTCCATAACCTTCTCCTACTTTAAAGTGGGCACCACCAATACACATTGGACTCTCAGACCAAACTCTTCAGTACACCTCTAAACCTGTGGAAGACACAGAAGGACTGATGTGCTGCTCTGCAAGAAGGACTGACTGCTGCTCTGCTGTCCTTCTGCCTGCAGCCCTGCTGCCCTGCTGCCTAAGTGAAGGACTGGACCTGTATCTTGCATCCAGGACCACCAGAATGACTCAAGGGTCAGTTGGCTGGCCTTCTGATCAGAGCATCAGGGACAGAGTAGACTCCAACAACTTTAATCCCGGCACCTGGAATCTGCCAGCTGTGAGTCCTGTCCCCTCCCCAAGTGGTGCTACCCCACACCTGGACCCTTGGAAAGGGGCCTGAAGGTGCTCTTTCTGCCTATCTGTGGTCTCAGCAGAACTGCCCCAGCACGACGCATCACCTTGCAAGCTCCTTGGAACCACCACCGTGGTACGCCTCTCCATGCAGGGACCTTGCATCGCCACCACAGCACCCTCAGAACCACAGATGTGCAACGCATCTCCAGTCAAGGACTTCGAAACGCCTCTGCTGCATGTTGCATCCTTGAAGCTGGATTTCGCATCGCTCTGCAACAAGGATTTAAGGTGCTGTAAGGATGAGTCTTCCACGATCAGAGTGGGTTAAGTGGGTTTATTGTGCAAACTACAACTGTACTCAAAGAGGCCCTGGAGCAACTGACTAACACGGAATGTAGAAGAGCAGAACACTCTTCTCTTGCTCCAGTGACCTCAATACGTTCTAAGCTTAAGGCTTAGGTATTACACATTACCACACATCTCCTTTTTTTATAAAAATAGAAAACTAACCAAAAAGAAAAGATAAAGCAATAAAAGGAGCCTATAATTCAATAACATTCTAAAACAATAGATGTACTAATATTCTAAAATATTCCAAGACACTTTCATCAATGAAATAGAACAAAGTAAACATATTCTAAAACATTATATGATGCTTTACCATCAATGAATTACAGCATAGTTAACACCTTACACCTCACCCCTTTCTTTAGAACTTTAACGAAGAATGTAATCATATAATTTCCTAGGTTTAGTAGAAATACGGTCACTTTTTCTGGATGGCAACATATTGCTCATACGGCGATTTCTTACTCTCTCTGATATTGGAAAGTTGCGAGGAACTAAAGCCACACGAGTGATGCCCCACCAGTTCCCACCAGACAATATTACAGAATCTTTCCTTATTTCACAAACTTGAGCAGGATCTTTAAACTTTGACAACCCTTTACCAACTAGAATGGGATTCTTGACACATACCCAATCTCCAATTTGCAATCTACAATGTTTTACGGGGCCTGAATTGTTCTTAGCAAATCTTTTATGACTGACCAAATTGGAATTGGATTCAGCAGATTTGCACCAACTGTTGACATCCCCAACTTTAGGCAACATTTTTGAAACACAAAAAGGACACAATTCAGTGACAGCTTCTCTACCTCTCATTAATTCAAAAGGATATTTTCCAGTGATAGAATGCGGGGTAGTCCGATGAGACCACACAAATTGTTGTATAGATTTTGTAATATTTGCATTACTTTTGATAGAGGCTTGAATACATTCAACTAAAACTTTGTTAAAACGTTCAACCTTTCCATTACTTTGGGGATGGTAAAATGGAGTTCTTAAATGTTTAATATTACAATTCTTCAGAAAAGAGGACATTTCTGAGGAAACAAACAGAACTCCATTATCAGTAATTCCTCTGGAAGTCCCACTCTAGAAAAAACTTTCTGGAAGCATTCCAACACCTTCTTGGTTGTTGGTTCAGAAACTGGTTCTACTTCAACCCATCTTGAAAGATGATCCACCATGACAACAAAATATCTTAAGCCCTAAGGTAACATTTGATATGGACCTAAAAAGGCAACACCAATATGTTGCCAAGCTTTCTTTGGACAACAATTTACCAAATCAATTTGACGTTCAGTTGTTAACACTTTATCATTTAACTTACATTTGACGCAATTAGAAACAAAGTCTTCAATTTCTGGGTCCAAGCATGGCCACGAGAATTTTTCTCAAATTTTCTTTTTTATTAAGGTGGCACCCAAATGACCATTGTGTGCCAAACAAATTAATCATTGTCGAAAAGAGAGGGGTGCCACAAGTTTGTCACCATGGACTAGAATGTCATTTTCTAAAGATAACTCATCGGACACCTTCCAAAATGGTTGCAATTCTTTTTGCAATTGAGTTTCTTTTGGCCAACCAGATTTCAGTAACGTAATGACCTTACTTAAAATACAATCATTGCCAATAGCTGTAATCCAATCACTCTCAGAAAATGTAGCATCACCTATGTATGCAATAAAACATTTTTCAATACAGAAAATGAAAATTCTAAAAGTTTTGCAGCAAGTCTGGAAATTATAGCTGTGGTTCGATTAATTATTTTTCCAGATAAAATGTTGACTAAAGGACAGTGATCAGTTCTTAAAATAAAATGTCTGCCCCACACATATGCTTTAAATTTTTCCACACTCCACACACAGGCCAAAAGCTCTTTTTCAATTACTGAATATTTGCGCTCCACAGGTCTCAAAGTCCTAGACGCAAATCCAACAGTAGATTCACGCCCCATTTCGACTTGAGTGAGAACTGCACCCAAGCCATAATCACATGCATCAACCGTAATTACAGTGGTTCTGTTCTCACAAAAAGATTGCAGAGCAGGTGCAATAACAATTCTCTCTTTCAATCAGTGACACTTATAGAGCGCGCTACATACCCGTAGGGTCTCAAGGCGCTGGGGGAGGGGGGGTGCCGCTACTGCTCGAACAGCCAGGTCTTCAGCTTCTTCCTGAAGGAGAGGTGGTCTTGGGTCAGGCGCAGGTCGGCCGGGAGGGAGATCCAGGTCCTGGCGGCCAGGTAGGAGAAGGACCTTCCTCCTGTAGTCGCTCTTCGGATGCGGGGGACGGCGGCGAGGGCGTGGTTGGCTGATCGGAGGTGGCGTTTGGGAGCGTAGAAGTTTATCCGGCTGTTGAGGTAGCTCGGGCCTTGGTCGTGTAGGGCTTTGTGTGCGTGGGTGAGGAGGCGGAAGGTGATTCTTTTGTTGATGGGGAGCCAGTGAAGGTCTCTCAGATGTCCGGAGATGTGGCTGGTTCGTGGGATGTCGAGGATGAGTCTGGCTGAGGCGTTCTGGATCCGCTGGAGTCTCTTCTGGAGCTTGGCGGTGGTACCGGCGTAGAGGGCGTTGCCGTAGTCCAGTCGGCTGGTGACGAGGGCCTGGGTGACGGTCTTCCTGGTCTCGGTGGGGATCCACCAGAAGATCTTCCGTAGCATGCGTAGGATGTTGAAGCACGCCGAGGAGACGTTGTTGACTTGCCTGGTCATGGAGAGGGAGGAGTCCAGGATGAAGCCCAGGTTGCGTGCATGGTCTGTCGGTTTGGGTGCGGTGCCCAGGGCGGGAGGCCACCAGGAGTCGTCCCAGGCGGAGGGTGAAGAGCCCAGGATGAGGACCTCCGTCTTGTCAGAGTTCAGTTTCAGGCGGCTGGTCGTCATCCACTCGGCTACCTCTTTCATCCCTTCGTGTAGGTTGGCTCTGGCGGTGGCGGGGTCGTTGGTCAGGGAGAGGATCAGCTGGGTGTCGTCGGCGTAGGAGATTATGCTGAGGTTGTGTTGGCGTGTGATGGCCGCGAGGGGGCTCATGTAGACGTTGAAGAGGGTGGGGCTCAGAGAGGATCCTTGAGGGACGCCGCAGATGACTTCGGAGGCCTCTGACTTGTACGGTGGTAGGCGGACTCTCTGAGTTCTTCCGTCGAGGAAGGAGATGATCCATTACAGCGCCTTGTCCTGGATTCCGATGTTGCTGAGGCGCTGTACTAGGGTGCGGTGGCAGACAGTGTCGAATGCCGCAGAGAGGTCTAGGAGGATGAGGGCCGCTGTTTCTCCGTTGTCCATCAGGGCTCGGATGTCATCGGTGGCGGCGATGAGGGCGGTCTCGGTGCTGTGATTGGCTCGGAAGCCGGACTGTGAGGGGTCGAGGGATCCATTCGTCTCGAGGAAGGCGGCCATCTGCTTGTTGACGGTCTTCTCGATGACTTTGGCTGGAAACGGGAGGAGCGAGATGGGGCGGTAGTTCTTGAGTTCGGTGGGGTCTGCTGTTGGTTTTTTGAGTAGAGCGCTGAGTTCGGCGTGCTTCCAGCTCTCAGGGAAGGTGGCGGTGTCGAAGGATGTGTTGATGATGTCTCGCAGGTGGGGTGCGATGACAGCGTCGGCCTTGTTGAAGACGTGGTGAGGGCAGGGGTCGGTTGGTGATCCGGAGTGGATGGAGTTCATCGTGCGGATGGTGTCTTCGGTGCTGATCGGGGTCCAGGCGTGGAGGGTGGTGGTGGGGGGTGGTTGTTCGGTCATGGTGTGCGTTGGTTGGTTGTTGAAGCTGTTGTGTATGTCCGCGATCTTGTTGTGGAAGTATGAAGCGAGGGAGTTGCAGAGGTCTTGAGATGGGGTGATGTCGTTGTTTCCTGCGCTGGGGTTGGATAGCTCTTTCACGATGTTGAAGAGTTCCTTGCTGTTGTGTGCGTTGTTGTCCAGCCGGTCCTTGAATGCAGTTTTCTTGGCGGCGCGGATCAGCTGGTGGTGCTTCCGAGTGGCCCGCTTGAGGGTGGTCCTGTTGTCCGGTGTAGGTTCCCTTCTCCAGACTTTCTCAAGGGCTCGGCAGTTCTTCTTGGAGCTCTTGAGTTCGTCGGTGAACCACGGGGCTTTCTTGCTGCCGGGTCTGCTGGGCGGGGTCCTCAGCGGGGCGAGCTCGTCCGCGCAGTTGCTGATCCACTTCGTGAGGTTGTCGGCGGCCTGGCTGGGGTTCGCTGAGCTGGCAGGAGGGTGCTGGCTCAGGGAGGTGGCGAGCTGGTCTGCTGTGATCTTGTTCCAGCTTCTGCGGGCGGCCTGTTGCTGGTGGTGGTGGGTCGTCGTTCTCTTGAAGGTGAAGTGGACGCAGCTGTGGTCCGTCCATTGAAGCTCTGTGGCGTGGCTGAAGTTGATGTCTGTGCTGGAGGAGAAGACTGCGTCGAGTGTGTGTCCGGCGAGGTGGGTGGGGGTGGACACCAGCTGCTTGAGTCCAAGATTGGCGAGGTTGTCGAGCAGGGTGCTGGTGTTGCGGTCGTTGTTCTCCAGATGGAAGTTGAGGTCTCCCAGGAGGATGTAGTCCGCGGAGGGGAGGGCATGCGGGCTGACGAAGTCGGCGATGTCCTCGCTGAATGGGGTGCGTGGTCCCGGGGGTCGGTAGATCAGGGTGCCTCTGAGGGTGGTGTTCGGGTTGGTGTGGATCTGGAAATGCAGGTGTTCGGCGCTGGTCAGGGTGTCGTCGGTGCTGGTCGTGAGACGGATGGTGTTCCTGTGGATGATGGCGATGCCTCCTCCCATCTGGTTGGCGTTGCGGTCCCTCCGGACGATCTTGTAGCCCTCTGGGATGGCGATGGCGATGTCGGGAGCTGAAGAGGCGTTCATCCAGGTCTCCGTGAGGAAGGCAACGTCAGGGGCTGTGGCGTCTAGGAGGTTCCAGAGTTCGATGGCGTGTCTGTGGACGGAGCGGGTGTTGAGCAGGATGCACTTGAGGTGGGTGCTGCTGGTGTTTGACTTGGCGGGTGCTGGTGCGAGGCAGGTCCGGATGCAGGTGAATTTGCAGGCGTGGCAGCTGAAAGGTCCGTGGGTGCGTCGTGGTGTGGCTTGGTGGCATTCTGGGAGTCGGCCGGTGTTGAGTGCGATGAGGGTGGCGGCGGAGTACGTCAGGCGGGTAGGTCGGGGTCTTCGTGGGCCAGGGGTCCTGGCGCTGGGCGCGGTCCGGTCGCGGACGGGCGCAGACGGGCTTACCTTTGGCGCGCCTTCGGCGCACAATCGGCGCGCCCGCTGCGCGTGACCGCTGCGTGTTCGCACGGTCGCCATTTAAGGCGAAGTGCGCGGGTGGGCGGAGCAGCTGGGAGGCGGGAGCGGGGAGGGAACAGAAGAGAAAAGGGGCGGGGCAAATGGCGGTGGCGGGAAGCGGGAAACTGGGAGGGAGAGCGGAGGGCGGCGAGGTAGGCGGGCAAACAGGAAGGAAACTGAAACACGGTACAGAGATTATATTAAATGAAACAGGCACAAATGGAGGGCAAAATAAATGGCAAAAACAGGAAGGAAAACGATGTCACGGCACAAAAAATACAAGCACAAATGGAGGGCAAAACAATGGCGAAAACAGCAAGAGAAACGATCACACGGCACAAAAAATACAAGCACAAATGTAGGGCAAAACAAATGGCGAAAACCAATGGGGAGCGACCAAGGCGGCAGCGAGGCCGGCGGCGAGGCAGTAAGGCAGGCAATGGGGCACACGCAGCAGCTGGTGGCCGTGCGGCGTGGGGGTGTCCCACAAGTGGGTCACACTCACCTGCGTCGCACGGTCGCCATTTAAGGCCAAGTGCGCGGGTGGGCGGAGCAGCTGGGAGGCGGGAGCGGAGAGGGAACAGAAGAGAAAAGGGGCGGGGCAAATGGCGGTGGCGGGGAGCGGGGAGGGAGAGCGGAGGGCGGCGAGGTAGGCGGGCAAACAGGAAGGAAACTGAAACACGGTACAGAGATTACATTAAATGAAACAGGCACAAATGGAGGGCAAAATAAATGGCAAAAACAGGAAGGAAAACGATGTCACGGCACAAAAAATACAAGCACAAATGGAGGGCAAAACAATGGAGAAAACAGCAAGAGAAACGATCACACGGCACAAACAATACAAGCACAAATGTAGGGCAAAACAAATGGCGAAAACCAATGGGGAGCGACCAAGGCGGCAGCGAGGCCGGCGGCGAGGCAGTAAGGCAGGCAATGGGGCACACGCAGCAGCTGGTGGCCGTGCGGCGCGGGGGTGTCCCACAAGTGGGTCACACTCACCTGCGTCGCACGGTCGCCATTTAAGGCCAAGTGCGCGGGTGGGCGGAGCAGCTGGGAGGCGGGAGCGGGGAGGGAACAGAAGAGAAAAGGGGCGGGGCAAATGGCGGTGGCGGGAAGCGGGAAGCGGGGAGGGAGAGCGGAGGGCGGCGAGGTAGGCGGGCAAACAGGAAGGAAACTGAAACACGGTACAGAGATTACATTAAATGACTTTGAAAGAATGATCACACAAATGTGACCAAATACATTCTGAATTTTTCTTCAATAAGGGCCTGAAACATTCAGTTAAGTTAGCGAAATTCTTTAAAAATGTTGCGTAAAATTCACAGAGACCTAAAAAAGAAAATAGCTGTTACTTGTTTTTTGGAGCTGGTGCCTCTAAAATGCTTTTTACAAGACAAGGTTTGGATTTTACACCTTAAGCTGAAAAATCATGACCTAAATATTCTATTTCCTTTGATTTGAAGATGCATTTGTCCTTTCTCAGGGTAGCCCCTCTAGATTCAAGTATTCTTAACACTTTGTTCACAATGACATTATGTTCTGACTCACTTTCAGTAAACACCAAATATCATCTTGGAATACTGCCACTTGGGGAATGCTATGAAACATTTCTGACATTAATCTTTGAAAAACCGCCGCAGCAGCAGCTATGCGAAAAGGCATTCTGCAAAATTGAAAAGTTCCTTCTGGTGTGACAAAAGCAGTTACTTGGCGAGAAGATTGATCGAAAACAACTTGGTGGTAAGCTGACCTAAGATCTAATTTTGTAAACCAACATGAATGACCGATTTTGGTGATGAGATCCTCTATTCTGGGTAGAGGAAAATTGTCAACCCAGATTGCTTCGGTGACACTTCTTAAGTCAACACACATTCTGAGTTCACCTGTCTTTTTCTTTGCAAGAACTATGGGAGACAACCATAGGGTGCCCTCAACTTTCTCAATGATGCCCTGTTTACACAAGCCCATAAGCATATCAGAGAGTTCTTTTCTAACACTCAATGGTATGTTTCTTAACTTATGCTTAACTGGAGTGACATGTTGTTTAACTTTTATAGAAAAGACAAAGTCAGAGAATTTTCCTAATTTATCTTGAAAAACCTTATGAAATTTCTTCTCCCAATCACAATCTAGAATATGAAAACGTTCATCATTTTGTAAATTATTGACATAAAGGTTTCCAGCACTAACTTTCTCAATAGTAACCGGATTACGAAAACCAGGTCTGATGACTAAATTGAGCTCAGCTTGGTGAATGAGACCTAAAACATTGATACCTTTGCGAGCGACACAGACTTTTCCATTGATAGAAGCTTCTAAAAATGTAATACAAGTTAAAAAATAACCAAGAAGATCCACTCTACTACCCTCAAAAGCCACAGTTGAAACATCAGGAGGCAATAAAGAATGTGAACTCCATGAGTGTGCATATTTTTGATAATCTATAATAGTGATACGAGCTCTGGTATCAACTAGAAGTTTGATGGAAACTTCATTGATCCAAACCTCAATCTCAGGGTCTGCAACTGAAGAAAAATTAGAGTCTTCCACGATCGTAGTGGGTTAAGTGGGTTTATTGTACAAACTACATCTGTACATGAAGGGACCCTAGAGAAACTGACTGACACGGACTGTAGAAGATCAGAACACTCTTCTCTTGCTCCAGTGACCTCAATACATTCTAAGCTTAAGGCTTAGGTATTACACTTTACCACGGGTGCTTTTGTTTAAAGGGCCTGACTTGGGCCCTGTAGACGGCCCGCACTCCATCCTCGTCATCCTGACCTGTGTCTTTTTCTCGGTCCGGTGTGACCAGGTAACCACAGTTGGCGCTTTGTGCTTTTATGCACTATTTTCACTTAAATCTTTAAATTTGCATATCTCTGGTACTACTGATTGGATGTTTGTCGTTTTGATGTCAAATAATTTATTACATTGTACTCTGTTTTTTTTAATTGATGTGGGTCTTTTTCTTGTGTAGTGTTGTTACTTTATCACTGTATCCACCATAAGCTGACCTTATACACAGCTCACAGATCAAATCTCCTTCAACTGTCCCATCAGAAATCTGTCACCCAAGATTCTACCTGATGACACCTCGTAGTTAAAGGGATAGCATGCTGGACTGTAGGTTTGCAACACACTGTTTGAAGTGCTGCACAAATACTTTACACATCGCCTTTGAGTTAAGCCAGACTGCTTTTGTGAGAAGCTACCGAAGGTTTGAGCACAGGTTAATTTGGGGTTTGCATGTGTTTTACCCTGAAAGAGATTGTGGTTGCTGCTTGAATAAGTTTTTACTGCCTTCAACCAGCAGCCCAGCTTCATACAAAACCAAAAACTATTTATGATCTCAAAAAGCAACCATTGCCGTAGTAGTCCATGGCAATGAAGACAGATTCTTCTTAAGAATGTAAAGGGAAAGCACAGTTGGCAAAACATAGGAAGGAAACACATGAAACATTGCAAAGACTAGACTGTGCCTTTGCACTAATGAGCTCTCAGTGTAATAACTGCTCTGTTTACTGTTGCCAAGACCTCACTGTCCCTTTGCACCAAGAATTATTTATGATAAACATACTCAGGGGGTGGAGGGTGCCGAAAGTCCTCAGGAACTGGATTTCATGAACCAATACGACAAGAGCTGGACACAGTGCCTAATAAGAGCATCGACAGGTCTGGATTCATCTGGGAGGTACAGGTTGAGGTACAGCAAGAAAGGGTTGTAATAGTGGTCTATGCACCACCTTCACCCCAAGGGGGGCAGCTGGAGGTAGGATGCCTACCTACGAGAGAGGGTCCAGGGAAAATAGAAGGTGGAGGACAGATGCACAACAGCCAGGATAAGAGAGTTCCGTCAAAACCAACTGTACGTGCAAGAAACAGCAAAGGCTAGAACGTCACGGACAGCGCTGGCCTTTGCACAGAGAGCGCCCTGGGCTAAACCAAATTTGGCACCCCCTCCTCCACTCATCCTCTTTAACTGTCTGTATGTTGAAAAAATGGGAGGGGCAGGAGGAAGGCAAGAAGGGGCAGAAGAAAGGAAGCAAGCAGTCAAAATGTTGACATGGCAACAGCAGCCTCCAGAAACAGTGTTTCAATGCACCTTTCTTTGAAGCCATGTAAGAAGAAGGCTACGGCAGGCAGCTCCGACGCCCCTCAAAAGGTCAGCGCCCTGGGCAAGGGCCGAGCTCACACATGCTAAGGGCAGACCTGGTCGTCAAACACTCTGAGATATCCTGATGGGAAGATAATCTACTCTGAGCATACCAGCCTCCTGTGTGCTAGAATAGAATAGAAAAGCCAGACGAGCGTGTGCAGTCCTCTCAGTGGCCCCCAGGAATCGTAGGTAGTGCTATATCATAATGCACGTAGTAGGGCTGCAAGAGTGATTCTGCTTCCCCCACATATGTTTAATATGAAAGGACACTGACTCCAAGAAGAACCAGACCATGCCCCCAAGACTCGCCTGCAGAGACTAACTTCAGAGACCTGTGAAACACCTGATGGTGAATAGCAGATTTACACCCCAGTGCTTAATTTGAGCAGGTGGTTCCACGGCACTTAATTGTCAAAAACGGCGCTCGTGACAGTCTGCCACAAGATGGCGCTGTCTGAAATGACCACAACAACAGTGAATTATTAGTTCAATATATATTTAACATTTCTATTACCTGTCGCCCAACCCTTTCTTATAGCTTTGGGGGCCTGAAATAGTCTGAATTGTCGCACTTGCAGGAGTGTGATGGAGAGTAGTTGCGTTGCTCCTGTCATTGGCAGCATGGCAGGGGCAATGTGTGGTGCAAGCTGCAGTGGTGTCCTGACGAGAGCCCTGGCACTTATTTTTATGCAAATTAAGCACTGCCCATCCTATATATTAAATATAGTTAGGTAGCTGTGACAATAACAAAAGATGTTGCACAGTACTCAACTAGCCAGGATAGAAAGCCTGCAGAAACAACACTTGTTCAAAGACAGGTGCTACTATGGTATACGCCCCTGATACCTGTCATGCAATTATGGCGTTACTCCAAAGGAATAACACACAATTAAAACCTAAAACATACTGAAGCACTCCAATAATTTGTTAAATAACACTGTTTGAGGACAAATAACAAGAAAAGTCAGTTCACAAGCCCAAGATCATGTGATATATTTATTGTGTTACATGCTTCCAACCAAGTACATGATCATCAGGTGACACGTGTTTCATCCCTAATAGGACTTTTTCAAGGCATGTAACCACAAGCTGTATTTCTTATTCCGCTAACCATAAGCCATGAAGTAAAACGATATGGGTGCCAGAGTGCGAGCTTCTTCTAGGTGACCTCCAGAGTGCGAGCATCTTCTAGGTGATCTCGGGGGGGGACTTATTCTAGGAGACCTCCAGAGTGCGAGCTTCTTCTAGGTGACCTCCAGAGTGCGAGCTTCTTCTATGTGATCTCCAGAGTGCGAGCTTCTTCTAGGAGACCTCCAGAGTGCCAGCTTCTTTTAGGTGAACTTCAGAGTGCGAGCTTCTTCTAGATGAATTCCAGAGTGCGAGCTGCTTGTCGGTGAACTCCAGAGTGCGAGATTCTTCTAGATGACCTCCAGAGTTTGAGCTTCTTCTAGGTGACTTCCAGAGTGCGAGCTTCTTCTAAGTGATCTCCGGGGGGGGGGAGGGGAGCTTCTTCTGGGTGATCTGCAGAGTGCAAGCTTCTTCTAGGTAACCTCCAGAGTGCAAGCTTCTTCTAGGTGAACTCCAGAGTGCAAGCTTCTTCTAGGTGAACTCCAGAGTGCGAGCTTCTTCTCGGTGACCTCCAGAGTGTGAGCTTGTTCTAGATGACCTCCAGAGTGCGAGCTTCTTCTATGTGATCTCCAGAGTGCGAGCTTCTTCTAGGAGACCTCCAGAGTGCGAGCTTCTTCTAAGTGAACTCCAGAGTGTGAGCTTCTTCTAGGTGAACTCCAGAGTGCGAGCTTCTTGTAGGTGAACTCCAGAGTGCGAGCTTCTTCTAGGTGACCTCCAGAGTGTGAGCTTCTTCTAGGTGACCCCAGAGTGCGCGCATCTTCTAGGTGATCTCTGGGGGGGAACTTCTTCTGGGTGATCGCCAGAGTGCAAGCTTCTTCTAGGTGACTTCCAGAGTGAGAGCTTGTTCTAGATGACCTCCGGAGTGCGAGCATCTTCTAGGTGATCTCCGGGGGGGGGACTTCTTCTAGGAGACCTCCAGAGTGCGAGCTTCTTCCAGGTGACCTCCAGAGTGCGAGCTTCTTCTATGTGATCTCCAGAGTGCGAGCTTCTTCTAGGAGACCTCCAGAGTGTGAGCTTCTTCTAGGTGAACTTCAGAGTGCGAGCTGCTTCTAGGTGATCTCCAGAGTGCGAGCTTCTTGTCGGTGAACTCCAGAGTGCGAGCTTCTTCTAGATCACCTCCAGAGTTTGAGCTTCTTCTAGGTGACTTCCAGAGTGTGAGCTTCTTCTAGGTGATCTCCGGGGGGGGGAAGAGCTTCTTCTGGGTGATCTGCAGAGTGCAAGCTTCTTCTAGTTAACCTCCAGAGTGCAAGCTTCTTCTAGGTGAACTCCAGAGTGCGAGCTTCTTCTAGGTGACCTCCAGAGTGCAAGCTTGTTCTAGATGACCTCCAGAGTGCGAGCTTCTTCTATGTGATCTCCAGAGTGCGAGCTTCTTCTAGGAGACCTCCAGAGTGCGAGCTTCTTCTAAGTGAACTCCAGAGTGTGAGCTTCTTCTAGGTGAACTCCAGAGTGCGAGCTTTTTGTAGGTGAACTCCAGAGTGCGAGCTTCTTCTAGGTGACCTCCAGAGTGTGAGCTTCTTCTAGGTGACCTCCAGAGTGCGAGCATCTTCTAGGTGATCTCTGGGGGGGAACTTCTTCTGGGTGATCTCCAGAGTGCGAGCTTCTTCTAGGTGACGTCCAGAGTGCGAGCTTGTTCTAGGTGACCTCCAGAGTGCGAGCTTCTTCTATGTGATCTCAAGAGTGCAAGCTTCTTCTAGGAGACCTCCAGAGTGCGAGCTTCTTCTAAGTGAACTCTAGAGTGTGAGCTTCTTCTAGGTGAACTCCAGAGTGCGAGCTTCTTCTAGGTGACCTCCAGAGTGTGAGCTTCTTCTAGGTGACCTCCAGATTGCGAGCATCTTCTAGGTGATCTCTGGGGGGGGAACTTCTTCTAGGTGAACTCCAGAGTGCGAGCTTCTTCTAGGTGACCTCCAGAGTGCGAGCTTGTTCTAGAAGACCTCCAGAGTGCGAGCCTCTTCTATGTGATCTCCAGAGTGCGAGCTTCATCTAGGAGACCTCCAGAGTGCGAGCTTCTTCTAAGTGAACTCCAGAGTGTGAGCTTCTTCTAGGTGAACTCCAGAGTGCGAGCTTCTTCTAGGTGAACTCCAGAGTGCGAGCTTCTTCTAGGTGACCTCCAGAGTGTGAGCTTCTTCTTGGTGACCTCCAGAGTGCGAGCATCTTCTAGGTGATCTCTGGGGGGGAACTTCTTCTGGGTGATCTCCAGAGTGCGAGCTTCTTCTAGGTGACTTCCAGAGTCTGAGCTTCTGTTAGGTGAGCTCCTGAGTGCAAGCTTCTTCTAGGTGATCTCCGGAGGGGAGATTCTTCTGGGTGAACTCCAGATTTCAAGCTTCTTCTAGATAACCTCCAGAGTGCAAGCCCCTTCTTCTATGTGAAATCCAGAGTGCAAGCTTCTTCTAGGTGACCTCCAGAGTGCGAGCTTCTTCTAGGTGACCTCCAGAGTGCGAGCTTCTTCTAGATGAACTCCAGAGTGCGAGCTTCTTCTAGGTGAACTCTAGGTGAACTCCAGAGTGCGAGCTTCTTCTAGGTGACCTCCAGAGTGCGATCTTCTTCTATGTGATCTGCAGAGTGCGAGCTTCTTCTAGGAGACCTACAGAGTGTGAGCTTCTTCTAGGTGATGTCTCCTGCAGCCTATTCCACATTCAATATTTTCAAACTCACAATGAAGTGGGGTAGCTATTTAGTCATGGGCGACAGCGGCGAGGAGAGCCCTGATAAACTCTGTCCTGTCCTTTGCAAAATGAAATGCAGTTCACATCCTTGTTCATTCCTGATGACCTTTCCTACAGTTCGCCTGGTGAGAGGCATGTTAGCGGTCTTTGGAGCTTAACCAATGTTTTCACTGCCAGGCCACTGTGGATTCTGTTGACACAGTAAACTCTGGAAACAACCAATGCAAGGACAAAGACGATCTGCTAAGGAAGGAGAATAAAGCATGGAAGAGGAAAAGAATGAATGTTTTAAGGGTGTTGTTGGGTTGTTGTTGTAAGGTTGCTGTGAGTGTGTTTTGTTGTAATATTTCTGGTGTAAGGTTGTTGCTAATTCATTGTTGTTAAGTTGTTATTGTGTTCCTTAGGTTGTATTTGTAAGGTTGTAGTTATAAGTCTGTGGTTGTTGTTATAAGATTGTTGTTGTGAGGTGTTGAGTCATTGTTATTAAGATGCTGTTGTTAGGTTTTTGTTGTGGTTGTTAGCCTGTAGTTGTATGGTTGTGGATGTTGTTAGGTTGTTGTTATTGTAACGTTGCTGGTATTTTAAGGTTGGTGTTAGGTTTTTGTAATGTTGTTGTTAGGTTGTTGTTGGGCTGCAGTTAGGTTGTTGTTGTGGCTATGGTTAGGTTGTGGTTGCAAGGTTGTTGTTGTATGGTTGTTGTTGTAAGGCCTTTGTTGTTAGGTTGTTAGTTGGTGTTAGGTTGTTGTTGATTTTAGGTTGTTGTGGTTGCTAGAGTTTAGTTGGTAAGTTGTTGCTAGGTTGGGGTTGGAAGGTGTGGTTGGAAGGTTGTGGTTGTTTTGTTTCTTTACGGCATAGAGTGCTGTAGTGGCATAGAGTGCTGTATGTTATGTTATGTTAAACACATTTATAAAGCGCATGCCTGCCCCAGCAACGGGGCGTCCCAGCGCTAGCAGACAGGTGGCCAGAGGGAAAGGACTAGATGGTGGAAAAAAGCCAGGTTTGAATCAATTTCCTAAATGCCCAGTGATCGTGTGTGCTCCGGGCAGCAAGTGGAGTGGAGTTCCATAGGGCAGGGGCCATGGCCTTGAAAGAGTGCCCCCCTGCTCTATGCCTGCGTACATGAGGAGTACACGCCAGATGCAGGTCACGGGAGCACAGGGCTCGCGATGGAACATATGGTGTGCAGAGTAGGCCTGGGCGGTAAATTCCGTTCCGTTCGCGGAATTTGCGGAATTTGGGTAATTTCGCGTTCCGCGGAGAACGCGAAATAGCCCAAAATTCCGCTTTCCGTGATTTCGTGAAATTTTTGCTTGTTCGCGTTCTCAAAATGCGTGTTCGCGAGATATTTCTCCCCGAGCACGCAAACAGCGATTGTGAACAGGAAAAAAGCATCGCGAACAAGCAATTCCGCGTGTTCGCGGAATTTCTGCATGTTCGCGGAGATTTTTTACCATTTCGCGGAGATTTGCGTAACGCGATTACGCAAATTCCGCCCACCCCTAGTGCAGAGCCCCTGCAGAATTTGTGGACCCTGGACATGTAAGATCTTGTGTGTGGTACAGAGAGTTTTAAACTGGACTCTCGGTTCAATTGGCAGCCAATGGAGACGGCAGAGAAGATTAGAGGTGTGACAGTACTTTGGTCGGGTAAAAAGGATGCATTCCGCCGCATTCTGTGCCCGCTGAAGTCTTTTAATTACAGTTTTATTCACGCCAAGTAGGAGCCCATTACAATAATCTAGGTGTGACTGAACTACAGATTGAAGAATCATTTGGCGGGTGGATGCATCAAAGAGGCCAAAGCATGCCCCTGCCACAAATTAGAGGGCATTGCCCATCAGGACCCCTGAGTTCTTGACTGCAGTTTTCAGTTGGGGAGGGGTAACCAGAGCCGTGGGCCACCATTGGTAATCCCATTTATGGGTATCACGGCCTACCAAGAGCACCTCAGTCTTTGAGGAGTTAAGTTGTAAGGAGTTGTCCGCCATCCAATCCGAAATGGCCAGGACATCTTCACGGAAGTTCAGTGGGTCTTGATCAGGGTTGTTGGAGAAGGTAAATACCAAATGAGTATCATCAGCAGAAGATACCATTTTGATGTTCCGTGCTTTGGCCAGGAGGGCTTGAGGGCGGACATACACATTTAACAACATGGGGCTCAAAGCAGAGCCCTGGGGTACCCCACAGCTGAGGGCTTAGATGCTGGACAGGTAGGGAGGGGCATAGACCTGAAAGGAGCGCTTGGATAGAAAGGAAGCAAACCAGGCCAGGGAATTGCCTTTGACCCCGATCTCCCCTAGCCGTTGAGGCAGAATCTTATGGGAGACCGTGTTGAAGGCCGCACTGAGATCAAGTAAAATCAGTGCCGAAGTCTTGCCCTTGCCTAGCGTGGTCCACAGCTGCTCTGTGACTGACAGAAGAGCAGATTCCGTACTATGTCTGGGCCGGAAACCATTTTGTGATCCGTCTAGAATCGCATTTGTTTCCAAATATTTGGTCAGGGTAATGTTAACATGGGGCTCCCTAATCTTAGCCAGATATGCAGGGCCGGACTGGGAACCATAACCGGCCCTGGCAAAGTGCTCGGCCTGCCCCCACCCCCCGGCGGGAGGGTGTGGGGGGGGTGCTGCCCAGCTCTTTACCAGGGCCGGTTTTTGGCCGATTTTGTTACAGGGACGATTTTGCAGCTATGCTGCAAAATCGGCCCTGTAACAAAACCTGCCCCCACCCGTGCGGCGCACCGGGGGATTGCCCGGTGCCCGCTACGGCCAGTCCGGCCCTGCACATATGGGAGCAGAGAGATTGGCCGGAAATTCTCCGGCAGAGACGTGTCTAATGTGGGCTTTTTCAGCAGAGGAATGACCTTAGCAGGCTTCCATGATTTAGTGATCTCTGCCGTCAGGAGTGATCTATTGATCAGTTCCCTGCCCTCGATCATGAGACAGTCATAGAATTTCCTAAAGATGTCGGGTTTTACACGGTCGGCAGGAGAGCCTGATTTGACCTTAGCTGCCAGGATGTCCAGGTCTTTAAGAGACATGGGTGGCAGATGGGAAAGAACTGTCGAGGTAGAAATCGCGAAAGATTTGGAAGCACGCAACCTCATGTCAAGTGCATTGTGGATGCATTCCACCTTATTGATAAAATACCTCGCCAATAATTTGCATTGCGTGTTAGAGGATATGGTATTATTAATTCCTGCCGAGGATTTTATCATATCCTTCATAAGGGAAAAAATAGTTTTAGAGGGGTTGGGGCTTGACGAGATCAGATTGGCGTAGAACGAGGCTTTGGTCTTTTGAACCAGTTTGTGGTAGGCTTTAATTGCATTCCTATAGATGTTTTTTGCAGTATCATCATAGGTACGCCTCCAAGCCCATTGCATAATTTTACAGTTTTTCTTTTCCGACATCAAGGTCTCGTTGTACCAGGCGTGAGTTTGCGTGCGCTTAGCCCCAATCAGTTTCTTCGGGATACAGTCGTCAAGCGTGTTGTTGATCCAGCCCCTGAAGGCTCCGTCAGCTGCCTCCAAGTCAGTGTGCCATTCTGGGTGAGACGAATTTAGGGTAGATACAAAGGTGGACGCGTCAAATTTGTGCCAAGGACGCTTCATGGAGGACTGGCAGGAGGTCCGAATAGCAGCGCCTACAATACTATTCTGTGTATGCATCGTATAGCCTGCAGGAAGGGCCACGGAGTCAGAGGTTAACCACGTTTGTTTTGCTGAAATTGTATATTCGGTGAGGAGTCCTCCAGAAGCATGGTGTTTTACAAGTGATCTGCAGTTGAGGTAGATATTGATAAGTGTTGAGCCAGTAGAGTAGAGTGGCATAGAGTGGCGCGGAGTAGAGTGGGGAAGCCGGCGTATAGTAGAGTAGAGTGGTGTAGAGTGGCGTAGAGCAGAGTAGCATAGACTAGAGTGGCGTAGAATGGAATGGCATAGAGTGGCACGTAGTGGAGTGGAGTAGGGGTATAGTGGAGTGGTGTAGAGTGGAGTAGCATTGAGAGGAATAGTATAGAGCGGAGTGCCATAGAGAGGCACAGAGTAGAGTGGAGTGGCGTAGAGTGGCGTAGAGTAGAGTAGCATAGACTAGAGTGGCATTGAATGGAATGGCATAGAGAGGCACGTAGTGGATTGGAGTAGGGGTATAGTGGAGTGGTGTAGAGTGGAGTAGCATTGAGAGGAATAGTATAGAGCGGAGTGGAATAGAGTGCCACAGAGTGGATTGGTGTAGAGTGGAGTGACGTAGAGTGCCATAGAGAGGCAGAGAGTACAGTGGAGTGGCGTAGAATGGCGTAGAGTGGAGTGACGTAGTGTAGAGTGAAGTGGTGTGGCGTCCAATAGAATGATGCAGAGTAGAGGGGAGTGTTGTAGAGTGGGGTGGTGTAGAGAACAGTACCACTGAGTAGTGTGCCATAGAGCAGAGTGGAGTGGCATAGATTACAGTGGCACAGGGTGGAGTGGCAGAGAGTGCTGTGGTTGTGGTGTGAATTGGTCTAGAGTGAAGTAGCATACAGTAGAGTGTCGTAGAGTATTACAGTTGTGGGTGTAAGTAACTAAAGCATCAGTAGAGACAGCAGATAGGGTGAAAGCACCACTAATAATAAGTTGTATGCCTGTGTTAAAAGTAGGAAAGCACATTGCACGCCCAGGAATACCATTGAAATGCTTATAAAAAAATATTGTGTTGCAAAAAGACAAGAAGAACAAAGACGAGGAAGAACACGTGCACTTGGTCCATGCTCCGGGAAGGAGCTAGCACAATAAAGGAATGGGAATCTATGAGAGCTAAGCAATCAAAAACTAGTAAATAAGAGTGAACACTTGTTGCTGTACATTGCATGCGCTGTGTACACCAGACCTAAAAATGTCAAAATAATGAAGTAATACTATCAAAAATGTGCTACGTTATACCACATAATTTGCCTTTTCTTGGTGCATTATAATTTTGTGCTCCCCTGCCGCAAAATCTCAGTGGCCTTCTATATTAATTGGCCTTTGGCCCCTCCCCTTTCAGCAACTGCCTTTCTTCGACCATCCTCTGTCAGTCATTGGCTTGAAACTTTGTCAATCACATCTTGGCTGAGCTCAGTGAAGGAGACATTTCTCACTTAACGCTATTTGCTGTTTGGGTGTATCCTTCCACTCGCACCTGGGACTTGCATTGTACATGAGGGACTATTTTATAACTATAACCCTTTCTGCTGTCTCCCTGCCTGCCATGTGTTTTTTGTGCTAGTGTGCTAAGGCTGCAGGTGTTAGCGCATTAAACCCAGACCTTTGGGCCTTGCAATGCTGGTCATTTCCTGCCTCCTTTCTCCGGTCTCTTTTCTTCCCCGGACACTTTTAACTTGTTCCCTTTCTCCGCTCTGCTTCTCAGTTTCTTATGTCTTTTCGGTTTGTACTCTCTTTCCCCTTCTCTTATGTTCCCTTTCGATTTTTTTAACGTTCTCAGTTGAATTACAATAGATTGTCCATGAAATGCCAATGTCTCCTTTCCTAGAGTCCTGAGAGGTGGGTGTGTTTTTTCAATAAAAAGTCAGTACACTGCTTTTCTTGGAAGTCAGAAACTAAGTACACAGCCCATGTCCTACCTTGGAATGAACATATTAAAAGGAAACTTATAAAAAATAACCTCGATGGCGACATGCCAGCGTTGTAAATTAACTCGCGTGACTGGTAACGCAGGCCGGCTGTGTACGTTATTTGTCAGGGATTCTTACAGAAGACACGAGGGTGGCCCCGCCTCCTTCCCCTGGGGGAAGAGATATCTTCACGGGGTGAAAGTCAGTCAAATGAAGATAAAATGGCTTTAGCCGGCATGGCAGGCAGGGAAGGGAGGGTGGCTCCGAATTTTAACCGCTTCAATTGAGCTCCCACAATGCCCTGCGCTGCCAGACAGAGGCAGGTGAGAGGGGCTCTTTGACCACTCTGGGGGGCAATCATGGGAGTGCAGATGTGATTTTAAGGCTTAAATACACCAGAAGTGGGGGAAGCGCAAAATAAACAATGACCTCCAAGTAACAAGACAAGCATTTACAATGCAATGGTCTCGGCATTGGTAAAGTTAGAGCTATTGGCATTGTTCATGACATTATTTTTGTTTATGTTTTTGTTTTTAAAACATTTAAAGAAAAGGTATTGTTATTTCCAATGTCAATAGCTTAATCACTCTCAAATGCGAGACCTATTGCATTTGCACCCACACACAGAGTCACCTACACACATATTGAGTAAGCTATTGATACAGTAAATACTAATGTTTTTTTTTTACATGTTTTATAAACAAAAGCAAACCAAAATGTTATGAGCAATGGCAATAGCTCTAACTTTAACAATAGTAGTATTGTTGGGTGAGTTAGTGTTTAGATAGTGTACTATTACATGAGTAATAGTTGTGAAGAGAAAGAGCAAGGTTTGAATAGGAAGTTGTATATTCTAAATGGAGGAGTAAGTATTATTAGCAGAGTGCAGTAAGTATTACTGAGAAATTATAGAGATGTATTATTTTTTGTTGTTGTAATACTAGTACCCAATTCCTGCAAAATGTATACATAAGTCATTGTGTAATTACTTATCAGAATGGGGCATATAAATACATGCAAGTACATATAAAACAGTATTATTTCTTAGAAAAAAGCAACAGTAAGCCAAATGTCATTTGAAATTTTTATTAACTAAAATATTTATTTAGTATTTATTATTTTTATTGAAAGTTACAAAAACTGTTATTTTTTTGCATATTGCATAATTTATTCTTCGTCTAGAATTCCGATAATGTGTTAATTTTGAAATATGATATTTAATGTTTTTGGTAGGTGTGGCATAAGAGCCTCTGCAAAGTCATCAATATCTGCTGGAATATTTAGGTGGTCCATTAAAAGTGTATTGCTGATCTGTACAGATTTTAAATGTTCATTATCTTCAATCTGTACGGTGATGGTGCTTTTTTTCCTGAGTAGTATTTTCTAGTCCATATATTGTGATTTGCAGTTGTTCTTGGGGTGGCTCTATTTTCTGCGAAAAGAAAAAAACATTTGTTACGAAACCCATTTTTACTTTATATGCTTTTTTCTTTGCTGTTTTTGAATGTGCTTATGAGAGAAATAGAAAAGTTCTATAGATGCTGAAGGAAGTTATTCAAGATATTACTGTGAATTGCATTTTTTCTGCGAGGTTGGGAGAGTGTGTGTATGGTTAGTTAAAGGCAAAGACCCAAAGTGCGTACTTATGTGTTAGTACTTATGGAATTTATGAAGGAGGTGTTGTATATTTTTGATGCAGAGTGTTTCTAAACGTAATGCAAGATGAACTAAAGGTGAAAGATATTTATAGAAATGTATGTTTGTGTAGTGCATTATGTGAAAACTTTGAAATAGAATTTGAATATGCAGAGGAAAGTAGTGATATAGTGCAAATAAATTAGAAGTTAAGTAATAGTTAAGGTAAAAACGAAAAGTGCATTTAAGGAAGTTTTTTAGTAGTATGTCTTCAGAAAAGGTAAATATAGACATAGATAGAGAGTTGGATGTTGCTTTGCTTGAGATGTAGTAATGTATGATTGTGTTGGTATTCCGATTGAAAGTTAGTGCTGTATATAAAGTAAGCTATTTGATGTTTGCATGTGTTAGTAGGTAAGGTATAGATATGGACTAAAATAGTTACTATGGTATGGTTATGGACTAGCATTTTCAAATGTGTGCAAAATTATTAGACCTAAAGATGTAGTATGATCTGCAATGTATTTTCCTACATGTTTTGTATTTTGTCGTTAGGCGTTGAGCTGTAGGAAAGGTAAACAGAAAAGTAGTTTGAGATATTCAGAGAGAGTGTTTTGTATGAATGTATATGCATGTATGTAAAGGTGATATAGTATTTTGGTGTGTTATCTATGTGTATGAGAGTTATGTGTAGAATTGCAAATTGTATGTTGAAGAAAGATCAACTGATGTTACTACGTGTGATATAAAAATGGTGAATTTAATTAGTGTTGTGTTCTAGATGTGTAAGTAAGTTATTTGTAAAGAATGCATTTTTTGTATATAGAAACATTTTATTTTACTTTGTACTTACTTGCAATTGTGTATTTCGAGTAGAATTCAATATTTTTTGGTTGTTAAATTCATGCACTGTTAAATGGGTTATTTTGATGTAGCTTCCAAGTTCGATTGGAAAGTCCGCCGCGTCTCTCCACAGTGTTATTTTCACTGAGTCTGTTGCATCGTTGACTGTTATTGATTTTAGTTTTGTTTCTTGTCCTCCAATGAATACTGTTTTTGTTTCTTCCTCCTGTCAAATTTGATAAACAATCATTGTTATTGGTTCTTGCATAGATATTATACACTTGTGCTGTATCTTTGTTTATTGGAGAGAACATGAGAACCAAATGTTTGTTGATTGGTGTTGTGTATTTGTTGTGTGATAGTGTGTGCTACAGTGTGTACGTTAGAGAGTGAGCGGTAGAGACTATTGTATGGAAGTATATACATGATATAAGTTGTAGGAGAGTGCACATAAAAGAGTAGATGATGATATTCTGTATAGCTATCAATTTTACAAGTGTTGCGAATAAATAGTACTAATACTTTACATGTGTTTGAAACTGGTGGGACTGTTCCATGTAATCAACACTTAACAGTGCATTTAGTGTTTCACGTGTATTTTTACAGATTGGTAAATTGTTTTCTTAAATTGTATTAGTTAAATATAATTGATATTATAAAAGGAGCGAGTAGAGTTGCTAGGATATTTTATGTGGTGTACAGTAAGTATAGTGCTATTAGCAGCAACGTTGTGTATTATATTTGATTTTCTACATCGATTAGTCCTAAATATAGCCTTTAGATGATATTTTTTTATAATAAATGTTTGTATGCTTGTAGTAGATTGTATTAGAGAGTATTGGCAAAGTTTATGTAGCAATGAATGAGATAGAGAGTGTTAGTTTATAAATATATGTAACATTGTGGTGTGTGTAGAAGGAGTAAGTAACAGTTAGTACTAGAAATGTTTGTAGATAGCATGTGTGTTGTAGCGAGTGTTGTATATAGTTTATAGTAAAGTGTGCTGCTATTAGTGTGTGTTTTAAAGAGTTGGAGTTACTAAATGTGTTATAGAATGTATGTTATAGTGGGTTGAAGAGTGCTTTTACAAAGTGTGTGTGGCAGATAGTGTTGCTGATTGTATGTAAGTTTACTGACTATTACATGCAATTGCTAATATGCACCCAAATTTCTTTTTATGATACGTACCTCAGATATTGTCCCTAATATGCTCATTAATGACCGTAAATTTGCTTTCCTTATTGTTTTTATTGGAGAAACCGGCGGTGCAGGCGGCTGTAGCAAATATTCTGCTTCTTGGGTTATTCTTTCCGGGATTGTTAATGGTGGCATTCTTGAAATCTTTGTTTGTTTCGTCAAGATTATTACATTGTTCTTGTTGATAAAATTCCGAATTATAATTCCATTCCCTTCTTTTGTCAGCTTGAAAAACTCATCATTGTAGCAAGTTCCTTTAATTGACCCACTTTCATCAGCAAGAGCAATATGGAATAAAATCTTATTTTCTTGCTTAGCGTTTTTGTAATTTGTTTTTGCAGAGCATTTTACTATGTTTGCTCGTATTGCTTTCTGATAAGGTTTGCTTTCCTCGTGTTTTGTTTCCTTAATTTCTTGTACAGAAATCATCTGCAATGAGACAAAAAATGTGAGTAGACCTTCTGAATATAGCATGTAAAGAAAGCAAATTTCTGAAAGAAAAGAACATACCAATTGATAATTTCAGCTTATTAAATAGCTACCCATAATGCTTTGTGATCGCTATAGTAGGACTCTAGTATACCAAAGTGAGTTACATTTTCATTAACATATATATGGTCTAAGGTTGAATTGTAGTCTGTTGTGTAGTTTTGTATTTTTTGGTGACATTGAAATTGGTTTTGCATGTATTCTAAAAGCAGTGTTGCATTGTGCGATACTTGTGCTAAATCTATGTTGAAGTCGCCCATTATTATATATTTGTAGTTTGGGTAAAAGCTCAATATGCTAGTCAATACTTGGAAAAGTTTCTGTAGTTGTACATGTGGTGGTTTGTATATTATCACAAATAATTAATCACAATTCTTTATAATTAAAGTAAAATGTACAATGTCAATTTCGTGCTGTGTTTCATAAATTGGCAAAAGGCAAATATTTTTTTTGTAATAAATAGCGATCCCATGCTTGGTATTTTGATTATGGAATTTATCAAATAGCATCAGATGATAGTGGTCAATAGATAATGAATTACTGTTCCCTTCCCTAGTTGTGTTTATTTCATTGAGACATATAATATCTGCATTCATGATATTTGTGTCGGCTTGTATAGCTTTGTGATTTTTTTGGAGTGAACGTATGTTGTGTACAATAATATTAAAGTTTAGCAGATAATCACATAATTGTGGTACTGATATTTCTAATAGCATATATGTCCTTAAGCGGGCCATTTCTCCATGAACTTTTGGGTGTACAACTATTTTGTCTTGCTGAAAGTTTTTAATATATATGTTTTCTAATGATTTTGCTCTGCTTAAAGCAACATAATGCAAATGATGTATTTTACTATTGTTAAAATGGATGTAAAGTGGTTCAATAGTTACTCCTTGTGTTCTATGTATAGTACGTGCAGATGATTGGCGTAGTGGGAATTGCTTGCGTATACTTGTTATAAATTTTTGTGTAAATTGAAAATGCCTAGAGATAACATGAATTGGTGTCCAATGAGGTGAAATGTTATTGTGATATATGTGGCTATTTTCCTGTCTTGTTAATCTGCCAACATTTTCTTTATCAAAAAGAATCCATATCACATTTGGAACGCTATTGATAGTTTCTACTAATTCAACTATACCTGTAGCACCATTTGTTAAGCCATCGTTAACATTGATATTGCATGTTAGATCGTATCGTAACTTTAATGCAATATGCAATATAAATGGCAGGCCCATGGTCTTAGTTGCATCTGCAGGTAATTGCATTAGTATTTTTTTTTTTACTATTTCGCTTAGGTCAGATGCAACTGTATCTATTGCGGTTGATGTGTAAACAGGATATTTTGTTATATGTTGTAACAAAACTTCATTATTAATATTATTAACTTCTTGGTTTGTTGCCATTATATAAGGGATGGTTTTGGTAATGTTTTGGGGTGGGTCTAGCTCGCGTGTTTGTATTTGTATAATATCGGCATCAGTTTGTTTTCCTTCTCTTAATCTGTTTAGTAATTGAGCAAATGGTAAGTCATTTAGCTGTCGCATAATTTTTGTCAATTCAAACAACTTAAAGTGTGTTTGCCATAAATTTGTACTTACTGGTCTGTATGAATGTCTAGAATTTTCAAATATGTATGTGTCAAATACTGGTTTTAACTGATAAAAATCTCCAATTGCTAATACGGATATTCCACCAAAAGGGAGTTTGGACATTTTAATTTCCTGCAACCTGTTATGTATAAAATTGAAAAGATTTGCCCCTACCATTGATATTTCATCAATTATTAGCAATTTAAGATGCAATAATTCATTTTGAAGTGCACTCCTGTTCTCATGAGTGAGTGGTTTATGAGTTAGCGATTGCGAAACTGGTATTTTGAATGTACTATGTAGCGTTTTACCATGTATGTTATGTGCAGCTTTGCCTGTTGGAGCTGTAAGCAATACATAAATCTTATCTGGATTTTCTCCAGCTTTGGTATTGTAATAGCGTAGTAATGTTTGGTAAAGGGCTGTAATAAGGAAGCTTTTGCCTACTCCTGCACCACCTGTGCAAAACGTATAGCAAGGTGTTTCTTTTGTTTTTATCCAATGCAAGTGATGGTATATAAAGTTAAGTTGCTCATTTGTAAGATTTTGCATCAAACAGTGATATTGGTCATCTGGCATTATATTATTGGTTAAAAGTTCATCAGTACTTGTACTTCTAATGCCTAAATCAAATGACAAGTCATATAATAGTGGTTCATTCACTTGAACTTCAGGACAAATGTTTTCGTCGGTTTCTATATCCATTGGAGGTATAAGTAATGCGTCCAATGTACAGTCTCCATTGGCATTAGGTGTTAATGGGGTAAAATGCCTATTATACTTAGCATGATTAGCGTCAACTATGTTTTGAATTTCTAGGTATTTTTCATAATATGTTTCCTTAGTACCAATAATTTGATTTTCTACTCTCCAGGGATAATAAAGCATTAGTAATTCTCTGTAATAATTTTCAGGGTCTGTTTTTTTATTAAATCTGCAATAGCTAATTATTTTCTGTTTTTGGCGCTTTGCATAATCTGTTTCTGCAGTTTCATTCGGTATATTAATTTCAAGTTCTTCCTCATCCGAGCTATAAAAGTTGTTTTCGGTGAGGAAATTGTCATGGTCTGTTGCATTTTTCTGCTTTCTATTTTTATGATTTCCATTATACATAGATGCATAGTCAGCTAATGTACACGTTTCCAAATCTGTAGGACGCTTGCTGTACTTTACTATTACATTATCATATTGTATTTGATTGGATGTATCAGGTAACAAATTTATAGTCTCAATGTCTTTTAATAAGTAGGTATGCTTTTCTGGAGGGCTAGTATTAATGAAAACATACGATCTAGAACTTTTGCGTAAAGGAATTTGAAGTATAAGATAGGCTGCTTCTTGCGCGCTTATTTCTGTACAGTTTAGGAATTTGTTACCTATATGCTTAAGCTGCTCTTTTATGCTTGGATTGTGATAAACTTCTTTTGCTGCTTGTGCAATCAACTTGCTCATTCCACGCTGTGATGTACTAATATATGATACTATATATACGGCACATGCATATGCGTCTAAGATGTATTGTATATCAATGTTTGCTTGCCATGCTTGTAAAATTGTCGTATTGTAGTTATTAATAAAGCATTCCGCTGGTGTTCTTTTTAGGAAAATTGTATTTTTTTCTATAATGCAGCGTATACATATAACATATTGACTTAGATCTAGTTGCATCGTATCTAAAAACTGATTAAAGGAATAATTTGAGAACTCTTGCGTGTTCATAGTTAGGTGGATTAGTTCGATTTTCTGTAAGAGTTCTTGATCAGTTGTGTCTAGTGGTAATGGTTCCAGTATAAAAGTTTCTGGCATTGGATATTTTGGGTATTGGTATTTGCATGTTCTTTTATGTTTAATACGACAATTTTTGGTATGTCCATGCTTTTGTAGGGGCAATAAAGGCTCGATATTTGTATTTTGAGTTTTTGCACAGGTTATATATTTATCTATAAAAGCTGTAACAGTAGTAAGTTCTGAAGTTTCATACTGTGGAGCTGTTTCAATCCATATTATTGCATGTATATGTGGTGATCCTCTTTGTTGGAATTCTACTCTATAAAAGTAATCTATTACCTTGCCAATTGGGTTACTTACATGCAGTAAAATACAATTAAAGAATTTCCTAACTTGAAAGTCAAAATGTCGTGCCCAAGTAATGGGATTTCTCTGTATTAATTTGCATTTTGCCTCCCATGACATATTTTTGAATTCTTCTTCTGTACATTCTTTTTTTTTCTCAGTACGTAATAGTATGTTGATTAAATGATACCATTTAGTTTCTGCTGCTGATAATGTTAAAAAAAATGTTGGTATCCCCAATTGTCTAATCATAGCAAATAAGTCTTTTTTGCATTGCCCCCAATATGGTGGCGAGCTACGTATTGTTTTTAGTATTTTATATCCCTCATTAAATTGGAAAATGCTATCTAATTTTTGTTTGATGTCTTTTGCTGTAATAATGTTACCATTGTTAAAATATTTTCTAAGTGAGATGTATATTTTGCTCTGTATTTGCTTAATATGCAACTTTTTCAATTTAAAGAAAACATTTGTCATGGACTTTGCTACTCCTAAATCATTACTTCTTAATTCCCATTGACATATTGTACTGTAATGTATTGGTACATGCCTTTCTTTGTTTGTTGGCCTTCGCTTTCCACAAAAGATAGTGGGGAAAGCTAAATATTCCGAATCTTTGTCTTCATATAGACCCCTTGGTGTGTTATATTCAGCAGGCGCTAAGTTAATAATGTTAATGCTTTCTGTAGTTATAGTTTCATTAGTTAGCATAGTATCTAAATTCCCAGCTGCAATGTTGTCTGAGGAATCAGACGTATTGTTTGCATCAGAAGTGTCATTACAAGGTGGTATATTTTCTGGTGTATATTCCCAATCTTTATTAACGGTGACTCCATATTCTTGGAACATACTGCTAGTATTTGCTAAATATAGAGCTGCACGCTTTACTTTGTTTGGCCTGACATTTTCGAAATGGGTATAGGATTTATAGCTTAATTTGCGTTTTAATTTAATTGGGATCGTCATGTTATCATTAATTTGTCTTGGTAAAACAGTAACAGTTGTCATAACATCGGCAGGGACGTTAACTACTGCACCTGAGAGAGATTTTTGGAAGCCTCGCGGCAGCGTTCTAATTTGTAAAAAAGGTATTCTTGGCGATACTAATCTCTCTTCTAAATTATGCAAGTGTAATTCAGGTGGGATATCAGGAAATGTCATCCCATTATAGAAAGAACATGGTGGTATTTTGTCCTTGGCAATATATTTCTAACATGTTCGGCATATATCTTCTGTTTGATATTTACTAATGTTACATTCAATGAATTTAGCCCTTTTTTTTAACTTGTGTGTTGTTTGCAAACTTTGTTTATGCCATAACTGATTGCAAATAGTGCAAGCATACTCTGGGCCATATTTAATTTGTGCATGGAAAGTACTAATTGTGGCATTTGTTGTCAAAGATGTTATATTTGTGGCATTAAGTGTATTTTCTGGTTCTTGTGCATGCAATCTTTTTCTGTTACAGTTATTTGGTTGTACTTCTATTGCATTTGGTTGATTGTGAATCCCAGCATTAGGTGTAAATGTGCTTGTTATTGCATTGGGATTGTTAATAGCTATGATAGATCCAATATGACTTGTGGTTGTGGAATTCTCTGTATGCATTTGCCTATCGCTGTTGAGTGTTTCTGTAAGTGTATTTTCTAGTTGTAACTCTATAGGTGTGATATGTATAGAGGCATGTAGAGTTACCTTTGTAGTATGGATATACATGTTTCTTATAGGTGTAACTTTTTTCTCCCTATGTTTTCTTTGTGTTGCCTTAAGTGACAATTTGCTAATTTTGCGTATTGTAACTGGAGTGAAGTATAAAGTAATACTCAATGAATTTAGTACTTTGTTCTGGAGAGCCAACGTTCTGATGTATTCAATAAGCTGCTCAGGCGATTTGATTTGTAAAGCAATAGATGTCTCCTTAGCAGGAGGTATTAATTTCTCATTTTGGCTATTTGAATTAAATACAAAGTATGCATGGATAGTTTTGAATAGTGAAATAGTATATGCATTAAAACAAATCAATATACCATTGTGCAAATTCATTGAAGTAAGGGTTCTCAAAAGCCTGGCATTTTGCATTTCTGTTTGCTTCCCCTCAATCGTGAAGCTCTTGTTTTGCTTAATTGCATATATAATGCTATTGTGTTCTATGTAATTGGGTAAATATTGTGGCTGCATACAATTTTCTTCATTAACAGACTGCATTTCAATATATAGAGTATTTCAAAGTTCCATAATAGATTGCAAGTCTTGACTATCCCAACTATGTGCGGGTTTACAGTAGTTATGTAGAATAGCAAATAGACTATTTTGTACAGATTGTGCACACCTTGATGGTAGTGTAAGATCTGTTTGTGTTTGCTGTTTGTCTGTACTATTTACTACAATTATATGTTGTTGTGTTTGTGCCAAAAAAGTTTGTTCTATGTTGTTCTTGATGTTATTATGCATTTTGGACAATATAGCATTGGTGTTACTTTGTGGGCTAAGTATTTTGTTACACTGAGTGTTAGGTCTGTTTGTAGGATGGGAACTCTGTGTACATGCGTTAGTATGCAAATCACTTGTTGAGCCTGTGATGTTTTGTGTATCACAACTTGTGATTCTTGTGTTGTGTATAAGTGTATTTCTAAGTATACTTGCGTATGTCGGAGTATTATGTGAGTTACTTGCATATTGTGTTGTATCTATGCTAGTGCAGGTAGGTAGCGTCAGTTGTGCAGTTGTTCTAGGCACAATGGCATTTTTTGGGGGGGGAATATGCTGAGTAGTAGCTAATGATGCTGATGGCTGTTGTGTATTCACAAGAGTACCTGCCTTTGATCTTTGGAGCCAATGTCTTTCATTTTCTATGCGAGTTTTTAATGTGTGTGTGAAGAAATCTGTACATGCTTTAGTAGAATGCACATAAATATGCTTGTGTAATATGGCACTTGCATTTTTTTCTGATATGAGCATTGCCTTATGTAGTGAATCTTTTTTAATTGTAATTATATCTATTGGAGTTAATTCATATGGTAAGTAATTACTATTGGGTCGCTTTAGACTATATGCCAGATTTGTAATGTACTGTATAAGCCCTTCAAATGATATTTGTATGGTAATACATGTTCCACTTGGGTGAGGAATTCCTGTGCTGTCGCGGCTATGTGAGTCAAATACAAAGTATGAATTTTCACTGTGCATAATAGCTATAACATACATATCCATGCAAAGTAAAACACCGCAATGCAAATTGAGTGCAGCTCTTAATACTGTTTGCATATTTGGCGAAGATGGGTCAAACTGTTTCAGTATATCCCCATAAGAAGGTTGTTTAAGCTTAAGCGAATAGATAGTGTCATTGTGTTGGATATAATTTGGTAAATCATCAGGATGCATAAGCTGTTCTTGATTTATGGAATGCATATCTATATATAAAGCATCCCCTAAGTCCATAATGGCATGTAAATCTTCTACAGTCCATGTATTAGCAGGTCTGTAGCTATTGTGTATGATTGCGAATGTGCTGTTTGGCAAACATTGTTTGCCCCGCGAAGTAGGAGAACATTTGTTGATGATAAGCTGCCTGCAGTATTTCCATGATATTAATCGTGACTCAAAAATAATGTTCAAATAAACTGCCGGCCTTAAACTACCTATTATATGTTTGTATTGTAGTGTTCTCTTTATGCTGTATTTTAGTGTTGTAATTATCTTGTATTGACTATATATCTGTATGCTTATATACAAGTATAATGCTAACTAGCATATATTAATATTTATATACACCTTCAAAGTCTTCTGAGTCTTTACTATTTATTTGTATAGGTAGACAAGTTTGATGCAACTTTCCTTGTGCTGCTAATAATAGTAAGTAATAAACAGATGCTGTTCAGCCAACTAATTTGTGTAATATAGGTTATATGTATACTGTAGTCAATTTATGCTATATGCATAGGATTTTAAAATGAATAGAAGTGTTTTCTAAGCATGCATTGGGTGTGTGTTTCTATACGTTTGTAGTGTTTCCACGAATGGTCTGCTTTAAGCAAAGCTCAGTGTTTATTAAATAGCCTGTGAATGATATTTACGGATTTGGAAGCACTAGACTTTATAATTAGCCTATAGCTGTAGAAAATCGAGGTTATGTATGCTGAAAACAATGAGTATGTTTCTAAATATATATATATTCACTGAAAAAACCATACGTTTCACACACGTTATAGTTAGGAATTAGCATTAAAAAAACCTTGCAAATTCACTGAAAAAACCATAGGTTTCACACATGTTATAGTTAGCGGAAATTTTACTGATAAAAAACCAATGAAATTCCCCCGTTATAGTTAGTGCAGGCAACTATAACTCACGCGACCGCAATCCTCTGCTGATGCTAATACTGTATTTAGACACTTATTTGCCCATGTCTTCTTCCATACATTTTTAGCTATACATATATTACAAATATTTTTTTTTCATAAAGACACATATGTCATCAGCAGAAGATTGCGGTCGCGTGAGTTATAGTTGCCTGCACTAACTATAACGGGGGAATTTCATTGGTTTTTTATCAGTAAAATTTCTGCTAACTATAACATGTGTGAAACCTATGGTTTTTTCAGTGAATTTGCAAGGTTTTTTAAATGCTAATTCCTAACTATAACGTGTGTGAAACCTATGGTTTTTCAGTGAATTTGTACGGTTTTTTAAATGCTAAGTTACTTTACGCCATTCGTGGCGTGCGCGCCCACTTAACGCAGTTCATTCCGTGCGCGCACGGTGCGCTTCGCGCACCGTGCGCGCACAGTGAGCACGCGGTGCGCTTCGCGCACCGCGCGCCCACTTTACGCAGTTAGTGCCGTGCACGCACGGTGGGCACGCGGTGCGCTATGCGCACCGCATGCCCACGTTACGCTAGATGGGCCATGTACGCACGATGCGCTTCGCGCACCGTGCGCACATGGAGGACATATGATGCACTTCGTTTTGAAAGGTAATATTTTAATTTTTCGTATATGTTATAAGCCATGCACAAATGTTGCCCGTCGGGCACCATTTGCACACGGGGTGGAGAGAGTGTGGATAATTTTTTTTTTTATTATTATTTTTTTTAATATTTTAGTTTAACACATCGGTAAAACGCCATGCACAATTGGTGCCCTTCGGGCACCAATTGCACACGGGGTGGGGAGAGTGTGGATAATTTTTTGTTTTTTATAATTTTTTACCGTACGCGTACGGTAAGCATAATCGGCGAAATTAGCGAAAAAATAAAAATTCCGTTTTTGGCCTTGGGGGATCTTTGGGGACTCCCTCAACATTGCTATGTGTGTGGGAGCTGTCTAAACAGCCCCTTTACATGTTTTTGTGCTTTATATTTTAAACATCACTCTCAGTGCGAGAGAGAAAATGGCGGCCGCCGCTTCCTGGTTTCGGCCGATTCGAATGTTTACTAAGATCTAAGAGCCAATCAGAATCGCGCTCGCGCACGCCACCGTACGCGTACGGTAAGCGTACCGTAAGCGCACCGTAAGCTGGCTCAGATATATATATTGATTTAAAGGCTATTTTCTCAGAATCTACTGAACAGATTTACACCAAACCTACAAAAGGCACTTCCTTGACCTGAGGACTACCTCTCTGCCAAATTTCTAGTAATTCTGTTCAGCCGTTCGGGCTGTAGCCCTGTCTAAAGGTCCTATGGAAAAATGCATGGGAAAAACGCGTTTTGGGACCCCCCTTTTATCTCAGCCCCCGCTTGACGAATCCCCCCGAGACTTTCAGGGTAGGAGCGGAGCGTAGCGCCCCACCTAGTTTGAAAAATTCGCGAGGATTCGTCGACCGGCGCCAAAGTTATTCAAAATAGAATGTTGCGGATTTCCTATGGAAACGTGGTCCTAACTATAACTACCTACTGGCGACCGCCAGTAGGTAATATATATATATATATATATTCTAATGATCCCTACTAATTTGTTTTCAGCATAGGCTGATGTGTCAACAATAAATTAAGATACTTTCACCTTGATGTCTTGAAAAGGAATGAGCAACTTCTCACAGTTATCTATGGAAGAATAAAAACAAGTATTAATGGTGACTTAGCATATTAATATACAGTAAGTTGTCGAATGTAATGAAATTAGGAAAGTTTTACTAAAGTCCGATTTAGTACTGAGAAATGTTTTGCATGGTTCATAAAGTTGGTAGATGTAATAAAAGAAAAGCACACTTAGAAATTTTATTCAAAAGAGTAATACAGATGTAATAATACGTAGATGGTTTGTAGTGTAAGGTTTCTGTAGAGTATGGTAGAAAAAGTGTTGTGAAATGTAGTATAGTGTAGATAATGTGTAGCCAATGAAGTGTACATCGAGAATGTGTAGCAGAATGTGAAGAAAAGAGTAGTAGAGTGGTTTTTTTAGAGTAAAATATTTAAATAGTAGTCTGAAAAAAGAGAAACAGTACGGTACAAAAAAAAGGCAAGAAAAGTTGGCAGTGCTTCACGTAATTCATCCCATGGTAGTCTGCAGCACGGAATTATGCAACATAATGGCGCATGCGCTAGGGTACATGTGCTAAGTCACAGGGGCTAAGTCACAGGCGCTAAGTAACACGCGTCAAGCCACATGTGTGAAGTCACAGAATGTGTGTGCTGTAAAGAGTAGATGGAAGAGAGTGTGAATGAGATTGTGCGCTAAAGAGTGTGTGGTACAGAATGTGTAATGGAGAATGCATGGTGTAAAATGCATAGTGGGTAGTGTGTGCTATTACAGTTGAAAACAGGGATAGGAAAAGGAAAAACTTGGAGAAAAAGTTGACAGAGCCTCACGTACGTAACACCATTGGAGTTTGCAGATTGGTTCTCACCTGCATGCTCACTTTCTCATCATCAGCTATTGTCAACTTATAGGTTGAAAGTATGAAAAAGCAAGGAAAACAAAGAGGAGAATAAAGAAGAGGCAGTGTGTCTTATATGTTAAGGAGTAGCGAGAGGAGTCAGAGTAATGTATGTAGTGTACAAATAATAAAGGATAGTAGTGAGGATAAAGGCAGTAGAGATGTAAGCATTAGGTGTTGTGCATGTTGAGGAGATGTACATAAAAATGTGTGCAACAGGTAGTATGGTAAAGAGTATGTAAAACCATAGTGCATGAGAGAGCGTGTGGCAGAGAGCGTTTAAGAAGTGCATGCAACAGAGCGCGTGCAACAGAGCGCGTGCAATAGAGCGCGTGCAACAGAGTGCGTGCAACAGAGCGCATGGAAAAGAGTGTTTGTAGAGAATTAAAGTATATTACTGCTGGAAACATTGACATAGGCAAAGTCCAAATTCCCAGGAAGTGTTGAGTGTTTTATGTAAGTAACACTATTGGGGTTTGCAGAATAATTCTTACTTGTATGTTCACTTCTTCATTATAAAATTTTGGCAGCATATAGCTTGAAAGTATTCCAAAATAAGGATCAAAAAGAGGCGAGTAAAGAACAACAGTAGTAGAAATGTAAGCATTAAGTATGATATATGTAGAGGAGGTGTATCTAAAAATGTGCGCTCTAGAGTGCATGCTGTAAAATATTGCATGTTAAAGAGTGCATGTTAAAGATTGTATGGTAAAGACTGCATGGTAAATAGTGCAAAGTAAAGAGTGTCTGGAGAGAACGAAACTATATTGCTATATAATAAATTCAACAGCTTTAACTTACAAGTTGACAGCGCCTCATGTTATTAACACCATTGGAGTTTGACGATTGTTTTACACATGCATGCTTACTTCCCCATCAACAGCTAATGCCAAATGTGGTTTTATATTCACTTTTTCACCATGTTACACAGGCATTTACACAAACCTACACATACACACTGCTTCATTCAATCGTCAATTTGAGTACTCCATGGAAACTTTCCATTTTGCTCAGTTCTTTAAAAGCAATAATACATTATTTGATTGTGCACAGCCATCTATGTATTGCTTTTTTTGGCCCGACTCTTTTCTCTCCCCTTTTCCATAGCAAGCTATTGTAGAAGAGGTTTGTTTCCCCAAACATGCCCCACCCAATTCAATTCATAAAGCTTTATTCGGAGCTTAACACGAAGTCCATAAAAGCACATGCATACATACATCATAAAACAAATCAAATGATCCAATTATCATAAATACAAATCAATATAAAATTATGTAAAAAACCATTAAAAAATCATTCTATTCCGAACTTTGATCACTTGAAGGAGAAAGGTTGCAGTATAAAAACAGACATCAGGATTAAGATTAAAAAACAGCTTCATAGAATCATTAACATTACGCGTACCATATTTTAAGAAAATAGGTTTTAGGAAGGCTGAACGAAGACTACCATAAAATTTACAAAACAGTAAGAGGTGCATAGTACTCTGTGCAGATTCATTATCACAGGGGCAAGGGCCAATTGGGTGTTTTTTGATTTTGGGGAAGGCCACCACATGATGTATAATCCCTAGCCGTAATCTAGTTAATACAAAGCGGTGAGAAACTCTATTAACATAGCTTAAATACGGTTGATATCCAACTGTCTCAGAGTACCTTTTATAAACCATACTTGTAGGAGAATGTCTGCACAACCTCGCCCGCTCATCAAATATATGGCTCTTAAAAATGTGTTTCATCTCTGCTTTGGACAGGCTAGAGGCGATGTGCATATCCTTTCTGATGTCAAAACCATAAATCTTTGAAAAACTATTAACTACAAATTTGATCCAAGGAATCTTCAGATGATCATCCAATTGGAGACAATCCCTAATGATTGCTCTATTTAAAGAAGTCTCATCCTTGGACCAAACCGCATGCCATAACATTAGGGGTCTTAAAGTAAGATTATCTGAAAGGAACTGAATCCCAAGCTCTCTATGCGTCAATTCATTAGAGGCGGATACAGGTAAACACAAAAGCCTCTTTAAGAAAAGATTTTCTTCTACTTGGAGACTTAGGGCGGAATAATGACCCCAGACTCCAGCTCCATATAAGGCAATCGAGAGGCATCTCATTTGATAAATCGTTAACATGTCTTTAACCCGCTTATCCCCAATTTTACTAGCAAATTTAAACACCCCATTGGCACATTTGGCCATCTTAGCCCGGACTTAAACAATCTCGGAGGACCAACAGCCATTCTTAGTGAAATTAATACCAAGATAGTTAAAAGAATTGACCGTTTGTACTTTAAGTCCATCGATGAAATAGGAATTGGATTTTTTGGAACCCAAACCACATTCCAAGATATGGGTTTTAGATTTATTAATTAATAATTTCCTATCCTGGATGAACCTAGAAAACTTGTCCATCAAACGTTGTAGGCCTAAGGGCGTCCTAGATAAAATCACGGCATCATCTGCATAGAGTAAAACCGGAACTTTAAAATCATTAATAATCGGGGCGTCTGCCTCTAGTGTTTTTAAAACCGAATCAACTTCGTTTATAAACAGGGTAAAGAGGAGGGGTGCAAGCACGCACCCTTGTCGGATACCCCGCCCTATCTTAAACTTTGGTGTACATTCCCCCCCCCCCGGGCCATATCGAACACTGGTGCTGAGGTTAGAATATAATCGTGCCAAGAAGTAGATAATACCTTCTGGGGCCCCCATTTCCAATAACTTGGCCCACAAGATACTGTGGTCCACCATATCGAAGGCGCTACTCAAATCTGCAAAGCAGAGAAAAAGATGACCTTTTTTGGCCCTCGTATACTTCCCTATTAGGAGGTCGAGGTTGAGACACTGCTCAATAGTCCCTCGACCTTTCCTAAAACCATACTGACAGTTGGCCAAGATATTGTTAGCGTCGGCCCACTCTTCTAGCCTAACCAAAAGCACCCTGCTCATAATCTTTACTGAAGAATCGAGAAGGGATATTGGGCGATAATTCTTCGCATCCCCCCTGTCTCCCTTCTTATAAATCGGGATAATAAGGGATTCCTCCCAAGTAGGTGGGACTAAAATGCAAACTGCTGCATTAAAAACTTTGGTCAGCAGAGGGGCCCACAAATCGGGGGCTAATTTATATAGGTCAATGGGCACCCCATCAGGGCCCTGAGCCTTCCCCCCGTTACTCGATCTGATACTTCCCCGAACTTCGGCTACAGAGATATTCAGTGGTATAATAGGCCAGACTACATTCTGGCCATCTAGCTGGTTATCTGAATCAAAAATCTCTGAAAAATGTGAGACCCAGTTCTCTTCACTAACATTTGCCGTCAGTTCCGGTATCTTATCATCCTTTAGAAACGGACAATTAACCGTTTCCCAAAATAAAGAGGAGTCGGATGTGGCAGCCGCCAGATCGAGTTTGTCCCATGCTTCTACCCTTAATTCTGCCTTCCTATTCTTAACCACTGTCTGGTAGGTGGCTCTCAGTTCTCTAATCTTACTGTTATCTCTAGGCTTGGCTCGTAAAGCAACTTTGAGCCCCTTCAATGCATTAGTACTAACATGGTCGAACCACCCTTTTTTCTTGGAAACCTTGGCCTTACCATGTTTCGTAAATTTGTTGTCTATGAAATAGTTCAATTTGATAAAATTATGCACAACTTGATCAGTAGCCACCTGACTTTCTAAAATGGCACACATTTCTGCCAAACAACTCACGACAATGGAGTTTGACACAGACTCCGCTTTTTCTCCTTTCCATCTGATCCTGGGTCCGTTAGATCGATATGGTTCAATGTCAACAATGGTGTGTATATTAACTCCCTGCTTCCCCTTCCACAAATAAGTCTCCAATAGAACATACACGGGGGTTAGAGTTTCTAGTGTGCGTTATGCATAAGGGAGTAGGGTCACGATGATTGGCCGAATCACCGATCCTTAGCGAGGATCCATCCCCATCATCTAAATTCAAACACGGACCTTCCCAACACCTGTTATCCTTAGTAATATCAGCCTCACAAATGTTGTTAGCTCCTCTACCCTCTAAATCATCCAGCCCTAAATTATCCTCACCACCCGGAGCTTTATCGGGGACAACAGCTACCTTTATGGCCACCTTATCAATACCCTGTCAATCATTAATATCCAGGCTACTCAGGGTATGGAATCTATTTGATGTTGCCACGTTAAAGGTAGTTTGCAAATTAAGATCTCTTATCCCCACCCCCCCATGGACTTTAGTTGACTTGTTACATAGATGCCTGTAAAAATAACCAAGGGGGCAGAGATAAATTCCTTGACTGCTTTGAGAGATTAAACTACCTTTTCTCAGTACAATGGAGGCTAGATGAGGGTTTCTGAAATTAACGACTATACAGTCTCCGATGCAATTCTTACATGAGCTACCGATCCAATTGACTCTCCTGGTACTTATGATTTCATCAGCTAGGGCTACTGGAAATCCACACTCCCTATGGAGCCAATCGACTGTCTTATTTTTCAAAGAAGCATGTGATTCACTGTAAGAATTGTTATAACCACTCTCCCTAACCGGAGGAACATTAACCAAAACTGCCACATAAGGTGCGCAGTCCGGAGGTAAATCAGGCTGGTTGGTAACCCTGTTTTTAACCAACCCATTACTTAGTGGAACCTGAATCCCTAGATCTACGTTAGGTGTAGAATTATGACCTATAGTCAGCGAGGGGGTGGACACCATAGATCCCTTCTCACAAGACTCCCCCGGAGGGGGCATAGAGATATGGGAAATAGCCGCCGTAGGAATCTCAATTGTGTTCCTAAGGTTAGGGCCAGCTACTACCTTATCCTTGACTTGGTCACCAGAGTTGGGGTTCATAAATGTTTCTAGCATACTTCCCAATCTTACAACCTCAGCATTGACCTTGTTCAATTTATTTAGTAGGGGTTTAACTATCAAGTCGAACTTAGATTCGATGGTACTAATCAACAGGTCAAATAACGCTCCATCTATAGTGGTCGGAATAGAGATCGGGTCTCCATTAGAAATTCCCTCAAGATTAGGTGGAGATTGAGTAACTTTCTTTTCTAAACGACTCTTCCCACGTTTGGCATGAACTTTCTTTATGATATTCTTACATGCCCGAGGGGCTCGTTGTACTCTTATTGCAACAGGACTTAACGTTGGACAAACAACCTGATCATCCGGTCGTAGTTCGGTATCAGTAACGACCCCTGAAGTGAGACCATCACATTGAGCTTGTTCTTGGTCCTGGTTCACTACCAAAATGGAAGTGTCCAGGACTATAGGATCAATGATGGACTTATGCGGGTTTGCCAAAGGGGTAGGGACAGGAAGAATAGGGGGGGAGGTAATAGAGGGCTCTACACGCCCCAAGGACTTTCTACGTTCCTGATTAATCTTATCCACTATTTTAACCAGATAGTTATCAATAGTAGACGAGCCAGCGGCATGTTTTACTTTCGACATTGTTAACCCAACCCAATAATTGCCACAGTCGCCGATAAACAGCTGCCAGTGGGTAGCAGAATATACTCCAACGAAAATTCAATAAACAGTACCTAGTCTCAGCAACCTTCAATGTCCCTTGTTGCTGTGACTACTTACAGCCGCCTCCAGCCCCCTCCTGTCCCGGACTGTCACAGACTGTCCGCCCTTTGTCCGGGCTTCGTCCAGCGCGTCCCGCTCGCGTCCCGCATGGCGGTTGCCGTCACTGTTTTATTAAGGCGAGTGGGCGGTAGGTGGGCGTGGGGAGGCACAGGTGTTGCGCCGCACGGTCTGCTGGGGATCTGAGTCCCGTTTGGCGTTCTCTCTCCTCGTTGGTACCCCTCGCCTAGCAGCAGGCAGCACAGTGAGCCCCTCCTGGGGCGGTGAATTGACAGCCAACACACAGCGTCCTGGTCAATTTCTGAAAGCGATGCGGGACCCGCGCCAGCGGGTTCCGCGAGCCGTTAAATCCTTCCCGGCGGTAGGTGGGCGTGGGGAGGCACAGGTGTTGCACCGCACGGTCTGCTGGGGATATGAGTCCCATTTGCCGTTCTCTCTCCTCGTTGGTACCCCTCGCCTAGCAGCAGGCAGCACAGTGAGCCCCTCCTGGGGCGGTGAATTGACAGCCAACACACAGCGTCCTGGTCAATTTCTGAAAGCGATGCGGGACCCAAAGCCAGCAACAGAGCACTTTAAGCAGAGGCAGTGGGGTTAACTCGATGGGCTTCCCCTGAGATCTAAACTGGGAAGAGCTTTGTGATCTCTTCTGTCTTGCTTTCCTGGCGGACTTCCGAGAAAATCCGTCTACTTTATCCACTGATGGAGGAGTGGTTGCTGCTGAGGACATAGCCCTTGAAGCTGCTGATCCAGGCTCAGAGGTGCTGCTAGGGGAAGGAAGGTGCGGACAGGCGGCGGGGGCCTTGCGGGTCAGGGCTCCTCCGGGGCGGGCTACGGCTCCCGGCGCGGGTCCCCTCGGGTTGCGGCAGCGCTGTGTAGGCCTCTGTCCAGCCCCGGCTCCTTCCTGTTACTCCAAGGATCCTGCGGGTCCCATCAGAGGCATGCCCCACCCTTTTGAGATTCAGGGGTGTCTTTTTTTGCAACTTTTCTCTTTTGGGCAGCCTGACCCATCTTTGCTGGTGGGCGTGTTTCTTCTTTTTTATCTTTGCCCTTTTCAGGCTTATGTTTATGTCTGTGGCTGTGAGGCAAAGTCTTCCTGAAGCAGTATGGCAAGCAATGTTTTATGTTTTTTGTTGTTTTGTTGTTTGCTTGCTTTTTATCTAACTTTCTTTGTTTCTAGAGCTTAAGCGGTCTGGGTCATTCCGGTGCAGCGGCGTGCAGGGAGTGCTTTCTCCAGTAAGTATGGTGCTGTTTGTGGGACTTAGGTAAGGCATATTGTAAGTAACTCTGTTTTTTTCTGTTTCATTACAGGTCTTCAGCAGTGAGGGTCGTTCCGGTGCGGCAGCATGCAGGGAGCGCTTTCCTTGGTAAGTATGGTGTTGTTTGCGGGACTTAGGTAAGGCATATTGTACGTTTTGTAACTAACTGTGTTTCTTTGTTTGTTTACAGGGCTTCAGTGTTCTGGGGTGCTCCGGTGGAGATGCGTACATGGAGCGCTTTCCCTGGTATGTATGGTGCTGTTTGGGCTATGCATCTAGTAAAAAAAGCTAGCATTAGCTACGATGTTTAAGAGGTGTGCCTAAAAATGTGTGCAGTAAAGTACGTGTATTGAGAGGGCGCGGGAAAGAGGGCGCGGGAAAGAGGGCGCGGGAAAGAGGGCGCGGGAAAGAGGGTGTGGGAAAGAGGGCGCATAAAGAAATAGTCTATTAATGGTGAAAACACTGAGCTAGCTAAAGAAAAAAGTTGCCCAAAAAGTTGACAGTGCCTTACATAAGTAACACCATTGGATTTTGCAGATTGGTTGTCACGTGCATGCTCACTTTCTCATCAATAGCTATTGCCAACAAATAGGCTGAAAGTGTCAAAAATGAAGGGGAAAAAAAAGTGAGAACAAAGAAGAGACAGTATGTAGTATACATGAAGGAGTAGAGAGAGCAGTAAGAGTAGTGTGTGTAGTGTTTGCCTGATAGTAAAGGATAGGAGGATTATAAAGGTAGTAGAGTTGTAAGCATTAGCTATGGTGTATGTAGAGGAGATGCGTATTAAAATTGGCACAGTAGGTAGTATGTTAAAGCGCATGCCAAAAGATAGCGTGTAGGAAAGTGTGTGGCATGGAGTGTGTGGCAGAGAGCCTGTGGTAAAGAGCTTGTGGTACAGAGAGTGCCATAGAGGCTGTAACTAAAGTGCGTGCTACAGAGTCCATGCACCATACTGTCATATGCGCTAAGTTACACATGCTAAGTTACCTGCGCTAAGTCACACGCGCTAAGCCACATGTGTCAAGTTACACAATGAGAGTACTGTAGAGAGTGGATAAAAGAGAGTGCGAAGGAGAATGTGTGCTAAAGAGTGTGTGGTGTGGAGTGTGTTTTGGAGAATGCATGGTGTAAAATGCATGGTGGGGAGTGTGCGCTATTACTGTTGAAAACAGGGATAGGAAAAGGAAAAAATAGCAGAAAAAGTTGACAGAGCCTCACGTAATTAACACCATTGGAGTTTGCAGATTGATTCTCACCTGCATGCTCACTTTCTCATCATCAGCTATTGTCAACTTATAGGTTGAAAGTATGAAAAAGCAAGGGAAACAAAGAGGAGTATAAAGAAGAGGCAGAGTGTAGTATACATAAAGGAGTAGCGACAGGAGCAAGAGGAATGTATGTAGTGTACAAATAATAAAGGATAGTAGTGAAGATAAAGGCAGTAGAGATGTAAGCATTAGCTGTGGTGCATGTTGAGGGGATGTACATAAAAATGTGTACCACAAGTAGTATGCTAAAGAGTATGTAAAATGATAGTGCGTGAGAGCGTGTGACAGAGTGCGTGCAACAGAGCACGTGCAACAGAGCGCGTGCAACAGAGCGCGTGCAACAGAGCGCGTGCAACATAATGTCACACGCGCTAAGTTACATGCGCTAAGTTACACGCACTAAGTTACACGCACTAAGTTACACGCGCTAAGTCACACAATGAGTGTGCTGTAGAGAGTGGATGGAAGAGAGTGAATTAGAATGTGCGCTAAAGAGTGTGTGGTGTGGAGTGTGTTTTGGAGAATGCATGATGTAAAATGCATGGTGGTGAGTGTGTGCTATTACTGCTGAAAACAGGAAAAGGAAAAGGTAAAACTTGTAGAAAAAGTTGACAGAGCCTCACGTAAGTAACACCATTTGAGTTTGCAGATTGGTTGTCACCTGCATGCTCACTTTCTCATCATCAGCTATTGGCAACTTATAGTTTGAAAGTATGAAAAAGCAAGGGAAACAAAGAGGAGATTAAAGAAGAGGCAGTGTGTAGTATACATAAAGGAGTAGCGAGAGGACTAATTTATGTAGTATACAAATAATAAAGGATAGTTGTGAAGATAAAGGCAGTAGAGATGTAAGCATTAGCTGTGGTGCATGTTGAGGAGATGTACATAACAATGTGTGCAACAGGTAGTATGCTAAAGAGTATGTAAAATCAGTGCATGAGAGAGCGTGTGACAGAGCACGTGCAACAGAGCGCGCGCAACAGAGCGCATGCAACATAATCTCACACGCGCTAAGTTACACGCGCTAAATTACACGCGATAAGCTACACGCGCTAACTCACACAAGCAGGGTGTATGTAGAGAGTGAATGGAAGGGAGCATCAAGGAGAAAGTGGGCAAAAGAGTGCATGGTATGGAATGTGTAACAGAGAACGCATGGTGTAAAGTGGATGAGGAGGAGGAGGAGTGTGTGTGAAAGACTATAGTTAAGCCAGTAATGAAGAGTGTTGCGCTGAAGGAGCATATATATGCACTATGCAAAAAACTGACAATGCAGCACTTAATTGCCAAGCAGTGCATGACATTTTTAAGCTATAAACTAGATGTTATGAATGAAAAAATGCATTGTATTGCAAAACGTGATTGCAAAGAAACAATTCCGCAGTAATATCTGCATTACTTTGGGTAATACATACATCAAGGGCAATGTCTGTACAGAAAACACTGAAATTAAGTAACCATTGAGAAGCAATAAAATTATTTGCAAAAGGATACCTCGTCCCGCAAGCGTAAGTTGTGAAACCCCTCCCACCCCCTCCAAAAGGCTAACAAACATCACATAACAAAATGCCACTGCTAGTATAAGGTTAAGCTCCCCCCCCCCCTTTTCCCCCCCTCATCACACACTTGTTTCAGTTGGTTAAATTAGCATAGAAGCCTCACAGAGTTAATTAAGGTAAATACGCGTTCTAGATGGAACATATACGTAAACAATGTACCTTGAAAGCATATGCAAAGAAGCCCAAAAGGAAGATGGTAAATGTATTCAAATGTAAAGCATGACGAATAGAAATAAAGGCAAATCTATTGAATGCGCGCACCCTAACTGCAATCATAGGCAAAAAGTGAGATACAAAAGTAGACATGCGCAACAAGACACTTGACAGAAACGTTTCGCATCACGAAACAGATTTTGGCAACAAAAGTAAAACAGTTGTAACACATGTAACGAACAGTAGCAAGCGCATTAAATTCAAAGGCTGCTAAATTTGTATATTAGCGTATAATTGTAGATGACTGGCAACAGTAGCAAGTTTGTAATGCAAGCGAGGCTAAAGTATCTTATGCAGAGAGTGCTTCAGTTAGGATGAAATAAACGGCAAACGAAAGCAAAATGTTACCGTAATGAGGCTAGCATTAGTGGTGAAAGCAAAAATAGCAAGTCAATGTACTGCGCGTGCAGTGTTTAAGGTAGGACTAATATGTTTTGCAAGCAGTTCGGTTCTAAGGTTAAAAAATGGCGGCATCTAAACGTAACGCTTGCAAATTAAAGGCAGCAAGATACCAAACGATGGCGAAGCGGTACCGTAATGTATATAGTAATAGCGGCGAAAGTAATAAACAGCAAGGTTATGTGCTGTACGTGTGTGTCCCTTCTAAATCCTGCCCAATATACGCTAGCAAATTATTTTATTGCAAATTTGTAAAAAAAAAGCGCGGCTCGGAAATTTAAAGGCATCAAGATACGAAGCGAACTGTGCTAACTAAAAAGCGCATAACATGTTTTCAAAGGTTAACATCGCAAAACAACTGCACTTGCCATTAGCCAAACACGATAGAAAACGTTCAATGAGTTCATTTTAAAAACGGCAATACAATTGAAGTTGCTTACCTTTTACCAATAGAGATAGTTTTGCTCGTACCGGATGCCCCACGAAATGTCTAGAATGTCTGCTCTTCCAGTTTAGGTCCAGGAAAAGAGAAATAAAGAGGAGTTAATTAAAATGAATTCTAAAATGTAACCATCGATTCGAAAGCAAACGGCATTGTAAGTTGTATTTTAACTAATAATTGTACGATCCCTGACAACAGTAGCAAGTCTGCAATGCAAACCAGGGGAAAGTCTATTATGCAGAGAGCGCCTCACTAAGTATGCAATACACGGGAAACGATAGCAAAGCGGTACCGTAATGTGTATAGTAATAGCGGCGAACACAAAAAAACAGCAAGGTAATGTGGTGTGCGTGCGTGCCCCTCATAAATTCTGTCAAATATTTCTTAGCAAGTGATTTCGTTTTAAAAGAGAGTAATCGCGGCTTTGAAAATTAAAGGCAGCAAGATACCAAACGATGGCGAAGCGGCACCGTAATGTATATAGTAATAGCGGCGAAAGCAAAAACATTAGGGTAATGTGGTGTGCGTGCGTGTCCCCTTTTAAATTCTGCCCAACATATGCTAGCAAATGTTTTCGTTGCAACTTTTAAATAAAAGCGCGGCTTGGAAAATTAAAAGGAATTAAGATACTAAGTGGACTTTGCTAACAATTAAAGCGCATAACATGTTTGCAAAGGTTAACATCGGAAAACAACTGCACTTGTCATTAGCAAACCACGATAGAAAACGTTCAATGAGTTTATTTTGAAAACGGCAATACAATTGAAGTTGCTTACCTTTTACCAATAGAGATAGTTTAGCTCGTACTGGATGACATGGACCCAAGAAATGTTTTCGAATGGCTGCTCTTCGAGTTTAAGTACAGTCAAACCGGAGGAAAGGGGAGTTACTTTAAATGAATAACAATAGAGAAGTAACACTTGTTTACGAACAGCGCGTGTGTGAAATCTTGTTGTCTAGCCGTATGCTAATGTTTGGGTGGGGGTCTTCATTGGAAGGATGAAAGGAATGTCTGCCTGAGGAGGTGTGAATTCCTGGCGAATTGAATGTGAAAGCATGCATGGGACAGATAGCGATGCAGTAAAAGGAAACGCGGCTCCAACCTGTCTGACCGCGTACAAAGGTGTTTTCAAAGGGAATTCACCGCAAATGCGCTGTAAAGCTAAAACCTACTTTACGAATACTAAACATTATAAATACAGGCAAATAACGAAAATAAGTAAAAAAACTTACCTTTAGATGCCATACCTTAGACCCGCAAAAAGAATAATACCTACAGAGTAAAGCTCCTAAAGCACGATGCTGGCCGGGAACGTCAGGCACGAGGAAGTCCCTGTAAAAAAAAAAAAATAATAATGTCAAAGTGAAATACGATTCAGACAAGATGTCTTGATAAAGACCCGCAAACAGCAACATACATACCGGCTAAAGTAATCTTTGCACGACGCTGCCCAAGGACGGATCGGACCGGGGAATCCCTGTAAAAAAAACAGTAAAAATACAAGCGTTAGATAAGGGACAGACAAGATGCTAAACTACAGACCCGGCAAACGCATCATACATACCCATGGAAAGCACTGCAAGCACGTTGCTTCCCGGGAACGGGCCAGAGAGGGGCATACCTGCAAAAAACCAGAAAGCAATTTAGTTAGGTAACAAAATGAGGTAATGCCTAGAAAAGGGGAAAAAAATCAAGTTACCTGTTTATAACTGCGTCGCGCCTACCATGCGATCTGCAAAAGACTGTCACTCTCCCCCAATAGCAGATTCTGTTAAAAAACGTGCCCTTACGATAACTCCCAAACATTACAATCACAGCAAACGAAAATTCACATTGAACATATGACGTATAAAATAATTCAACTTACCTGTCTGTAGCTGCGCCCGCCTACCGTGAGATCTGGAAAAGGCTGACACACTCCCACAACAGCAGATTCATCAAAAAAACGTGCCCCACCCTCACGTAATCAAATATCGAATTGCACACAATACACATGACAGTATTTTCGTTACAAAACCTGTATTTCAATAAAATAAACACTCTAACATCCAGCAATAAATAAGAATAAACTTAAAAAAAAATACATCATCAATAACTCACAAACATTATAATCACAGTAAAAGTAATTTCAAATAGAACATAACAGGTATAAAAGATTCACACTTACCTGTCTGTAACTGCGTCACGCCTACCGTCCGATCTGGAAAAGGATGACACACTCCCACAACAGCAGATTCATCAAAAAAACGTGCCCCACCCTCACGTAATCACATATTGAATTGCACACAATACACGTGACAGTACTTTCGTCACTAAACCTGTATTACAATCAAATAAACAGTCTAACATACAGCAATAAATAAGTTAAAACATCGCAAAAAAACTTACAGCATCGATAACTCACAAAAATTATAATTACAGCCAAAGTAATTTCAAATAGAACATAAGAGGTATAAAAGATTCACACTTACCTGTCTGTAGCTGCGTCACGCCTACCGTCCGATCTGGAAAAGGATGACACACTCCCACAACAGCAGATTCATCAAAAAAACGTGCCCCACCCTCACGTAATCACATATTGAATTGCACACAATACACGTGACAGTATTTCCGTCACTAAACCTGTATTACAATCAAATAAACAGTCTAACATACAGCAATAAATAAGTTAAAACATCGCAAAAAAATTACAGCATCGATAACTCACAAAAATTATAATTACAGTAAATGTAATTTCAAATAGAACATAACAGGTATAAAAGATTCACACTTACCTGTCTGTAGCTGCGTCACGCCTACCGTCCGATCTGGAAAAGGATGACACACTCCAACAACAGCAGATTTATCAAAAAAACGTGCCCCACCCTCACGTAATCACATATTGAATTGCACACAATACACGTGACAGTACTTTCGTCACTAAACCTGTATTACAATCAAATAAACAGTCTAACATACAGCAATAAATAAGTTAAAACATCGCAAAAAAATTACAGCATCGATAACTCACAAAAATTATAATTACAGCCAAAGTAATTTCAAATACAACATAAGAGGTATAAAAGATTCACACTTACCTGTCTGTAGCTGCGTCACGCCTACCGTCCGATCTGGAAAAGGATGACACACTCCCACAACAGCAGATTCATCAAAAAAACGTGCCCCACCCTCACGTAATCACATATTGAATTGCACACAATACACGTGACAGTACTTCCGTCACTAAACCTGTATTACAATCAAATAAACAGTCTAACATCTTGCATGAAATAATAAAAAACATCGAAAACAATTACTGCATCGATTACTCACAAACATTATAATCACAGTTAAAGTAATTTCAAATAGAACATAAGACGTATAAAAGATTCACACTTACCTGTCTGTTGCTGCGTCCCGCCTACCGTGCGATCTGGAAAAGGCTGACACACTCCCACAACAGCAGATTCATCACAAAAACGTGCCCCACCCTCACGTAATCACATATTGAATTGCACACAATACACGTGACTGTACTTTCGTTACAAAACCTTTATTCCACTAAAATAAACAGTGTAACATACAGCAATAAATAACTTAAAACATCGCACAAAATTACAGCATCGATAACTCACAAACATTATAATTACAATGAAAGTAATTTCAAATAGAACATAAGAGGTATAAAAGATTCACACTTACCTGTCTGTAGCTGCGTCCCGCCTACCGTCTGATCTGGAAAAGACTGCCACACTCCCACAACAGCAGATTCAACACAAAAACGTGCCCCACCCTCACATAATAACATATTGAATTACACACAATACACGTGACAGTACTTTCGTTACAAAACATGTATTCCACTAAAATAAACAGTTGAACATACAGCAATAAATTAGTTAAAACATCGCACAAAATTACAGCATTGATAACTCACAAACATTATAATTACAGTGAAAGTAATTTCAAATAAAACATAAGAGGTATAAAAGATTCACACTTACCTGTCTGTAGCTGCGTCCCGCCTACCGTCCGATCTGGAAAAGACTGCCACACTCCCACAACAGCAGATTCATCAAAAAAACGTGCCCCTCCCTCACGTAATAACATATTGAATTGCACACAATACACGTGACAGTACTTTTGTTACAAAACCTGTATTCTAATAAAATAAAGAGTCTAACATACAGCAATAAATAAGTTAAAACATCGCAAAAAATTACAGCATCGATAACTCACAAACATTATAATTACAGTGAAAGTAATTTCAAATAGAACATAAGAGGTATAAAAGATTCACACTTACCTGTCTGTAGCTGCGTCCCGCCTACCGTCCGATCTGGAAAAGACTGCCACACTCCCAAAACAGCAGATTCATCAAAATAATGTGCCCCACCCTCACGTAATAACATATTGAATTGCACACAATACACGTGACAGTACTTTTGTTACAAAACCTGTATTCTAATGAAATAAACAGTCTAACATACAGCAATAAATAAGTTAAAACATCGCAAAAAATTACAGCATCGATAACTCACAAACATTATAATTACAGCCAAATAAATTTCAAATAAAACATAAGAGGTATAAAAGATTCACACTTACCTGTCTGTAGCTGCGTCCCGCCTACCGTCCGATCTGGAAAAGACTGCCACACTCCCACAACAGCAGATTTATCAAAAAAACGTGCCCCACCCTCACGTAATGAAATATCGAATTGCACACAATACACGTGACAGTACTTTCGTTACAAAACACCTGTATTACTATGAAATAAACAGCCTAAAAATTAATACTTGCTAATAAGACCTGTAATTTACCTTGAGACGAGACTAAAGAACATTAAACGTATACAAACCATTCACTTACCTGTTTGTAGCTCTCTTCCGCCTACCGTAGCATCTGGAAAACAAATTACAGTCAACAACAGCAGATTCACAAGAAACCGTGTGCCGCACCCCCCAAAAAACCCCGATTGCTATACTACCAAAAACATAACAAAGAAAACTACATAAAGATAAAACGTCTAACACTACACAAATAAATATGTAAATGAACTAACTAAAAATCGCGTACTCTTACCTAATACCCGAAGGTACGCCGCTGCACCGGAGCGACCCAGACCGCTGAAGCCCTGTAAATAAACAGAAAACAAAACATAATTACTTTAAAAACTTACACTATACCTTACCTAAGTCCCGCAAACACCCCCATACTTACCGGGGAAAGCTCTCCCTGCAGCCGCTGCACCGGAACGACCCACACTGCTGAAAACCTGTAACGAAACACCCCAAAAACATAGTTAGTTCCCAAACATAGGCAATAGCACATATACAAAGGTACCGGACAAAGCTAAGGGACAGGGCAAAGCTGTAACTTACCTTGAGACGAGGTTACTCACAATTGAAAAAAAGATACAAACCACTAAGAAAACAGAGACATAACAGACAATTAGAGAAATAACATAGACATATTATATTTACCTCCCAACTACTCGTCAAGTAGAACTTTAACCGTATGAAAAAAGTCACTTACCTGTTTGTAGCTCTCTTCCGCCTACCGTAGCATCGAGAAAACAATGAACAGTCGACAACAGCAGATTCACAACAAACCGTGGCCCAACCCCTCTTAAAACACACAACACTTTCGCATCCCAAAAAAACTATTGCTATACTCCCCAAAACATGAGAAAGAAAAGTACATAAAGATACAACGTAAAGCACTCCCCCAAAAATTAAGTGACAAAATGAAAAATCGCGTACTCTTACCTAATAGCCGAAGGTACGCCGCTGCACCGGAACGCCCCAGACCGCTGAAGCCCTGTACATAAACAGGGAAAAAAACAGAGTTACTTACAAAACTTACAATATGCCTTACCTAAGTTCCGCAAACACCACCATACTTACCGGGGAAAGCTCTCCCTGCACCGGAACGACCCACACCGCTAAAGACTTGTAAACAAACAGAAAAAAAAAATGTTACTTCCAAAACATTCAATATGTGTTACCTAAGTCCTGCAAACACCCATACTTACCGAGGAAAGCGCTCCATGCACGCCGCTACACCAGAACGACCCACACCGCAAAAGCCCTGTAAACAAACAGACAAAAAAACAGAGTTAATTACAAAATATAGATTATGCCTTACCCGAGTCCCGCAAACAGCAACATACTTACCGGAGAAGCGCTCCCTGCACGCCGCTGCACCGGAACGACCCAGCCCGCTCTAGCCCTGTAACAAACACAAAAAAACAGAGTTAGTTACCAAACATAGGCAATATGACATATACAACATTACCGGACAACGCTAAGGGACATGACAGAGCTGTAACTTACCTTCAGACGAGGCTCCTCACAATTGTACAAAAGATACAAAACACTATGAAAACAGAGACGTAACAGACAATTAGAAAAAAAACATAGACATATTATATTTACCTCCCAATTACTCGTCAAGTCCAACTTTAAACGTAAAAAAAAAATTCACTTACCTGTTTGTAGCTCTGTTGCGCCTACCGTAGCATCGTGAAAACAATGAACAGTCGACAACCGCAGATTCACAACAAACCGTGGCCCAACCCCCCTAAAAATACACAACACTTTCGACCCAAAAAACCCCTATTGCTATACTACCAAATCCATAACAAAGAAAACTACATAAATATAAAACGTCAAACACTACACCCAAAAATATTTAAATGAAATGATTAAAAATCGCGTACTCTTACCTAATAGCCGAAGGTACGCCGCTGCACCGGAACGACCCAGACCGCTGAAGCCCTGTAAATAAACAGGAAAAAAAACAGAAGTACTTAAAAAACTTACAATATGCCTTACCTAAGTCCCGCAAACACCACCATACTTACCGGGGAAAGCTCTCCCTGCAGCTGCTGCACCGGAACGACCCAGACCGCTGAAGCCCTGTAACGAAACACCCAAAAAACATAGTTAGTTACCAAACATAGGCAATATCACATAAACAACGGTACCTGACAAAGCTAAGGGACAGGGCAGAGCTGTAACTTACCTTGAGACGAGGTTACTCACAATTGTAAAAAAGATAAAAACCACTCTGAAAAAAGAAATTACAGACAATTCGAGAAAAAACATACACATATTATATGTACATCCCAATTACTCATCAAGTAGAAATTTAAACGTATTTAAAATTTCACTTACCTGTTTGTAGCTCTCTTCCGCCTACCGTAGCATCGGGAAAACAATGAACAGTCGACAACAGCAGATTCACAATCAACCATGGCCCAACCCCCCTAAAAACACACCACACTTTGGCCCCAAAAAAACATTATTGCTATACTACCCAAAACATGACAAGGCAAAGTACATAAAGGTACAACGCAAAGCACTCCCCCAAAAATTAAGTGAATAAATTTAAAATCGCGTACTCTTACCTAATAGCCGAAGGTACGCCGCTGCACCGGAACGACCCTACGAAAACAGAGACATAACAGACAATTAGTAAAAAAACATAGACATATTATAGTTACCTCCCAATTACTCGCCAAGTCCAACTGTAAACGTATAAAAAAATGTACTTACCTGTTTGTAGCTCTCTTCCGCCTACCGTAGCATCGTGAAAACAATGAACAGTCGACAACCGCAGATTCACAACAAACTGTGGCCCAACCCCCCTAAAAATACACAACACTTTCGACGCAAAAAACCCCTATTGCTATACTACCAAATCCATAACAAAGAAATCTACATAAAGATAAAACGTCTAACACTACACAAAAAAATATTTAAATGAAATGATTAAAAATCGCGTACTCTTACCTAATAGCCGAAGGTACGCCGCTGCACCGGAGCGACCCAGACCGCTGAAGCCCTGTAAATAAACAGAAAACAAAACATAATTACTTCAAAAACTTACACTATACCTTACCTAAGTCCCGCAAACACCACCATACTTACCGGGGAAAGCTCTCCCTGCAGCCGCTGCACCGGAACGACCCACACTGCTGAAGACCTGTAACGAAACAGAAAAAAAAAACAGAGTTACTTACCAAACATACAATATCCCTTAGCTAACTCCCGCAAACACCACCATACTTACCAAGGAAAGCGCTCCCTGCACGCCGCCGCACCGGAACGACCCACACTGCTGAAGACCTGTAACGAAACAGAAAAAAAACCAGTTACTTACAAAAGATACAATATACCTTAGCTAACTCCCGCAAACACCACCATACTTACCAAGGAAAGCGCTCCCTGTACGCCGCCGCACCGGAACGACCCTACGAAAACAGAGACATAACAGACAATTAGAAAAAAAACATCGACATATTATATTTACCTCCCAATTACTCGCCAAGTCCAACTTTAAACGTCTAAAAAAAATATTCACTTACCTGTTTGTAGCTCTCTTCCGCCTACCGTAGCATCGTGAAAACAATGAACAGTCGACAACCGCAGATTCACAACAAACCGTGGCCCAGCCCCCCTAAAAATACACAACACTTTCGACCCAAAAAACCCTATTGCTATACTACCAAATCCATAACAAAGAAAAATACATACAGATAAAACGTCAAAGACTACACAAAAATATATCTAAATCAAATGATTAAAAATCGCCTACTCTTACCTAATAGCCGAAGGTACGCCGCTGCACCGGAGCGACCCAGACCGCTGCAGCCCTGTAAATAAACAGAAAACAAAACATAATTACTTCAAAAACTTACACTATACCTTACCTAAGTCCCGCAAACACCACCATACTTACCGGGGAAAGCTCTCCCTGCAGCCGCTGCACCGGAACGACCCACACTGCTGAAGACCTGTAACGAAACAGAAAAAAAAAACACAGTTACTTACAAAAGATACAATATACCTTACCTAAGTCCCGCAAACACCACCATACTTACCATGGAAAGCTCTCCCTGCACGCCGCCGCACCGGAACGACCCACACTGCTGAAGACCTGTAACGAAACAGTAAAAAAAACACAGTTACTTACCAAACATACAATATACCTTAGCTAACTCCCGCAAACACCACCATACTTACCAAGGAAAGCGCTCCCTGCACGCCGCCGCACCAGAACGACCCACACTGCTGAAGACCTGTAACGAAACAGAAAAAAAAACCCAGTTACTTACAAAAGAGACAATCTACCTTACCTAAGTCCCGCAAACACCACCATACTTACCGTGGAAAGCTCTCCCTGCAGCCGCTGCACCGGAACGACCCACACTACTGAAGACCTGTAACGAAACAGAAAAAAAAATACAGTTACTTACCAAACATACAATATACCTTAGCTAACTCCCGCAAACACCGCCATACTTACCAAGGAAAGCGCTCCCTGCACGCCGCCGCACCGGAACGACCCACACTGCTGAAGACCTGTAACGAAACAGAAAAAAAAACACAGTTACTTACAAAAGATACAATCTACCTTACCTAAGTCCCGCAAACACCACCATACTTACCGTGGAAAGCTCTCCCTGCACGCCGCCGCACCGGAACGACCCACACTGCTGAAGACCTGTAACGAAACAGAAAAAAAAACACAGTTACTTACCAAACATACAATATACCTTAGCTAACTCCCGCAAACACCACCATACTTACCAAGGAAAGCGCTCCCTGCACGCCGCCGCACCGGAAGGACCCACACTGCTGAAGACCTGTAACGAAACAGAAAAAAAAACACAGTTACTTACAAAAGATACAATCTACCTTACCTAATACCCGCAAACACCACCATACTTACCGTGGAAAGCTCTCCCTGCACGCCGCCGCACCGGAACGACCCACACTGCTGAAGACCTGTAACGAAACAGAAAAAAAAACACAGTTACTTACAAATGATACAATATACCTTACCAAAGTCCCGCAAACACCACCATACTTACCGTGGAAAGCTCTCCCTGCACGCCGCCGCACCGGAACGACCCACACTGCTGAAGACCTGTAACGAAACAGAAAAAAAAACACAGTTACTTACCAAACATACAATATACCTTAGCTAACTCCCGCAAACACCACCATACTTACCAAGGAAAGCGCTCCCTGCATGCCGCCGCACCGGAACAACCCACACTGGTGAAGACCTGTAACAAAACAGAGGACAAACAGTTACTTCCAAAACATAAAGGATGCCTTACCCGAGTAACGCAAACAGCAACATACTTACCAAGGACAGCGCTCCCTGCACGCCGCAGCACCGGAACGACACACTAAAAAGACAAAAAAAAAGTTAAATCAAAGCAAGAAAACAAACACACATTACAAACCAAAAACAAAAGATCGCTTACCACACAGCTCCAGGAATCCCTCGCCTCGCAGCAACCGACACAAAATGACCATCGAAACAGTGAAAACAAAAAAAAAAAAACACGCCCACCAGCGGAAAAAGGGGCCGGCCGGCAAAAATGAGACTTCTTGCAAAAAACACGCCCCCCGATCCGAAAAGGACGGGGCCTATTCGGAGTGACTGACCTCTTCTCCAGTGGCTGGCCAGCATTCAAGAGGCCAGCCAATGGAGAACAGGGGAGAAGAGGGGCGGGTTCAAGCCCCTCTTCTCCAAGTCATTAAATCTCGCGAGCGAGACTGCGCAAGCGCAGCCTTCGCTAGCCAAGACCTAAAAAAGGAGGGGAAATCTAAAGAACTGTTTTTCTTAACATATAGGACTTTTTTATTCATACAATTGAAACACAGTGGGAGGAGAAGCTGCTGCCTCCTTAACAGAAATCTGTGTCCTATGGATGCTACAATTGTGCCCCACACCCTGCCAAACTGCAATAAGGAGCTGAAGGGGCAGAGAACAGGTCATCCCCCACTCAATGAACTGTGTACAAAAAGGACCTGTTCACATTGTGAGCATATAGTTCATATATCCATAACAGTTGTCATACGTTTTAGACAGTCTGTGGAGCAAGTGATTATATCATCTATGCTACTAATTGGTATGACTCACTAATAAAAGAAAAGACAAGTATTTTTCATACGAGGTGAGACAAGAAAGCTATCTATATGTCTAAAAACTTGTGTCTCCAACACCCAAAAGTGGTGAAAAAAGTGTGAGAAGGAGTGTTGGTGCCTCACGGTAGCAACACCAAGGAGGATTAAGCAGGATGGTACTCGCCTGCTACCTCAAGATCTCATCATTAGCTACCAACACTCCAAAAACGGGAATATGTGTAGGAAGAGATGAATAACTAATGACCCAAAAAGCAAGTGCTAGGGTGTGTGGTAAAAGGGGAAAGAACTGTGCAGTGATCCGTGCACCACGTTAAGCCCCACAATAATATACAAATTTGAGCTAAATCACACTGGCTTGCGTTTTTTATTCTATGCTGTGTGACTGCTCATATTTAAAATGCCGACATGTTTCATTGCCTTCTGGATACACTCACGGCAACTTCTTCAGGGCGTGGGGTATTTTCATTCCACCCTGCACCACTATTTTTGTCAGTTAAAAACAATTCTGTTAGAGACAAAGAATAGACAAAACAACACAAAACACACGTGGTTGGCAACCGGGTTAAAAAGAAACTGATACACTATGTATTGCATTCCGAATTACACCGTATTTACCGGGATATTGCCCACCATGGGCATACCTTTACCCTCGAGTCCTTGTGGCTGTGTACACGCATTCAAGGCTCAGCTATTCGACTCCTGTCGTGAGTCTGTAATACACAATAAGGGTCGTGAGACTGCCATTATCAGATACCTGCCACTGTTTGTATCATAGATAATTATTACTCATGTGTCTCAGTCCTATTGTATGTCTACCCTTCAATTGTGTGCTTCTTTAGATCTTCCTCGTACTCTGCATCAGGTTAGGTAAGCTCTGTCCCCTTACAATTTGTATTTGTATTTGTATTTGGGTATTTATAAAGCGCAAACTTTCGCTCCGGAGGGAGCATCATGGCGCTGAGCATACGTATAGGGTTCGGGTGATGAGAAATCTAAATAGCTGTCAACACATAAGTATCAGATTGCTGGTAAATCCAGGTCTTCAATTGTTTCCTAAAAAGATGCTCGGTCTCTGTCAGTCTAAGGTTTAAGGGCAGTTTTTTCCAAGCCCTAGCTGCTAGGACTGTGAAAGTTCTTCCACCCCTAGTTTTGTATTTGTATCTCGGAATCCTGGTAAAGTTAGCGCCTGAGGATCGTAGGCATCGTGCGGGATCATAATGAATGAAGCCTTTAATGAGGTATTTATGACCTATATTTTTCAAGGATTTGAAAACTATAAGTAAAAGTTTAAAAAAGATTCTCTTGTGGAGAGGCAACCAATGAAGGGAATTTAAAGCAGTTGAAGCTGAGGATTTCCTGGGGAGTTTTAACACCAATCTTGCCGCAGCGTGCTGTACACTTTGCAGCTTCTTCAAAGTAGACTTTTTCACTCCTGCCATCAACCCATTACAGTAATCGAGTCGGGAAAGTATCAATGCTACCACGACCGATTTCCTAGAGGCAATGGGGAGGAAGTCAAAAAATTTCTTTAGGGATTTAATTAGACCGAAACAGCAGCCGGCCGTAGTCCTGACGTGATCGTCAAAGGATAGGGTTACATCAAATTGCATGCCCAGATTGCGCGCAGAGGACACTACACAAGGTGGGGCCTCTGAGTCTTTGGGCCACCAGTCCTTCGGGCAAAAGAGAGAATCCCGGCCTAATGGAATGATTTCGGTTTTACCACTGTTGCACCTCAAGTGGTTTTTATTCAACCACTGAAATACCTCCGTGAGACAATGCTGAAACCGAAGCTCTGCACCCGAACAGTTTTTATCGATGGAGACGACAAGTTGAGTGTCGTCGGCATATGATGTAACGAGGATCCCATGAGATTCTATCACAGTGAGGAGGGGTGCCATATAGATATTGAAGAGAAGTGGACTTAATATGGACCCCTGCGGTACTCCAGATGTAATGGTTTTTTCACTGGACAGGTGGGGACCCAAAGATATAGATTGAGACCTATTGGACAGAAAGGATTCTACCCATGCCAGAGCTGTGTCTGTCACACCAATCTCTCGCATCCTGTCAATCAAGATGACATGAGAGATAGTGTCGAATGCTGCTGTAAGGTCGAGCAGGATGAGGACGGCTTGCCTTCCTTCATCCTGCAGGAACTTGATGGAGTCAGAGAGTTCTATCAGAGCCGTTTCAGTGGAATGGCTAGGGCGAAACCCAGATTGCTGGGGATGAAGGATGTTATGGTTCTCCACGAAAGCCTTAAGTTCCCAATGCACAATCTGTTCAGTGATCTTTCCTAGAACAGGCAAGAGAGAGATGGGGCGCATGTTCGTCAGGTCCGTTGGAGATTTATTCTGCTTTTTCATCAACGGTTTCACAATGTCCTTTTTCCATTCATTAGGTACTATCCCTGATTCTAAGGATGCGTTTATGATGGAATTAATGGTGGGATTGACCAGCTCGATTAGGTGGTGCAGAATGCAAGGAGGACAGGAGTCGGTTGGTGCTCCTGATTTGCAGGCCAAGATAGCCTTGCGGGTGTGTTGGAGGGAGACAGGTTGGAAACTGCAAAGGGAATGGTGGTGATTGACTGATTGTTTTTGTTTTTGGGAACACAGGATAGGGGAGAACAGGGGGGGCGGAAAGTTCTTTTGGATTTTTGCGATTTTTTCCCCGAAAAAATCTGCAATTTGGTTACACAGAGTTATGGAAGGCGGAATTTGGGGCTGGAGAGCTTTGGGGTAAATAAAGGATTTGACAATGGAGAAGACGGTTTTTTGTTTCTGATGGGCATCGTTGATAGCTTTTGTGTAGTATGCCTTTTTAGCATCCTTTATGCTAGAGAGGTATAGTTTCCTCTGTTGAACATAGAGGGCTCTTGAGGCCTCGTCGTATGTTTTCCTCCATTTCCTCTCCTTTATTCTACAAAGTAGGTGGCTCTCAGTTAAGGCCTGGGTGTACCAAGGGGCACTTTTCTTCTTTTTGAGGCAGTTCACACGGTCGCCTTTTGGGTCGGAATTATCTGAGATGATCTGATCCATCCAAACGTGAAAATTGTGAGAATCAACCGATACATCTCCCGTCAGTTTAGGGGCCATAGCCAACGGCTGGATGTCTAGCTTGATATGGTCAATCACCTTTCTCCAGTTAACCAAGGAGAAAGGTTGGGAGCACTTTATTCTTGGGGAGGCTAGGGCTTGTTTCTTAATGACAAAAGGGATAAAATTATGGTCAGTCCAAATTTGCGGGATAGGGGCGGACGTAATCATGGAGCTTAAGTTGGAACAAATACCATCAAGAGTGTGCCCAGCTAGGTGGGTAGGGGCGGTCACTAGTTGGGTCAGTCCAAAGATGCTCAGGGTGTGCTGGAAGCAAATAGCATGGGGGTCGACACGCGATTTCAAGTGCATATTCATGTCTCCTAGTAAAGTAAAATGAGGATAACGTAATATTAGTGACCCAAGAACTTCATCTAGGGAGTCAAGGAACGGGACAATGGCGTCCCTTCTATCGAGTTTGTGCATACCCAGTTATTAGCATTGAAACCTGGCTTCCCGCTCAAATTATGCTAGCCCGGGTTCCTATCTCTTTTTGGCCAAGTGCCCTAAGTTAAAATTCATAAATCGGGACTCACCGTAGAAGCGTCTGTAACTGGCGTTAACTCAGCCCACCAACAACGCGACTGTTGTTCTTCGTGGTTTAAGAGCGTGATCACGTTCACCACGTGACCGGACTTCGATGGTCCCGCCCACCTCAGGGAATCAGCGGGTCTCGTAATTTAAAAGACGCTGCCATGTTGGAATGGTGAGCTCCTTAGTGTATTCCATGGTGATTGAAAATGCCACGCACATATGGATATATCTACCAAGTGGCTAACGAAGGCACATCATAACATATGTTCTGTACAACCATCTGGTGGATTTTGTCGTGTGTGCTGGTAGATAGACCCATTTGTAAAATTTGGAGCCAGCACACATGTCTTTCCCCAAGTGCTCCTCCAAATGCATTTCATTTTTTATTTTTATTTTTTATGTTCCCCAAAATAGCATAGTGGTTGATAAAAATATGCTGCCATACACAAGTCCTTCTACGAGAGTAAAGGTTGTCACATTAGCTCTTAAATTCTAAAACGATGACAATGAGGAGTGAAGCATGTGTTAATACACTCTCTTGGTTATCTGCTTGCTGAATGTATGGACCTTTTTAATGTAGAGTTCCTAACTTTTTTACTGTCTCTAATCTTTAATAACACTCAGCCATGCATGATGATAGACCTATGTCGGTGTAGGCACTAGGATGAATGATTTATGTGTTAACCTTATTCCACTCAATAAAGTCGTTCAATCCAATTTGATCTGCACCCTCCTGATAAATCCAGCGTGCTTCCCTACTGCTCAGTCTGGATTCCATATTGAACTGGTCGCCTGTCACCCTTTCCAAAACTACCCAGCGCACGTCTTTAGAGGTGTGTTTATGAGACTGGAAATGTTGCACCAATTTTGTGCTCAATTTACCTGCGCGTAGCGTACTAAGATGTTCTTGTATCCTTATTTTTACCTTCCTGGTGGTGAGGCCAATATAATGGAGCTCACAGGGGCACGTCAATCTATAGATGACATTAGACGTGTTGCAGTTACTAAATTTATTTAGAAACCACATTTTTTTATTCACAAGGGTAACACTTTTAGTGGGTGATGTAAGTGCACACACAGAGCAACTCCCGCATGGGTAATGCCCCGGAGGGATGTTGGTCTCTCGTGGATCTGTTTTAGGTCTGGTGTGAACTAGCCGATCACGGATGTTCGCCGATCGTTTAAATGCAAAACGGGGTGGGGGCATTTGCATGTTGGTGGTGGTTAGCAAATGCCAATGTCTACGGATAATCTGCCTGATTTTGGTAGAGAGTGGGCCAAAAGTAGTAACCACTGGAATGCATTCTCCTTTTTTCTTGGAGGTTTTTTCCAAAAGGGCCGCACGGGGCGTGTTGTAAGCTCGTTTTTTTGCCTGTCTTATTACCTTTTTAGGGTATGCTCGATTTTCTAGCTTGGTGGCCAGTACATTGGATTGTTTAGAGTATTCTTGTAAGGTGGTACAATTACGGCGATATCTTAAAACCTGTCCCACAGGCAGGTTGTCCCGGAGAGCTCTAGGATGGTATGATCTATAATGCAGGAGGGAATTTTTATCAGTTGATTTGTGATACACCTTAGTCACAAGCTTGTCATCTTCAGCCTGAATGTCCAGGTCTAGATATACTGCAGATGTTCTACTCACCGCCCAGGTGAACTTTAAACAGCTATCTAGGCCATTAAGCCAAGTTAGAAATTCATTAAGTCTCTCTTCCGAGCCTTCCCATATGCATAGTACATCGTCTATGTATCTCTTCCAGAGGACGATATTCCTCTGGAAGAGATTGGTGTCAGAATGGATGTGGTACGCTTCGAACTGGCCTACATAAATGCAGGCCAGACTTGGGGCGAAGGTGGCCCCCATCGAGGTACCAGACACCTGGAGATATATCTGATCCTTGCATGAGAAGAAGTTTTGGGTCAATGCGATCTCTATGCATTGTAAGACAAAGGTTTGTGGACAGTCATAGAACCATTCAGAATCCCTCAGGGCACGTGCTGCTGCCACCAGCGTTGCTTCCTGAGGGATACTGGTATACAATGATTCTATGTCTATGGTGACTAGAAATTGATTGACAGGATTGTATGTTACATTCTCCAGTATTCTCAAAACATCGGTGGTGTCCTGGACGTATGAGGGTTGGGTGATGACACATTCCCTTAGAAAAAAGTCCGCAAACTGTGACAGTGGTTCTAGTAGTGATTGAATGCCCTAGACTATTGGACGTCCCGGGGGGGGTCTTTGTGTCTTATGAATTTTGGGTACGATATAGAACGCCGGGATTCTAGGTTTCATGTTAATCAGAAATTCTGCTTCTCTATATGTTACCCATTTCTTTTCTTTAGCCTCCGTCACCAGTTGGATGATGGTCGCCTGTAATTCGTTCGTGGGGTCCCGCGCCAAAGGTCTATAATTGCAGCGGTTGCCCAAAAGCCTGGCCACTTCGGTGTCGTAATCGAGGGTATCCATCACTACCACCGCCCCGCCCTTATCGGCTGGCTTGATAGTGATGGTTTGGTTATTTTGTATACTTTTCAATGCCTGCCAATCTCTGGGGCTCATATTGCTATGGCCCACAGTGTGCATGTTTTGTTCTATCTGGCTGATATCCTGTAAAACCTTCTGTTCAAAGACCAAAGTTTCAGGGCCTACTGCACTCGCGGGAGGACAGAACTGGGAAGGACAACGTAAGTTTGTAGAGAAATTTGATACATTCTCCTGTTCCTTTCCTTCAAAAAACTTTTTACGTTTGATCTTCCTCATAAGACCGTGGAGTTCAGCCCGGAGTTGAAACCCATCATGACGGGGGGTGGGGACGAACCCTAACCCTTTATTAAGTACTTCAACTTCCATATCCGTAAGTCGATGTTTTGAGAGGTTGACCACTATGTTGTTATCATTTGCAGTTATAGGGGTGTTCTGCCTCTGCTGCGTGTGATCCTCGGGGAGAAGGGTTGCCAAGTTGAATTCGGATTCTGATGAGCCCGACCCCTTCCCCGGCCTCTGTAGTTGGTCCCTCTTTGATCTACAGTGCTGTGAGTCTGTTGGCCTAAAAAAACCCTAAACATTGCTCCCAAATCCTCGTTGGTTCTGTCCTGGGGATTGAATCTAACCTTTTGGTTGGAAGTAGATGCTTGGGCGGTAGTCTCATCATCTTCACTGCTTGTATTATCAAATGTCCAATTGTTGGGTGTCCTTCTACCCTGTCGGCGGCCTCCTCTCCCACCAGATGGAAACATTGGTTGTGGTTGAGTCTGCTGAAATACTGGTCTTCAACATAGGGAAAAGCCCATTCATGGCTGAATCTGTCTAAATTACGCCTGAGCCCTTTTATCTTTTGGTTGACCATATACGCTTGATATTCACTAAGGTCACTTTGAATTCTAGCTAGTTGTTCTTTCGTGTCAGTGATGGTGGTGTCTACCTTAAGAGTTTCCTCTATCTCCAGAATTTCTTTTAGGAGTTCATCACTGAGCCTCTTAGCTGTATTAATTATCAAGACAAGCCAATCCCGGGTGCACTTGTTCGCTATGTAGCTCCAGTCCACCCGGAATCTCTTGTCTTCCAAAAAGATCTTGGGCTCAATGCGTACTAGGAGACTGGCAGGCGCCGCGCCTGCCCTGAGGTACTCAGTCATGAGCGCTCCATGAAGTGCAATTCTTACTTGTCGTTTCCTAGTATTAGACAGTTTTTCCCATTCATCACGGGCTGAAGGTGTCACGTTGAGAGGAGCATTGGGTAGGAGAGAGGGGCCTGATAGTATTGATGCTATGTGTTCGTCAGTGAAGGCTAAACAAAATTTGTCCATCCTCCCACCATTATAATCCAGGTTGATGGTGTTATGAGCACCCAACAATATAGGAAGTGTATGGAAAAATGAGTGTATTCTAACATGCAATAAAAATCTTCCAACCGGTAAACCAACCAAGTGGGGATGCTCTGTGTTGTACCTCGTATTAAAATGAAAGTCTAAAAAAGCTCTCACGGCTAAGCTGCCGTTCTCAAGACCAAACTGCAATAAGGAGCTGAAGGGGCAGAGAACAGGTCATCCCCCACTCAATTTGTATATTATTGTGGGGCTTAACGTGGTGCACGGATCACTGCACAGTTCTTTCCCCTTTTACCACACACCCTAGCACTTGGTTTTTTGGGTCATTAGTTATTCATCTCTTCCTACACATATTCCCGTTTTTGGAGTGTTGGTAGCTAATGATGAGATCTTGAGGTAGCAGGCGAGTACCATCCTGCTTAATCCTCCTTGGTGTTGCTACCGTGAGGCACCAACACTCCTTCTCACACTTTTTTCACCACTTTTGGGTGTTGGAGACACAAGTTTTTAGACATATAGATAGCTTTCTTGTCTCACCTCGTATGAAAAATACTTGTCTTTTCTTTTATTAGTGAGCCATACCAATTAGTAGCATAGATGATATAATCACTTGCTCCACAGACTGTCTAAAACGTATGACAACTGTTATGGATATATGAACTATATGCTCACAATGTGAACAGGTCCTTTTTGTACACACCCCACACCCTGCCCACAGCTACCATTGGTGCAAGCCAATAGGGTTCAAGTTAAAATGGTTACAGTCAAGTTGGTGCCAAGAACAAATACAATTCCAGGTCACAATGGGGGCACACTTCATGGCAAGACTTTTGTGGGTACGGAAGGGAAGCTATAGACCCTACCAGCAGTGCACTTTTATACTCTCTATGCATTATATAATTATATGTTACTCCACAGTGTGTTGATGCTCAAGGCGCTAGAGTTCAGGCTTGTGTCGATGTTCAAGGCGCTAGAGTTCAGGCGTGTGTTGATGCACAAGGCACGAGAGTTCAAGCGTGTGTTGATGCTCAAGGCGCTAGAGTTCAGGCGTTTGTCGAGGCTCAAGGCACTAGAGTTCAGGCAGTGTGTCAATGCACAAGGCGCTAGAGTTCAGGCATGTGTCGATGTTCAAGGCGCTAGAGTTCAGGCGTGTGTCGATGCACAAGGCACTAGAGTTCAGGCGTGTGCCGATGCACAAGGCGCTAGTGTTCAGGCGTGTGTCGATGCACAAGGCACTAGAGTTCAGGCATGTGTCGATGCACAAGGCTCTAGAGTTCAGGCATGTGTCGATGCTCAAGGCGCTAGAGTTCAGGCGTGTGTCGATGTTCAAGGCGCTAGAGTTCAGTCGTGTGTTGATGCTCAAGGCGCTAGAGTTCAGGCGTGTGTTGATGCTCAAGGTGCCAGAGTTCAGGCGTGTGTCGAAGCTCAAGGCGCTAGAGTTCAGGCGTTTGTCGAGGCTCAAGGCACTAGAGTTCAGGCAGTGTGTCAATGCACAAGGCGCTAGAGTTCAGGTGTGTGCCGATGCACAAGGCGCTAGAGTTCAGGCGTATGTTGATGCTCAAGGCGCTTAAAATTCATGCGTGTGTCGATGTTCAAGGCGCTAGAGTTCAGTCGTGTGTTGATGCTCAAGGCGCTAGAGTTCAGGCGTGTGTTGATGCTCAAGGTGCCAGAGTTCAGGCGTGTGTCGAAGCTCAAGGCGCTAGAGTTCAGGCGTGTGTTGATGCTCAAGGCCCTGGAGTTCAGGCGTGTGTCGAGGCTCAAGGCACTAGAGTTCAGGCGTGTGTCGATGCTCAAGGCGCTAGAGTTCAGGTGTGTGTCGAGGCTCTAGGCGCTAGAGTTCAGGCGTGTGCCGATGCACAAGGCGCTGGAGTTCAGGCATGTGTCGATGTTCAAGGCGCTAGAGTTCAGGCGTGTTCAAGGCACTAGAGTTCAGGCATGTGTCGATGTTCAAGGCGCTAGAGTTCAGGCGTGTTCAAGGCACTAGAGTTCAGGCAGTGCTACAGACTTGCAGGACAGTCACATGGGCCCCTCTCATGCTCCCTGGAAGCACTGAGCAGCAGTAGGATCATTCATAGTCATGCCTTGTTGGGACAGGAAGCCATGTGCAGCAACTCCTCTTAAAGTCAGGTTTGTAGATCTGCCTTCTCCTCCTCCAAGATCTGCCCTCCTGGGTGACGTTACCTGCAGAATCAACATATCAGGCCATAAGAACGGCCCCAAGACAGCAGCTCCCATCAACAACAAATCCTCTTACAGAAATGGGGAATATTGGAAGCTGCGACATTTACTCCCACTCGAAAAAACAATACGTGACCTCTTTACATCCCTCTTTCTACAGCTGGATCTCCACTCCACTGGACAACCAGATCCCATGAAAGATCCCTGCCAGGACAAGCCCCAAGCAGAAGACCACATGTATTAAGAGCAAGGTCTGGAGAAGGAAAGCGCAACTCGGCATTCCACCGCGCGAGTGGAGGAGCGCAAGAGGTGATAGTGACCCTCAGACTGCGCCCCTATGACAGAGCCTGACCAGGCCCTTCACCAGAGCCACAGCCTCGGTGTGATGCGGTCTCATAAAGGAACTCCACAATAAAATCTACAATAGCCTTATAATGTACGTCAGGGGGTGTTATATCCCATACATATTATTCCAATGCATGTTACGGCAGAGCCACCACCTAGAAAATGTCAAAAGTGTGGGGGGGCACAATCACCCCTCAAATAACACAGAAATACAAGTTAGAAACATCCTACAGGTCTTAAGAGAAGAAGGCACTGGTTTCCAAGCAGTTTCAGGAACAATCCTTAAAGACATAATGTCCAAGCTTCTATAGAAGGCCACAGAACAACTCTCGGTGATAGCAAACCTAACTAGAAGAACCAAGAGCATATCGGGACAAACCCCAAGAGCTCCAAGGACACACCAAGCGAGAGAGAGCCCTGAAAAGTAAAGGCAAGGCACAGAAATCAACAAATCTTAATGAATGAAATGAAAAAAGTGAAAAACCAAATACAATTTGTGATCAGGACCACTACACAAATGTCCCATTGCTGCAAAACAAGCAAAGTGCAACATACAGCGAACTCTGAACAATGATAAAACAAGCAACTTGGACCCACAAACACCAGTTTCAAATAGCCATTTTAGACACTATTTTAAATGTCTATTCACAAACATCCACACAATACTGTAGCTACCATTTTATACAAACTAAATTGAGGCACCTAGAAAAATCAACACTAAGGGCCTGATTCCGATGTCCGTCCGACATCGGTTAAGAACTGTAACCGACCGACCTCCTGTCGTCGGTTACAGACCTGCAAGTAGGATGTGACCGAACCCTGTTCTGTCGCAATCCTATACTTAACAATGGGAGCATGCATTCCGAACAGAATGCATGTTCGCATAGTTAACTGCAGAGGCGCAGTTCATCCCTGCACCTCAAGGTGCCTACCACCGGGTGCAGGGATCAACAGGGGGGCACCTATGCCCCCTAGGCTGCGATTTGCCAGCCTCACACCCATGGGGGCCTTACTGGGGGCCCCCAAAGACAGTTTCCCACTGCCTTATTGTGCAGGAAAGACCCCCACAAAAAGGCAGTGAGAAACTGCCATCGTACTCTCTTGGCCGGAAGGAGGTGGCCGGGGGAGTACTGAAGGCTTTCAGAATGGCGTACGGTAGGGGTGGGCGGAATTTGCGGAATTAACCTTCGCAAATTATCGCGAGAATGTTTAAAATTATCGCAAACAAGCAGAAATATCGCGAAGATGCGGAAGTTTTTTTCCGGCATGTTCGCGAGATTTTCTGCATGGTTGCGGGTCGCCAACTTACCCATGTGGTTGCTTGCGGGCGCGGCCATCTTGTTTTGAGTTGTTCTCGCGGTGCATGATCGCGAGAAGAAAGACGTGATCGCGCGACGCATGACGTCACTGCGGGCGCGAACTGTCGCGAGACAGCGCAAATGGCTAAAAACAATACAACATCTCATGGAGAACGCGACCGGATCAAGAAAACTTGTCGGCGAACGCAGGGATTCAGGTAAGGCGATCGCGCGCGCGCGAGAATGTATCATTTTACAGCGCGAGCAAGAAACAAATTATCGCCAAGCTGCGGAAACCGGAATTTTTGACATTTTCGCGCTCTCCGCGGAACGCAAAAATGTCAAATTATCGCAATTTCCTCGAACGGAACGAAATTTTTGCCCAGGCCTAGCGTACGGGCTCTCCGAGCCCATCAGCATGGCTCGGTCGGAAAGGAATCCGAATAGCACATTCTGATGCAGGTAGGAGGGCTTCGACCGACGGTCAGAGCCATTCCTGCCGACATCGGAATCGGGCGCTTAGCATAGATTATGCTACAACCCTCGAGTTGCTTATGAAATTCAACAGCTAGTAGGTTTAGCCAATGCCCCTGGCACAGTGGCGGCAAACAATGGGACATGCCAATAGAATCCCGCCCATTCTACCAACACAACGAACACAAACTGCCTCCACTCTTGGACTATTTTAAAAACACTTAGGTTGGCCGTGTGCAAGGATCAGGACGCAGATGACAAAAACCTAAGTTTGAAATTCCGTGGGGGAAGGTATAGGACAGTACAATCCCACAAGTGTAAATACTAACAACGCAGTGAAAGGATGGCACCATTCTTCCAAAGATCGCTTAAAATTTCTACCAATTTCTAGTAATATTTTAAAAAAGAACACATTTTACCACATGTTATGGGATTGCCCAGAAATTAGGAACTACTGGGGAACAATCATGAAGACAATTACACAGGTTTGTGGGGCCCCTGTACTACCTGATCCCAAAAGATGTCTCCTCAATATATGGGAGGCCACGGACCTTAATTGCAAACACCAGGACTGGGCGACACTAGGCATGATGATGGCGAAACGCAATATTGAGAAGCATTGGGTAGCCCAGCCTACACCAACATTTGTCGAATGGTGCAGAGACATGGGCTGGGATATGGTAGCTGAAAAGGCAGTTTCCGTCATTAGTGGATGCCCCAAGAAGTGGGAGCAGGTGTGGGGCGGATGGAATACATATATGGGTGGTATATGTACCCCGCCACCTCAGCGCTTCTCACTGGAGGGAAGCTGAGGAATACAATATGATCACTGTGGACTTAAGCCTCAAAATAACCCACAAATAATAAAGGGGACAGGGATGGTTTATGATAGACAAGCTGATGCAATGTTGTCAATGATTGTTTGCACTGTATTGATAACCTGCGATATATGCAATAAAAAGAGTAGTAAAAAAAAAAGACAAAATCTACAAAGAGCTACGAATAGAACAAGCCATAACACAAATGAAACCAACAATAGCCATACAGATTAAACAAATGCACGAAATGCTAGTGAACAAAGAGTTTTGTTTAAGACCGACAAGGCCTACCCTGCCTTGTAACAATAGCCAGAGCACTACCCTAAAAACAGCATGAAAATAAACATCAACATAAAAATGTACCTTAAACTAATTATTAAAACCTAGCCCCTGTAAATGGATAAATAATGAAAAAATATTATCACTCAAATATTTAGCATTTATAAAACCACAAATTCAGAATAATAAAAATATTTTCAACTTATTACGATTGATGAAAGAAATGGAATTCAGAAGACCACATAATAAACAAGTAGAAATCAATACAGCTCAACTTGAAGGAATCATATAAAATAACACATAGTTAAGCAAACACGCTATAATTTAATAATCCACCTGAACAAATAAATAATAAAAAAACATATTCACAATTGTGCAGCAGAAATCCCGTTGACAATAATATTTCCAAATTATAGATAATAACTAGGGCTCCTGGTTTTATGGTATTTATTTTTTGGACATTTCCGTCAGTATTTATCCATATTTATTTTATGTTAATTTTATCTGTATTTATCCATATTTATTTTGGGTTTTGTGGAAAATTAAGCTGAAATTAGTGTATATGCACATTTATTTAACCGATAAATATGCACTCATTCTTGAATCCCTGAGAGGTTTCAATGCTGTGAACACCCGCAGGAGATAAATCAATGCACTTATATGAAAATATGCACATTTCAGTATCAACCTTGTGCATATCTACTTGTATTAAAGCTTCTTTACCAAAATGTCTTTCTTTTTTAATCCTCTTAACTATCAATTCACACAGCTTTTGGCCTGGCAGTCATGGCAGACAGGATTCAGAATTACTCAAAAAGCAACCCAATTTCTGTTTTTATCCACATTTAAATATAAATACAGACAAGAAAATAATTGTTTTCTGTCTGTATTTATCTGTAAAAATCAGTATAAACGGAAAACAGGGAGCCTTAATAATAACCCATAAAACTATAGAAAGAAGTAGATCCCAAAAATGCAAGGATGCATTCAAAAGTAATCCATCAAATTCGACCATAACAAGTCTTCAAATGAATAAATGAATTTAGCTTTATTCGGTTTTCAATTTAGCGCACAAAAAACATAAAAGCACAGTTTTAAAGTCATCAAAACCCTAAAAAACACATAAATATTTAAAAACACAATAAACACTCCAGGAAACTAACAAAAATTAAGCACAAAATAAATAGTCGGCAGAAATAATTCTTAACTTATTTTCCTTGTTAAAAGAAATAATAAAATGACACAACCGTCCAAAATTGAGGTTTCCACAAGAAAACCCATGTAAAAAAGAAACACAACAACTCACCCTTGAACCAAACAAAACTCACAAAAAAGTAATCACTTCTAAAAGAAATGGAAAGTAAAACCAGGCATAACTAAAGTAAGCATACACAGCGACCCTTACTAAAACTATTATAAAGGTTCGACACGGCTAACCCAAAAGCGACACTAATCTGCAACACCCAACCTAATTAACAATCTGCGCCCTGTCCCTCATATCTCTACCTTAGAGAAGAGGTAAAAATTGGTCCGGCACTGGAGAACTTCAGCGAGAACTGGCTGCACTGAAGACCTGCCGCCAAGCTAAAATTACAAAGACAAACTGTAAAATACAGCAACCGGTAATCAATAAGTGAAAACTGAAACAACAAAGTCCCTTTTTACACTGAAACTAGTGCAAAAATAAATATGGCCTTTGTATATAATGTTTAAGAAAAAGTGAAAGATCTTTAAATATATGTGAAAGAAAATTCAAACATTATTATAAATATCATTGTAAATATGCATGAATGAATACTGATAAATAAACATACCATCTTTTAAAGTATTTTATCAATATAAAACAAAAATACAAACAACTAAAATGTCATAATCATATCACAAAAAGATTTTTCAAAGTTGCAAATATAATGTAAAAAATTGTATTACTACATTTAGCCAAAAATGAATTTAAATAGAATTATATTTTTGCAACCCACACAAATAAAAAAAAATCTACGTTTTTTATTACACAAAAAAGTATATGATTTATGCATTAAATATTTTTTAATCCGTACCTTACATTAATAATAACATAAATGACAAAAAATGATAACATTGTTAAAAATGCATACAGTTACTGTTTAAATGCGAAGAAGTAAACGCTAACTCTTTCAAATACAATATTAGCCAAATTGGGGCAAGTAGTAAACTTTGGAAAAGTTATATTTATTATTACTACTCCAAACATAGCTGCATGGGGGGAAGTGTTGGAATTTGAGACCGTCAGATTTACTATTCCCACCCAAAACGTGGCCAGATTAGGGAATTTATTGGAATTTGAGGAGGTTCATTTAATTTTTCCACTCCTGATCCACATTAAGGAAAGTGTTGGACTATGAGGGGAATAGATTTACTATTCCCAATCCAGAGTTAGCTACACTTGGGCAAGTGTTGAAATTTGGTGAACAGAAGTTAATATTTACTATGGACTTTGATGAATTATTTAATATTCCAACTTTACCTTTAGCAGCACTGGCGAAAGTGTTGGACTGTGGCGTGGAGTATTATATTTAGTATTCCAACACCAACCTTACCCACATTGCAGACTCTGGGGTATCAGGTTTACGATTCTCATTCCAAACGTATCTACATGTGGGCAAGTGTTAAACTTTATTATTATCATTAGTTAGCATCTCTTACGCGTGTAGCCACCCTAAGGCATTCCAGCGCTAGCAGCTGAGCGGGAAGAGGAGTAAGGCTTACAGGTTGATGTTCTGAAATAACCATGTTTTCAAGGGCTTTCGAAAGGTGAGATGAGGGGTTTCTGAACGTAACTGCAGGGGAAGGGTGTTTCAGAGCCTGGCTTTGCAATCCGAAAAGGAGCTGCCCCCAGTTCGTATCTTTTGGATTTTGGGAATGACGGCCAGGCTCAGGCTCAGGGAGCGGAGCGGAGAAGTTTCCTGGGTTGATAGAAGGTAATGAGGGACTTATAAATATGAGGGCCTTTGCCCATTAAGGTTTTGTGGGCTATACAAAGGGATTTGCATTTGATCCTCTCCAGAATGGGTAGCCAGTGTAGAGTCTTCAGGCACGGCTTTGCCGATTGAGTTCTGGGAGTCCCAAGCAGCATCCTAGCAGCGCAATTCAGGGCAACTTGGAGTTTCCTTATGGTAGATTTTTGAAGGTGATAGATTTACATTCTACTCCCACTGCAAACCTAGCCACACTGGGGACAATATTGGAATTTGGGGGATTAAATGTACTATTCTCACCAAAACCAACCACATTGTGGAAGTATTGGACGTAGAAGAGGTTAGATTTACTGTTCCCACATTGGAGAAAGTGCTGATCTTTTTTGGGAAGTGTAAGACTTTCTAGTCCCACTCCAAACTGAGCCACATTATGGAATGGCGTTGAACATTGAGGGGGTCATATTTAATATTTCAACTGCAAATGTAGCTACAGTGTAGACAGTATTGGACTCTATGATGGGGAGCGTATTGAACTTTGGGGGTGTCCAATTCACTGTTCCCCCTCCACACTTAGCAGCATTAGAGAAAGTGGTGGATTCTGGGGTGGAAGTTTTGCTATGCTCACTTTAAACGTAAACACATTGGGGGAAAGGTTAGATTTTGAAGGGCACTATTAACTACTCCCACTCCAAACTAAGTAACACAGGAGATAGTGTTGACATTTAATGGAGTTAGCTGTACTAGTCACATCCAGACCTAGGGGCCGATTACGAGTTTGGAGGTCCTACAGTGGACAGTGCAACGCGCCGTCGGCTGAGGGACCATCAAACCCGTGGTGCAACCGCCTGCCAGATTAGGACTTCAATCCTGGTCTGGCATACGATCATGCGACGGTCTGACAGCTGCAGTCTGATAGGCTTATAGAAGAGCCTAACATGCAGACCGCTGCTCCCAGAGTGCCGACTGCACCTTCCTGCATGATGTGGAACTGAGGGTGCAAATCCAGGGGTGCAGTACGTGGGCCATAAAAAGGGTGGTGGTGAGACAACTCAAAACATGCTCGGCGGAGCTGCTGCAGCACCAATAGCATCTTTCTGCCTCTGACCGCCGCGCAACGCTGTGGGACCCTGGATCCCTGGCAGTCACAGGGGCCATGTGGAGAACCGACCGCCGCAGTCGTAGTCCTGAAGATCGTCCCTCAGTGCTGGGGTGGTCGGACCTCCACCACAGCTTCCGCTGTCCTATGGATGGCCAAACTCGTAATCATGCCCTAAGCTACATTGTAGAGAATGTTTAACTGTTTTGAGGAGGGAAGGGAGTAATGGGATTTAGCATTCTCTCTCTCCAAACTGCAGGATTCCAGGTACAAATAATAATAAAAATACATTCAACAGTACACAAAAAACATAATGACACATAATACCTTTTAACAGTTATATGAAAAATTAAAAAAAACACAATTACTATATTAAAGTCTAAGATTAATGTTTATTCTATAGTAAAACCATAAAAGCATAGATAGAAAAAACAATTCATACTTGTAAAGGTTAAAAACAATATATATTCTATACAAAAATTCGAGCAGCATTTCCATCCCCATAAAAAATACACCAATTATAAAGACTTTCTGCATCAGTCACTTTCTTGAAAATCTTACCATAAATACAAACATTTTTACGTCACCTTAAAAATCATATTATAATTGTCTGTCTACACCTAATTACGGGGCACATTATCAAGCCAGGCGATACAATTATCGCCGCTTTAGCATCAAAAAACTGCCGCTAAAACGGCGATAATGGGCTTGATAATATGCTCTATGGAATTCCAATTGAAACCCATGTTAAATGTGAAGGAGTCTAACATGGGCTTCAATTGGAATTCCATAGAGCATATTATCAAGCCCATTATCGCCGCTTTAGCGGCAGTTTTCTGCCGCTAAAGCTGCGATAATTTTATCTCATGGCTTGTTAATATGCACCTACATTCTTTAAAAACCTTACCATAGACAACATTATATGCTCATTGGGAAGAGATTGTAGGAATAAAAATGCTGGGCACCATTTCCTGAACGCATGCAACCGTAGGATCGGTAAGACTCAAGTCTTTCGCAGTTTTTAATAAAATTTTCAGAATAATGTAGGGTAAATTGTTGTCTGCTGTGACTTTTCGTCACAAGGGCATTCGCAGAGGCATTGCAACCAGTCATTTATCTCTGAACTGCTGGTCATGCAGTAAAAAATGCCCAGTCTAAAACTTGTGAGGACAAATCTGTTTTGGGTCCCCTCAATACATTTTAAATATGGCTGAATATCATGGGTGTCCAAGATCATCAGATTATTGCTAACACTCGGCTTCGATAATTCCGAGGTCACTCTTAATCCCGCCAATAATGTCATACAGTCACTTTTAAGTTATTTTTTAATAATATATTCTAGGAAATCTGGCTGCTCCTAAAATTCCGGATGACCCAAAGAGCTCATAAAATGTTTAATATATTTCAGCCAGGGTATACTGAGTGCCCAATTTATTTGAGACAATCTCTTATGACATCCCAATTAAGGGTCCGATTCCGAGCTCGTTCGGAAAGCATTCCAACCGAATCGGTTCGGGAATGCTTTCTGGACGACTCAGATCTGGGAAGTCCGACCAAGTACGATGCATGCAGATGCTTCTGGATACGATTTGGTTGGACTACTATTGCCTTCAATGGGAGCCTGTGTTACAAACGAGAATTCAGGCTCCCATTGAAGAAAGGTGTGGCAGGGGAAAATCGTGCCCCCTGTGGCGGACACCCTTTGGTGCTTGCCACACTGTGCATGGTAAGAAAGGGGAGTCCCTTGAGTACCCCCACGGGACCGATTCGGAAGGCCCCAGGTGAAGGGGGGCCTGCTACGGGCCCCCAAAGACAGATTCTGACAGCCGTTTAGTTTCAGAGAAACCAATTCGGAACGGCTGTCCTAGTCGGTCATTGTACTCGCTCCTTCGGAAACCGAGTCCATAGAACTGTACGATTTGGCTTCGAAAGACGGGAGCTATCCAACTGCCTTTCAGAACCGATTTGGACAGCCCTACCGGTTTCCAGGCATCGAACTTGGTCGTTCGGAAGTGTGTCCAATTCGGTCGGAAACAAAGGCTCCGGATCAGATTCGGCAAACCCGAATCTGATTCAAAGCCCTTCCTAATGACATCGAAATCGGCCCCTAAGAGTGATTTTCCTAGAGGGCCAAATCTTGTGCCATAAAAGAATTGGCTGGTTCTTAATTAAATCAGATAAAAAAGGTAAACCCAACTCAGCATGGCATACGTAGGCAAAGCAGTTGCCCTGTACCCACACTCAAAGAGTTCTAATGCAAAAACGAATTATTAATTAATTAACAGTATATAATATACTAATCAAAATGTCCGAAATGCGCAATTTATCAAGATTAAAGCAAATTCATTTTAGTAAAAATTTATTAAAATTATACAAATTAAATTTTTTATAAAATAATAAAATAAAAAGCTATGAAATAAAAAAGCCACAATTCCGATTAAAAAACATTTTTATAATTGTTTTGTTATATTCCATTTAGGTACTATACTATAGGCCCATGTAACTTCATAACACTTCTCCTACATTCTTACCTAAATTACACTTAGAACGGTTTACAGGGACTGACCTATTACCTAGATACGACACTGCATTCAGAACGCGGGTTTTCCCTAGTTCGAAATGTCATACATTATGCTTAAGGATTCTTGGAAAAACAACAGTTGAGGGACAGAATGCAGAACAATGTCATACATTCACCCCAGTACAGAGATCTGGGCCTAAATCCATGTTTTTTTTGCTCACCATGCCATTCCAGTTTGAACCCAGCAATATGCAAATCAGTCTTGACCCTGTGCCTCATGGGAACAGTCCAGCCCGAACTGCCAAGCCAGGTCCTCCCTGGACAGGAAACAAGCATCCTAGGACCGGTTTCGGGGTTTCACCCCTCTTCAGCCAGGATAGCTTGATTCCAGTGGCATGGAGAGCACGGGACTCACGTCTGAGCATACCCATCCCACTCGGGGTGACAAATGCAAAAACTACAGTCGATGGACAGAATGCAGAACAATGTCATACATTCACCCCAGTACAGAGATCAGGGCCTAAATCCATCGTTTTTTTGCTCACCATGCCATTCCATTTTGGACCCAGCCATATGCCAATCAGTCTTGACCCTGTGCCTCATGGGAACAGTCCAGCCCGAACTGCCAAGCCAGGTCCTCGGGACAGGAAACAAGCATCCTAGGACCGGTTTCGGGGTTTCACCCCTCTTCAGCCACGTTAGCTTGATTCCAGTGGCATGGAGAGCACAGGACTCATGTCTGAACATACCCGTCCCACTCGGGGTGACAAATGCAAAAACAACAGTTGATGGACAGAATGCAGAACAATGTCATACATTCACCCCAGTACAGAGATCTGGGCCTAAATCCATTGTTTGTTTGCTCACCATGCCATTCCAGTTTGAACCCAGCCATATGCAAATCAGTCTTGACCCTGTGCCTCATGGGAACAGTCCAGCCCGAACTGCCAAGCCAGGTCCTCCCTGGACAGGAAACAAGCATCCTAAGACCGGTTTCGGGGTTTCACCCCTCTTCAGCCAGGATAGCTTGATTCCAGTGGCATGGAGAGCACGGGACTCACGTCTGAGCATACCCGTCCCACTCTGGGTGACAAATACAAAAAAAACAGTTGATGGACAGAATGCAGAACAATGTCATACATTCACCCCAGTACAGAAATCTGGGCCTAAATCTATCGTTTTTTTGCTCACCATGCCATTCCAGTTTGAACCCAGCCATATGCAAATCAGTCTTGACCCTGTGCCTCATGGGAACAGTCCAGCCCGAACTGCCAAGCCAGGTCCTCCCTGGACAGGAAACAAGCATCCTAGGACCGGTTTCGGGGTTTCACCCCTCTTCAGCCAGGATAGCTTGATTCCAGTGGCATGGAGAGCACGGGACTCACGTCTGAGCATACCCATCCCACTCGGGGTGACAAATGCAAAAACTACAGTCGATGGACAGAATGCAGAACAATGTCATACATTCACCCCAGTACAGAGATCAGGGCCTAAATCCATCGTTTTTTTGCTCACCATGCCATTCCATTTTGGACCCAGCCATATGCCAATCAGTCTTGACCCTGTGCCTCATGGGAACAGTCCAGCCCGAACTGCCAAGCCAGGTCCTCGGGACAGGAAACAAGCATCCTAGGACCGGTTTCGGGGTTTCACCCCTCTTCAGCCACGTTAGCTTGATTCCAGTGGCATGGAGAGCACAGGACTCATGTCTGAACATACCCGTCCCACTCGGGGTGACAAATGCAAAAACAACAGTTGATGGACAGAATGCAGAACAATGTCATACATTCACCCCAGTACAGAGATCTGGGCCTAAATCCATTGTTTGTTTGCTCACCATGCCATTCCAGTTTGAACCCAGCCATATGCAAATCAGTCTTGACCCTGTGCCTCATGGGAACAGTCCAGCCCGAACTGCCAAGCCAGGTCCTCCCTGGACAGGAAACAAGCATCCTAAGACCGGTTTCGGGGTTTCACCCCTCTTCAGCCAGGATAGCTTGATTCCAGTGGCATGGAGAGCACGGGACTCACGTCTGAGCATACCCGTCCCACTCTGGGTGACAAATGCAAAAAAAACAGTTGATGGACAGAATGCAGAACAATGTCATACATTCACCCCAGTACAGAAATCTGGGCCTAAATCTATCGTTTTTTTGCTCACCATGCCATTCCAGTTTGAACCCAGCCATATGCAAATCAGTCTTGACCCTGTGCCTCATGGGAACAGTCCAGCCCGAACTGCCAAGCCAGGTCCTCCCTGGACAGGAAACAAGCATCCTAGGACCGGTTTCGGGGTTTCACCCCTCTTCAGCTAGGATAGCTTGATTCCATGGCATGGAGAGCACGGGACTCACGTCTGAACATACCCGTCCCACTCGGGGTGACAAATGCAAAAACAACAGTTGATGGACAGAATGCAGAACAATGTTATACATTCACCCCAGGACAGATATCTGGGCCTAAATCCATCGTTTTTTAGCTCACCATGCCATTCCAGTTTGAACCCAGCCATATGCAAATTAGTCTTGACCCTGTGCCTCATGGGAATAGTCCAGCCCGAACTGCCAAGCCAGGTCCTCCCTGGACAGGAAACAAGCATCCTAGGACCGGTTTCGCGGTTTCACCCCTCTTCAGCCAGGTTAGCTTGATTCCAGTGGCAAGGAGAGCACAGGACTCATGTCTGAGCATACGCGTCCCACTCGGGGTGCTAAATGCAAAAACAACAGTTGATGGACAGAATGCAGAACAATGTCATACATTCACCCCAGTACAGAGATCTGGGCCTAAATCCATTGTTTGTTTGCTCACCATGCCATTCCAGTTTGAACCCAGCCATATGCAAATCAGTCTTGACCCTGTGCCTCATGGGAACAGTCCAGCTCGAACTGCCAAGCCAGGTCCTCCCTGGACAGGAAACAAGCATCCTAGGACCGGTTTTCTTGGAAGCACAGCAGGACTACCATCTCCTGTATAATATCTTTGTATAAAGTTCAGGCCCGACTCCATCCTTTAGGCCGACACAGTAACACAGCAAGGTAGGACCCCTGGGGAGACCTGTGGGTATATATACATCACATCTTGTTTAGAATGACAGAGGAGACCAAGACTTCCGGGCCAACACACTGACCAGAGACGCTGAGGTTCCTGCAGGCAGACACTCCAGCTCGCAGTGGTCTAAACATCCCTCCCGGGGTGTTCAATTCGAGACCAAGACGGGGTCCCACAGTCTCTCACCTCAGGTAATGGGGTTGACTTTATCCTAGAGGGATTCTTGGCTTCATGCCTACATACATGCTAGGTGCACTTAGGTACATCTAGTTAGGGTGACATCATAGGAGTACGCATATTTTTATTATCATATATTTTATGTACTTATATGTATGCATGACTATTGCAAGATGCTAGAGCCGTTTACTTTCCTAGTGCTTCTAATACTATATATCTGCTACTGTCTAGCATTTGTTGCAGCGCATCTGTTTTACATCACAATAACAACTGTTCAATAAATGCTTATTGAAAACGCCCAGCCTGTTTAGTCTGTGGATTTCTCTAAGACAGACTAAGGGGCATATTAACAAGGGCTTTATCGCCGCTTTTTTGTCTTTAAAATCCAAAAAAGCGGAGATAAAACTATCGCCCTATTTACAAGAGGATGCTAACATGCATAATCGCATGTTAGCACCCTTTTTCCCAACGCCTCCCTTTTCATCTCTAATGAGATGCAAAGTGGGCGTCACTGGGCAGTACAGCCTTGCAAATATCGCCGATGTGCACATCGCGATATTTACAAGGCTGCCCCAGCATTTTAGCAGACGTTAGTTTTTGGAGAAAACCGCTGTTTTCTCCAAAAACTAACGTCTTCTAAAATCCTGACTTATCCATCCCTAACATAGGGGGTGGATTATGCTGCTACGACCACAGGGTCGCATCAGCAAGGTTATCGCCCTTTTGCAGGGAATATCGCTGGAAAACCAGCGATGTGCTCTGCAAAACGGCAATTTCCCCCGCTATCTCTGGAATTTTTATCGCCCTGGAGCAACGCGTTGTTGATAACGCGCTACCAGGGCGGTACATTCCAGAGATAGATGGCGATGAATAACAAACCGCTAAGCGCGCTTTGCGTTATTCATCGCCGGTCCTTGCTGATATGCCCCGACGTTAGCACGAGTGACTGAGCGAAAAGTAGTATATTGTTTCCACGGTCCTGAGGGATGAGGGTTGTCATGTTCGATGGTTGCCAAGAACTATTCTCTCCTTGGTAAGAGGAGATTCTAGTGGCACTGTGAGCTAGCTGGTACAAAAAGGGCCAACATACCCAGTGGGGGTGTTCAGAATCAGTCTGACACTAATCTTACAGTGTATGCTGTCCGAACACGCAGATCCTGTATAGATTTTATAGGAACTACACAACAGTTTTAATTATTAACAATTATAACAAATACATGTATAAGAAATGCATGCAAAATACATTTTTGATAAATCCTGACCTGATGATCAATGACTTAAGTTTAAAAAACTAAAAATAAAACATTAAGCTGTGTTCTATTAAAAAAAAAATAAAAAAAAATAGTACCAAGAATCTTCTCACTCAAACCCATCAGAAAAAAAATGAAATGAAACAAAGCAGTTCCTCAAGGCTTGTTTAAGCCTTTGTGTCATATTGTGCAGAATCTTACTAATTCTGTACAATAGGGCTAAAAGGCATTGGCAAAGCCAAGTGGACCCAAAGGTGAGACCTATTGGCTTTGCCAATGCTTGTTTCAACGCAGATGGTAAAATTATGGTCATAAATTTGAGGCAAGTCTTAGTTTTCGTTTAAGGACCTGAACACATATGAGACTTTTGCTCTGATAAGATGTGCAAGTGTTATCTGTCACCCTCAAAGGCCCAGACGGTACATCCCTTGTGATTGGGCAATGCCCTTTCACTCATAAATCATGTATGCTCCAGTCACTATCACCTTTGTGAACTGGTCTTTTACAGTTAGCAGGAGGTTGCAGTGTGCGCCGTCTCGTGCTAATATCACTTCAGTTAGCTGAACTCCTACCGTACCGCACACATGCACACATGCATATCCACACACATGCATGTTGGAACATATCCACACACATGCATGTTGGAACATATCCACACACATGCAATGCTTTAAAGTTTACAGATGTGAATACAGCGCCTGCTCGGGCTGACTTGGCCGTTCATGCTTCCTGAATCCCCGGGTGAATGCTGTGGAACTGATCATGGGTTGCTACCATTGGAACAAAACTGTGGTAATGATACGGCGGCGAGCCACTGTAAGGTCGAGCCAGGCTCGAGCCAGGCTCGAGCCGGGGCCTGTCTCTGGCCCAGCACAAGGTCCTCTTGAAACCTCGAGCCCACCACGAGCCAAGCTTTCATGGAAGCCAATGTGGCCAGTGGCTGCAGCTGGCGACCACGCAACGAGGGGAACCGGGATTGAATGCCAGCCTCGGCTCAGCATCCTGTGAATACCAGAAGTACACATACCTGTCACCTGGTCTCTGACTGCGGTGAAGGGCTCTTATGTCATTGGGCAAGGCTCGTGCCAAAAATATCACGTGCGTTCTGCCTCCCATCCCAAGATTTAAGGTCCGAGCATTTAACTTTGGTGTCAGAAAGAGGTACTCACCTGGTGGCTGAATTGCACATTGTGAAGCTGGAAAATCTGGGATCAATCCCAGCTCCTTTGCTTGACCAAACTGTGTGATCCTAGGCAAATACTTTAATTCACCGAGCCTCCGTCTGCCCTTATCACATGTGAAAGAACCTTCAAATATTGAGTTTGTGACGTGTGCGGTTCAAACCTCTCCTATGTTTGGTTAATACGTCAAGATGTTGCGTCACGGAGAGGTAGAATGCCGCCGCACATGGGGTACACGACCACTGACGCCTCGTTTTACTAGCAGCGCTGCCGTCAGGGCGGGCAGGAATGCTTCCCAGCTCAGGTTTAAAGCTCCGTTCCAATAAACGCGTCTCAATGCAGCGATACGATCAGATGTACTGGGGTGAACGCGTCCGCGTGTCATAGAAAGGCATTCTTTGAATGTGGTCATACCGCCTCATCGCCTAGCCTGATGTTTGTTGCAAGGTTTACATGCCAAACATTTCAGGGCTCTTCGAACCCGTGCCGACCCCTGGCTCCGCCTCTTAATGTGTTGTACAGAGCACTATAGCACTTCTGCCGCTTCTAAGCGCTGTAGATATAACAGATGTGTCATTATTGACAGTTACTGGTACTCAGTTTATCGACCTCGGAAGAATGGACGGCTCAGTGGGCCCAGCTGGGATGTGGATGTGTGACCTGCAGGTCACTGCAGTTTTACTGCAACTCACAGAGCCAGCATGGCATGCCGGTGACAAGGCCTTTGTAAATACGTCGGCGTTATCAGGCGCGGCATCCTTTCTTGCGGCATTAGCTTGCACACTTGATTATGTCACCTTGTGCTGTGCCAACCCTTACGTTACGTCACCACCCGTTGAGTTCTATTTTTGCTCCAGGGGGTGAGTTATTGCTTTCCCTTTTCGTAGATTGACATATTTGTCTTCAAATCATTCTTGTACATACCGGCATCTCTATGTTATATAATCTCTTTCTCTATCAGGTTTTTGAGCAAGCTATGTACATTTAATCGGACTTGTCTTGCTTCTCAGCATTCACCAATTACGATTGGGTTACATTTCAAGCCTAACGGACTTATTATTGACATGATTTGCTCTAACGGACGATTTACTCATTGGATACAATTTTATGGATCTTTAACTCAATAGCAACACTTATTTGATACTAGTTTATTTTGCTTACATTCCGCTCCTGCATATTGCCTTGAAAAAGTCGTTGTACTCACCTTGTACAGACGAAACACGTGTTGGCTGTTTTCCTTTTTCAACATGCATTGAAGAACATTAAAATCAACAAATATACTCAGAAGTTTGTTGGATCCTCATTTCAACATTTTTGAACTTTTCGGATATCCTGCAAGTTGCACAATGAACTTTGGAGACAATAGTGATTATACTGCTACTGGTCTGTGACGTATATGTAGTGTGAATGACCTAGCTTTCTACATATGGGAGTGCTGTTCAAGCCAATTTTTCCAGATGCTTTGTAAATATATATGTTAATCAAGATGCAAGCTTTCTAAATGTATGAATCCTCTTTGACGCAAATCTACTCTCTGCAGCCATTGGCCCTTCCGCATCGGTTCTACAAAAGCTTGCCGTAAGATATCTGGAGTGTGTGTGTGCATGCCTGTTTTTATCCGTACATTGTGGAATGCAAGTGCTCCAGCGGAAAGGGCTAATTTACATATCCTTCCTGCGTCAGAGACTCGTCATCACCCTTACTCATTCACGCACGAATTCATTGGTGGGGCCCATAACACCAACACCCATATGTCTCACTCGAGCCTCCACACAGGAGGGAAAGAAGCGCTGGACATGTGGGGTACCTTGTTACCTATTGGATGAAAACCTTTACATTATATACATTATGTACATTAGTACCTATAGACTCCTAACTTTAACATCAAGGCACTCCACCACTTGGTCTATAGACCAATGAGTTGGACTGGTTGACGGTGATTTAGAACCAGCTAAAACACATTTAAAGTTTAGAACCTTTCCATTAATCAATACCTTATTGAAGAGTCACAGACTCAGTTTGTTAATCAATGCTTGGTTTATCTAATTAATTCACTTTCGTTGGCATAATCAGAATTTTAATCAAATCAGAAATTTCAGTGAATATCTTTGGCATAAACTTACATACAATTATATTTACTTCAAATTTTGACATCGGTTACCATGTCCACAAAACCCATCAGCCCTGCATAAATCTAAATCCCTTCTGGTGAAATCGTCCAATCAAACGCAGGTCACGACCCAAAAAAGTCCGGAAAATTTGTTGCTCAGCACGATACAATCCCAAAGGTAGTCGAGGGACCAGGCAATCGCGCTATCAATTCGAACTCCACACCAACAGTCACCAATGGAGGAAACGGGAACAAACTTTTTCTCTACTAAATAATTTCCCCCCCCTACTTCTAGACCAAATATGCAACAATTTTTAAAGACAGAGCTGTCCTGATTGGCTAATCCCCCTGAATTTGCAAGAAGTGGTGACTTTCCCAAGAGTCTCACTCGACGGTGGCCACTTCCGAACTCCATTTTGAATATCGCGGCCTAGTAGGCCCGAATGCCAATTTAAGCAAACATAAGCATAAAAGTAATTAATATATGGAAATTAAGATTCTAATGTTCTAACCCACACTAATCCCAATATATATTAGTATTTTTCTAGGTTATAGCAACATTTAAAGCCATAATACTCACCATTCCGCGACACTAGGAGCACAAACCATCACAAAAGCAACATGAATCGTGCAATTTCTATTTCAACACATCCTACGGTTAATGTGCGTACCGCAGTTACTAGTAGAGTTATCAGCCATGCAATCGGCATTTTAGTCCCACGTGTATCTTGAGTTTATTAAGGTGTAAAAGTTGATTCATCACAGCACTCCAAACAATTAATACAGGTTAATATTTAGAATGATTACGTAATTAGTACTTTCATGCAAAATAGAGAAGGTATACAAAATGTCGTTTTACCTGCTCCACCACAAGCATGCATGGTTTATGTGGCTGTCTACGTCGCCTGTGCACGAGCGCCCAGATGCGGCAGCTGTTGAAACCCTGTGGACTTTTCATCCGTTCTCAGATACACCTGTACAATTATTGCAGCTGATGGACTACTCTGGTAAAATGATTATTTAAATAAAAAATGAATTCACTGCTTTATGTGTTTGTTTACGTGACTTTCTAAAGTGTGAATGAAGCAGGCTAGGTACTTCGAGGCGCTATGAGGTGTTTTAAGCCTGAGGGCCTGGGGTTAGAGGCGGGGCCTAGGCCAGGAGCAGGAGTGGGTCCAGAAGTGGGCTCTTTGGAAGCACTGATTGGTGCAGAATCGTTTTCAATGTTTTTATAGCTGTACTTATCTTGCTTATAAGTCGACACTGGTCACTGAATATAGCCAGTGCCCGGAAGGGAAACCCCTTCCGCTGTCCTGTAAATACGAGCTCAAGGTGTCATGAGAAGGAGCGTCCGACAGTCAATTAATGCATTCATTATTTAAACCCTTCCATAAAGAAGTTGCTGACAAGAATACATGCGAGAGTAGATCTGTTGTAGCTCCCTTGATTGGTCCTACACAGGCTGCATTTTAAAGCTCCCTAGGAGGGTAACGCGCCTGCTGCAGAGATCTTTCTATGCTCAGTCATTTTCAGGGGAGAATCAGGGTGTTAGGATAACTCTGGTGGTTCGGGCACCATCTGCCTGCTGCAAAGCACCAGGTGTCCCAGGCTGCTTGCACGCTTGAGCTGTATGCAGAGAGCTCTGTAGGCGGCTGCCTGCTCCTGACACCGAGATCACTTTGGTAATCCTTCTGTTATAGCACAGCGAGCTATGCACCGGCATCAAACTGATGCATACGAACTGCATGGCTTGCTTTTAGAACCATGTTGTTTTTTAAGTAATCTTTCTTTAATAAAAGATTGCTAAACAGGGTTCTTTGGGCAGTTACAAAGTCTTATTAGCAGAGACAACCCTCACCACCGCGCTCTGTTTTAAATCCTGACTCTGTTTTTCTCCATCCCAAGCCCTCCTGATATGTAATGTCCACCAGTCCGGATGCCATGTGACTCTCACACCCAGTAAACCTCATTGCCCTATGTAACATACGATGTACATTGATTTACACACTTGTATGATTCTTTGGCTCTGGATACATACATGTGCTCAATAAAGCGCCGACACCCAACGTTCGGATGAAATACATTGAATAAGAAATAGTGAATAGATGCTGTTAAATCATCATTATTGTAAATACTGCTACAGACAGACGCGTCTGACATCCATACAGCGCATCCATATCTCTTACATGCAGGGGTTGACTAAAGTCCTAAACCTGCCCCCCAATCATAGCATCTCTGAAGTGGGCTCCAGGGAGCTCTCAGCGAGGGAGGGACCCCAACATAACTTGAAATGAGGCCTTTAAGAGGGCTTTGTGCGGCCCCTGCTGGAAGTGAAACTATAAACCCCACCTCACCCCCTGCAGGTTGCTTCAGACAACATACGGCACTACTGAGTGTGTCCTGGTGACATCACATCACACCGGTACAAATTCAGCATCCTTCACTTGGGGAGGACCTGGATACCACTCAGTCACAGCTGCCGGATCAGTGCCCCCCCTCACTTCCTACACTGGGTAGCCCTTTAAATCGCTTGCTCCTAAGGCCTCCCAGCGTTGGAGGCTTCTCGAACATATAATGGGAACGTGTGGTTTGCCGAGGGTCACACAGTTTCAGCTATGTGAGGATTGAAACTGGGGTCTCCCATTGGCACAGCAGCGCCCCACCCACCCACTCAATGTTTTAGTTTTTGGGGGCTCTGAATCTGACACCCCAAGCTCCTCCAGCGCATTGCAACATGGGAGTTATTTCCACTGTGTACCAGCCGGATCTGTGGCTCAGTGGACTAATGCGTCCACTGTAGGGGCCTGTGTTTGAACTCATGGTCACAGGTTCAAATCCTGGCAGGTCCATTCAGCCTTTCATTCTTCTGAGGTCGACAACATAGGTACCATTGACTTGAGTAACAATAAACACCTGTTATTCAGCGCCAAGATACCCTTGGGTGAACGTGCGCTTCACAAATACACGTTATGTTCATCCCTTGTTGCCATCTGGCTTTCGCCATAAGACCTCCCTGTGATGTGTGATGCTCTGTCATGATTGGTCCATTGTCCAGAACAGCTGTTGAATGTTGAATGCTCTGTCTCCCTGAGGTTGTCGAGTAGGGCTTGGTGTAGTAGAGAGCTGCTTACAGGCGCAGATTCATGCTTGGGGGCAGATTCAAGGGCAGGGTGGCACAGAGAAATACAAGTTACACAGAGGGCAGGGTGGCACAGAGAAAGACAAGTTACACAGAGGGCAGATTCAAGGGCAGGGTGGCACAGAGAAAGACAAGTTACACAGAGGGCAGATTCAAGGGCAGGGTGGCACAGAGAAAGACAAGTTACACAGGGGTCAGATTCATGGGCAGGGTGGCACAGAGAAAGACAAGTTACACAGGGGGCAGATTCAAGGGCAGGGTGGTACAGAGAAAGACAAGTTAAACAGGGGGCAGATTTAAGGGCAGGGTGGCACAGAGAAAGACAAGTTACACAGGAGGCCAATGCTGAGATGGGCAAAGAGTGGTCTGCTTTGGGCAGCTTGAGGAGACCAGCTTGCCCACTGCTGATGGTGGACTTTTTGGGAGGGGGAGGAGTTAATTATATCACTTTGTGCATTGGATAAGATAGCTCAGCTGGCCAAGAGCTGACGTCCCAGCTCAGCGAGTAACTTTCAGGTCAAACCAACGTTCAGTTTGCAGAGGGATTAACCTGGCAGTGATCTCAAGAGGACTGGTGCAACCTGTCATCCTTGCGAGGTGGGTACATTCAGTTCTGTCGTGCAGGCTAGTTGCAGCATGTATTTTTCAGTAACTACCAAACTGTAAAGCAACTGTAAGTAACAATCTATAAAAGAAGCATTGGTAAAGCCAAAACGTCTCGCCTATGTGAAATCTATTGGGTTTGTTGCATTGGAGTGGATTGGCATTGTTTAGTGGAAATCAACATCACACGGCATGGAGGGGCTGGCATTGTGTGGCTGGAGTGGCACTTTGTGATGTGGAGTGGAGTAGAATGACACCGTGAGTCATCAAGTGGAGTGGCATTGTGTGCAGTGGAGTGGCATTGGGTGGAGTGGAGCGGCATTGTGTGGAGTGGAGTGGAGTGGCATTATGTGGAGTGTAGTGGCATTGTGTGGTGTGGAGTGGAGTGGCATTGTGTGGAGTGGAGTGGCATTGTGTGGAGTGGAGTGGCATTGTGTGGAGTGGAGTGGCATTGTGTGGAGTGGAGTGGAGTGGCATTGTGTGGAGTGGAGTGGCATTGTGTGGAGTGGAGTGGAGTGGCATTGTGTGGAGTGGAGTGGCATTGGGTGGAGTGGAGCGGCATTGTGTGGAGTGGAGTGGAGTGGCATTGTGTGGAGTGGAGTGGCATTGGGTGGAGTGGAGTGGAGCGGCATTGAGTGGAGTGGCATTGTGTGGAGTGGAGTGGCATTGAGTGGAGTGGAGTGGCATTGGGTGGAGTGGAGCGGCATTGTGTGGAGTGGAGTGGAGTGGCATTGTGTGGAGTGGAGTGGCATTGTGTGGAGTGGAGTGGCATTGGGTGGAGTGGAGTGGAGCGGCATTGAGTGGAGTGGAGTGGCATTGTGTGAGTGGAGTGGCATTGTGTGGAGTGGAGTGGAGTGGCATTGAGTGGAGTGGAGTGGCATTGTGTGGAGTGGAGTGGCATTGTGTGGTGTGGAGTGGAGTGGCATTGTGTGGAGTGGAGTGGCATTGTGTGGAGTGGAGTGGCATTGGGTGGAGTGGAGTGGCATTGTGTGAAGTGGAGTGACATTGGATGGAGTGGAGTGGCATTGTGTGGAGTGGAGTGGAGTGGCATTGTGTGGAGTGGAGTGGCATTGTGTGGAGTGGAGTGGCATTGTGTGGAGTGGAGTGGAGTGGCGTTGTGTGGAGTGGAGTGGCATTGTGTGGTGTGGAGTGGAGTGGCATTGTGTGGAGTGGAGTGGCATTGTGTGGAGTGGAGTGGAGTGGCATTGTGTGGAGTGGAGTGGCATTGTGTGGGGTGGAGTGACATTGTGTGGAGTGGAGTGGCATTGTGTGGAGTGGAGTGGAGTGGCATTGTGTGGAGTGGAGTGGAGTGGCATTGTGTGGAGTGGAGTGGCATTGGGTGGAGTGGAGCGGCATTGTGTGGAGTGGAGTGGAGTGGCATTGTGTGGAGTGGAGTGGCATTGTGTGGAGTGGAGTGGCATTGTGTGGCATTGAGTGGAGTGGAGTGGAGTGGCATTGAGTGGAGTGGAGTGGCATTGTGTGGAGTGGAGTGGCATTGTGTGGTGTGGAGTGGAGTGGCATTGTGTGGAGTGGAGTGGCATTGTGTGGAGTGGAGTGGCATTGTGTCGTGTACCCCACAATGCTTACCTCGGCCTGTGGAGTGATTCCGCAGAGATGACAAGAGCGCCCGCCCCTGTACCCACCTACCCCTTAAGGACAGTAGAACCCAGCGGGGATGAGATGGACGCAGGGAAGGGAGCCAGTGGAAAGCAGAAGGCGGTGTGTTGGGTCGGTGGACGATGGCTGGAAGACAGGGAAAAAGACCTAGTTAGCAGGTAACCCCCACTACCTCTTGTTCCACACCCCGTAATCCACACACAAAGAAGAACCCGTGTTTCCTCTTCTGAGGACTCACCAATGCTGGACAGGCTACGGCTTCAGTCCTTATGCTGCTCAGGGCGAAGAAGGCGAAGGGCTGTAACGCTTGTCACTCCCAATGCCCTCCAACTGTACCTCGCTTCTGAAGGCGCACGACGGCGCTAGGGAAACAAGTAAGAACGGGCACTTCCCCTTAGGTGGTGGTGAAGCTAGAGGATCCTTCAGCGCTCCTGCGCAGTGGATACGGAAGCTCTACCGAAGGCGTAGCCACCCCACTGTAAGGCGCATGCAGCGCGAAGCAAAATAAGTAAATAACCAGAAAGCGCTCCTGCGCGGTACTAACAAAATAACTGCGAGGCGCTCCTGCGCGGCTCTAACAAAATAACTATGAGGCGCTCCTGCGCGGTGATAAAACAAAACAACCTGAAGGCGCTCTTGCGCGGTGAAAGCAAAAACAAGCCCCGCAACACTCCTGTGTCTGCAAGGCTCCGGGTGCGAAGTAGAAGAAATACCTCGCCTCGATGTGCGGCGTCGAACTGTCAGAAGGCTTCCCCAACGGTTCTTCAGTAGGAAGGGTCGGCTCTTGATCGACGCGGCTGGGCTCCGGAAACAATCCCCACTCCTCGGGAATCATGGAGGAATTCGAAGCAGCGAGTCGGCGGGAAGACGCGATGATATGCGTTTTCCCCGGAAGTGTTTCCCATGACCTTGCGTCCGTGGTGAGAACTAGACCGGGACCCTACTTTCAACCGGAAGTGAGTCTCCCGATCGTTTCTGTGTGTGTGGATGCGGGAGCGCCGGCAAACGCCGCGAACACGACAGCACCCCCCCCGAAACAGGTCCCCCACCCGTACCTCCGGAAACCCAGAAAGAGGAAGCAGGACGGGGACTCAAGGGGTGACCCAGATGGAAAGCACGGACTAGATCGGGAGCATGGCGAACATGAGACAAAGGCTCCCAAGACCGCTCGTCCGGGCCATAACCTTTCCAGTCCACCAGGTAGTACAGCTTACCCTTTGTACGACGGGACCCCAGGATGGCCCTGACCTCGTACTCAACATGATCCTCCACTACCACCGGAGATGGAGGAGAGAGAACAGCGCCACCCGGGCCACCGGCTGAAGAAGGGACACATGAAAGACTGGGTGGATCCTCATGTGCAGAGGCAGCGAGAGCCGCATAGCCACGGGGTTAACCACTCTTTCAATGACAAAGGGACCCACGAAACGGGGTAACAGTTTCTTGGGACCATGCACGTTGAGGTGCCGAACAGAGAGCCACACCTGATCTCCCACGCTGTACACGGGTTCCTTTTGACGATGAGCGTCAGCATGGGTCTTGTATGTGTCCTTCGCCTTGGCCAACTCAAACCGTGCTTGTTGCCAAAGGCTGCGCAGGGCATCGTGGTAGGCACGTACTGTCGGCAACAAGCTGGCCCGGGGTACCTCCCACGATGAGGTGCGGGGGTGATGGCCGTGGAGACAAAAGAAGGGCGACATGCCGATGGCTGAATGTTTTCCGTTGTTGTAGGCGTATTCCGCCATCCAGAGTACTTCGGACCCTTCCTTCTCGACCGTTAGTAGCAAACAACGGAGGTACTGCTCCATGGTGTGATTCGTTCTTTCGGCCTGACCGTCGGTCTGGGGGTGGTACGCAGAGGACAAGCGCACCTCCATGTTGAGGATCTTGCACACCTCCCTCCAAAAGCGGGACACGAATTGCGAACCCCGGTCCGTTATAACGGACGAAGGGATGCCATGGAGGTGCACCACCTCCTGTACGAATATCAAAGCCAGCTCCTCCGCTGTGGGTACCTTTGCCAAGGGCACGAAATGCGCCATCTTTGATAGGTGATCGACAATGGTGAGTACCGTGGTGTGCCCTGTCTTGGTGAGGGGTAGGTCCACCACGAAGTCCATGGAGATCGTGTGCCACGGGTATGGTGGCACAGGGATGGAACGCAGAAGACCAACCGGGGGTTCTGATCTGTTTTTACTCAAGAGACAAATGGTACAGTTCTTTACGTGGTTCTTTGTGTCAGACACCATAGACGGCCACCAGAACTGTCTCCGCACGAGCTCAAGCGTCTTATGGAAGCCGGGGTAGCCCGATAAGACATGATCATGGCACAGACTGACTGCCCGCTGCTGGCTGGAACCCCCAGGAAGGTATAATATGGCTCCTCGGTACAGCAATCTGTCCACGTATGTTACCCCCTCGTTTTCTGCCACCAGAGCTTCCCGGTTTGACTGCGCCGTGTCTTTTTCCACCTGCGCCAGAAACTCCGAGGATGTCACAACTCCCTGGAAGCGATCCTCCGAGAGTATGGGACCCGGCTCGATGTGGTCGGGTTCCTCGTCAGACTCCCCTAGGCGTGATAGGGCATCGGCTTTGGCGTTTTCCCTCCCGGGGCGAAACGTGATGACGAAATCGTATTCATTGAAGAATAAGGTCCACCGAAGCTGTCGGGCAGTGAGGGCACGTGCTGATCGTAGGAACTGGAGGTTCCTGTGGTCCGTGTAGATGGTTACCGTGTGTTTTGCGTCTTTCAGGAAGTGGCGCCATTCCTCGAACGCGGTCTTGATAGCCAGATGTTCCCGGTCGGACACTGTGTAGTTGCGTTCCGCCGGTTGGAGTTTCTTGGAATAAAAAGCCACCGGATGTAATAGTCCTGTGCTGGTGTTCCGTTGGGAGAGGACCCCTCCTAAGGCGTCTTTTGAGGCATCTGCTTCCACCACGAAGGGCTGTTCGGTGTCAAGGTGCATCAGAACAGGGGCTAGGGTAAAACGCCTCTTCAGTTCCCGGAACGCGTTGTCAGCTTCCTTATCCCAACCAAACGGCTCACCTTTGCGCAACAAGCGTGTAATCGGGGCTACCATCTCCAAGAAACCTGTGATAAACCTCCGGTAGTAGTTGGAGAAACCGAGGAACCGTTGAACCCCCTTTACGGATTCAGGAGGAGGCCCCGATAGGATGGCGTCCACCTTCTTGTCGTCCATATGGATACCCGCAGGAGTGATGATGTGCCCCAGGAACTCAACAGAGGTGACATGAAAGGCGCTTTTTTCCAGTTTGACGTACAAACGGTGTTTCCTCAGTTGTTGGAGGACGGAACGGACATGCTGGACGTGTTCTGCGGTGGACAGGGAAAAAATCAGGATGTCGTCTATGTAGACAATACAGAAGATGTCTATGAAGTCCCTCAACACCTCGTCTATGAAGTACTGGAATGCTGCGGGGGCGTTACAGAGTCCAAAAGGCATGACCTGGTATTCGAACAGACCAAACTTCGTCCGAAAGGCAGTTTTCCATTCGTCACCCTTCCGGACTCTGACAAGATGGTAAGCACCCCGCAGGTCCAGCTTCGTGTATATGGTGGCGTTTTTCACCTGTTCCAGTAGGTTGGTAATCAAAGGCAGCGGGTAACGGTTTTTCACAGTAATGGTGTTCATTGCTCGAAAGTCAATGCAGGTTCTTAAATCACCCTCCTTCTTTGACACGAAGAAAAGAGGAGAGGAAACCGGGGAACTGGAATGGCGAATGAACCCGTTGTCCAGATACTCGTCCAAGTATGACCGTAGGTGGAGATTCTCTTTCTCTGTAAGGGAGTATATTCTGCTGCATGGCAGCGTAGAGCCGGGAATCAGGTCTATGCGGCAATCGAACGACCGATGCGGTGGCAGAGTGTTGGTCCCCTTCTTGTTGAACACATCGGCTAGGTCCAGGTATTCCTCTGGTATCGCTGCTTGGGACACCACCCCCATACCTTGTAACGGCAGCGAGCGTGCTTGTATGGAGCGATCTCCCAGGATGTTGTCCGTAGCGTAACAGGTTCCACAACAATGTTCTGAATCCAAACGTATCACTCTGGTCACCCAATCAATGCGGGGGTTGTGTTTCACCAACCATGGTAAACCCAATATCACCTTGAATTGAGGTGCGTCAATGACGTCAAAGCTGATGGACTCAGCGTGGTGATTTGCAAAGGACATCGTCATGGGCTCGGTTTGATGTCTGATAGGGCCGGAGGTCAGGTCCGTTCCATCAACAGCCTTAACGTTTTCGGGTTGGGCCTTCGACACCTTGTTCATGCCCAAAGCCCTTGAGTAAACGGCATCAATGAAACAGCCCGTAGCACCGGAATCCACCATAGCAGTTACCTGCCAGGTTCTGCCCGCCTGATTCTGTAATGAAACTTCCACCCCCACGTGGTGGCTACCGTCGAAAACGGCAGGGATCGCTATGGAGCAATGCTGAGAACCCAGAGGACTGATCCCTTTGTCTACTGGGTTACCTCGTTTCCCTTCTGGTCGATCTTGGTGATGGGCAGGGCAAAGGGCCTTCGACCCCGAGGTTTTGATGGCTTTACGGGACATTCCCTGACGAAATGTCCGCTTTTGCCGCAATATAGGCATTGGTCCTGCTTCCTCCTCCGTTCTCGTTCTTGATTAGTCAAGGGCCCTCTTACGCCCCCGATCTGCATGGGTTCCGTCGCCTCTCCCTGGGGAACGGGTTCCTCTCTGGTTTTGTCCGTTCCTCTGTCTCCAAGGGCCAGGAACCGGTTGTCACTGCCCTTTCCCTTCTCTGATCTTCGTTCCTGGAGTCGGAAATTCATTTTCACTACAAGATCGATGAAGGGGCCGATTTCGTCCGGTGGGTTGGGTAATTGCGAGATGAGATCCTTCAGGTCATCGCGTAGTCCCCGATAGAACACCGATACCTTTTTGTCCTCAGGCCAGTGGGACTCAATCACCAGTCTGCTGAACATGGTGATGTAGTGAAGCAAATCCTGGTTGCCTTGCTTTAGGTTCAGCAACTCATTGTCCGCTGCTTGCACGAAGGTGTGACGAGCGAACATACATCGCATGGCTTCCTTGAAGGTTGGCAGATGGTGTAGCATGGGATCATCATGTTCAACCAGCGCTATGGACCATTGAGCAGCGTCTCCGCCCATGTACGACAGGATGTAGGCTACCTTGGACGTGTCATCAGGAAAGGCTGCGTTTCTGGCCATGAAGTGAAGGTGGCATTGATGGATGAAGATACCATACTTGGTGCTGTCACTGTAGAAACGTTCGGGTGGGGCCAGCTGTACGGGATGCGGGGCGATGACTTGAATGGCACTGTTCGGGTTGGTGGTAGCGGAGGACCCCCCAAAGGTGAATGTGGGCTGTCTCAAAAGGCCTTCTTGCACGACCCTAGGACTAGGGGTGGTTCCCCACGGGTTGGTGACCCCAGCTGCCACCTGGCCCTGTAGGGTGGTCATGTCTTGACGTAATTTGAGGTTTTCTGCCTGCATGGCAGCCAGCATAAAGGCTATGTCGTTTAACGTAACCTCCGGGTCGCCCATGTCGTCCAGGTGGAATGGTAAACGTGGGCTTCGAATTCTGTTGTGTACCCCACAATGCTTACCTCGGCCTGTGGAGTGATTCCGCAGAGACGACAAGAGCGCCCGCCCCTGTACCCACCTACCCCTTAAGGACAGTAGAACCCAGCGGGGATGAGATGGACGCAGGAAAGGGAGCCAGTGGAAAGCAGAAGGCGGTGTGTTGGGTCGGTGGACGATGGCTGGAAGACAGGGAAAAAGACCTAGTTAGCAGGTAACCCCCACTACCTCTTGTTCCACACCCCGTAATCCACACACAAAGAAGAACCTGTGTTTCCTCTTCTGAGGACTCACCAATGCTAGACAGGCTACGGCTTCAGTCCTTATGCCGCTCAGGGCGAAGAAGGCGAAGGGCTGTAACGCTTGTCACTCCCAATGCCCTCCAACTGTACCTCGCTTCTGAAGGCGCACAATGGCGCTAGGGAAACAAGTAAGAACGGGCACTTCCCCTTAGGTGGTGGTGAAGCTAGAGGATCCTTCAGCGGTCCTGCGCGGTGGATACGGAAGGTCTACCGAAGGCGTAGCCACCCCACTGTAAGGCGCATGCAGCGCGAAGCAAAATAAGTAAATAACCAGAAAGCGCTCCTGCGCGGTACTAACAAAATAACTACGAGGCGCTCCTGCGCGGCTCTAACAAAATAACTATGAGGCGCTCCTGCGCGGTGATAAAACAAAACAACCTGAAGGCGCTCTTGCGCGGTGAAAGCAAAAACAAGCCCCGCAACACTCCTGTGTCTGCAAGGCTCCGGGTGCGAAGTAGAAGAAATACCTCGCCTCGATGTGCGGCGTCGAACTGTCAGAAGGCTTCCCCAACGGTTCTTCAGTAGGAAGGGTCGGCTCTTGATCGACGCGGCTGGGCTCCGGAAACAATCCCCACTCCTCGGGAATCATGGAGGAATTCGAAGCAGCGAGTCGGCGGGAAGACGCGATGATATGCGTTTTCCCCGGAAGTGTTTCCCATGACCTTGCGTCAGTGGTGAGAACTAGACCGGGACCCTACTTTCAACCGGAAGTGAGTCTCCCGATCGTTTCTGTGTGTGTGGATGCGTGAGCGCCGGCAAACGCCGCGAACACGACACATTGTGTGGAGTGGAGTGGCATTGGGTGGAGTGGAGTGGCATTGTGTGGTGTGGAGTGGAGTGGCATTGGGTGGAGTGGAGTGGCATTGTGTGGCTGAAATTAACATTGTACGGCATGGAGTGGAGTGGCATTGTATGGCGTGGAGTGGCACTTTGTGGTGTGGAGTGGAGTAGAAAGGCATTGTGAGCCATGGAGTGGAGTGACATTGTGTGGTGTGGAGTGGAGTGGCATTGAGTGGAGTGGAGTGGCAGTGAGTGGAGTGGGATGGAATTGTCTGGTGTGGAATGGATAATTGTATGGCGTGGAAATGAGTGGTGTGGGGTGGAGTAGAATGGCATTGTGAGCCATGGAGTGGAGTGGAGCGGCATTGTGTGGAGTGGAGTGGAGTGGCATTGTGTGGAGTGGATTGGAGTGGCATTGTGTGGAGTGGCATTGTGTGGAGTGGAGTGGCATTGTGTGGAGTGGAGTGGCATTGTGTGGAGTGGAGTGGCATTGTGTGGAGTGGAGTGGAGTGACATTGTGTTTTGTGGAGTGGAGTGGCATTGTGTGGTGTGGAGTGGAGTGGCACTGTGTGGAGTGGAGTGGAATGACATTGGGTTGACTGGAGTGGCATTGTGGAATGTGGAGAGGAGTGGAGTGACATTGTGTGGCAAGGAGTAATATTGTGTGGTGTGGAGTGGCTCGGCATTGTGTGGCTGAAATTAACATTGTATGGAGTGGAGTGGCATTGTATGGCGTGGAGTGGCACTTTGTGGTGTGGAGTGGAGTAGAAAGGCATTGTGAGCCATAGAGTGGAGTGACATTGTGTGGTATGGAGTGGAGTGACATTGTGTGGTGTGGAGTGGAGTGGCATTGTGTGGCGTGGGATTGAAATGTCTGGTGTGGAATGGATAATTGTGTGGTGTGGAAATGAGTGGTGTGGGGTGGAGTAGAATTGTGTGGAGTGGAGGACCGGTTCTCATTTTTCCTCTTTAGACTTTAAGGAGGTGAAAGACGGAGGAGGGTGAGGGAAGGAAACAAACGGAGAGGGAAAGAGTGAGATAAAAGGGAAGGGGGGGTCTGGTGATGGGTTAAAGAGGCAGGAGGTGGAATCAAAACTGCACCACCTTGGCATTTGATACGCCCACATCCGGGGGCTTCTGAGCCAGACTTTGGGCACTGGCGATTCTTCTTTTATAAACTAACGCAGAGGTGTGGCACTAAGTGCTGGAAGATAGGTGTTTTGGGCAGTTTATGCCCTTGCACAAGACACACATGAAACTCCTTGTCACTCTTACTAGTGACAATAGTGACAACCCTTCCCATAGCTGTTTCGCACACTACGCCCAAGTGTGTGTTAAATGCCTGGGGCAACTACCACACACAGGTCTCTCTGTGCCATCAGCTGGCATCTGCTCGCTTCACCCCCTTTGTGGACACGAAGGAGCCCCGGGGGTGGTAGGAAGAGGCGGCCCTGGGCACAATCATCACCTCAGGTATCACTCAGCGCCCTGCCAGGGCGGGGCCCCGGCGCATGCCCCGCAGGCTGGAGGGGGTCAGAGGTCATGGCGGACACACCATGAGACCGCTTACACCCAGACGTAGAAGGAACAGATGTTTAATGCTTTTTAGATGGGTCTGTGATATTGATTTGCTGTGATATGATGCGATGATACCAGTTGTGCTGACTCAGCAATCCATATGTTATGTATGGACTTCTTTTCATTTGTATATGGGGGACTCACATCTCTCTCCTTGGTTGGGGGACTGAGGGAGGAGGGGAATCGGACAAGTGACTGAACTGTAATGGTATCTTGTTCCTAAAATCAATGAACAAACACAAAATAAATAATAAATGAAAATAGCGAGCTCACACCACGGATGCCCAAGGAGAGAATCCAGACACTCCGTAAACTCCCACTGCATGTGCAACGCAAAGTCGATAATTTAATTTTCACCAGGGTGAAGATGATGCAGGTATGGATGACCCCAAAAGCCCAGTACTTTATTTATTTTATTTATAAAGTTTTATATAGCGCTAGCCAGACCCGCGGGTATCAGAGCGCTTTACATACACAAAGGAAAAGAAAAAGATTGCATAACATCGCAGGACATGAGGCTGCATAAAGATAAATGCAAAGACATAATACTTATGAATCCAGTGAGGGGAGAAGGATGCAGGCGGCTGACACAGTCCTTGAAGGTCAGTGTGAGTGGGGAGTCCACTCGGTTATTGATGCCGAGGACGGTTGCCTTGGCCGGTAAAGTATTGGTTGAGAAGAAAGAGTTTCAGGTCCTTTTTGAAGCAAGGGAAGGAGGGGTTGCATCTGAGTTGGATCGGGAGTGCGTTCCACATCCTGGGTACGTTGCCAGAGAAGGACCGGCATTGGGTCGTTTTCGTTTTCAGTTTCAAAGGGATGAGAAGAAGTGAGCTGGTGCTTCTCAGAGATCTGGATTTTCCTGCTTTTACCAGTTTGCTGTTTAGGTAGTTGGGGGATTGGGTGTGAAGGGCCTTGTGTGTGATGCAGGCCAGTTTGTAAATACATCTACCTTCCATGGGAAGCCATTTGAGTGCCTAGAGGGTTGGGAGATGTGTTCAAATCTTTTTTCACCAGAACCCCAAACTAGCAGGATTAAGTACACTTTACAGCAGATGGAGGGGGGAGGCGCATGCGCACAGGGCATATTATTTAAGATCAGTTTGTGGAGGCGTCTGTTACTGCACCACACTCGATACACTGCTGTGCCCCTCCCTGCATTCACTCATGCGGGCCCCGCTGTCGCTTGCCCTCACGCGCGGTCCATTGCCCCTCCCTGGTGCTGGACCCGTGGTCCTGGCTTCTTCTGGCCACTTCCTTTCTGGCATGCTCTGTTCCTCTCGCTCCCATGGATGATCTCCCCTCCAAGGCGCATATGCGCATTCTGTCATGGAACGTGAATGGCCTACTGGATAGACTCAAACGCACTGCAGTCCTCAAATATGCTCAGCATAATGAGATCGACGTGCTCCTTCTTCAGGAGGCCCACTTGCTAGGCGAGAGGTGTCCCTTTTTGGCCAGATACGGGTACGACCGGGTGTGGCACTCTGGGTTCTCTCGCGGGTCTCGGGGGGTCGCCGTCCTGCTGCGCCGTTCTGTTCCCTTTGTCTTTACCCGGGTGGCCCGCGACCCCCAGGGGATGGGGATCGCTGTCTGTGGCACACTGGAAGGTCGGCCGCTTACTTTTCTGTCGCTATACGCGCTGCCCGCCGGGTTGGCCCACGCATTATCTCATGCCGCATCCCTGCTGGCCGCTCTCCCGCCGGGTGCTGTGGTTCTGGGTGGGGACTTCAACGCTGTCTCTGCCCCACTGCTTGACTCTTCGGGACCGGTCTCGACGCCCCGAGCTGCACGGGCTAAACAGCTGGTGGGGTGGGCGGAGGCTCAGGGCTTGTGCGACGCCTGGCGTGTCTGGCATCCGCGTGCACGGCAATACACCCACACCTCGGCCGCCCACCACACTCATGCGCGGATTGATGCAATCTTTGTCCCATCCACCGAGTGTGCGGGCATCCAAGATGTCCGCATTCTTCCCAGAGGGATATCTGATTATTCCCCCGTCCTCCTGGGTCTGGGGCCCCCGCCCCAAGGGGCCCGTCAAATGTGGCGCTTCAACGCCTGGTTTCTCCGGGATAAAAGACTCTGCAAGGAGGTAGGGTCCGTGCTGGCGCAGTACTTTGGTGACAACGATGGGTCTGTCTCCTTGGCGGGCACCCTCTGGGAGGCGGGTAAGGCCACCATCAGGGGGGCCGCTAAGGCGTTGGTGGTGCGGCACCGCCAGACGCAGCTTCAGCAACTCACGGCCTGCGAGGCCCGGGCGTTGCGTCTGGAGCAAGCTCTGTCCGCGGACGGGGATCCGGCCGTAGATCGTCAGCTGCGGCTTCTGCGGGAAGAGATTCACCAACGGTCAATGGATGCGGCCAAGCTTCTTTGGCAGTCCTCGGTGGCGAGGGTCTACGGGTGGGGTGACAAGAATGGGGCTCTGCTGCACCGGCTGGTTACCTACCTCGGGGCGTCGCGCATCATCCCGGCGGTCACTGATTCAGAAGGCCAGCTTCAGTCCACTTCCGTGACTATGGCAAACGCCTTCGCTCAATACTACGCTCAGTTGTACCGGGCCCGGGCGTCGGACTTATCCCTAGCTTCGCTGCTTGCAGCTCACAATTTAAAACTGCCTTGTCTTCGGTCCAGTGACTGGGAGAGTCTGGAGTGCAGTATATGTCACTTGACCTGTCACACTACCTGCCTTAACCTGGAACCTGGCAAGGTCTGGACCCAGACAGGACATACCAATTGCAATACATCCAATGTCGTCTACCTGATCACTTGTCCCTGTGGTCTACGCTATGTAGGGATGACCATGAGGAAAGTGAAACTCCGGATCGGTGAACATCGGAGCAACATTAGATGTAAGCGAGTCACTACAAAACTTAGTGAACACTATCTGTCTGCTAACCATACAACTAACGATCTACACTGGACAATAATTGAAGAAATCACGACACGCAGCAATACTCAGAAAATCCTTTTTGAGAAGGAACAAAGATGGGTGTATCGTCTGGGTACTAATCTTGTGGGTCTGAACGATAATATACCTTGGGTTAACATACTTTAAGTATGGACTGAAGATCTCACTACTCACTATGATTGCCAGTCCATGTAAACCCTTCCCCTGCTTTATGATTATGACTTGACTTTCATCTTGGTCGGTCCCTTCTTTGGTTGTTGCACCGCAGACTTATTTAGTACATAGGTCTTTTTTTGGGCCGTAATATTTCTGATCCCCTGTACACGATTAATAATTCTCCTCTGAAATACACGATTAATAATTCTCCTCTGAAATACCTGTGTTTTGGCTTCTTTGCACAATGTCATTTGTTCCACGAACATTTGATCTCCCATCTTTCGTATTGACACTCTACAACATTGAAGCACTTAGCATGTGCTCGATTACCTCGCGGTTTCAGCATTTTTTCTATTTTCCCAGGCTCAACACGAACGATGTTCGTTTGCCCAATACAACATAAAGTTTTCCCGAATGACAGCGTCTCGGGTTTCTACGGCCGAGCCCTTCTGACGTACTTTGTCTCCCCTCTCTCCATTGGCTGGGGCCCAGCCAATTAGAACACAGCCTCAGGGAATTTGCCCAATCACATTTGGGCTGACTCCCACAACGTTCCTGTTTATACCTGGCTCGCTCCGGGTCTCGTCACTTCCTGGACCCGGCGGATCGAGGCTGCATAGGTACACAACGGGTGCCGAACAGCGAGGGCGTAAGTGAACGTCCCGTTACCTGCTTCTTTTCTATTATTTTATTCTCCTTTGAAGCCACAGTTCTGGTTATTGAGCCGCTCGTGGCCTCGCTCTTTTTCTTCTCTTCTCTCTTCAGGGTGTGCCATATTGTTCGCACCCCCACCCCGGGATCCCTGAGGCGACGAACGGTCTGGCCTCTTAGTAAGAATATTTCTTCACATCTAAGCATCTTTGCCTCCTAGAATTGATGCACGGGCCATGTCCAATGAGTTCCCGGCCCCTCTCTTTGATCTAGATCCTCACGTAGCGTGCAAACTTTCACGATTAGTTCCGATATTGAGTACTAGTCACGTTATTCAGGCGAAGTCTGGTGTACTCCCCTGACACTAGTACCTGGATAAGCGTATAGCACGGATAGCACATCCTTTGTCACTTGAGGTACTGATTATTGGCACAGTCCCATCCTTGCACTATAATAATTTTTGTGCCAGTAGTTACGGCGATTTAGAAATGAATTGACCATGCACATTTACAATTCTTTTATGTTTTGTCTTGTGTTTGTTTGTCCTTTTTCATTTTAAGAGTAAACTCGTTTCTCTCCACCTTGATACCACTTGGCGGATTTTGAATTGTTTATTTACTTTTTCACATTAGAGCCCACGGCAGGGTAAACCTTAGTGCGTTTATACCTCCGGGGCTCACACACTCCCACTCTGGTCCTGATGAAAGCCTGTATAACATACCCAAGGCAGAAACATGTTGACCGCTATGGAGTGAATCCGGTCTGTTATTTTTTGACCCTCACTCCTTTTTAATCATTCCCAATTCGCAAAACTATTAAATTATATATTTTTTGACTCAATTGGGTATTTTTAATTCCAAATTCACTATCACCTCACAAAATCCCGCTCCGCAGTAACCTGGCGTTGTAGCACACTGGGATGGCACTCGGTCATACCCAGTGGAGCCCGATGATGAAGCATGTCACCAACCAGGTTGGTGAGTGAGGGCTTTCATACTTAATTTGTATTACCTCCCAAGGTCTGTGCTCCTCCCTATAACGTTTTGGGAAGGTCCCGACTCTGGAGACCCGTGCTTTTCGGATGGTAAGTGCCTTGCAGACACTACACTGACTTTGTTGTTCTGGAAAGAGTCTGGAGGTGCCCATCTCTCTGGAGGAGATTGGGGAGGCGATCGGGCGCACGTCAGCGGGGAAGACCCCGGGACCGGATGGATTCCCGCAAGAATTTTACGCCGCCTACAAGGACCTTCTGACCCCTCGGTTGAGCGCCCTTTATGCTGATGCGATTGAACGCGGTTCCTTCCGTCCAGAGGCCGATATGGCCACGATTGTGGTTCTGCCCAAGTCCGCGCCGCCCTCTTGTGACAGGTCAGCGTACCGACCGATCTCCCTCATCAACACGGACATCAAACTCTACGCGGCGGTCCTGGCACAGAGGCTTCGGCCCTTTCTGCCCAGCCTGGTGCATCCGGACCAATGTGGCTTCATGCCGGACCGCGGTACTCGCCATTGCCTCCGTCGACTTCACGTGGCCCTGGCTCATCGCCACCGCATATCCCCATATCTCACGCTCCTACTCGCCGACTTCGAGAAGGCATTTGATTCGGTTGGGTGGTCCTATCTATTTGAGGTCCTGACTCATATGGGTTTTGGCCCCAAGTTTGTCGGAATGGTGCGGGTCCTCTAGGCGCGTCCTCGTGCCCGAGTGCTAGTTAACGGGGCGTTGTCGAAGCCGTTTCGGATCGGTCGGGGGACGCGGCAGGGGTGCCCACTGTCGCCCCTCCTCTTTGCCCTCGCTATGGAACCCCTTGCTGCCCTGGTCCGCACGGACCCTCTTCTTCGGGGCTGGGAGTGGCCGGGTCTTGCGCCCGACAGAATAGCCCTTTACGCAGACGACGTGTTATTGTACCTTAGCGACCCGGCGCGATCTGGTCCCCGTGCCCTCCATCTCTTGGGCCTTTTTGGCCGCGCGTCTGGCCTCCACTTAAACTCGCACAAATCGGTCCTTGTGCCTCTGCACCCCTCTCGGGAATGCTTTGACTGGCAGGACAGGATTCCCCTCCGCCGGCTGTCCTTTAAATACCTGGGCATCTGGGTCTCTCTGCTCCCGGAACTGAGCTGGGCCCTCAATGTGGCTCCCCTGGTCAAAAAGGCCAAGGCTGACCTGACGCGCTGGCAACCGCTCCCGCTCAATCCGCTGGGGAGGGTGGCGCTCTACAAAATGATGATCCTCCCCCGGTTCCTCTATATATTACAAAACACCCCCGTGTCCTTTCCGCGGCCTTGGTTCCGCGAGCTGGACGGGTTGGCGACTCGATTCCTCTGGGGCGGTGGAAGGCCGCGGTTGGCCTTGTCGACGTGTCGTCTACCCACCTTTGATGGAGGGTTGGGTATGACCAACCTCTACCTCTACTATTTGGCCACTCGCCTTCTCGTCATTCACGATTGGTTCGGAGGGGGATGGTCCGACCCGGCCTACAGGTTGGAGCTAGCCGATTTGGGTTTTCCCTGCATTTTAGATCGCCTATACGGAGCTCCCATCCCCGCTTCTTGCCCCGGAATCACTAGGGCGGTCTTCTTGGCCTGGCGAGCGGCGCTTCGCCATACCCGGTGGACCGGGTGACTGACTCGCGCCACTCCCCTTTGGCACGGGGCGCGGTTGCGGGACGTTACTGCCCTGGAGGGCTTTCGGTCGTGGGACCTGCTCGGCATCTCCCAGCTGGGGGATGTCTGGCGGGGGGGGCGCATGTGCTCATACGCAGAGCTGCAGGAACGCTTCTCCCTTCACTCGTCACAGTTTTATAGGTACCTCCAGCTGCGCCATGCCATACGCACCTATACTCCTCTAGATGTTCGATTGCCAAATTCAAATACTTGGGAATTTTTATCACCCAGGATCCCAAGCAGAATACAATTGCATCACTCATCTCATTATAAGACAATAAAGCAGTTTCTCTGTGTGAGCCTGATGACGCCGGAAGTAGCCACAGCATAGTGACGACATCCCAGTCCAAGTAGAGTGGCTAGAGCTTCACGCCGCCTGGTGCTAGCGAAACTCTTAAAAGCTGGGCGGAGTAACTCCAAAAACAAAAGGCAACCAAGGAAAGGATGAGGTCTGCTGTAGAGACCTCCTGTCCTACAGGTACAAGGGTCTCCGCAGAGACCTCCTGTCCCACAGATACAAGGGTTTCTGCAGAGACCTCCTGTCCCACAGGTACAAGGGTCTCCGCAGAGACCTCCTGTCCCACAGGTACAAGGGTCTCCGCAGAGACCTCCTGTCCCACAGATACAAGGGTTTCTGCAGAGACCTCCTGTCCCACAGGTACAAGGGTCTCCGCAGAGACCTCCTGTTCCACAGGTACAAGGTCTGCTGCAGAGACCTCCTGTCCCACAGATACAAGGGTCTCTGCAGAGACCTCCTGTCCCAGAGACCTTCTGTCCCACAAGTACAAGGTCTGCTGAAGAGACCTCCTGTCCCACAGATACAAGGATCTCTGAAGAGACCTCCTGTCCCACATGTACAAGGGTCTCCATAGAGACCTCCTGTCCCTCAAGTACAAGGGTCTCTGCAGAGGCCTCCTGCCCCATGGGTACCAGGGTCTCTGCAGAGGCCTGCTGTCCCACAGGTACAAGGGTCTCTGCAGAGGCCTCCTGCCCCATGGGTACCAGGGTCTCTGCAGAGGCCTGCTGTCCCACAGGTACAAGGGTCTCTGTAGAGACCTCTGTGACTCAGAGACCTCCTGTCCCACGGGTACAAGGGTCTCTGCAGAGGCCTCCTGTCCCACAGGTACAAGGGTCTCTGCAGAGACCTCTGGGAGTCAGAGACCTCCTGTCCCACGGATACAAGGGTCTCTGCAGAGGCCTCTTGTCCCACAGGTACACGGGTGTCTGCAGAGACCTCCTGTCCCGCAGGTACAAGGGTCTCTGCAGAGGTCTCCTGTTCCACAGGTACAAGGGTCTCTGCAGACACCTCCTGTCCCACAGGTACAAGGGTCTCTGCAGAGGCCTCCTGTCCCACAGGTACAAGGGTCTCTGAAGACACCTCCTGTCCCGCAGGTGCAAGGGTCTCTGCAGAGCCCTTCTGTCCCGCAAGTACAAGGGTCTCTGCAGAGGCCTCCTGTCCCGCAGGTACAAGGGTCTCTGCAGAGGCCTCCTGTCCTGCAGGTACAAGGGTCTCTGCAGAGGCCTCTTGTCCCCAGGTACAAGGGTCTCTTCAGAGGCTTCCTGTCCCACAGGTACAAGGGTGTCTGTAGAAACCTCCTGTCCCGCATGTACAAGGGTCTCTGCAGAGACCTCTGGGAGTCAGAGACCTCCTGTCCCACAGGTACAAGGGTCTCGCCAGAGACCTCCTGTCCCACAGGTACAAGGGTGTCTGCAGAAACCTCCTGTCCCGCATGTACAATTGTCTCTGCAGAGACCTCTGGGAGTCAGAGACCTCCTGTCCCAAAGGTACAAGGGTCTCGCCAGAAACCTCCTGTTCTGCAGGTACAAGGGTCTCTGCAGAAACCTCCTTTCCCACAGGTACAAGGGTCTCTGCAGAGACCTCTGGGACTCAGAGACCTCCTGACTCACAAGTACAAGGGTCTCCGCAGAGACCTCTGGGACTCAGAGACCTCCTTTCCCATAGGTACAAGAGTCTCTACGGAGGCCTCCGGTCCCGCAGGTACAAGGGTCTCTGCAGAGACCTCCTGTTCCAAAGGTACGAGGGTCTCCGCAGAGACCCCCTGTCCCACATGTACAAGGGTCTCTGCAGAGACCTCCTGTCCCACAAGTACAAGGTCTGCTGCAGAGACCTCCTGTCCCACAGATACAAGGATCTCTGAAGAGACCTATGGGACTCAGAGACCTCCTGACTCACAAGTACAAGGGTCTCCGCAGAGACCTCTGGGACTCAGAGACCTCCTGTCCCGTAGGTACAAGGGTCTCCACAGAGGCCTCCTGTCCCGCAGGTACAAGGGTCTCTGCAGAGACCTCCTGTTCCACAGGTACGAGGGTCTCCGCAGAGGTCTCCTGTCCCGCAGGTATAAGGGTCTCTGCAGAGACCTATGGGACTCAGAGACCTCCTGTCCCACAGGTACAAGGTCTCTGCAGAGGCCTCCTGCCCCATGGGTACCAGGGTCTCTGCAGAGGCCTGCTGTCCCACAGGGACAAGGGGTCTCTGTAGAGACCTCTGGGACTCAGAGACCTCCTGTCCCACGGGTACATGGGTCTCTGCAGAGGCTTCCTGTCCCACAGGTACAAGGGTGTCTGCAGAGACCTCCTGTCCCGCAGGTACAAGGGTCTCCGCAGAGGTCTACTGTCCCGCAGGTACAAGGGTCTCTGCAGAGACCTCTGGGAGTCAGAGACCTCCTTTTCCACAGATACAAGGGTCTCTGAAGAGGCCTCCTGTCCCACAGGTACAAGGGTCTCTGCAGAGACCTCTGGGAGTCAGAGACCTCCTGTCCCACAGGTACAAGGGTTTCTGCAGAGGCCTCCTGTCCCACAGGTACAAGGGTGTCTGCAGAGACCTCCTGTCCCGCAGGTACAAGGGTCTCCGCAGAGGTCTCCTGTCCCGCAGGTACAAGGGTCTCTGCAGAGACCTCTGGGAGTCAGAGACCTCCTGTCCCACAGGTACAAGGGTCTCACCAGAGACCTACTGTCCCACAGGTACAAGGGTGTTTGCAGAAACCTCCTGTCCCGCAGGTACAAGGGTCTCTGCAGACACCTCCTGTCCCACAGGTACAAGGGTCTCTGCAGCGGCCTCCTGTCCCACGGGTACAAGGGTCTCTGCAGACACCTCCTGTCCCACAGGTACAAGGGTCTCTGCAGAGGCCTCCTGTCCCCAGGTACAAGGGTCTCTGCAGAGGCCTCCCGTCCCGCAGGTACAAGGGTCTCTTCAGAGGCTTCCTGTCCCACAGGTACAAGAGTGTCTGCAGAAACCTCCTGTCCAGCATGGACAAGGGTGTCTGCAGAAACCTCCTGTCCCGCAGGTACAAGGGTTTCTGCAGAAACCTCCTGTCCCACAGGTACAAGGGTCTCTGCAGAGACCTCTGGGACTCAGAGACCTCCTGACCCACAGGTACAAGGGTCTTCGCAGACACCTCTGGGACTCAGAGACCTCCTGTCCCATAGGTACAAGGGTCTCTGCAGAGACCTCCTGTTCCACAGGTACAAGGGTCTCCGCAGAGACCCCCTGTCCCACAGGTACAAGGGTCTCTGCAGAGACATCCTGTCGCGCAGGAGCAAGGGTCTCCGCAGAGGTCTCCTGTCACGCAGGTACAAGGGTCTCCACAGAGCCCTCCTGTCCCGCAGGTACAAGGGTCTCTGCAGAGCCCTCCTGTTCCGCAGGTACAAGGGTTTCTGCACAGCCCTGCTGTCCCACAGGTACAAGGGTCTCTGCAGAGCCCTCCTGTCCTGCAGGTACAAGGGTCTTTGCAGAGCCCTGCTGTCCCGCAGGTACAAGGGTCTCCGCAGAGGTCTCCTGTCCTGCAGGTACAAGGGTCTCTGCAGAGCCCTCCTGTCCCACAGGTACAAGGGTCTCTGCAGAGACATCCTGTCCCGCAGGTAGAAGGGTCTCTGCAGGGGTCTCCTGTCCTGCAGGTACAAGGGTCTCTGCAGAGGTCTCCTGTCCCGCAGGTACAAGGGTCTCTGCAGACACCTCCTGTCCCACAGATACAAGGGTCTCTGCAGAGGCCTCCTGTCCCCAGGTACAAGGGACTCTGCAGAGGCCTCCTGTCCCGCAGGTACAAGGGTCTCTTCAGTGGCTTCCTGTCCCACAGGTACAAGGGTGTCTGCAGAAACCTCCTGTCTCGCATGGACAAGGGTCTCTGCAGAGACCTTTGGGAGTCAGAGACCTCCTGTCCTGCAGGTACAAGGGTTTCTGCTGAGACCTCTGGGACTCAGAGACCTCCTGTCCCATAAGTACAAGGGTCTCTGCAGAGACCTCCTGTTCCACAGGTACAAGGGTCTCCGCAGAGGTCTCCTGTCCTGCAGGTACAAGGGTCTCTGCAGAGCCCTCCTGTCCCGCAGGTACAAGGGTCTCAGCAGAGGTCTCCTGTCCCGCAGACACAAGGTTCTCTGCAGAGCCCTCCTGTACCGCAGGTACAAGGGTCTCTGCAGAGCCCTTCTGTCCCGCAGGTACAAGGGTCTCTGCAGAGCCTTCCTGTCCCGCAGGTACAAGGGTCTCTGCAGAGGCCTCCTGTCAGACCCCTGCCCACACCACGTTTGCAACAAAGCGGATGCAACCATCGCATCCCAACTTCGGAAGGTCATCACCATCTCCTTCGACACAGCGACATTTCCGGAAAGCTGGAAGCACGCCAAAATCAACGCCCTCCTCAAGAAACCCAAGGCGGACCCCAAAGACCTCAAGAACTTCTGGCCCATCTCCCTGCTCCCCTTCCCGGCGAAGGTCATCGAGAAAATCGCCAACATACAGCTATCCCGCCACCTCGAGGACAACAACATCCTAGACCCATCCCAGTCCGGATTCAGACGCAACCACAGAACCGAGACTGCCCTCATCGCTGCCACAGACGACATCAGACGCCAACTAGACAACGGTGAAACCTCAGCCCTCATCCTCCTGGACCTGTCAGCCGCGTTCGACACGTTCTGCCACCGCACACTAAGAACACGCCTCCAAGAAGCCGGAATCCAGAAGAAGGCCCTGGACTGGACCACGTCCTTCCTCTCCGGCAGAACTCAGAGAGTCCGCCTCCTCCCCTTCCGATCCGAAGCCACCAACATCATCTGCGGTGTTCCCCAGGGATCATCCCTCAGCCCGACCTTGTTCAACATCTACATGGCCCTCCTCGCACAAATGGCCCGCCAGCACGACCTGAACATCATCTCCTACGCCGACGACACCCAGCTCATCCTCTCCCTCACCAAGGACCCGCACACCGCCAAAACAAACGTCCACGAGGGAATGAAGGCCGTCGCCGAGTGGATGAGGAGCAGCCGTCTGAAACTGAACTCGGACAAGACAGAGGTCCTCATCCTTGGACCCACCCCCTCTGCGTGGGATGACTCATGGTGGCCGACCACACTGGGAACAGCACCAACACCCACGAACCATGCACGTAACCTAGGATTCATCCTCGACTCCTCCCTCTCCATGTCTAAGCAGGTCAACGCCATCTCCTCCTCCTGCTACAACACCCTCCGCATGCTTCGCAGGATCTACAAGTGGATCCCAACTGAAGCAAGAAGAACAGTGACCCAAGCCCTCGTCAGCAGCAGGCTGGACTACGGCAACGCACTCTATGCAGGAATCCCGGCCAAACACCTGCAATGACTACAACGCATCCAAAACGCCTCCGCCCGATTGATCCTCAACGTCCCCCGCCGCACCCATATCACCTCCCACCTAGGAGACCTGCACTGGCTCCCCGTCAGGAAGAGGATCACCTTCAAGCTCCTCACCCACGCACACAAAGCACTCCACAACACCGGACCAGCCTACCTGAACAACAGACTCAACTTCTACACCCCCGCCCGCCAGCTCCGCTCTGCCAGCCTCGCCCTTGCCACCGTCCCACACACCCAACGTACTACCTCCGGTGGCAGATCCTTCTCCTTCCTCGCCGCCAAGACCTGGAACACCCTCCCCACCCGTCTGCGGCAGACCCAAGACCTGCTCACCTTCAGAAGGCTCCTCAAGACCTGGCTCTTCGAGCAGTAGCAGCACCCCCCCTCCCCCCCAGGGGCCTTGAGACCCTCACGGGTAGGTTGTGCGCTTTACAAGTTCATTGATTGATTGATTGACTGTCCCGCAGGTACAAGGGTCTCTGCAGCGGCCCCCTGTCCCGCAGTTACAAGGGTCTCCGCAGAGGTCTCCTGTCCCGCAGGTACAAGGGTCTCTGCAGAGACCTCTGGGAGTCAGAGACCTCCTGTCCCACAGGTACAAGGGTATCGCCAGACACATCCTGTCCCACTGGTACAAGGGTCTCTGCAGAGACCTCTGGGAGTCAGAGACCTCCTGTCCCACAGGTACAAGGGTCTCTGCAGAGACCTCTGGGAGTCAGAGACCTCCTGTCCCACAGGTACAAGGGTCTCGCCAGAGACCTCCTGTCCCACAGGTACAAGGGTGTCTGCAGAAACCTCCTGTCCCGCAGGTACAAGGGTCTCTGCAGAAACCTCCTGTCCCACAGATACAAGGGCCTCTGCAGAGACCTCTGGGACTCAGAGACCTCCTGTCCCACAGGTACAAGGGTCTCCACAGAGACCTCTGGGACTCAGAGACCTCCTGTCCCACAGGTACAAGGGTCTCTGCAGAGGCCTCCTGTCCCACCGGTACAAGTGTCTCTGCAGAGACCTCCTGTCCCATAGGTACAAGGGTCTCTGCAGAGCCCTTCCGTCCCACAAGTACAAGGGTTTCTGCACAGCCCTGCTGTCCCACAGGTACAAGGGTCTCTGCAGAGCCCTCCTGTCCCGCAGGTACAAGGGTCTCTGCAGAGCCCACCTGTCCCGCAGGTACAAGGGTCTCTGCAGAGGCCTCCTGTCCCGCAGGTACAAGGGTCTCTGCAGAGACCTCCTGTCCCACAGATGCAAGGGTCTCTGCAGAGGTCTCCTGTCCCGCAGGTACAAGGGTCTCCGCAGAGGCCTCCTGTGCCGCAGGTACAAAGGTCTCTGCAGAGCCCTCCTGTCCCGCAGGTACAAGGGTCTCGGCAGAGAACTCCTGTCCCACAGGTACAAGGGTTTCTGAACAGCCCTGCTGTCCCGCAGGTACAAGGGTCTCTGCAGAGCCCTCCTGTCCCACAGGTACAAGGGTCTCTGCAGAACCCTGCTGTCCTGCAGGTACAAGGGTCTCTGCAGAGCCCTCCTGTCCCACAGGTACAAGGGTCTCTGCAGAGCCCTCCTGTCCCACAGGTACAAGGGTCTCTGCAGAGACGTCCTGTCCCGCAGGTACAAGGGTCTCTGCAGAGGTCTCCTGTCCCTCAGGTACAAGGGTCTCTGGAGAGGTCTCCTGTCCCTCAGGTACAAGGGTCTCTGCAGAGACCTCCTGTCCCGCAGGTATAAGGGTCTCCACAGAGCCCTCCTGTCCCGCATGTACAAGGGTCTCTGCAGAGGCCTCCTGTCCCACAGGTACAAGGGTGTCTGCAGAGACCTCCTGTCCTGCAGGTACAAGGGTCTCTGCAGAGCCCTCCTGTCCCGCAGGTACAAGGGTGTCTGCAGAGCCCTGCTGTCCCGCAGGTACAAGGATCTCTGCAGAGCCCTCCTGTCCTGCAGGTACAAGGGTCTCTGCAGAGCCCTCCTGTCCCACAGGTACAAGGGTCTCTGCAGAGACATCCTGTCCCGCAGGTACAAGGGTCTCTGCAGAGGTCTCCTGTCCCTCAGGTACAAGGGTCTCTGCAGAGGTCTCCTGTCCCGCAGGTACAAAGGTCTCTGCAGAGCCCTCCTGTACCACAGGTACAAGGGCCTCTGCAGGGCCCTTCTGTCCCGCAGGTACAAGGGTCTTGGCAGAGCCCTCCTGTCCCGCAGGTACAAGGGTCTCTGCAGAGGCCTCCTGTCCCGCAGGTACAGGGGTCTCTGCAGCGGCCTCCTGTCCCGCAGTTACAAGGGTCTCCGCAGAGGTCTCCTATCCCACAGGTAGAAGGTTCTCTGCAGAGCCCAGCTGTCCCGCAGGTACCAGGGTCTCTGCAGAGCCCTCCTGTCCTGCAGGTACCAGGGTCTCTGCAGAGCCCCGCTGTCCCGCAGGTACCAGGGTCTCTGCAGAGCCCTGCTGTCCCGCAGGTACAAGGGTCTCTGCAGAGGCCTCCTGTCCCGCAGGAACAAGGGTCTCTGCAGAGGCCTCCTGTCCCGCAGGTACAAGGGTCTCTGCAGAGGTCTCCTGTTCCACAGGTACAAGGGTCTCTGCAGAGTCCTCCTGTCCCGCAGGTACAAGGGTCTCTGCAGAGGCCTCCTGTCCCACTGGTACAAGGGGCTTTGCAGATACCTCCTGTCCCACAGGTACAAGGGTCTGTGCAGAAACCTCCTGTCCCACAGGTACAAGGGTCTCTGCAGAGACCTCTGGGACTCAGAGACCTCCTGTCCCACAGGTACAAGGGTGTCTACAGAGGCCTTCTGTCCTGCAGGTACAAGGGTCTCTGCAGAGACCTCCTGTTCCACAGGTACAATGGTCTCCGCAGAGACCCCCTGTTCCACATGTGCAAGGGTGTCTGCAGAGACCTCCTGTCCCGCAGGTATAAGGGTCTCCACAGAGGTCTCCTGTCCCGCAGGTACAAGGGTCTCCGCAGAGGCCTCCTGTCCCACAGGTACAAGGGTCTCTGCAGAGCCCTCCTGTCCTGCAGGTACAAGGGTATCTATGGAGCCCTGCTGTCCCACAGGTACAAGGGTCTCCGCAGAGGTCTCCTGTCCTGCAGGTACAAGGGTCTCTGCAGAGCCCTCCTGTCCCGCAGGTAAAAGGGTCTCTGCAGAGCCCTCCTGTCCCGCAGGTACAAGGGTCGCTGCGGAGCCCTGCTGTCCTACAGGTACAAGGGTCTCCACAGAGGTCTCCTGTCCCGCAGGTACAAGGGTCTCTGCAGAGCCCTCCTGTCCCGCAGATACAAGGGTCTCGCCAGAGGCCTCCTGTCCCGCAGGTACAAGTGTCTCTGCAGCGGCCTCCTGTCCGACAGGTACAAGGGTCTCACTAGAGACCTCCTGTCCCACTGGTACAAGGGTGCAGAGACCTCCTGTCCCACAGGTACAAGGGTCTCTGCAGAGGTCTCCTGTCCCGCAGGTATAAGGGTCTCTGCAGATGGCTCCTGTCCCACAGTTACAAGGGTCTCTGCAGGGACCTCCTTGACCCCAGGGCTTTAAGTGGAATGAAAAAACTGGGGGTCTCTCAAATGGGCGTGGCCTATATAATTAAGGGCGTGGCTTCAACACACCTAAGCTGAAAATCTGTGCCTAGCATCTATAGGGTGACCAAGCACTCGAAAATTTCACAGACCGTTCGTTATTTTAGTATGAGGTCCATAAGGCAGACGTCATACTAAAATCAAATTGGTGAATTTCAGGAAGGTATACTGTTCCCCTGTGAGAGACCCCTTGAGTTCAAAAGTTTTCACTCAGGGCCTCTCGCACGTATCTTTTAAACTGGTGAAGCTGCCTGCAGCGGCCCCTGCAGGACCTCATACAGAATGAGGCTGCCTGCAGCGGTCCCCTGCCGGACCTCACGCAGACTGTGGAGTGGCCCACTGTCATTCTGACACTGCAGCTGAATATTTATTTTATTTATTTATTTATTGAGTTTTATATAGCACTGGCTTGACCCGGAGGTATCAGAGCGCTTTACATGAGGAAGAAACATAGTTTCAGAACATGGTTACAAAGTTACATCGGTTACTGGAGCGTAGTTACAGGAATTACATGAGTACAAAAGCATAGCATAAACGTGAGGTAAAGAAATTGGCATGGGGAGAGAAGATTAGGGGAGAGAGAGAAGGAATAGGAGAGATAGAGGAGAATAATGGAGGGAGGAGGGGAAGGGTGTAGGAGGAACTACGGGGAGATGAGGAAAAACAGTGTTCGACGTCCGGCTGGGTAGGTGACCACCGAGGGGTGAACCAGAGCCAAACTCCTCTATAGCTGCATGGGACAGCTCCACCGGTCATCGGCCAGAGTTTGCGCGGGCAACGCAGACATACAGAAAGGTTAAAGTTTCCGCCTAGGGGACAAAGTCCAAAAAGTTCCATCGAACGCACCGGTCATGGTGTACAGTGCAGTGCTTCCAGCGGTAATGGGGAAAAATCCCAGGCCTCCGCTGTGTGAGACTCCCTTGTCGCCGTGGACTCTCTCAGAGGGGTCTCTGAGACTCCAGGACATAAATGCTGTGTCCCTCCCCAACAAGGGGAGAAGAAGTGCTTTGGAAAGGGGCCCACTCATGGTGGCCATTATTAGAAAATTGATGTGTCATATAAATGCTTACAAGGATCGTCCATCGCAGCGCGGTAATAGCAGGCGTCCAAGAAGTGGGTCGATAGAGACATTATTTGAGCAGTCGAGGGACCGCCATTTTGAGGAGGACAGTGCGGAGGACAAGATGACGGCGGTAGCAACAGGGCAATTTCACATTAATAACAGAATGAATACATATTCAATACGGGAGTTATTAGCGAAAATGAGAGTCAGGATCCACGCATAGAACGACAATGGGCCCTATTGTAGTGACAGCGTGGAATGTGCTTTTTCCCGCATCAGACCGGGGCAAGGCATTCTGCTTTTGTCTTGGCGCCATGCCGGAGAAATTAAAAATAAAATAACTGTCGGAGGAATAGCAATCATTTGTGCAAAACCTTCATCTATAGCATTAGCACAAATCTTGATTGCAGAAAGGGCCTGCGTCGCTTTGCAAAGCTGCGCGCATACTGAAAAACTGTGAAGTGCACGATTGTCTCAACCATATATAAACTTATTTTGTCTATTTACTTATATACTATTGTGCGATCTCCTCTGCTATGTCTGTAAAACGTATGTTTTTTCCCAAATTTTTGTCCTGAATTTTGACCTGCTGTCCTGAATTTTTGTCCTGAATTTTAACTTGCTGTCCTGAATTTTTGTCCTGAATTTTGCTTCTTTGTCCTGAATTTTTACACTGACCGTCCTGAATTTGCACCCATGCCAAGTTGGTTACCCAGGCCTATAGCGTGCTGCCTGACTGGTATTTTGCTCTTCCTGTCATTGCATCCAGATATATGATACAACAAGTAACATCATACCTACAAGTCAGAATTATTGGCTTCGTCAATGGCTGTTAGTTGCATAAGAAAAATAAGCAGCAACTGTGGCTTGTTGTATATAATACTGAAAAAGCTTCAACCCTGAAATGAGATTGTGGAAGAATAAAACGAGTCTCTTTGAGGTTACATGAAAGGCTCATCAGTGGTCCTGCTGCAGAGTTGGGATTTGATTCCACCCTGAGGCATAGACCCCAAGAACCAAGTTCAGCAGTCGCCTGATTTGTGAAGCGACAGAGACTAAAAGGCTGCAGTCGGTGGGATCCTATTTGTAATTTCAAATTCCTGCCGCAGCCAGCCCCGGCCACCTGGAATTGCTGCTGCTGGAACTAAATGAACGGACACGTGCTGCTTTGTTCTGCTTTTGGGGGGGTCACCGGGGGGGGAGGGGGAGGGGGAGGTTCGGCTGTGTCGGGACAGGGTACGGCACTGAAGACAGCATGCCGTACGCCTCCCCCTTTTCAGCCTGACTTCAGTCTCCAGCTCAGCTGCAGGTTTGATGCTTCTCCTAGTGACTTCACAGACTGCAGATGAGTGACAGAGACCAGGCCGAGCAGGAGGTGTTTTCCCAGCACTGTCAGTGACTCCTTGGTAAGTCGAAGATTAACGTTCTTTCTGGAGAAGTTTGTGTGGTCGTTACCTTCCTTTTCTTTCCTACGAAGGTTACGACCACACAATCTTCTGTTACTGTCTTTTTGTGCAGGATTGATCATACCTGTAAGCATTCCGGTTTGTCCAAGCGCAATACACTGTACCAGATTACATTTGTGACCATACGGACGCTTGACCATTGTCACCATTTATCCAACAGGTTTCTGAATATAGACTTTCAGAATACGGAATTGTATTGGGGATTTCCCGGACGATATGCAGTTAATTAGATCCACAAGTTGCCCTGATGAAGTTTCCTGTTGGAAATGGAACGCATTGGCTGATGTTTTCGTGTTGTTAATTTATGTTTTTGTAATAAAGTACTGTTTTTCCACTACTGTTGACCACTGGACTTCATGACCTGGCGCAGACCCCTTTCAGCAACCACAATCTTGGATCTGGAGAACAGAGGCGCCAGGCAACGGCTGGGGTTGGGGTTGGTTGCGCAGGAAGATTACAAATTGGGACTAGCGTGTGGTGCAGATACATGGCCCGCCGTTGCTTTATGGACATACATCCAAGACATGTGTGAGGAAGTTTGATAGGGCTGGCTGTGAGACTCCTCCGACTGTCAGTTGTTGGTTGGAAGGTACCAGAGGACAACAGGTGCAGCACAGCCAGCAGCTTTGTCTGCGGAGGGATGTTGGTTGTCCGCTGTGTTGGTACCATCAGCCTGTGGGCAATGTGGGTCAGGATACGGAGGATGGTTGTCCTTTTGATCCTGTAGTGGGAAATGGCATCCTCTGGCACTTAGTCTCTGAGGCTGGTGCGTTTTCAGAAGGTCCGCTGTCTTGTTCTGCGCTGCCCCGGTGGTAGTCCGGTGGGGGTCCTGGGTGTGGGGGTGGTCCTGGGAGTGGTGGCAGTGGGTGTTGTGGCCTTTTTGGGTCTCCAAGCTGCATGATCATTGGCTCCATGGCATCTGTTGGTCTTCAGATGTGGCTCTGGGCTGGACTCCCTTTCATATTGCAGGTTGTCGTCCTGCTTAACACCAGTAAAAGACAGGTGTTAAATCCCTGCTGCTAATGTGCCTTATCGCCTGTTTTTGGATCGCTACTCAGATCTGGCTGGTCGTTGAGAATAACGCGTATTGGTGTTTTCGTGTGTTTTTGCACGGGAACGCCTACTCTGCATATCCTTAGCGTTAGTTGTCGCTCTCATCCGTGGCGATGTTTTTTGCAGAAGCTGGAAAACTGGCGATGTTGGCAGTTTGCACTAGCTGGAGAATGGGACGATAATTCTTTCGCCACTTTTGCTGAGCTAAAGTGCCGATAACTCAGCGATAAGCCCTTGAGAATATGCTCCTTTGTCTTTCTGAAAGCAGGTGCCTGGCCATACCTACCTTCATGCAGGGGAAGAGTTCTGACCCAGCCCCTGTGCTTTTATTAATACTATTCGTGGGGCACATGACTTACAAGCCCTTAAAACCTGGCACCGTGTCTGACACTGCTGGGGGTAATCTGGTGTCCAGTCAGATGGGAGGCAATCTTTGAAGTGAGAGAAGGCCCTGTTTTGGAGCACACCTTCTCTAAGGCCTTTCTTCACAGGGGTTATAGAGGGGGTGAACTTGCAGGGGGGAGGCCATCCTTGAAGTGAGAGATGGCCCTCCTTGGAGCACACCTCCTCCAAGGCCTTTCCATATAGGGGTCATAGAGGGGGTAAGCTGGCAGGAGGGTGGCCATCTTTGACCTAGAAGGCCATCCTTGGAGCACACCTTCTTCAAGCCCTTTCTCCACAGGGGTCATAGATTGGTAAGCTGGCAGGAGGGAGGCCATCTTTGAACTGAGAGAAGACCCTCTTTGGAGCACACCTTCTTCAAGACATTTCCCCACAGGGGTCATGGGGTGCGGGGGAGAGGTGGCAGATGGGAGGCCATCTTTGAACTGGGAGAAGGCCCTCTTTTTGGAGCACACCTTCTCTAAGACCTTTCTTCACAGGGGTCATAGAGGAAGTGAGCTAACAAGAACTGAGAGAAGGCCCTCCTCGGAGCACACCTTCTCCAAAGCCTTTCCATACAGGGGTCATAGAGGGGGTAAGCTGGCAGGAGGGTGGCCATCTTTGCCCTGGGAGAAGGCCATCCTTGGAGCACACCTTCTTTAAGCCCTTTCTCTACAGGGGTCATGGCGGGGTTGAGCTGACAGCAGGGAGGCCATCTTTGAACTTGGAGAAGGCCCTCCTCGGTGCACACCTTCTGCAAGGCCTTTCTCCACAGGGGTCATAGAGGGGGTAAGCTGGCAGGAGGGAGGCCATCTTTGAACTGGGAGAAGGCCCTCCTTGGAGCACACCTTCTTCAAGCCCTTTCTCCACAGGGTTCATAGAGGGAGTGAGCTGGCAGGAGGGAGGCCATTTTTTAATTGAAAGAGAACTCTCTTTTGGAACACATTTTCTCTAAGATCTATCTCCACAGGGGTCATAAAGGGGGTAAGCTGGCAGGAGGGAGGCCTTCTTTGAACTGAGAGAAGACACTCTTTTCAAACACATTTTCTCCCAGGCCTTTCCCCACATTGGTCCTAGAGTGGGTGAACTGGGAGATGGCCCTCCTTGGAGCACACCTTCTCTAAGGCCCTTACCCACAGAGGTCATAGAGAGGGTGAGCTGGCAGGATAGAGGCTGTCTTTGAACTGTACTGTGAGAAGGCCCACCTTGGAGCACACCTTCTTCAAGGCCATTCTCCACAGGGTTCACGGGGAGGTGAGCTGGCAGGATAGAGGCCATCTTTGAACTGAGAGATAGCCACACAGTTCTTTTGGAGCACACCTTGCTCAAGGTCCATTACCACAGATGTCACAGAGAAGGTCATAGGGGGGTGAGCTGGCAGGAGGAAGGCCATCTTTGAACTGAGAGATGGCCCTCTTTGGAGCACACC